>NC_045542.1:10659609-11259609 GCF_009769535.1 Thamnophis elegans
CGGCAAGCCACTCCCATCCGGTCACATGGGCGGCAAGCCACTCCCACAAAGGAGGCCACACCCACAGAGTAGGTTTGAACAATTTTTGAAACCCACCACTGGACAGTTCCCTCAGGTAACCCAGCACCAAGCCATGTAGGGCTTTAAAAGTGACAGCCAGCATCTTGAATTGCAGCCAGAAACATATCAGTAACCAATGCAACTCACGCAAGAGTGGTATTATATATGCCGTATATCTGGCATGATTTACTATCGGTGCAGCTGCATGCTGTAATAATTAAGTTTCTGAATGCTCTCCGGGGGCAGCTCCATGTAGAGCATGTTGCAATGGTCTAAATGAGAGGTTTCAAGACCATGATTTACTGTGAGCAGAGCCTCCTGGTCCAAGAGTGCGTACAATTTAGTGCACTTCCCGAAGGTGTGCAGAGGCTCTCTTAACCACAGCTGTCACCTGGTCTTTGAGGAGCAGTTGTGAGTGTTGGAGGACCCCCAGATTGAGCACTGGGTCTGTCTGGGGTAGTGCACCACATCCAGAACTAAAGATGGAAGAATCTCCTCTCTAGAAGGTATTAGCTAGTTAATTTCCTGACCAAAACTCTGATTCTCTGCATATCCAAATAGACCATAAAGCTAAATGCATCTCATAATTTCATTCTCATTTTCTAATGAACAAAGAGGAACAAACGGTAGGCTAAATGCCCATATAATTATGAATTTCACATAAAGTCCAGGTTAATTTAACCATGCTTGCTATTTGGCTCAAGAGCCTCCACACACAAAGAGGCATATTTTTGTAATATGATTAATATGATCTTGCTGCTTGGAAATGTTTATTTCCTTAC
Organism: Thamnophis elegans; assembly: GCF_009769535.1. NCBI lineage: Eukaryota > Metazoa > Chordata > Lepidosauria > Squamata > Natricidae > Thamnophis > Thamnophis elegans. The sequence continues at coordinate 10,660,452 of NC_045542.1, forward strand.
TATCTAGCAAAATAGGTTAGGATAGAACAGAATGGAACTTGACAGAGAAGCATGTTTATTACATTTTCTGCAGAGAAACTGGTTAGAAGAAAGATTAAAAAGAGCCCAAAGGCAAACCCATTTGGATTTTTCTTCCCTAAATAAGTTATAAAAGATAGACTGTGGGCATAAAAGAAGTCTAGATAACTGGGTTCCCCATATGTTGAATCCTGGTTCTCAACATCCCACAGAAACAGCAATCTAGGTAAGAGTGTTTTTAGAACAGGGGATTCCTGTCTCTTTCCCACTGATTTTGAAAACATTGGCCTTTGATTAAAACTTTGCAAACAAAGAATGATTTCATATTTCTGACTTTCTTGGCCAGATTCCTCCATTATGGCACTCTCCAGACTGGAATTCATCTCCCTAAATGCTCAAGAATAATCATGTTGGCCAGGGAGTTCTGGGAAGTGAAATCCACACCTCTAAGGCCGCTCTAAGGAAAAGGATAATGGAAAATGTCAGGAAAAACTACTTTTCATTATCTGGAGGCCTAAACTAAAGGCTGCAAAGTGTGAGGTTAGGATTCTTTCTGTCTGTCTGTCTGTCTGTCTGTCTGTCTGTCTGTTTTAAGAGCACATACAATTCTGGACATGTTACAACTGAATGTGCAAAATCAATCAAAATTGCAAAGAGCACAATAATGATAAGCCAATAATAATAGGTCAAACTTCCACCAAGTTGAAAGCTAATAAAACTTAGCCTGGTTGAAAATCCAGTGAAATAAAACTGTTTATTAAAAACTGTGGGGGGTGAAGTTTACCGGTTCACCAACAAAAGCGCGCCCGACTAAACCGCGGTGACAAAACCATGAGTTCTAAACCGCGCCGACGAATGAGCGTTGAATCGTGCCGACAACAGCGTGCCGACAGAAGCGCACTGTAAACCTAAATCTAACCCTAAACCTAACCCTAAACCTAATGCTAACCCCAAACCTAACCCTAACCCTAACCCTAACCCTAAACCAAACCCTAAACCTAACCCTAAACCTAACCCTTACCTTAACTTAAATCGCCCTTCTATCAACGCGCTGTTGTCGGCGCGCTGTTGTCGGCGTGTTGATGATGTCGCGGTTTTAGTGACGCGGTTTTGCCAGCGCTCTTTTGTCGTGCGCGCTTTTGTCAGGTCACGAGTTTACCAACTTCTTAATACAAGGCTTTTCAAAGGATGAGGTCCACTAGAGAAGGCATATCATCTTATCCAATATGTCCATGTCCCTTCACTTTGGAGAGAAGGGGAATTGCTAACAGGTCTTCCTGAATGAACTTCTTACTGGATGAGCAAGATCGGTTCTGGTTTTATGTTGAGTTTATGGGTTGCCTGTATCTGTAAACTGTGATATGCCTATATTAAGGCTCACACCAGAGTTTTTTTTAGTTTTCCATCTTAAAAATGTTTCAGAATTGGGCCTTGGCTATACATCCCTACTTAGGAAGTATAACAGAATTAGTATCAATCTGGTCACCGTGCACAGTATCATTTCCTTCTATTGTTTTCCAAGATATGGGAATATGCTGAGAATATTGAGAACAAGGATACCCAGAGCCAGAGTGGGTACCTACCAGTTCGCACCTATTCGGTAGAACCGGTTCGTCAAATCTACCGAACCGGTTAGAAGAGGTTCCACCAGTGGGCCCGGAAAGCAGGCCACACCTACAGAAGAGGTTCCAAAATTTTTTGAAAACCACCACTGCCACACAGAGAGAGAGACAGAGAGACAGAGAGACAGAGAGAGACAGACAGACAGACTGACTGACTGACTGACACAGAGAGAGAGAGAGAAAGAGAAAGAAAGGAAGAAATAAAGAAAGAAAAAAGAAAGAAAAAGAGTGAGAGATGAAAGAAAAAAGAAAAAAGGGACAGAGAGACAAAAGGAAGGAAAGAGAGAGAGAGAGCGACAGACAGAGAGAGAGAGAGACAGACAGAGAAAGAAAGAAAGAAAGACAGAAAGAAAGAAAGAAGAAAGAAAGAAAGAAAAAAAACACATGGCCGGCAAGCCACTCCCACCAGGTCACATTGCTGGCAAGCCACTCCCACCAGGTCACATGACCAGCAGGCCACTCCCACAAAGGAGGCCACACCCACAGAGTAGGTTCCAAAATTTTTTGAAACCCACTACTGCCCAGAACTCTAAAAATGTCAGACTGTGCTCACCTGCTATAATGATCCCTGAAGAAAGTCAGTTAGTAGGAAGCCTCCATGGTAGCCGGGTTAATCAATGATAGCACAATTCAGACACTTCTAATGCAAGTTCCAGACACTCACCCCCCTGGTAGCAGAACTCCAGGGCTGATTCTTCAAGCTTGCAGCAGCAACAACAGCTGGAAGGGTCAGAATACAGCCCCAGGAGCCTTGAGTGACAGGCAGGCAGGCAGGCAGAGCAGAAAGAGTAGGGCACAAAAAGAAGAGGCAGGATATCAGAAAAATAGCAAAAGAGGCTAAGAGGATGGCAGCACACACCTCTGTAGAAAGGAATATGACAGAGGAGAAGACAAGAGGTCGCATTTCCACAGTAGTGGGGTGAATTTGGCAACATCCTTGTACCTTATAAATCAATTCAAGCGTAGCTTTCTTGGCAAAAAAACAACATCTGAAGATGCTTGCTTTGCATGCTAAGTTGAAACTAGCAGTGATTGAACTGGCTGGTACCTCGGATATAATGAAACTTAAACCCCATTTGTTAGAACCAGCAGTGCTAACAAAAGACCAAGGGTATAAAAATCCAAACAATCATGATACTGGACCAAAGAATTAGCACATTCAATGTTTCTCCCTAAACTTCTGCAGCACAGATTTGGAAGTTTTCTGTGCGTGCACATGCGTGTGTATGTAATAAAAATGAATGAAAAAAGAGGCCCATTTTAAACATACGAGAGGAGGACAAAATCAAGATTCTGATTCGCCAGTCTGCACATGTCATCTTTTTAATGAGCCCCTATGAGAAAGCTACCCCACATTACAGCTAAGGGACGTGTTCTGAATTCTCCTTTTTAGTTTATGCCTGTTTCTATTTTTGCATCTCTGGCCAAAAGCTATTAGGAACGTCCGGTCTTTGGCACTTAAATTCATTAAGCATAAAGGGTAAGAGCCACTCTACATTTTCAGGGCAGTCACGTGGCACAATCCAGTTGGAAGGGTACCATTTAAAAAGTCCACAAGTGGAACAACGGCACCCTTAAATGCTTCCTGGGCTAATGGTACACTGATGAAAGAAATGTCCTTCTGGGTTCAGCTCCAAGTGGGGAAAAAGACACTGGAGACATGGAGGCTGCTTGGAAAGATGGTTTATTGGTGGACAGGACCACATGGCTTGAGTCCTGAACAGAAAAGGTGATCACATGTTTCAATGTTGGTGGAGAAGAAAAGAAGGGCTGAGGGAGGGGCTTGCTAGGCTTTTTATAGCCTGTTCAGTCCCACCTCTCTGTTTCCTGTTCCTGTGTAAGAAATGTATTCTGATTGGTTGTCAGACTCCCATGGGGCCCTGCAGGGGCAACTCTCTAGGCTGTGTTTTGAATCCAGGTTTGGTTGAGTTCTCAGATGCCATGTGGTCAGTTGGGGCCAATATTATCATGCTTTCCTGTAGCTGAAGTGGAGACATCTTTATTATGGACATCTTTATTAAGTGGACTAGCTTGGCCTTCTTAATGGCCCATTAACAAAGTGGGGATGGACAGGAAGCTATAGGCAGCTATTCTGTCTTTTAAAACCTGTTTCTTTCTTTTCACATCCAGAGAAATATTCTGCCTTTTCAATATTTCCTAGGATATTTCATTTTTCTGGGAGAGGGCTGGGTGATAACTTCCTACAACACGGTATTCTTCAAGTCTTCTCATTGTCAGCTGAGTAGTGATTTAAGAGCTTTTTCTCTAGCCTCAATTTAAAAAAAAAGTCAGCTTTGCTAATCATTCCGGAGATCTAGGCTGCAAAAATCCCACAATCACAGAAAACAGCAAAAGAGATACAAAGAACTCTATCGCTCACTGCAAATAAAACTGTGGGCAGAATGGAACCAACCAAAACTTCGCTGTTTTCCTGTCTTATAGCCCCCATGTTAGTCATTCCTGACCTTAGGACTTTTCCCAATGATTTTAAAATGCCCATTTCAGATTTTAAACGGTGTATCCACCCATGGACAATGCTGATATGGCAAGGCTGCTCAAAAATGTTTCCTACCATATGGTCATTCTTCAGCAGCTTGATTTGATTTGATTGATTTTGATTTGATTTGATTTAATGAATTTATAGGCCGCCCAATCCCGAAGGACTCCGGGCGGCTTACAGAAAATAAATTTTAAAAAGTGAAGAGTTAAAAGAACGGAGGAAAACAGATTAAAAACCACATCATGCACCCAGTCTAATCGGGGCTGGACCTCGGTCATGAGGTCAACAGCCCCAGGCCTGCCGGAATAGTCAGGTTTTGATAGCCTTTCGGAAGGCCATGAGAGTGGGTAGGGTCCGGATCTCTGGGGGTAGTTCATTCCATAGGGTCGGAGCAGCTACAGAGAAGGCCCTCCCCCAGGGAGCCGCCTGCCGACATTGTCTGGCTGACGGCACCTGGAGAAGGCCCACCCTGTGCGATCTTATTGGCCGTTGGGAGGTATGCGGCAGACGACGGTCTCGCAGATATCCAGGTACTAGGCCATGTAGGGCTTTAAAGGTAATGACTAGCACCTTGAATCGTGCTTAGAGACCGATAGAGAGCCAGTGCAGCTCGCGGAGGATAGGTGTAATGTGGGTGTATCTTGGTACACCCAGTATCGCTCGCGCGGCTGCATTCTGGACTAGTTGTAGTCTCCGAACACTTTTCAGGGGCAGCCCCATGTAGAGCGCATTACAGTAGTCAAGTCTTGAGGTGACGAGGGCGTGAGTGACCGTTTGAAGTGCCTCCCGATCCAAATAGGGCCGCAACTGATGCACCAGGCGAACCTGGGCAAAGGCCCCCCCTGGTCACAGCCGACAGGTGATGTTCTAACGTCAGCTGCGGATCCAGGAGCTTCCCTACCAGCCCCTCCCTCCGTGAACTCACCATCCCCGGCCACCTCCTGAATCTTAGAAGCTGTTGACTTGCAGCTCTTCTTGCTGCTGGTGGTGCAGACGGAGGAAGTGGAGCTGATGCGCTGCTTCTTTGAGGCCTGGGGCTGCTGCTGCTTCACAGAAGCCTGAGGGGGAACCCCACAGCTACTGCTACAGGAGGCAAGGCGGAGAGGGACCTTCCCCTGTTGGGAAGACAAGCAGGCCGTAGTACTGCTGGCAATTGAAGGAGAAAGCTCTGAAACAAAATTGAAAAGAGGGCAGTGGTGGGTTTCAAAAATTTTTCGAACCTATTCTGTGGGTTTGGCCTCCTTTATGGGAGTGGCTTGCCGGCCATGTGATCTGGTGGGAGTGGCTTGCCGGCCATGTGTTTTTTTTTTATCTCTCTCTCTTTCTCTCTTTCCTTCCTTTTGTCTCTCTGTCCCCTTTTCCTTTTCTTCTTTCATCTCTCTCTCACTTTTCTTTTTTCTTTCTTTCTTTCTTTCTTTCTTTCTTTATTCCTTCCTTCCTTCCTTCCTTTCTCTTTCTCTGTGTGAGTCTCTCTGTCTCTCTGTCTCTCTCTCTCTCTGTGTGTGTGTGTGAGTGGTGGGTTTCAAAAATTTTTGGAGCCTCTTCTGTAGGTGTGGTCTGCTTTCCTGGTCCACTGGTGGAACCTCTTCTAACCGGTTCGGTAGATTTGACGAACCGGTTCTACCGAACTGGTGTGAACTGGTAGGAACCCACCTCTGAAAGAGGGGTAGAGGTGCAGGGATGGCATCTGATCAATTTGTTATTCAGTTCATGGCAGAATAGCAGCTCAAACAGCAATTTCTTTTCTGTGGTTAAGAATAACTTTCTTGAGAAGTGGGGGGAAAATTTATAAACTTCCTTCCAAGCCCTTACTTACCTGGCAGGGGAGACACCATGATCACAATCACTTCCAAGCCCTGGTTCCAATCTCTACTTCAACCACTCTGATCAAAGTGACCATTCATATTTTTAAACAAAAAGTGAATTAATTCATGTCACCTGCTAATAATTACAACTCCCGTAAGTTTAAATCAACATTTCAGGGAGTTGTGGGTTCAACACATCCCTTGTTGGGAAAGTGTTTTATTTTATTTTTCTTTGCAAAAATCTATTAGCCGCCCATCTTACCTCCAGGTAATTCTGGGAGGCTTACAGTATTCTTTCACCACCAATGAGTAGTAGAGCCACTGCTCCTAGGATCCATTCAGAAGTTGGTAATAAAAGTAAAAAAGAAGAGAGAAATCCTCAAACACACAGGGACTAGTCAATTCAACCATGCTTAATATAAATTTATATTAAACCAACTTTTGCAGGGCATTGCTTGGCACATCATAGAAAGGCCAAGTGGATCCTCTTGTCCCCAAACAACTTTGCCTATTGATGATTTATTCAGGCATCATATTCATTATATATATATATATATATATATATATATATATATATATATATATATATATATATATATATATATATATATATATATATATACACACATACATATATACACATACATATATATATATATGAGCAATATAAATAGTGGTTGGAGAAGACATCTTGGAAACATTGATGTAGATCCAAAAATCTCTGTACCTAAGCTTGGATCAATATGTATAGACTCCATAAATAATTGACAATCACAGTGGATTAAAGACCATTACAAAAGCCCAATATAACTAAGAAGTCTATTTTGGGTTCTGCTTATTAGCTAACATTATTGATGTACTCCTTTTTTGCTCTTGTCCATACCATTTGAAAGGAAGAAGGACCAAATTTTCACTGGAGTTACACTCCTTAAACAAATAAATCTGGTTTTCAAGGAAAGATATATTCTCTAATGCTTTTTCATGCTCTGATCACTGAAAGCAGAAATAGCTACATCTCTCCTTTCATACAGACGTACGGATGTGGCTTTATTTGAGGAGAGGTAGAGTTCAATAATATCTATGCTACAGTCTTATATATGCACTTAGCAAGAAACAGATCCCCTTGAATTAAATGAATTATTTCCAAAAAGACTATGTACAGAATTAGGACTGTGGGAAAGGAAACATTTACTGTGTATGTTAGATCATGTAATTAGATCTCAAAACTATTTAGGTGCTTTTCATTGTAATATACCACAAGCAATCATAAAAAAATGCTCTAGAATTACACTGCAGTTTGGTAATTTACATTAGAGACACAACTTTGAAATTTACAGGGGAAGGGAAGGGCAAGGGGAAGGGAATTGAATTGAATTGAATTGATTTTATTTGTAGGCCGCCCTTTTCCCCGAGGGGACTCAGGGCGGCTCACAGAAAACCAGGGAGGGGGGAATACAGCACTAAGACGACAGCACATAATAAAATAATAAGCAACATGCATACAACATTCGGGCGGGGTAATGGTCCTTATCCCCAGGCCTGACGGGTGAGCCAGTTCTTCAAGGCTGTGCGGAAGGCCTGGACGGTGGAGAGGGTACGAATCTCTACGGGGAGCTCGTTCCAAAGGGTCGGGGCCGCTGCTGAGAAGGCCCTCCTCCTTGTGGTTGCCAGCCGACATTGGCTGGCCGATGGAATGCGGAGGAGGCCTAACCTATGAGATCTTATAGGTCGTAGGGAGGTAATTGGCAGAAGGCGGTCTCTCAAGTATCCAGATCCACTGCCATGTAGGGGGAAGGAACTCTGGGCAGTTCGTTTGTCTCCTCTTACTACTTATTTGAGCCGAGGTGGCGCAGTGGTTAGAGTGAGTACTGCAGCCACTTCAGCTGACTGTTAGCTGCAGTTCGGCGGTTCAAATCTCACCGGCTCAGGGTTGACTCAGCCTTCCATCCTTCCGAGGTGGGTAAAATGAGAACCCAGACTGTGGGGGTAATATGCTGACTCTGTAAGCCGCTTAGAGAGGGCTGAAAGCCCTATGAAGCAGTATATAAGTCTAACTGCTATTGCTATTTAGGCACTTTTCAATTAAAAATTATATGAAATAAAGAAACATATGGAAAGATACCAAGGCAGCCCTGGCAGAGGACCTGCCATGAAGAGGGCTGTCTGACCTACAGAGCAACTGAAATTGACTACCTCTGGGTCACCACTCAATGACTGAAACTGACCAGTACAAGGAAGCTAGCAATAGACCCAAATTCACTCCTCTTCTTCTCCAGATAAAAAGATGGAGTTCAGCTCTCCTTTCTCCGTTCATGGAAACAGAGTGGTTTAAAATAGAGAATGGGAGAAATGACAGTAATTATGGCAACTCAGGAAACGAAATAGAAATGGCCAGGCTAAAGAATGAGAAAGAAATGGTTGAGGTGGAGGTTAGGTAATTCCCAGAAGGGGATCAGTATGCACAATATTCCTCTGAACGCACTACATATTGCCCACCTGCATTCATAGTCAAAGCAACGGTTGGCAAAGCATTGTGAATTTTATGCACCTTGACAATGTGGTAAGATGGTATCAACTTAAGGGAGAAAATGGTAGATGTCTGAAGATGCCTGGAGAGGGGGATCGAGGCTGTGAATGGGACCCCTTCTCCTCCTTTCTGCTGCTGCCCGCCCGCCCGCCACCGAATAATTCTTCCTCACCGAGCATGTCCGGCTGCTGTGGGGAAGACTGCTCCTACGAGATCCTCAGCCGGAGGACCAAATTTGGGGAGAGCCAGCAGGCTCACTTGGGCACTCCGTGCGGATGCTGCTGCCATTGAGGTTCTCCTTCCGCGCCCTCTGAAATAACCCGCCCAACGTAAGCATGCCTTCCTCGTGGCTCCTCTTGACCAACAAACGATTTATTTTTCCACAGTCGCTCAACTGCAAGGCATGATTTGGTGCTCCCAGATCAGGTGGCGGGAGAATCACGTGCCTCCTTTGCATACGGAATTTTTCGCTTTTTAACCCTTGCTTAACTCTTAAAAGGCGAAAAATTCCTTATGCAAAGGAGGCCCATAGTTCTCTCGCCTCCCCCTACAGTTAACACTAAGCAGACTCAAAGTAACTGTGACTTGGAGTCTGGCAGCAACTACCTTGGCCTTTTTAATTATTTTAAAAATTCTTTCCTTTTCCTCATGAGACTGGTGAGGCCCTGCCTCCCCTGCCTCCAGTGACTGCACGTCCCTGTCTGAAGCCAGTCTTACGTATGGGCTGGGAATGGAAGTGAAGCAAATGTGATGAAAACAAGGCAGAGACTGAGGCAGATACACTTGCTTGAGCTTTGTTAAGGTGCAAATGAGGACAGGGCACAAGCTCTCAGGAGAAAGTATATGCATTTTCTCCAAAGCAATATCACAAGGGATTATGCCTCACACAACCTATAGAACCTTTCGGATATAACCTTGAAGAAGGACTGCAAGGGTGGCTACCTAAATATTAGCTTAGCTCTGGAAAAGAAGGATTGAGAACGAAATTCCAAAGGGCCCTGCCTTGATTCCTTTTGTATAACAGGAGAAAGAGAGAAGCTCTGTCAGGCTCTCAAGAGGCTGCTATTATACCTTGCGGCTATAAGGTAGAGTTCTACTAGTCCTTGTGGAGTATGTTTCCTGACCTGGTATATCTCAAGGGACTGACTATACTATCTCATGCACAACAAGGCTGAGATAGATCTCAAGCTGTGGCTAACCCTTAGTAGGACTAATGTGTTCTTCTAGCATAATTTAGCCAGAGAATGCAAACCTCTTGGTCTTTATTTCTACAGAAACTAAGGGACTCTGAAATAAATTTTAAAAAATGATGAGGGAACGAGTCCTGTTAATTGCAGCTAAGCCAGGGCAAAGCAACGTTGATGCTTAGTCATGCAATTAATAATATTTTTGAACGATAAGAAGAGAGGAGTGACTACTGCAGAGATGGGTTCCTACCAGTTCGCACCTATTCGGCAGAACCGGTTCGTCAAATCTACCGAACCGGTTAGAAGGGGTTCCATCAGTGGACCCGGAAAGCAGGCCACACCTACAGAAGAGGCTCCAAAATTTTTTGAAACACACCACTGGTCCTTGGATATGATTATTCTACACTATCATGCTCCTATTTATAAAACTCAGTGCCTCTGTGAAAGGTAAGGATGACTACTGCGTTTGTGGGGCAATCAGAACATTGCGTGTGTTGAAGTTGTTTTAATGCAAACCAAAGATGCCTTTTAAAAAACAAGTTTACATCATATTCTTATGCCTGCCAGTGCTGTGTGTGAGATAATTTAAGGTGGTTCTGACAAGTGTCGTCGGCATCTTCATATCCGGTCACATGGGCGGCAAGCCACTCCCATCCGGTCACATGGGCGGCAAGCCACTCCCACAAAGGAGGCCACACCAACAGAGTAGGTTCAAACAATTTTTGAAACCCACCACTGGACTACTGGAATGGCACTGTGACAGGACAAGTGTTTAAGCCAGTGTATCAATAAAGGAGAACATTTGGAGCTCAGGGTTGAAATGAGGGGTCCTTGGTGCTCTCTGAGCTTGGTTGCTTTCTTGCAGACGTTTCACTACCCAGACTAGGCAACATTATCAGTGCTAATAAGGAGTGAGGTTTATTCTCTGAGAGCACTGCTGATGTTACATTGTTTGGGTAATGAAACATCTTGCAAGAAAACACCCAAACTCAGAGAGCATTAAGGACTCCCCATTAAGTCAGTATTTCTTAACCTTGGAGACTTTAACATCTGTGGACTTCAACTTCCAGAATTTCTCAGCCAACTCCCCCCCCCCCCCAATCAAATCTGGATTTCTCCATTTTAGCAGAGACGCGCTACATGTCTCCAAGAACAGCAGCTTGTGGAAGAAGACTGATGGATTCTGAGAACAACATGAGGGCCCAGAGCCTCTAAATAATGGGGTGAAAAACTGACATTTGCTTGCCAGTTTTCAGCTCTTCCATACCACCCTGGGTTTTTTTTAAGGTGAATTTTATTTGCATTTCTTTCAGACGGGCTGTGATATTGGAAATAAACCAGAAGAAAAAGATGACACAATGTCCCCCCGGGCCTCCCATTTCTGATTTTGCAAATGCCCTTTGGAAGTCCTTGTTTGTCCAGTCCTTCATGTCCCTGCCCTGAGGCCCAGCACAGACCGTATCTTTATGCCACAGCGCTTCCTTTTCCAAGGGAGAGATATCAGGAATGAAGCCTGCCAGGAAGCCATGTCATCTGAAGCAAAGCCAACTGATGCCAGCCATGGGCAAATCTTTTGTGTGATTGACAGACCAGTCTGGCTTATGGGGGACAGTAGATCAAGATGCACAATTGGATGGCTTGCTTTGATATTCAATGAGAGGAGTGTATATGCGATTTTCACCTTCAGAGAAGGATGTTCACCACTCAGAGAGGGCCCGCAATCTGGGCGTCCTCCTGGATACACGGCTTAGTTTAGAAGAATATCTGATGGCCATGACCAGGGGCGCCTTTTACCAGGTTCGCCTGGTACGTCAGCTGCGCCCCTTCGTGGATCGGGATGCTCTGTGCACAGTCACTCATGCCCTCGTCCTTTCTTACCTGGACTATTGTAATGCTCTCTACATGGGGCTGCCCTTGAAGAGCACCTGGAAGCTTCAACTGGTCCAGAATGCAGCTGCGCGGGTTATCATGGGGGCACCTAGGTGCTCCCATGTTACACCCCTTTTAGGCAGCCTGCACTGGTTGCCGGTTGTCTTCCGGGTGCGATTCAAGGTACTAATTATGACCTTTAAAGCGCTCCATGGCTTAGGCCCAGGGTATCTGCGAGACCACCTACTGCCACCGGTAGCCTCCCATCATCCAGTGCGATCCCACAGAGTTGGCCTCCTCAGGGTGCCGTCGGCCAGACAGTGTCAGCTAGTGACCCCCAGGGGAAGAGCCTTCTCTGTGGGAGTGCCTTCCCTCTGGAATGAGCTGCCCCCGGAGCTTCGTATAATCCCCGACCTCCGGTCCTTCCGACGCACCCTAAAAAGTTGGCTTTCCCAGCAAGCCAGCCTGGCCTGAACAAAAGAAAATAAATTATTGATCACTGTTAATTTTAATTCGAATTTTTTAAAAAAATGTCATTGTCAATTTTAATTGGGTTTGGGATATTCCATTTAATTTTTTTTAACTCTTGTATTATGTGTATCTTTTAATGTTGTACGCCGCCCTGAGTCCTTGGGAGAAAGGCGACATATAAATCTAATAAACCTAAACCTAAACCTTTGATATCCCAGCCAATCCAACCATCGTATTTGAAAAGTACAACTCAGACTGACGTATTCCCATGCAAGGGGGTTGAATGACTCCTAGATCAGATTGACTTATATTCCCAAATCATTGTCCCTCTTTGGCAGTTGAGCTATTTTCTTTTCAACTACAATGCAGAAGACTTTCGAAGCTGCTTTTCATCTGGAAATGCTGGACCTTGTGGGGGCTGTGGGAGGCTCTGTTGGTACTGGATTCTGGAAGGAATGCTTGCCTCACTCCTCCTCCTGATTCCTGAGCTCCAACTGCCCTACCTGGGCATCAAAGGGGAATCCTGGCTCAACAGTGTTGCATCTTCTCAGTAGCCCTGAGTAAGGGAGCAGGTGTGAAATTGACAAGATTCTGTACTGTGTTCTGTCCCCTTTTAGCTGCTATAGACCAGTGATTTTAGCTCCCTGTTCTTTTGTGAGACAGGGAAGTATGAAGTATGTTCATGTGGGAGTTCCTTTATTTGTACTCTCTAGCTAGCAACTATCCTTGGGAGTATTTTTCTATACTAGTATACTATTCATTTAGGAAAACCTGCCATATCGAAGCATTGCCTAAACACCAAAATTGTCATTTGTGATGACAATTACATGTCATACATGTCATGATAAAAGCTGCATTAACAAACAGAATAAATTAAAAATTAAAAGTCAATTTAAGGGACATTTAGCAAATATTTTAATTCATCTTAATTAAGACTGCAGGGCTGTTTATAGAGAATAATGTCCTAGTAAAAATCCCATCAAGTGACAAATAATTACTTTAAATCTCCAAATCACTTATCATAAATTGGGTTCAATGGATTCTGTAATCTCTAAGAAATGTATAGTTAAAAATGGCTGTGTAACATGGGCATAATATTCTTCACAGCAGATTAACAACAGATCCCACCTCCCTCTAAATTGTGCTTTTGACCTCCCCATCTTTTAATTGGGCCATGGTATTTGGTTGTGTATAGTATTTTATTTATGTTTGTACAGTTTTTATTTTTTATGATTATAAACTGCCCAGAGTTATCCTGAGGAATTGATGGGCAGCCAATATATATATATATATGTGACGAGCCTAATGACAGAGAGTGGAAGTGTGACCTTCCTCCCATACTTGGGCATACCAGGGGTTGTGACTTTAAGTATGTGTATATATATATATATATATATATATATATATATATATATATGTATATGTATATGTATATGTATATGTATATGTATATGTATATGTATATGTATATGTATATGTATATGTATATGTATATGTATATGTATATGTATATGATGTATATATATATATATGTATGTTATATTTATGCTGATAAATAAATAAAGGGAGACTAGTATAGATCTATTTCAAGCTATTTAGCTCTCATCAGCTAGCCATACCCAAGTTTGGGAATCGAACCTGTGCTCTATTGCCTCCCAGGCAGGGAGTTAACCATTTGAGCTACAGAGCTTGTGACGAGCCTAATGACAGAGAGTGGAAGTGTGACCTTCCTCCCATACTTGGGCATACCAGGGGTTGTGACTTTAAGTATATATATATGTATATGTATATGTATATGTATATGTATATGTATATGTATATGTATATGTATATGATGTATATGTATATGTATATGTATATGTATATGTATATACACACACACTATATTGCCAAAAGTATTCGCTCACCTGCCTTTACTCGCATATGAACTTACTGTAAGTGACATCCCATTCCTAATCCATAGGATTCAATATGACGTCGGCCCACCCTTTGCAGCTATAACAGCTTCAACTCTTCTGGGGAGGCTGTCCACAAGGTTCAGGAGTGTGTTTATGGGAATTTTTGACCATTCTTCCAGAAGCGCATTTGTGAAGTCACACACTGATGTTGGGCGAGTTTACGTAGCCTACCACTTCGTGGCTGAGTTGCCGTCGTTCCCAAACATTTCCACGTTCTTATAATACAGCTGACTGTGGAATATTTAGGGGCGAGGAAATTTCACGACTGGATTTGTTGCACAGGTGGCATCCTATCACAGTTCCACGCTGGAATTCACTGAGCTCCTGAGAGCGACCCATTCTTTCACAAATGTTTGCAAAAACAGTCTGCATGCCTAGGTACTTGATTTTATACACCTGTGGCCATGGAAGTGATTGGAACACCTGATTCTGATTATTTGGATGGGTGAGCAAATACTTTTGGCAATATAGTGTGTATATTTACAATTAATTAATTAATTGCTAGCTAGGTAGCCTTAGTGGACCAATGTAGATGTCAGTCTGATTCCAACTCATGTGTTCTGTACAGCAATAAAACTGTTTCTTGAAAAACCAATTCATTTTAAAACGCCCATGTTCACTGGGGATTATAGCAGCTGTAAACCAATGCATCAGGACTACCTTTAATCCATGAGTATATCTCTCAGTATCTGCCAACTTAATGTACTGTGATCTTTTGATAACATAGTTACCTGTTAAAGATCAGTTAAAGCACAGAGCCACTAGATAGTAGCACCTGTCCAATCTTAGCCAATGTCAAATAAAGCTAAGCAGAGTCAGTTCAGGTTACTATTTGAATGGGACACCAACCCTAGAATTGTTAGTTAAGCTGAAAAAAATCCAGCCTGGAAGAGGCAGTGGCTGACCATTTCCATATTATGAATTCAACTGAAGATAATTATTATTTTTTGATAAGCATATATATATATATTAACAATATGAAAAACAACTGAGACAGTGACATATGAGGTAGAACTCTGGGATATTATTTATAAAGGCAATACATCTGACATAAAAATCCCAGTAACAGAAGAAGCAAGTAAAATTTTACGTTTTGAAAAACACTAACATGATTGCCAAAATGTCCAGAGAAATGCAGATGCCTTTACTTGGTGCCAAAAGGACTGTGGTACCAGGCAAACCTTTTGGGGAAGGGTGCTTTGCGTGATATGCCACCCCACTCCCCCCGCAATACAGAGCATCACAAATCTATCTGCCCAGCTATGCCATCTGAAAAGCTCCACCTACACTAAGTCCCTTCCCTTCCCCTCCCTTTTTTTTGTGCCTTCAAGTCAATCTTGACTCCTGGCAACTGTCTGGACAAGTCCCTGCATTTTGCTTGCCGAGATTTTAGAAGTGGGTTGCCATTGCCTGCTTTCCCGGGCCGAGAGGGAGTGTGTGGCCCAAAGTCACCCAGGTGGTTTTGTGCCTAAGGAAAGTGGGGCTACGGGCTCTTCCTTTTGGTATCCGGATGCCTTAACTCACACCACCAAACTGGCCCCAACATTTTAGCAATAATAGCAATAGCAATAGCAGTTAGACTTATATACTGCTTCATAGGGCTTTCAGCCCTCTCTAAGCAGTTTACAGAGTCAGCATATTGCCCCCAACAATCCGGGTCCTCATTTTACCCACCTCGGAAGGATGGAAGGCTGAGTCAACCTTGAGCCGGTGAGATTTGAACAGCCGAACTGCAGAACTGCAGTCAGCTGAAGTAGCCTGCAGTGCTGCATTTAACCACTGCGCCATCTCGGCTCATAACATTTTTCTATGAGGGAGTATTAAACATTTGCCTGTGGAGAAAATGACGAGAAATAGAAATATATTACTTGGGCGATCCAGACCGTTTTTGCGCGACCCAGAAGGCTGTTATTGCTTAGCGTTGCCAGACTCACTCACCTGAATCTGGAGCGACCTGAATGGCACCCACTGTGTCCTTTATGGGTTCTGTATGGCTTCTGTCAATCCTGTCCAATACAAGGGAGTTCATGGCTGACATCTGGGAAATAAAAATGTGGGGCAGAAGAGAAGAACGCATTGCATTACATTTAAGTTTGAACCATCCTGGGAAGGGATCACAAAATAAAATGTCTCCCTTTGCAAAACTAATCTGATTGTCTGCCAAGGGAAAGATCAGTTGTTCCTGAAAGAAGAGGGAGGCAGGGGAAACAAAGGGGGTCTTTTTTTTCTGGCCAGATTCCCAAATCTGACCTGAGATCAGAAAAGAAATCGGTGTATTTATACAACCCATTGAGTGGTAATTTAGACTGCAACCTACAAAGGAGCTCTCTGCTGGATTCAAATGCGTGGCCTACTTCGCCATTAAAATGGACTATAACATTTGACAGTTGTGTGCAACTGGGAACTGGGCCTGGTACAAATTAAAGGATGAAGCCAGGGTCCCCTGGGTTGCTGCTGCTGTTTCCTGAGTTTTCATCACACTCCTAACCAGCCCTGTCAGTTCAAAGCCCTTGGCGGGAGGGGGAAACAGGAAACAACAGGTCCATTAACCTCCCGCCCCCGCTGGGGCTAAAATAACAGGAGGAGGCAACACAGCAGGAACAAAAGCGTCAAGAAGGCTGGACCCCTGGGTTTGGGGCACAGAGAACCACCTAGTTTTAGCAGGCAGGAGCAGAGGATAGTAGGGAGAACGAAGCCATTTGTATCGCCATCACTTTTTCTTTCTCGTGGCAGGTCTGGGTCTTAAGAATTGATGTCTGATAGGCGGAAATTCAGGGCCAGCGTTTTCTACAATATTGTGGAGAGAGGAAAAGCATCTGTGCTAAATGTTTGCTTACTGCTTTCATTTTAAAGTCCAATTTTGAATTTAGAGGGAAACAGGCAATCAAGTCTATTCTCTATCTATTCTAGTTAAATCCCTCATGCTTACTTCTCCCACAAACTCTTGTTTCCTAAAAGTGTTTATTTTTTATGGTTTAGGCCTATTTCCAAATGATGCGGGGTTAACATTTCCACTGTTACTTTAAAAAGCTTCGCTGGTTATCACCTTTAAAACCCTACATGGCCTAGGACCCGGATATCTACGAGACCGTCTTCTGCCGCATACCTCCCTAAGACCGATAAGATGGCACAGGATGGGCCTTCTCCAGGTGCCATCAGCTGGACAATGCTGGCTGGCGACACCTCGGAGTAGGGCCTTCTCTGTTGCCGCTCCGGCCCTATGGAATGAGCTACCCCCAGAGATCCGGACCCTACCCACTCTCATGGCCTTCCGCAAAGCTATCAAAACCTGGCTTTTCCAGCAGGCCTGGCGCTGTTGACCTCTTGATTGAGGTCCAGCCCCGCTTAGACTGGGTGCATGTTGTGTTTCTTTTAATTTTGTTGTGTTTTATTGTTTTAATCCCTTTTTAATATTTCTTATTTCTGTAAGCCGCCTGGAGTCCTCCGGGATTGGGAGGCCTATAAATTCAATAAATGGAAATGGAAATGGAAATTTTTGAAGACCAACTTTAAAATAGCTTGTCTACAGGTAGTGAAAGACCCAGAGGTGGTATTCAGCGGGTTCTGTACAGTTCTGGGGAACCGGTAGTGGAAATTTTGAGTAGTTTGGGGAACCGGTAAATACCACCTCTGACTGGCCCCGTCCCCATCTATTCTCTGCCTCCAGAGTCCCAGCTGATTGGGAGGAAATGGGGGTTTTGCAGTCACCTTCCCCTGGAGTGGGGAGGGAATGTAGATTTTACAGTATCCTTCTCCTGCCGCACCCATCAAGCAATGCCCACAGAACCGGTAGTAAATTTTTTTTGAAAGAGCCACTCACTTTCTGAATTGTACTAAGAGGCAAAATTATTGCAGCATTACTAAGCTAGATAAAATGCAGTCTGTAATCTATAAGGATGTAAAACAGTTAATTACGACAAGAATAAAATTGTTAAACTGTCTAAGGCATTTCAAAAAATCAACATCAGTGTAATTCTAAGTAATATAATCATTAATTCTAGTCATTATATTCTAACGCATATAATAAAAATAAATGTATAGTCCTCTTTTATTTTTAGTCTGGCTTGTTCATATTACTCAGTTTTTATTCATTATGACACACATTCACTATACTAGTCACCATGGAATTAGGAGAGGTGACGGCTGAGATAATATTTACCAATTAGCCAATGCCCTTTAAATTTGCAACGTTGTGGATTCTCATTGGTTATATTCAGATAGTCAAGTTGGAGCCATTTAGAATAAAACACAAAGTAAATCTCTAAATTTAGGAAGAAAGATGCAAAAAGAAAAGCAAAAATGAGCAAAAAACTAAAAAAAAACCCACAGAAGTGCTCCACATTTATCTAAAGTTTCTAAAAGGTCTAAAGTTTCAGCCTTTCTTCTAGTCTAGAGCTGCATATCACACATACTGTATATTTTTTTCCCCTGTTCTACTGCGAATCTTTTAAAAGGGGAAATCATATGTTAGGATCCACTTCTCAGCTAACGTGAAATAGAAATGCATAATTGCATGCCACTACAACATGCAAACATTCCAACTTATATCAAAATGTAATAAAAGCCACAACATTTCTTTTTTAAATAGCTGCTGGATGAACTGTTGCATATCTGTTGTGTATATGCACATCCACACATATCCTCCCACCTCCCACAAACCTCTGTCCTAGTGAGATCCCAATGTACCTGTTAAGGCAAGCAATTCACAGCTGCAGGTTCTCTTCAGAATTCCAGGATGCTTTGACCAGGCTCCCTGATTTACAAGCTGTGAACCTTTGCCGTTTGGGAGAAACTCTGTTCAATCTGCTTCATCCATCAGGGTCTGGCTGATGCTCCAATTTCTCTGTCGTCATCACATCCTGATTGTAGCTCAGCATGGTGGTTGGGGAGGAAAAACAAATATCGGGTCATAAAAAGTAGCCACTCCCATCCCTCTGCCTTACTATTGGGCTGGGCAGAGGTCCAGGGGAATGGACAGGAAAGGTTCAGTTCATGCAAACCCTTTTTATCTCTGCAAAATTCCACCAGGCTGGAAAGTGTTCCACCTCCTCCTCACCAAGATGTATATTTTTTCATGTTATAGAATGGTTACATCTTGTTCCAAAATGAACATTTTACAGGCAGTCCTCAACTTACGACCACAATTGAGCCCAAAAGTTATGTTGCTAAGTGAGAGACTTAAGTGACTCACTTTTCCCCATTTTACGACCTTTCTTGCCGCAGTTGTTAAATTAGTAGCATGGTTATTCAGTGACTCTGATTTCCCCATTGACTTTGCTTGTTAAAAAATCCACAAAAGGTGATCACATGACCCTGGGACATGGCAACTGTCATAAATATGAGTCAGTTGCCAAGCATCTGAATTTTGATCCCATGACCCTCAGAATGCTGCTACGGTTGAAAGCAGAGGTGGGTTACTCCCGGATCAGCCAAATTGGTAGTAGCAGCAGGAGGAGGCTCTGCCCATCCACCTGGACGCTACTATGCATGCGCAGAAGCATCGTGCGTGCACACGAGCACGCGCACATGCACAAGCGAAACGGTACTAAAAAAAAATGGACAACCACTGGTTGTAAGTGTGAAAAAACAGTCATAAGTTACTTTTTTCAGTGATGTTGCAACTTTGAATGGTCACTTAAGTGAACTGTCGTAAGTCTAGAATTCCCTGTATACCTTTGTTGTCTTAAATTGATTGTTGTCCCAAGCCCAGTTCTTTTGCATGATTGTATAAAGTAGGGAAATTGTTCTCTCTTCGCATGATTTCTTGCCCCACATCACATTCAAGTGTTTTGGTTTCATTCTCCAGAATCATGTGTTAGAGAGGGGCAGGCATATATGTTGAATGAATGAGTTAAGCAAATGAATGAAATGAATGCATATCCAACTTTAATTCATTTTCTGTTTCTCAATTTGCTCTAAAGATCAAGACACTTCAGAAAGGAGAGCTGGACCTTGAAAATGCCAATCAGCTGTCAAAAGGCAGAGAGCCCAAATGATCAGGGAAATGAATAGTTATTGCCTTCTCCAGATTTTAAGTTTCCATTTATATTACAGTAGTTACTGATATATACATATACATACATATACATATACATATACATATACATATACATACACACACACACACACACACACATCTCTCTCTCTCTCTCTCTCTCTCTCTCTCTCACACACACACACACACACACACACACACACACACACACACACACATATATATATATATATATATATATATATATATATATATATATATATATATATATATATAATTACACATTACATCAGCCTGTATTTTAACTTCTTATTGTTTTATTAGACGATTCCCCCCCCCCCAGCTTTCATCCAAACCGAAATCCTACTGAAATCCTATGGCTTGTGCAAACTACTCTGCACAATGGAATATCTCACTCCACCTCTAATCTTTCCGTCATGTAACAAACCAGAGCCAATAAGATTGTCAGATGAACCTCACATGGGCACTGCCAATAAGATGCCACCCTTCACCGAGTAGAGGATATCATGACCTCATCTGAGGACAACTCTTCAAAGGATGAGAGTATACACCAGAGGTGGTTTCCTACCAGTTCGCACCAGTTTGGTAGAACCGGTTCGTCAAATCTACTGAACCGGTTAGAAGAGGTTCCACCAGAAAGCAGACCACACCTACAGAAGAGGTTCCAAAATTTTTTGACACCCACCACTCACACACACACACACACACACAGAAAGAGAAAGAAAGGAAGAAAGAAAGAAAGAAAAAAAGAAAAAAAGAAAGAAAAAGTGAAAGAGAAATGAAAGAAAAAAAGGAAAAAGGGACAGAGAGACAAAAGGAAGGAAAGAGAGAGAGAGAGAGAGAGAAAACACATGGCTGGCAAGCCACTCCCACCAGGTCACATGGCCGGAAAGCCACTCCCACAAAGGAGGCCACACCCACAGAGTAGGTTCGAAATTTTTTTGAAACCCACCATTGGTATACACTCTACACTAGTTGAGCCAGGTCTTAGCCCAAGACTTGGCTCAGAATTGTTCCCCACAAGGAGGGCAACAACACAACTGCTGGATTGACTGGTTTTTTTGGGGGGTGGGGATTTAATTCTGTTGAAGTGAACCCAGGTATTAAGTGATTCTGCTGTTAAATGAAACTTAAGGAGACAAGCTGAATAAGGATATGGCTGCACCTTCTAGTGTAAAACTCTCCAAGAGTTTTTCATTACTGGAAGTTATAGCTGTTATAGGTTATACTTGAAGCTTGATCTTCAAAAAGGGATGGATCTTTCGTTGCCTAATCTTTCCTCCCAGACTTACAGAGTTGAAGGCCAACTTAGAAGGAAATGCAATAAGGTCACTCATAAATGTTGTTATTTAAAGTACAATAGATACAATATAAATATTATTTCTTGTTTATTTATTTATATTAAGAACTTCGATATACAGCCTTAGTTCTAGGTTGGGGAAATGTCCTAGCAATGAGAACAATAGACCAGTGGAAACACTTGCCTTCAGAAATTGCAGGTGCTTTACAAATGGAGGCTTTTAAAAAGAGATTGAACAGCCATTTGCCTGAAATGGTGTAGGGTCTCCTGCTTGAAGGTCGGACTAGAAGACTTCCAAAGTCTCTTCAAAGCCTATTAATCTGTTCAGTTAATCACAAATCAAAAGAAAATAGAAGAAGAAGAAAAACCAAATTCAGAAAAGAAAAAACAAAGTTAATAAATATATAACCTCCTTCTTTTCAATAGTTACATTATTGTCTGTCCCCTCATCTTTCTTAATCTTCAAATCCATAAACCATTAAATCATATTTTTCTTCTCTCAATAAAAAGTCCATATAAGGTTTCCAGTCTTTCAAAAACAAGTTTTTGTGGTTGTTCTCTGACAAAACAGGTCAGTTTTGCCATTTCCCACATTCTGATATTTTCACCATCTAATCTTCCACCGTAGGTATTTCATTATTTTTCCATATAAAAAAACTGCTTAGAATCTGTTACCCTACCCTTTAACAAGAAGTGCTTTTCAGGTGACATCCAAAACTATGCAAAACCATTCACAAAAAAGTAACAACTGGATTCTTTCATATAAACAAACAAAACCTGCCCCTAGCAGATATTTAGATCCATTTATCTGTGTAGGTTATATGAAAAGAAAGGGCTTGCCGGTGTATTCTGACACATTTGCAATTTTTTGAAAAATAATTCTATGTGCCTATCCCATATTGGGACTGCAGGGGATAAAAGTGCAGTGGGTTTTTGTGAGTTATATCATCTTGGTCCACTGCTTATCCCGCACTCCCAATGTTTCTTATACTAATTTATATAAGTACAACCTTTGATGTTGACAAGCACTTATATCTTCAAGATTATATATATGCTGATAAAACAGTGTTTTGGCTCCAAATCTCACAATACGTTCTCTAACTGTCATTAAGAAACCCAGTTTCAACACCATCATGACAACATGGAGCTAACACTTCCTATTTCAATAAGATCTGTGTAAGAATAAATGAAAATGTTTGTGGGCTAACGAGGTATGTTTTCCTCTTCATTCCCCATACAAGTCTGTTTTTCTTGCACTGTATCAACCTTGAGACTAATCCTCTATAATCTGAACAAATTTGCATACTGCTCAGAATACTTCACAAACGGTGATGAGTCAAACATTCTGATTATTATTTATTATCTACAAGAGCCTCCTCTTTAGAATATGTTCTAACATTGCGCTGTCAGACTAGCCATTAGGTCTCTTAAATGATCTGATGGAGCATGCCTCAGCCAGGCAGCAAAAGATTAATGGAAGGTCCATAATTATGCAATGAAGTAAAGCAGAATAACAGAATAATAACAGAATAGCAAAGCTGGAAGGAACCTTGGAGGTCTTTTAGTCCAACCCCCTGCTCGGGCAGGAAATCCTGTATCATTTCAGACAAATGGTTATTCAATCTCTTTTTTAAAACTTCTGGTGTTAGAGCATTCACAAGTTCTGGAGGCAAATTGTTCCACTGATTAATTGTTCTGTCAGGAAATTTCTCCTCAGTTCTAGGTTGCTTCTCTCCTTGATTAGCTTCCATCCATTGCTTCTTGTCCTGCCCTCAGGTGCTTTGGAGAATAGCTTGACTCTCTCTCTGTGGTAACCCCTGAAATATTGGAACACTGCTATCACGTCACCCCTAGCCCTTCTTTTCATTAAACTAGACATACCCAATTCCAGCAACCATTCTTCATATAATTAAGCCTCCAGTCCCCTGATCATCTTTGTTGCTCTTCTCTGCACTCTTTCTAGAGTCTCAACATTTGTTTTCTATCGCAGCGGCCAAAACTGGATGCAATATTCAAGCATATGCATTTAATGCAAAACATTTAATTTCTAATATATTCCCAGGTAGGACTCAGTATCTGTTACATTTGTAATCCAGTTATATGCTCCAAGATCATATGATAGTAACATTAGTATAGTAAGCCAATGCTCCTCCCTAGCAGATTCCTAGACTTTCAATATTTTCCACTGCTGAATTGAAATTTTCTCCACCTTTTATGAAGTCCACACATCTTAAAGTTGCCAAGGTTGAGAGATTTCGGTTTCAAGGTGTTTCCAACTTCCACCCCAGACCTGGACTTCTGAATCATATTTTGCCCTTTGAGAATATGGTTCTCTGCACAGCCTTCAACATTATGCTGGCATTTGGTGTCCCCATTACTAGTCCCTATCCCGCCTCAGTTGCCCCCATCATTATAGTTCCCTGACTTCCCTCCAAGACAAGAGAAAGGCATGCAGATTTTATACACCTCAAGAGTATCCTGGTATGCTGTCAAAAATGAGTTAGAAATACTACTATAGTCCAGAATGCAGCCGCATGAGCAATACTGGGTGTGCCAAGGTACACCCACATCACACCTATCCTCCGCGAGCTGCACTGGCTACCCATTGGTCTCCGAACAAGATTCAAGGTGCTGGTTATCACCTTTAAAGCCCTACATGGCCTAGGACCTGGGTACCTACGAGACCATCTCCTGTCACATACCTCCCTTAGACCAATAAGATCACACAGGATGGGCCTTCTCCGGGTGCCTTCAGCAGGACAATGCCAGCTGGTGGCGCCTAGGAGCAGGGCCTTCTCTGTTGCCGCTCCGGCCATATGGAATGAGCTGCCCCCCGAGATCCGGGCCCTCCCACTCTCATGGCCTTTCGCAAAGCCATTAAAACCTGGCTTTTCCGGCAGGCCTTCTGATTGGGTGTTTGTTGCATTCTTTTTTAACTTTTTGCGTCCTATTGTTTTTAAGTTTTTAAATTCTTTTTATTCTGTAAGCCGCCCGGAGTCCTTCAGGATTGGGCGGCATAGAAACCTAATAAATTCAATTCAAATTCAAATTAACACTGGAACAGCTGAGGAGGACTTACTGAGAGGAAGGCAATGTCATCGGGAAGGACAAAACAAGGAAAATGATGTTTTCAGGGCACAGGGAAAAACTCTTACATACCCATCGAAGGAAAAGTGTGGTTTTTTAAAAAAAAGTTGGAAATTTTAGATCATACATAAAATAAGCTGCTACAGATCACCAGCTATGTGCCAGCATTGGGCCATGCTCTTTCAGTATATATTAAAAAGTTTAGTGGGTTCTCACGTCCCCACCCGCAATGATAAAACTGCTTTCTTTTTTCGAGGGATAGTCTAGGGCAGTGGTGGGTTCCGGATCCCGATATGGTGCAACGAGGCCAGGCGGTGGGCAGCCACCATATGAAGGCGCACAGCACACATGCACTTATGCGCATGCGTACTTACTGCCTGTGATGCTCCGTGCGCATGCACATAAGCCCCGAAGAGGTTCCACAAATCTGCAGTGCCATTTAGAACCGGTTCCAGCTACCTCCCCCCGCCCGTCCACACATCATCATGATGAAGAGTGAGAGGAGGAATTCTGGGAGTTGAAGTCCACAAGTCTTAAAGCTGTCAAGTTTGAACACCCCTGGGGTTTTTTTTTCTAAAGGGTTAGGGGTGCAAGGGTCTTGTAACTTGACAGCTTTAAGACTTGCGTGTTTCAATGCCAGAGTTTCTGAGCCAACATTTTGGTTGCTAAGCAAGAGCGTTAAGTGAGTTTCACCACATTTTACAAGTTGGCCACGCCCACCCAGTCACATGGCTGGCAAACCACTCCCACTTGGTTACATGGCCAGCAAGCCACTCCCACCCAGTCACATGGCTGGCAAGCCACTCCCACAAAGCAGGCCACACCTACAGAAGAGGTTCTAAAAAATTTGAAACCCACCACTGGTATCCTCATACTATTTGTTTGTCAGCTGTCAACTGTCGAGTATTGGGGAATGGACATGAGGTTCTGGGCGAGCCAGTGCTTGGAAAAGTGGGAAAGATGGGGTGCCCTGTTTGTAGGCTGCCCCTGAGGGTTTGAAACTGGGCTTGGAGAAGAAAAGCCCCTGGTAAGAGTTGCAGAGCATCAGGAGAAGCCTACTGCAATGCGTTCTACATGGGGCTGCCCTTGAAGAGTGTTCAGAGACTCCAGCCAGTCCAGAATGCAGCCGCGCGAGCGATTCTGGGTGCACCCCAGTACACCCACGTTACACCTATCCTCCGCGAGCTGCACTGGCTACCTATTGGTCTCCGGATACGCTTCAGGGTGCTAGTTATTACTTATAAAGCCCTACATGGTATTGGACCTGGGTACTCGAGAGACCGCCTTCTGCCGATTACCTCCCACAGACCCATTCAATCCCACATATTAGGCCTCCTCCGTATTCCATCTGCCAGCCAATGTCGGCTGGCGACTACTCGGAGGAGGGCCTTCTCTGTGGCTGCCCCGGCCCTTTGGAATGAGCTCCCTGTGGAGATTCGGACCCTCTCCACCCTTCAGGCCTTCCGGACGGCCGTGAAGACCTGGCTGTCCCAGCAAGCCTGGGGTTGAGTTCCCCCCGCACTCGAATTTGCTGTGTCTGTTGTGCTTTTAAACTGTTTGTATTGTTTGTTTGTCTTTGTCTCACTTTTTGTAATTTCCCCTCCCTTGGCTTTGTTCAGCCGCCCTGAGTCCCTTCGGGGAATAGGGCGGCCTACAAATTGAATAAAATCCAAATCCAAAATCCAAATCCAGAGTTACTTCTCTTAGGGGTCCCTGAAGCATTGCCAGGAGAGAATGTCAACTCCACTGCGAGCGAGTCTAGGACACTCCCATCATGCACCGTGCCTCTCCTGCCATTGTCCTCCCTGGATTGGTAAATGACTCATTTTGTCTCCATGGCGATGGATGCTGCAGAAAGCAAGATTGCAATAAGCGCATGGGGAAACGAGCGGGGGGGGGGGGGACAAAGAAAGCACCAGGCTCAAGGGCGTATGCTTGAGATGATGATGATGACAAAGCAAGATCCCGTCTCTGGGTTTTTTCACGACTCCATCTTCAGCCCCCCTCCACCCTCCCACTCCCCCCGGCACCATCTGTTGCCACCCTTCAGTACTATAGTGAAGCTTTTTTTCACTTTATAAAAGCAGCAATGAATGAGGTTGGAGACGGATATTTTTTAAAGCAGATTTTAAAATATATGTTTAGTAAATATATATATCTATGGGCCTTTTCACACTGGGTTTTAGTATGGAGTTGGCAAAATACGACCCTGGCATGGAACTTACTGTCCCCGGGCTGGCTGGCCATCCCTCTCCTGCCCCAGTCACCACAGTTTCCCTATTACCCTCCAAGGTCATAGGGGATCAAAGCTAACAGATGTGTCACATCTGGAGGCTGCCCTTGGATAGCAGCAGCAGCAGCAGCAGCCTGAGGGAGAAAATACAACTTTAACATTGATACCGCTGAGGATAACCGTAGGCCGTTCCAGCATGAGACTGACAAAGGCAACACTATGGGAACCTGGCAAGAAAAAGATGTTGCTAAAGGCATGTGGGTGGCCTGGTGAACTGCAAGTGGGCAATGTGGATTGCGTTTAAGTATTGATCCACCTTTCCAGCTTCTTCTTAATCAAAAGAGACATATTCATGTTACGAGATAGAGGTAGAACAGCAGGGTAGAGGTTAAGATGATGGACAGCAAAGGGGATTCGAATGTAGGACTTCATCCCCAGCCACAAATGCTCTTTGGGATAATTCTTCTTTGTCAGCCTAGCCTACTGTACTTCACAAGGTTGTTGCTGGGGGAAATAGGAGACAGGGTGGAACTGGAGCCCTTGAAAAGGGAGGATATAAATCTGATAAACCACTCAACAGATTGATTTGCAAGGTTCCAGTTCAAATATGATTACAGTCATGCTGGTTTAGAAATAATATTCTTTATAAACATGCACTTTTATCATGGATGATCAGCTGTATCTTCACTAGAAAATATATTTACTAGAAATTTAGTTAATGATCTTTATTATAGAGTATATACAGTATATATAAATGCACCCTGTCTCTCACTGTAATCTACTTTTAATCCTTTCCTATCTGCAAGCTTTCTGTGATTTGTTTTTCTTCAATCCAGCAATTTATCTGCATTAAGGTACAAATTGCTACGTGGAATGAGTTGTACCTCGACTTTTTCATCACAGCAAGCACACAAAGCTAAGCAATTTCTGGAGATTCAAATGATTATTTGCAGGAAGAAATAATCATTCTGTTTGTAGGAACAGTTCCCCACTCCCAGTCATCCATGTGCCCCCCCCTTTGCACACCTTTAGAATCTCTTTAAACATTGGGGTTTTCCCTAGAGCTGAAGCTAGAAGTTTTGGGGTCTCCTTCAAGAGACCTTGAAATATGTTGTTTCCCCTGATGCCAAATTGCTATTTTATATTGTGTTTTGTATTATTTTATGCAATAAATTGTTAATCTTATGAAGTCAGTCATTTTGAAGCTGGACTAATTAGAAATTTGCCTGATAAATAAATATAAAGGAACCAAAGTAAAACCTTAAAGGAACAAGACAATTGTATTTCTTTACAGAAACACTAAGCTATTTTTTATCTAGTCAAGGATTCAATCCAAATGAAAAGTTCTCCGGTTCTACATGCCAGTAAGAGCCAAATCCCAAGTCGCAATAGGGCTGCCCCAGGATATTTGCTAGCCTAATTAGGACCAAAATGCTGCAACTCTGAATTTCCCATTTCTGATCTGAATAGCCTGACACACAAGCTTCTCTCCAAGACAGCATCCTGCATATATATCTGTGGCCAGCAGATTAATTAATACAGAGAATGGGAGCAAAATATACTGTCAAGTATCTAGCGCACACTATTCTGCCCTTTCCATCTCATCTCATCTTCTGATTTATCAATATTTAATCCTCAATTTACAACCACGATTGAGCCCAAAATTTCTGTTGTTAAGAGACACAGTTGCTAAGTGAGCATTTGCCTCATTTTATGACCTGTCTTGCCACAGTTGTTAAGTAAATCACTGCCGTTGATACGTTAGTGACCCGGTTGTTAAATGAATCGGGCTTCCCCTTTGACTTTGCTTGTCAGAAAGTTGCAAGAGGTGGTCACGTGACCTTGGGGCACAGCAACGGTCATAAGTACGAACCAGTTGCCAAGCATCTGAATTTTGATCACATGACCCTGGGGATGCTGCTGTGATCGTAACTAGAGGTGGTATTCAGCCACCGAACCGGTAGTGGAAATCGGGGGTAGGCCTGCCCACCCACCACGGCTCTATGCTGTGCTATTTAGGCATGTTTTCAAGCCAAAGTGCATGCATGGAAGGCTGAGTGCATGTGAGCGAATAGCAATAGCAGTTAGACTTAAATACCGCTTCATAGGGCTTTCAGCCCTCTCTAAGCGGTTTACAGAGTCGGCATATTGCCCCCAACAATCCGGGTCCTCATTTTACCCACCTCGGAAGGATGGAAGGCTGAGTCAACCTTGAGCCGGTGAGATTTGAACAGCCGAACTGCAGAACTAGCAGTCAGCTGAAGTGGCCTGCAGTACTGCACTCTACCCACTGCGCCGCCTCGGCTCGAAGTTAGCACGCGCATTCGCACTCTCACATTTGCAAACCAGAAGGGAAGGGAATACCATCCCTGGTTGTAACTGTGAAAAATGGTCATCATCAGATACTTTTTTCAGTGCCATCATAACTCTGAATGAACTGTTGTAAGTGGAGGACTACCTGTATATCATTAATACATAAATATTACCAAAATAATTACACGCTCTATGCTACATTTTATAAATGAATCTGCTTCAAACTGAGACTTTTCTGCTTGGTGCTTAATTCCTGGGTTGGCCTGATATGAAAGCTTCTATATCCTGGTAAAGTAAGGAGCAATGCATTATATATTTTCTTCCAAAGCAGAAGATGATCCTGCTTTCATCATTTTGTATTGAAATTGGGTGATTCAGGCAGAATGAATAGGTTGTCAATTACTGTCTCCTATTTCTTGCTTTCTCTGTGACCCATATAGCAACATCCATTTAGAGCAGTCAGAAAACTAACCACAAATGGAAATGAAATCAACAGATACGGATTATTTTTTTATGGGCTATGCAGCAAACCGAGCAGTGGTTTAAACATGAATGCTCTTGATATTTCAATCCAATTTTCCCAAGCTGATGCCCTTCAGACATGCTAGAGTATAGGTTACATCATTTCCGGCCAACATTACCAGTATTACTGGGAGATTATGGTTATCGATGCTTATCACATCTGAAGGGCAGAGTACAATTGCATTGGCGACAATTCTTAGTGAAATAAAGGCAGAATTAGGATAATATATTTGGAAGCCACTGATCTATATTAAGACTAAGCACTTCTGATGTAAAGTGAACTTAATTCGGAAACCGAAAATCTACAAGCTGTTCACTTTTCAGCTATTAGTTCATTCATAAATATTGTTTATTTAGCAATATGTTGAGAAAGAGAGATTATCGTTCAGGCTTGCCTATGGAACAGTATAAGAAGTAACTGTAGTGTGAACTGAATCCTTTCGTTTCCCCCCGCCTCCAATATGGGGAAATGCAAGGGCCTCTGAACCAACATATAAAATGGGAAACCAATTAATACCAACATTAATGGAATAATTGCAACATTCTGTGTTTAGAAATACTGTAGGACACAGGATGGGAGAGTCAGTTTTCTTTCATGCTCTGTTTCTCTTTTTTTATGTAGGTGGAAAAATATTTTCCATTTAAAAAAAAACAAAAAAAACAAGCCCTGCCTATCATCAAGAGAGATGGAGAGAACTTGGATCCATCCTATGCGGGTAAAATAGAGTGTGCCTTAGCACAATGTGAAATAAAAGTCATTTCCTGGATCTCTGATGACATAGATAGGGCCTGCTTTAGGAAGGACCTCCTGTCTCCCATAGTATTTGCCCACCCAATTTGAACTGGGTTCCTTTGATTAAACAATGCTATCAAAGGAGACAACAGAAGCGTGCCTTTTTTGTTGTTGCAGTGCCTGCTTCTGGAATGAAGTTTGCCCCAAGATCAGGATGGACCATACCAATTTTGAGTAGTTCGGAAAACCGGTAAATACCACCTCTGACTGGCCCCGCCCCCAAGTCCCAGCTGATCAGCAGGGAATGGGGATTTTGCAGTAACCTTCCCCTGCCACGCCCATCAAGCCACGTCCACAGAACCAGTAGTTAAAAAAAAATTGAATCCCACCACTGGACCACATCCTTCTGGAGGGCTTTGAAGACCTTTGATGAAAAGTCCCTTTGAGTTGTGTGTGTTTTTTCATTCTGGTCAGTGCATCCATCCTCTATTCCATAGTTTATTATATCTATCTATCTATCTATCTATCTATCTATCTATCTATCTATCTATCTATCTATCTATCTATCTATCTATCTATCGATATAGATAGATAGATGATAGATAGATAGATAGATAGATAGATAGATAGATAGATAGATAGATAGATAGATAGATATGCTTAGTGGTTAGTACAACTGCCTAATATGTAATACAGCACAGGTTCAAATCCCAGTAAGGGTATGGCTAGCTGATGAGAGCTAAATAGCTTGAAATAGATCTATACTAGTCTCCTTTTATTTATTTATCAGCTCAAATACAACACAAATGTAACAAAGGCAACAGTAAAAATATTGGCTTTCTGTCTCCTTTTATTTATTTATCTGTCTCCTTTTATTTATTTATCAGCTCAAATACAACACAAATGTAACAAAGGCAACAGTAAAAATATTGGCTTTCTGTCCGGATGGTCTCTTGTGATGAGCCGATAGACAGAGAAAGGAAGCAGTATGCCTCCTCCCATATTTGGGCATACCAGGGGTTGTGACACTAAATACATACCTATTTCCCTGGCTCAGCTGATAAAGGAGGAGAACCTTGTGGCTTAGTGGTTAACACAACTGCCTAATATGTAATACAGCACAGGTTCAAATCCTAGTAAGGGTATGGCTAGCTGATGAGAGCTAAATAGCTTGAAATAGATCTATACTAGTCTCCCTTTATTTATTTATCAGCTCAAATATAACATATATATGTATATGTATATATTTCTAGTTTTCCATTCTTTTTACTTGCGAACTGTCAATTTTTGGTATCCAAGGGGTACAATGAATGAATGAATGAATGAATCTAGCTCAATAGAAGAAAGATACCATTGGCTGAACAATTTAAGGTAGAAAGTGGAAGCAGGACTTGTATGTATGTAAAAGACTTACATTTTAGTGCCATGGCTTAATTCCAAAAAGGGATTGGATGATCTTCAACCTATTGCTAAACAACAATTCAAATTCCTATTTCTTAAGGTAGCTGAGGCTGCCGGTTGATTCAGCCATATCTGGAGTTCATAAGTTCCCCATTTGAGATGCATTACAATCATTTAAATTAACTTATTGAGAAGGAAGAAGGCAAGGAAAAGTTAAATTCAACCTTATGATTACAACCACTGGCTTTTAATAGTGTCCTGGTTAGAGTGCAAGGATAGAGGAGAATTAGGAACACAGATTCAAGCCTCCTCTCATTTATAAAGTTCATTGGGTAGTGTTGGTCTGTCTTAATTTCTTAGCTTAAGATGAGCGTGGATAGGGAGATGTCTCATTTATTTTATTTTTTTGCAGAAAGTATTACAGTTGTTAGAAATGCAGCTTGTAATTTTTCTCTGGCCTCTTCATTTCTCTTTCCCAATTCCCTGACTTTTTTCGAAGGCAATGAGTGATGAGACAGACCAACAGATTTTTTTTTTTTTGGTGCTACCCTTACATGATGCCAGAAGAAAGAAGAAAATTGCTATTTTAACTCCAGCACAGCTAAGGACGACTTCAGCCTTTCTCATCCATGAACTGGGGGATGAGATGAAGTGGTGAATTGCCTCGGGACAAAACTCACATTATCAGCACTTGCCTGTAGTAGCAAGGGGGGGGGGGGGAAAGGCCTCAAGCAGCCACCCACGCCAGACTGTTCAGTGGGAAAGGCGTGCACTCTGCACGCGCCCAGGAACAGTGCTTTCTAGATGGCAAGCAGGGAAAAAGGCCTCAAGGCAGATTGCTCAGTGGGAAAGGCGTGCACTCTGCACGCGCCCAGGAACAGTGCTTTCTAGATGGCAAGCAGGGAAAAAGGCCTCAAGGCAGATTGCTCAGTGGGAAAGGCGTGCACTCTGCACGCGCCCAGGAACAGTGCTTTCTAGATCAGTGTTTCTCAACCTTGGCAACTTGAAGATGTCCGGACTTCAACTCCCAGAATTCCCCAGCCAGCATTCGCTGGCTGGGGAACTCTGGAAGTTGAAGTCCGGACATCTTCAAGTTGCCAAGGTTGAGAAACACTGTTCTAGATGGCAAGCAGGGAAAAAGGCCTCAAGGCAGATTGCTCAGTGGGAAACGCCTGCACTCTGCCCGTGCTCAGAAGCGCTCTTCGCGGGTTCCAAGAGAAAGATACAGACCACCACCCGGCTCCTTACCTTCCCGCCCCCATCTGCCTGCCCGCTGCTGGGGGAAAGTGAGTAATGGGTGTGGGCGGAGCCAAAGCCGGCGGGGCGGGGCGATTGGGTGGAGCCGCTGGCACTGTCTAGCGCGGTCCGCTGGGCTGGTTGCACACCGCGCTCGGCTCCGTCGTTCGCTTGCTGTCGCCGCCGCCGCCATCCGGGCAGCCTCTACCTCCCGAAGGGACTCGGGAGCGATGGGCCCGGCGCTGCTGCTCGCGCTGCTTTCGAGCCTCGGAGCCGCCAAGGTAGGTAGGAGATGCGAACTCAAAACGCGTTGGCTTGAGTCCGACGCGCAGGCTGGCCGTGTGAAACGCGATTGCGCTGAGCTATGCATTTATCTGCGCTCAAGGGAGCCAAAGATAGAAGGGGGAATTGTTTCCCCGTCAAGTAGCCCCTACTTTGGCGGTAGGCTAACGGGTGATTTCTCTTTTGTTTCCCTCCCTCATTTGCGGGGGCTTAGTAATCGTCCCTAGTTTGCGGCTTGGCTTCCTTACTTGAGTCGCCTGTCAGCCTCTTTGTGGCGCATCTGTATTCCTGCTTCTCTTAACACGCTTCTGTCCAGATTCCCAGGATTCGATCTGGGGGATTGAGCATAGCAAAATAAAGTGGAGCAATGCTGGAGGATCTGTTAAACCACATAGTCCCCAATTCAGAGCTGGGCTCATCAGAAAGTCTCAGCCAAGGGAGACTTCCACGTTGTGATGGGTGACTGAAGTCCTGATTTTTCGGAGGAAGCAGGAATTATGGAAGACCAGGTGCCACTCTACATACAAGATATGTCTAATACTTCTCTTCGAGCAATTTCAAACTGCGAAGGACATCTAGCTGCCCCTTCTGTGTATGAGTATGTGTGTGCGCGCCTGGACCTTTGTCGTAGGAAAGTATAAAGCACCGTGAATCATAAATGTCTGTTTTTCACCCACCTACCCGGTGAAGTCACTGGTTGTGCAAGGGATTCACACATGTGCCTGTGGGAAGCCGCTGGGTTATGTTTCACAGGGCTTCTGAGTGTGGGGTACTTGTGGGTGGGAGGACAAGCAAAGTTTACCAATTATCCGTGTGGCTGTGCCAGGATTGAACTGTGGGTGGGGAGGGAGGAGGGTGTTTGCAAAAGAATGGTGCAAAGCACTCTCATATGTGCAAAAAAAGGGTGAGCCTTTATTTATGAATGTATTTGACTTCTACAGTTGCCCATCTTAACAAGTGACTCTTAATTGGGCGTTAAAGGGGGCAAATTGTGAATACATCCGACTTTTATAGAAGGGGCGTGACAGGCGACTATGTAAGAAGCATTGTGTCTATAAGACCAATGGGTGCGTCTATCTCCCTGATAAGGGTAAGGTGTCCAGGCGTGTTAATAGAAAGGTGCCTGTTGTTTTTTAAAAAAAGGTGCAGCATGGAATACATATGTGTGATGGAGGAGCAAAGAGACATGTTCTGCGATGCCGTCATGGATGCTTTATGTAAGCACCGAGTCCCTTGCCACCATCCCTCCTCTTGGCGTCATGACTGATTCATCTTCGCCTTGGATTGGGGTGGGGTGGGGGGAGAAACCAGAGCGGCTGAAAGCAAAGGCAGATTGCTGAGTGGTAGCAAAACATCAGCTTGATGCGTGGAGGGCTGGCTATTACCCTGAAAGGTCAGGACCACGTTTTATTTAACCATGCAATTTTTTGACGCGTTGATTTAACCCAAGATTTCCTAATTTTCCCTCCTGCCGGCGGGTGGGTGACTAAACCCTGCAGGAGGACTGCAGAGTCTCTTTGGCGTCCTCACAGATTTCTACATGGTTCTCCGCAGAGATGCCTGACTGTCCTTTTGTGGGAAAAGGACTTCCTTCCCCGTTCCCCCAGATGCTCTCTGGCCTGCTTTTCTTTTCATCCCTGCTGGGCTGAGGCTCAGGTTAATTTTTCCGATTTAAAAAAAAATTGACAGCTCTTTAGATACAAATAGCTAAATGGATCAGGACATTTCTTTTATTTTCAAAGGTCTTGGAGGGTTTGTCGTGACTTTGGAAGAATCTAATCAGACTTAACTCTACAGAAAACTGGGCCACTGGATACAGAGAGGAAGATGATAAATGGGAAGGATAATAATCAGAGGCTGAGAGGAGAGTGTGTTTTTCATAGATCATGTTGATATAGTTTGAGTGGAATCAGGCTATGTGTTTCTACAGAGTTTACATGTGTTTGCGGCCATGTGTTGTGTGTGTGTGTGTGGAGAGAGAGAGAGAGAACAAATGGTTAATAAGATTAAGCTCCGTCTCTCTCTCTTTCTCTCTTATTGTATTTGTATTTTTTAAAGTCTTGATAACATCAATAGAACTTCAGTTATAGGGTTGTTTATAAATTGTATCATAAATAGACAATACACCTCAGTCAGTGGCAGCCAGTCTTCATCACGATGACCAATTAAAAATGATTACAAAAATTAGCGTTTGCCATAGAAATACTTACATTTCAGAGAGAAAATAAAGCACTGAAAAATAGCTTTTGTTTTGTATTTCTGTGACTATATGTTAATATGTGCAGTCATTTCTCTGATTGTAGGTCACTACAAATGTTAGAATAAGCCAACTATTATCTATTATGCAGCAGGGGGGAAATGAGATTGATTTTGAGGTGTCTGTATATTTAGTTATGTTTCTGTCCATCCATCCTTCTGTTCATTTATTTAAAATTAAATAAATGTGGTTCCTTTTTCCAGTGATTACTTGCAAGTCCTCCTGCTGGGTCCAACTGCTAGCTCTTGGTCTAACCTACTTCAAGAGAATAAAATAACAGTGGAATCTCATGCCATTTTAAGCTCCCTGGAGAAGGATAGAATTAAAATTCATGTGTATATATAACAAAGATTAAAAAAAATAGTGATTTATTTCAACAAGCAAATTAAATGCTCTTCTCTGGCAAAATCAATAAGATTTAAAATGCTTTCCTACGATCAGATTGAAGCTTGCCTTTATTTTTAATTACACTTCTTGTGTGCTGAGCTACTTATGCTCAGTATATGATGGGAATGTTTTCTGCTGTTTTATATTGATGTGTAGTGAATCCATTGCCAAAGACCCAGCTCCGAGTCCACAGCAGGAATGATCTAATTATCTCCCTCCCTGCCTGGCCCCAGCCTGATTGCTGCCTGTCCATATTTATTCACTTCCTGTCAATCATCTTCCCTGTTTCTTGCAGCCTCTGCCCACCACAGGTAGCTCCCATGGAGGGATGAATCACAACCTGCCAGGGGGGGTCCGGCGGGTGCGCCGTGAGCTTCAGGGGGCACCATATGAGGCCGTGGAGAACGCCTTGGCCAATGAAGTGTATTACCCGGAACTGGTTCAGCTGGCTGCCCTTGAAAGGGCCCTGTCGACTCCGGGTAGCCAGCTACAAGAAGATCACTTTGCCCAAGCTTTGGAACGAGCGTTGGCTTCTTCCGGGAACCAGCTGGCGGATGAGCGAATGGCCCAGGCCCTTGAAAGAGCGGTGTCCCCACCTAACAACCAGTTCCAGCCAGACAAGCACCTGGCCCGTGCTTTGCAGCGCCTCCTTCAGGATGGGCATCGCCGGGACCAGGAATCTGTCTACCTGGCGAATCTGCTGAGGCTGTGGGATGAGGCCAAGGGGGCAACCTTGTACCCCGAGTACGATGAGACTGGCTTGGCAGGTGGCTCCTCTCCACCCAGAGCACTGCCGAATCGTTATTGGGCCCCCGAAGGAGGATTCGAACCCCAAGAAGAGCTGGGCGCAGAGGAGGAAGCTGCTGGAGAGGTGGACCCTGAGATGCTGAGGTAGCCAAGAGATGAGGGGGGAAAAAATCACGGTTTGCTTTGAATAAGGATTTAACTCTCCACTGTTCAGAATACGGTCATTGAGCTGTAGAACATAAAGTCAGGCCACTCTCATACCTTAATTGAATCAAACTTTTTAAAAGAAAACAAAATGGTTGATAATCTCTCAGGGAGTAGTTCACAAAGGAAGCCTAATTTGCAGCTCTTCCTCCTGCACTGAGAACCATCCACTCTCTGGAATAAATGCTTAAGAGAGGGAGTGGCTGAAGAGGGAAGAAAGGATGACTACTGTAATTCTTCTCCCACCCTGCATTCTTAGAAAATTTTCCTGATAATAATAATTATGATAATCATTATTTCATCAATAGAAAGGTACTTTGAACCAATAGGATATATTTTATTTTATTTATTTATTAAACATTTATATCGCTGCCCAACTCATACACAGTGACTCCGGGCAGCGTACAACATTAAAAAAAACCCGTTCAATTATGATTGCATTCAGATTTATTATTTTTTGCTTAGACCCGTGACGATTTGCTTTTGACGGGTAACTCTCCAGTCTGGGTTAGTTTAGGAAGCCTAGTTTATCCCATGATTTTCTATGCAGCAAAAGATTTTGTGAGACCTTCTGGGGCAAAGGGATGGCAAGAGCTGCAGTTAAGGCTCAAGCCATGTTTTGTGAGAGCTGGCCCAATACAACTGGTCGTCTTGTGCTAAAAGAGCCGAGGTGGCGCAGTGGTTAAATGCAGCACTGCAGGCTACTTCAGCTGATTGCAGTTCTGCAGTTCGGCTGTTCAAATCTCACCGGCTCAGGGTTGACTCAGCCTTCCATCCTTCTGAGGTGGGTAAAATGAGGACCCGGATTGTTGGGGGCAATATGCTGACTCTGTAAACCGCTTAGAGAGGGCTGAAAGCCCTATGAAGCGGTATATAAGTCTAACTGCTATTGCTATTGCTATTGGTGCCCCGAAGTTGGAAAAGACTTCCTTCTTCATACGGCCATCAGGAATGTAACAATCTCTCCAGAGAAAAGGCAGTGGGCAGTGAGTTCATGGGTCAAACTGAATGTGGGAACTGCAGGGAGCAGCCCTTCTCAATTTCCGCTCACAATAAAGGTATCACTGACGAGCTGGCCGGGTTACCCCTTTGCACACATTCAGACATTTCCATCCATGCTGGTCCTCTCCATTTTGCAGCTCCAGCTACATTGCAGACAACCACACCATACTAATGGGGAGGTGTCTCTTCACTGATGTCACCAGTGTGATTTGGAGAAGGGAAGGCTTGGTGCCCAGCGAACCCATGTTCGGTTCTCTGTCTGAATGCATCAGCTTAACGGGGAAAGGACCTATGCCCCCAATCCTCAGTGCACATGTAGATTTTTCCTGGATTCTGTTCTTGGGAAGGAAAGAGTTGGGATCTGTGTCTTCTTTTACATGGGGAATTGTAACAGCTTGTGAAAGGGAGCCGAGGTGGCGCAGTGGTTAGAGTGCAGTACTGCAGCCACTTCAGCTGACTGCTAGCTGCAGTTCGGCGGTTCAAATCTCACCGGCTCAAGGTTGACTCAGCCTTCCATCCTTCCGAGGTGGGTAAAATGAGGACCCAGACTGTGGGGGGGCGATATGCTGACTCTGTAAACAGCTTAGAGAGGGCTGAAAGCCCTACGAAGCAGTATATAAGTCTAACTGCTATTGCTATTGCTAAGGGAGGTGGGAAACCTTCTAATGCGTTAAGCGTTTTGCTTGGCTCAGAATGAAGTGTGAACGTGGCTGTTGTAGTATGCAAGCCATGGTTTAAGAATATGCAGCAGCCCAGCCATCATAGCCCTTTTAATAAAAGCCATGTTTCATAAATCATAGCTTAGTATGAACTGAGTCTTCAAGTCAATACCTGCAAAAGATGCTTGCAGATTAAAATGGTGGCATGAGTGGAGTGGTAAGCCCCCCAATTCTACCTTTCTCTGTCCTTTTCAGGTATCTGATTGGCAGGATCCTGTCGGGAGCAAGCAACCTGCCTTCACAGCGCCTCCCACTGGCTCCCCGACGCCTGCGTCGTGCCATTTTTGATGGAGGAGACCTCCCCGATCCCCCCAATCTTCTGCGGGTCAAGCGTCTTGGTGGGGAGAGTGGGGACGAGCTGCAGCGAGTCAAGCGGACAGAAGGAGAAGGGGTGGGTGGGAGACGGAGTATGAGTGGGGGCACCCAGAGGCTTCGGTATCTCTCTGAGTAACGAGAATTGGTTTCTGTGAAAAGAAAGGCTGGGAAGCCACCTCTCTGACGAGCCCCCCCTTTGAATGTCAATGGACTGTGAGCGACACCTTGTGTTCTTTCCTGCCTCTGTCCTACCTGTGACCCCAAAATACTGGGAAAGAAGGGGGATAACCTTGGACTGGGATCCCCAAATCCCAATTATGTTCTATAAAGTGTGTGAAGGGGAGGGCCACTGTTCTCTTCACTGACCTTCTCAGTGCTCTGATGGAAAGGTCTTTTCAGCTAAGGAGATGGCTTTTCACCGATGGCTAGTAGTTCCTACTTCCCTCCAAAGCCAGAGCTAGGTATCACCGGCCTCATCCTTCTCACATCTTGGCGCTTTTTTTTTTTTAAAGTGGCTTAAACAAATTTCCAGCTCCCCCCACCCAACTTCCAACTGCCTTAATATTCCTCCTTCATTAATGCTGCCTCTCACCCCTTCCTCCCTTTTTCCACCTGCTTGTTTCTGTCTGGTTTGTAAGATCCCGTGTGTTCAAACCTCGTTGGCCTACATAAAAAAGTTGCCCTTGCTGATTTGTTGCCATGTTCGATCATGCTTGTGGCGAGAGTTTTCGTGTTGATTAATTACTGAATAAAAAGCCCCACCAGGTATTTTATTGTAGCAGTGGTCTTGTTTGTGTTGTCCTGTGGAAAATCTTTGGGGAACCTTGGATGTGGCCCTCCGAACTCCTCCAGAATTTGCCATGAAATTCTAACTTATAGAATGATGACGACATGCATGGGGAGGCATCATATTTCTTATATTTAGTTAATTAATCTTCATCTGTTTTGGTTTCAGCTGGCCCCCCACCTTTCTGCTCAAAAGGTCAAGAGTAACTAAGTTTGAAAGAAGTTGGGCATCCAGAACTGGGTGAAGATAGACTGTTACTTTTAACTCCATTCTGGGGCGCTAACTCCACCAGTGTTAAAAATAAGTTGATAGATCCAGACAGTAAATCTAATCAAATTGTCAACCTAAAAGTTACTTCCATGTTTTAAGTTTTACGGACACCCCTGTTTATTGGGCTCTTCAATGAAGAAAAGCCACAGAATAAAACAAAAATCCTTACACTACAATTTGATCAGTGGTGGGTTTCAAAAATTTTTTGAACCTACTCTGTGGGTGTGGCCTCCTTTGTGGGAGTGGCTTGCCGGCCATGTGACCTGGTAGGAGTGGCTTGCCGGCCATGTCTGTCTGTCTGTCTTTCTTTCTTTCTTTCTCTCTCTCTCTCTCTCTCTCTCTCTCTTTCTCTCTCTCTTTCCTTCCTTTTGTCTCTCTGTCCCTTTTTTCTTTTTTTCTTTTTCTATCACTTTTTCTTTCTTTTTTCTTTTTTTTTCTTTCTTCCTTTCTTTCTCTTTCTCTTTCTCTCTGTGTGTGTGTGTGTATGGTGGGTTTCAAAAATTTTTGGAACCTCTTCTGTAGGTGTGGTCTGCTTTCTGGTGGAACCTCTTCTAACCGGTTCGGTAGATTTGACGAACCGGTTCTACCGAACTGGTGCGAACTGGTAGGAACCCACCTCTGAATTTGATGCTAAATCTTGAAAGGCCTAACTGGCCTAGAGGGTACTATTAGAAGAAAGAGGTTGGTGCTGAATAAACAGTCTGGGCTTTCAAAAGTCAAGAATCTTCAAAAACAATGATTTCCATGTCAAACTATATTGGTATTCTATTAGTAGACTTGCCATAAACAAACAAGAAGTTCTGACAAGAGAGATGGTGATCAATCCACAGGGTACCACGAGTTTTATCTTTGTAAGCCTCTGGGAATCACTGAAGGTAAGTAGGGTGGCCATCTACATAAAGAGAACTTTGTTCTCTTCTAGATGTCATATTGAATGAGGAGTTCAATGCAACTTGAACATCAAGAGAGTCTTCTCCTGGAGGGACACACCTTCTCCCCAATTCTTTTCATGTCATCGAGGACTCTGACAACAAACAATTTCAGGAATTGGAAACTTTTGGGGAACTAGGTCTTTTTTTCATTTTCGACTGCATTTTTTCATCCACCAAAGGCCTCGGGGAATATGGCGGTCTTGACAGATCTGAAACCCTCTGACCTTTGTTTCATTTTGGGGAGCGGGGGAACTTGGGGATTATTTTAAATACTAAAATTTAAACCTGCTAATGGCTTTACCTGCTGTCATTTCCTGCTGAACATCACTTGGAAATCATCTTACTCTATATAACTTGCTGGCAAATTTGGACTCTCTGACAGTTTCGACATGCAAAAGTCTAGAATTAGGAGGCCATATATTGTCTGTGAGCCTTTTGCTGTCCGGCTCCGAATGAGAGAAAAGGGTTATGCAAACAATTTCAAAAAGCCATGAAAGATTCTAATAACTAATAAGACACCATCACATCAGCGTTTTCTAAAATTTATTGCAACGGGTACAGCAAAACCGTGACGTATCCAACTCTGAAGAATGTCTGCTGGTTGGGATCAGTCTGGAGTCAGCGCTGAAGTCACACCTAAGCACGTACCACAAGCAGAAAAGGAGGACACGATAAGATACGTTCTGAAATCTGCAATGCCCAAGGCATTTTGGGGTTTTGAAGCAAAGTCCAGCTTCTGTACCCACTCCCTCTAAAATAGCACTAAAACCAGGGATGGGTTCCTGCCAGTTCTAAGCTGTTCTATAGAAGAGGTTCCACAAATCTACAGTGCCATTTAGAACCAGTTCCAGCGCCCTCACCCCCCGCCTGTCCATCATCAAAATGAAGAGCGAGAGGAGGAATTCTGGGAGTTGAAGTCCACAAGTCTTAAAGCTGCCAAGTTTGAACACCCCTGGGGTTTTTTTTTCCTAAAGGGTTAGGGGTGGAAGGGTCTTGTAACTTGACAGCTTTAAGACCTGCGTGCTTCAAATGCCAGAGTTCCTGAGCCAACATTTTGGTTGCTGAGCAAGAGCGTTGTTAAGCGAGTTTCACCACATTTTACAAGTTGGCCACGCCCACCCAGTCACATGACTGGCAAGCCACTCCCACCCGGTCACATGGCCAGCTAGCCACTCTCACAAAGCAGGCCACACCTACAGAAGAGGTTCTAAACAATGTTGAAACCCACCACTGACTAAAACCCACTTAAAAATACTTATCAACCCTAAAAAGGATGCATTATGAGGAAGGAAGGAAGGAAGGAAGGAAGGAAGGAAGGAAGGAAGGAAGGAAGGAAGGAAGGAGGGAGGGAGGGAGGGAGGGAGGGAGGGAGGGATGGATGGATGGATGGATGGATGGATGGTTGGAAAGAAGGAGGACACTCACTCACTTGTGGGGTACAGAATGAGGGCTAATCACCCAGTCAGACAAAAGTGCTTCGTTCATTTCCTGAAGTGTGTTTTTTGCAGATAATTGTACTTTTTCTTTTAAAAAAAAATGTGTTAGGCCTGATGTTTTGTCCGCTCCCTTGGTAGTCATATGCGCACCTGCGTGCAAGTCCTTCACAATGCATGGACGTTGAAGAAGAAAGGGAATATTGAAAAGCTGGGAGTTTCAGCTTTGCCTTTTCTGACATGGTTTCTCAATTTACAGGCAAATGTTAAGCCAGCTGTCTCCAGCTGAGGGCCCTCCAGGTGCACTGACTTTAGCTGCCATCATGCTTGAGCGATAATTAACCTTGCAGTCCAAGGAATTTTTGCTGGCTCTTTGAAGCTTTACACGCCAATCAGTCATGTGAGCTTCCCACAGAGCACTCTGCAAACTTGAGGGATGCCAACATCATGTTCTCTATCCTTAATAAGTCTTTTTTTTTTGGCAGACATAGCAGCAACATTTTAAATTGGAGCAAAATCGTTGCCATTTTAATTTCCTATAATTGTCCTGACATGTCAGTCTGTACTAGTAAAATGGAAGATTAAAGGCCAGCAATTGGGTGTTTGACTCTTAT
Organism: Thamnophis elegans; assembly: GCF_009769535.1. Lineage (NCBI taxonomy): Eukaryota > Metazoa > Chordata > Lepidosauria > Squamata > Natricidae > Thamnophis > Thamnophis elegans. The sequence continues at coordinate 10,703,199 of NC_045542.1, forward strand.
GTGAATTTCTCAACTGTTTATCATCCAAATGAGCCCTAAATAGTATACAAATGTATGTATATATGTTTAAGTAAGCCTCACTAACCTGCTGGTATCAGCTTTTGAGATATACTTGGGATTATCGTATCTGGGCTGCAGAAGATCAAAGAGGGGGAGAAAACTCCAATTCTTCATTTCTATCAAATAATCATCTGGATTTTTTTTTCCAGCCCAGCTTTATTAGTCCTAACATATCCCACAAAAATCAAGGCTAATACAAGCCCACCCCGAACAAATTAGTCTGGGATTTCCGTCGTAGCTAAAAAGGGGAGGGAGGTGAGACAAATACCTTGGGATTTGCAAGAACAGAATGCTTCGGTATCTCTTCCGAAGACTAGCATAAATCGAAGAAGACACAGGTTTGCAGCTCCCAGTTTTTTAGGGAGCCTTTGCACAGAATTTGTATTCCTTGAGATTTATCCAAATTTATTTTTTAAAAAATTATTATTTTGCACATGGAAGACAAAGGGAGGGATATTTGTAAGAGGCCGTGGCACGACAAAACCGCGCTTGACTAAAGCGCGCCCGATTAAACCGCGTCACTGACGTCATCAACAGGGCGACAACAGCGAGCGCGGAGAAAGAAGGGCGCTTTAAATAGCGCTTTGAAAGCAAGCCGATTCAAGTTAAGGTAAGGGTTAGGTTTAGGGTTAGGTTTAGGGTTAGGTTTAGGGTTAGGTTAAGGGTTAGCGTTAGGTTAAGGGTTAGGTTTAGGGTTAGGTTTAGGGTTAGGTTTAGGATTAGGTTTAGGGGGGTTAGGTTTAGGGGTTAATTTTAGGTTTAGCGTTTACAGCGTGCTTTTTTCTCCGCGCTGTTGTCGCGCTGTGATGACGTCAGCTACGCAGTTTCGTCGAGCACCCTTTAGTCGAACACGGTTTTGTGGTGGAACCGTAAGAGGCAAGAAAGAATGCACTTTATTCACATCACGGTCAGAACGGCAGTGGCAGGACAGTTTCAATCCCAATTGCATTTGGGTGTCTCATTGCCTGTAACTAAGCAACGCCTCACGTGGCTGCCGGGGCCCTGCCCCTTACGCAGCTGGTTTTGTCGAAGAAGCATCCGTTGGCTCCATTTGTTACCCAAGACAGAAGAGGCACAAGATGTGCCCATGCTTACCTCTTCCCTCCCGGGGTGGTGTGTAGCCTGCAGGCAAAAGAGCATCCTGCCTGTTTCCCAGCACAAAAGCGAGGGTGGCCAGAACCAACGCATCGGCGATGCCCAGCAAGGCGAGAGTAAAGGCCCAGTGGATGGAGCAGGTACCCAGGGTGTAGCTCCTGGCCTGGGGCCCACACAGAGCCCTCACCTCTGGCGCTCCCCAGCCATCTGGGAAAACCAGGCAGCCCAGAGCCTGACACGTTGCTGCGAGACAGAGAGATGGGCAGACAAGGAGGAAAGAGAGACAGAATTAACAGAGTCCATACAGACACTTGTTGTGGAATACAACAAACCCACTGAATTTTTCCCAGGCTTCATATCCTCCTCCTTGTGGTTCAGTTCACACGAGATGCATAACTAGGTTCAAGAAAACAAGGAATGCTTTAGGCAGAGGTGAGAACGCAGTCTCCTCTAGAGCAGGAGAAGGTTGGTTTCCACTCAAGGGAGATCCCCAAGTTGGTTTGGGGTTGAACGGCCTCCTACTGTGGGAAGCTATCATCCAGCCCTCTCCCAGAAAAATGAAATACCCTAGGAAATATTGAAAAGGCAGAATATTTCTCTGGATGTGAGGAGAAAGAAACATGTTTTAAAAGACAGAATAGTTGCCTGTAGCTTCCTGCCCATCCCCACTGTTAATGGGCCAGGCTACTCCACTTTACATAATAAAGACTTCTCCACTGCAGCCCCAGGGGGGAGTGGAGTAAAGGCATGATAATGTTGGAACTTTACTCAACTGGCCTCATGGCATCTGAGAAGTCATCCATACCTGGATTCAAAACACAGCCTAGAGAGTAGCCCCTGCATGGCCCCATGGGAGTCTGACAACCAATCCGAATACATTTCTTACACAGGAACAGGAAACAGAGAGGTGGGACTAAACAGGGTATAAAAAGCCTAGCAAGCCCTTCCTTCAGCTCTTCTCTTCTTCTCCACCAACATTGAAGCATGTGATCACCTTTTCTGTTCAGGACTCAAGCCATGTGGCTCTGTCCAACAATAAACCATCTTTCCAAGCAGCCTCCATGTCTCCAGTGTCTTCTTCCCCACTTGGAGCTGAACCCAGAAGGACATTTCTTTCAACACTACAATCAGCCATGGAGATGGAAGATAACAAAATAAGCTTCCACTGGGATTACTAGCCTCTTCCTGCTGCTGCACTGAACCCAGAAGGGAGAGTTTTCTTCTGCAAAAATGAGTCTCAAACTCTCTCTTTTTTGGAAGCACATTTCCCACCGACAGGCATAAGGAGAGAGAAGGTGTCCAAATAAATCTCTCCCCCTCTCCCAGCTTGCATCCATGGTGGCTCTAACCTCATTAGCAGGCTGCAGATTTCTATTTTAATTTCTACATTGTCCGTCCCTCCCCCAGCCTGGCCTGCCAAAAACAGGTGAAATTTCACTATGCCTGCTGTCAAGGTAACTGGGGCATATTCATATTTGCTTGTTCTCTTCTGCTGTTTTAACAAATATATCAGCAGGCGGTGTGATTGCTGACTGGATTAGTGTAAATAACTCTAAGATATATACATGTAGTCCTCATTTAATAATAATTGGAACTGGCAACTCAGTCATTAAGTGAGGCTGTCACTGATTGCAACTGTGACCATCCTAAAGATCTTACTTCAACTGTCCTTTTCTTTACAGATCGGGGAAGATCACAAACGTGTGGATTGGCTGCAAAGTTTCTGTAGTAATAATAGCTACAAATGGTCGCTAAATGAGGCAGGACTGGATGCCTGCTCTTTTGCAGCAGAATCCCAGGTGGGAAAAAACAGTTTGGTTGAAAGCAGGTATCCTCCAACTTTGCAGTGCCGTGACTCCTAAAAGTGATAAATGGTTTAAGGTTTTTAAGGTTTTAATGGATTTGTACGTGACCCGTCAAAACCGCGCTCGACTAAACCGCGCCCGATTAAACCGCGTCGCTGATGTCATCAACAGGGTGACAACAGCCAGCGCAGAGAAAGAAGGGCGCTTTAAATAGCGCTTTGAAAGCAAGCTGATTCAACTTAAGGTAAGGGTTAGGTTTAGGGTTAGGTTTAGGGTTAGGTTTAAGGTTAGGTTAAGGGTTAGGGTTAGGTTAAGGGTTAGGGTTAGGTTTAGGGTTAGGTTAAGGGTTAGGATTAGGTTTACTGTTAGGTTATGGGTTAGGTTTAGGGTTAGGTTTAGGATTAGGTTTAGGGGGGTTAGGTTTAGGTTTAGGGGTTAATTTTAGGTTTAGGGTTTACAGCGTGCTTCTGTCTCCCCACTGTTGTCGCCCTGTTGATGACGTCAGCGACGCGGTTTAGTCGGTGAACCGATTTGTATGCCGCCCAATCCCGAAGGACTCCGGGCGGATCACATCAAAAACAATTTAAAAAAAAGTTTAAAAAGTTAAAAATACCAGACAAGCGAATTAAAAAGGACACAACATGCACCCAATCTTAGTGGGGCTGAAGCTCAATCAAAGATTAGCAGCCCCAGGCCTGCTGGAACAGCCAGGTCTTAATAGACTTTCGGAAGGCCGAGAGAGTGGGGAGGGTCCGAATCTCAGGGGGGTAGATCGTTCCATAGGGCCGGGGCACCTACAGAGAAGGCTCTCCCCCAAGGAGCCGCCAGGCGACATTGTGTAGTCGATGGCACCCGGAGAAGGCCCACCCTGTGAAATCTTATTGGGCACTGGGAGGTATCTGGCAGGAGGCGGTTACGGAGATATCCAGGTCCTAGGCCATCTAGGGCTTTAAAGGTGATAACCAGCACCTTGAAGCGTGTTCGGAGACCAATAGGGAGCCAGTGCAGCTCACGGAGGATAGGTGTAACATGGGTGTATCTAGGTACACCTAGTATCGCTCGCGCGGCTGCATTCTGGACCAATTGTAGTCTCCGAACACTTTTTAGGGGCAGCCCCATGTAGAGCAAATGAATGACAGTGCCACAAATAAAATAACCTATCGGTATTTCATTTGACCTGAGGTTGTACAAGAAAGAAACACACCATTTACTGCACTTTCATCACTAGATTTTAAACTCTATATGAAAATTGTTATAGAACCTTGCAACTTAATAATATAAAATATTTTCATTGCAAGTCAATAATACTTCCCTGTCACATTTACAACCATATTTTGAACAAAGTTTGGCCTAATTCCTGAAATCTGGATTTTATTTCTGAAAGAGAAATTCCTGCTGTACATTCCACATTTATCTTGGATTTATGTTTGAAATGAAACAGCAAATCCCAATTTTGCTTATACAGGCAGTGAGGGGATAATAGGTTTTAACACTGTTCCTTTATAGTGTGCACAAGCCCCTCAAACATGCTCTTGACCACATAGGGAGTTGAAAAACCCGGTTTACAGAGTTGCCAAGAGGGCTTCTTGCATGCCTTATGGGCTCTGAGGTACCTTTCCCAGTCTGAATCTGAATTAATGCGTGACCTTAGCCACGTAGAACTCATATCTTTTCTTCCAATGTTGTATTTGAAAGGAAACAAAAACGATCATTTACAAGGGCTCTTAGATCACCAGAATTTTTTATTTCACACAGAAAACTCAAGACAATTGGCTTCAACCTGTGGAAGTTCCTATCCCAGCATTTCCAAGTTAAAAGGGGACATTGAAGATGCTCTCTAAAGGTCCCACAATTCTGAAGCCAGCGGGGAGAGATAAGAACTGGTTGCTTTTCAATTCGATCGGCCCCGACATGTTTTGGCATTTCAGAATAACAGAGTTGGAATGGTCCTCCAGTCCAATAGCAAATAGCAATATAGCAATAGCAGTTAGACTTATATACCGCTTCTTAGGGCTTTCAGCCCTCTCTAAGCGGTTTACAGAGTCAGCATAGCCTCTGCTCAAACATGAAACTATCTACCATTTCAAACAAATGCTTGTTCAATCTCTCCTTAAAAACCTCCAGTGTTGGGGCACCCACAACTTCTGAAAGCTGGGGGTACTCCATCATTACCTCCCAAAGACCCATTAGATCACACAGGGTTGGCCTCCTCCGGGTTCCGTCTACTAGCCAATGCCACCTGGCTACTACCCGGGGGAGGGCCTTCTCTGTGGCAGCTCCGGCCCTCTGGAACGAACTCCCCGCAGGGATTCGGACCCTCACCTCTCTCCAGACCTTCTGAAAAGCTGTCAAAACCTGGCTTTGCCGGCAGGCCTGGGGTTGATGAGTTCCCCTCCCCTCTCGACTTGTGTGGTTGTGTGATTCTTGCTTATTTTAATTATTTGTATTCTGTTCTATGTTCCCCTTTTCCCCTTTTGAGTTGTTCGCCACCCTGAGTCCTTCCCGGAGAAGGGCGGCATACAAATAATAAAATTCAATTCAATTCACTGGAGGTTTTTACGAAAAGATTAGACAACCATTTGTCTGAAATGATATCAACATCTATGGCACTATCCTCCTGCTAATTAATAAATGATCCTGTCCATCAAGAACTTATCCTACCCTACCCTAATTGAAAGGAACGAGACTTGCAGAAGAGCACTTCATTCACTCAGGACTCCTGAGCTCATAATTCAACTGCCAAGTTAGCATTCATTTCTAAACCAAGCCAGCAGCCTTTATTGCCACAAAGAATGATTGAAAAAAGTGGGCAGAGGCCTCCAAAACAGCCCCTCCCCAGCCCTGCATGTTTTCTACAGCCTTCTATATACTATTATACAAACAAATCAGGGCACACCCCCACAAAAAAAGTGAACACAACAAACGCACAAATGTTCATTTGCAAAACTCAGACCAGTTTCAGAGTTTAGCTTGTTTAGAATGGCGTCTGGGTTTACCTGGATGCAGAACTAACTTTTGCTTCACATTGTGCCTTACTCATGGATTGTATTCCACTCTCTCTGACTTGGTAACTCCAAAGCCTGGTCATGGGAACCACCTTCATTCTCAAAGCCGCTATTGCCGATCAGACCAGGAGAAGAGTTTTGCCACTTAAGATCCCCTTAAGGTCGTAACTTATAAAGCCCTTCATGGTATTGGATCTGGGTACTTGAGAGACCGCCTGCTGCCAATTACCTCCCACAGACCCGTTAGATCTCACAGGGTTGGCCTCCTCCGGGTGCCATCTACCAGCCAATGCCACCTGGCTATTACCCGGGGGAGGGCCTTCTCTGTGGAAGCTCCGGCCCTCTGGAATGAACTCCCCGCAGGGATTCGGACCCTCACCTCTCTCCAGGCCTTCCGAAAAGCCGTCAAAACCTGGCTTTGCCGGCAGGCCTGGGGGTGATGAGTTCCCTCCCCTCTCGACATGTATGGCTGTGCGACTGTTGTCTACTTTTATTATTTGTATTTTGTCTTTTATGTTCCCCTTTTCCCCCCCTTGAATTGTTCGCTGTCCTGAGTCCTCCCGGAGAAGGGCGGCATACCCAATAATAAAATACAAATACAAATACAAGGTGAAAGGCCAGGTGTGCAGTGTAGCTTGATGGAGGTAGGATCCCTGATAGTGAGGGACCTACAGGCTCACTCGGATGTAGAAAACAATTTTATTGCAGCAAGGAAAGAACAATTGGCAAACTCGGGGACACTGATGGAAGGGAAACATAACCTTTGCGTCTGAACATTCCTATTTATTCTGAATGAAGCCTGCATGGTTTTGTCTGAATTCAACTGTTTCTCTTCCTCAACAAGAAGAGACCAAACTTTGTGTTTTAGCAAATGCAGTTGCTAAGTTTACAGCGTGGCTTGTGTAAGACTTGAGTTTCGGCAGCATCTCTTTTGGGAGGCTCCTTCCCTATCCCACTCCCATCCTTCCCTTCTTCCAAGTTTCTTCCTTGCCTTTTCAAAAACGACAACCCAACCCGGGTTCTCTTACCTGCTGAAAGCTGCTGCCAGGCGCACACCTTGTAGACGGTCCCTGCACTGCAGACCCAGAAAAGACCCAGGGAGGCCACACTGCCCATCACCAGCACCAGGGCCATCAGGACAAAGACAGCAGCTGCTTTGAAAGATGGGATGGGGGTTAGGGTGACCAGCGATCCCTCACACTGGAGGACGCCGTCCTGCTCCGTGCAGACTTGGTAGAGGCCGAAGGAGCCCACGGCGCTCACGCTGGGATCAGAGAGGCCCCCGGAGATTGGCAGCTGGTAGGTGAGGGGTGCTGTCTGCACCCATGCTGGCTGGATAAGCACCACCACCTCCAAGATGCCAAAGCAGAGGCTACAGCCAGCCCAGAGAGCGCCCACTGCCCTGGCGTTGCGCACAAAATCGGTCTGATAGAGGGCTGCCGCTTCTCGGGCTGCCAACATGGTCCAACGTCTCCTCTGAGGGACCTGCTGCAAGTGTCCTTTTATGCAAGAAGTATTTTTCTTTTCCTTTCTCCAGGGAGCCAAATCCTACGAGAGCATTCGTGCCTGAAGCCAGTCGATGCACTCCTTCTCTGGCCACTCTCCTCTCCTTGGCTCAGCTCCTCCTCCTTTGGGAAAAATAACTCTGCATACCTCTGCTCCAGCAGCTCCACTTCTCCACTGAGTTGCTCAGGTTCTCCACCCCTGGAATCTGGCAGCAAAGTCTTGTATCCCCCCACCCTCCCTGTTCCTTGTAGGGATCTCCTGGGGTGACGATTGCTAAGCTCTTTTCCTCTGCAGCCTCGGCACTCCTCCGCTGATGGTGATGGAGGAAGGGGGGGAGCAGTGCTACATTGCCTCCTCCAAGATTGGCTTCCTTCTTTTCCTGAGTGCTGTGGTGATGGGGGGAAGGGGAGGGAATTGGTTTCTGTCCCTTGCCAAGCTCATCACTCCCTCCACTGCTTTTTACTTCTCCTGCCCGGGCGACAGAAGCAGCCACTTGACCAAATGCCCACTGGCCTTTTCCCTTCCTCTCCTTCTGTCTTTCTGAGCAACAGCCATTAGGAAGGAGTCGGATTGGATTCAGAGCATCTGCTGCCCAATTCATCTTCCACACAAGAGGACGGATGCCGAGGTTCGCCAGCTCTCCACTGCTAAATTGTGCCCTGGCTTGATAGAACTGGAAAAGGAGACGAAGGAAAGACGAAGGAGACTCGGGTGGGGGTAGAAACAAGGCTCCCTTTCTCCTATTCGCCCCAGGCGTGAGTTACAGGGACGCAAATGCCAGGGAAGGCATTAGAGCTTCCAGCAGGAGGCAGCAAGCACCTTTAAATAACATGTGACTGGTGCCATCCAGAACTGCTCTATGTCAGTTTGTTGAAGCAGTGATTATCTTAGCCTGGGCTATACCACTTCACACTCACTGTTTGTGTGATGTGTCGCATAGAGGGGGAATAAGGGAGATGAGCTGCAGCTCAGAGCCATCTGCTGCTCTGCTCTGAAAGGACATTCAGCCTCCTGCCACCTGCACTGATATATACGGGCATATATGCCAATATAGACCTACCCACTGCAGCCAGAACTATATCTGAAAGACTGTCTATTAATCTACCCTGCAAGGTTCTTCTGCCAGAAATTCAGGGGGGGATGAGAATAAGCAGCATCTTTCTGCTTCTTTCACTGGCACCGTAGATGTGATAATTCTTAACTACGTTAGAGGATTTTTGAATGCATCACTGAGAAATGTTTGGAATGCTTAAAGCTCCCGATATAATGAATTTGAAACCTACTCCCTCTAGTGCAGTGTTTCTCAACCTTGTCAACTTGAAGATGTCTGGACTTCAACTCCCAGAATTCCCCAGCCAGCATTCGCATTCGCTGGCTGGGGAATTCTGAGAGTTGAAGTCCAGACATCTTCAAGTTGCCAAGGTTGAGAAACACTGCTCTAGTGAGTGTTAAGCGTCAACAGAACAGGAGCATGAACAAGGCGCTTGAGAAACATACACGACCAAGGAAAACTCAAGGTTTGCTGAATTAAAGAAAATGATCATGGTTGTGGGAATGGAGCTTTCCCTCCAAACAGACCAATAAGGACTAGGGCTGCTCGTTGGCACAATCTGCCGCCATCTTGCTCAGCCCACCAGCAAGAGAGATACCCTTACTGGACTGTCTTTTCTCAAGAAAACAGGAACCCTATGAGTTATGGCAACTGAGAAGAGTGAGGAGAAGAACACCGGGATCAGGAGGCAAACAAGATATTGAGAAGGATGAAAGGAAAGGAAATGCTTTTGTTAACATCAGTTGGATGGGATCAGACCAAAAAGGGGAGATTCAGGAATGGAAAATGCCTGCAGACACCTGGGAAGAGAATGGGTAGAGATTGGGGTGGGATGAGGAAATTAAAAACAAGCAACAGAAAAAGCTATCTGTGAAGAGACGTGATTGTACACTTGTCAGGTGCGACTTCATTTAATAACCAGGAGGGAAACTCCATTTGTTTGAAATTAAGTGTACTTTTACTAATTACAAACGAATAGTAGCGAAGCTAAGCTGAATCTGGTTAATTAGGCGCGGAAGCAAAGAATATCATGTATAATTCAATCCCCTCCCCTTGGCACCCCAGTCCATAGTCCAATTATAATTCACCCAACTGTCAGGTGGGAGATGTCTTCAAAAAACTTCACCAGAATGGAATGCTGGACAGTTAACCTGGGCGGGAAACTCCCTTCCTCCACATGCGCAATGAGATGGTCAGGCCAGCGTCTAGAATCTTCCTCCAGCACATAACGATTCCCTTCCCAAATACCATGCCCCCCCTCCCCGTTTCAATGGCAGCCGAAGCAGCAGCAAAGCAGAGGCTGACAACACTATATATATCAAAGTGAGCAGCCTGTGGCTTCAGACAAAAATGCCACTCCTAAATTACATGGAATCCACTTACTTTTTCCACTGGCCAGTTATCTTTAGCTCTGTCCCCACTCCAATTATCCTAGCAAACTATTGGTTGTCTGCCACCTTTAGCAGAAGGTAAACCCTCAGCAGACTATGTCAGTTAGCAAGAAAACTGATGACAGCTAATGCTCACCAGTTTTTTTTAAGAGATTTTTATTAACAAACATGTAAAATATATACACACACAAATTAGACGTACACCACATTCATACAATACAGTACAAACAGGAACTTCCTGTTTTTTATATTAGCAATCATCAATCGATACCGCTCACCTTATATTATTTCCCCTTCTATCGTATTTCATTTAGATTTCACCATTCTTAACCCTCTCATTTTACTCATAACTATTATTTTTGAGTGTTGTTATATTCTTTCATCCATTTTTGTTTCTTTCCTCCATCCACCTATACCATTTATCCCATATCTGGTAAAATTCTGGTTCTTCCTTTCCCTGTATTTCTTTAGTTAGTTTATCCATTTCGGCACAGTCCATAATCTTTCTTATTATTTCATCTTCATTTGGGGTTAATTTGTTTTTCCATTTCTAGGCAAAGGCAATCCTTGCCGCTGTAAGTATATATAGTATTAAATACTGGATTTCTTTTTTGTATTTCACCGACATAATTCCTAATAAAAAAAACTTCAGGTTTCCATTCTATTTTAACCCCCGTTATTGCCTCCAGCCTATTTTTGATCCTTTTCCAAAAAAATTTTGCCTCCTCATAGGTCCACTCACCAGTTCTTACTATCAGAAAATGCTGGGACAGGCAGCCAAACAAATCACATGGGATGGATGACTTATCAACGTAATTTTGCTTCTCGTATCATAAATGATTAAACAAATCCAATGAATAGCCCAGCATTATAGGTCACAAAGAAAGGGAACAAGGGAAAGGGATTGATGCTTCCCAAATATTGGATGGAGGGCATCATGTGGCTGCTGGTGGTGGTTTTTCTTAGCATTTGTCCCACAAAGTTGCAAGGCCTCCCAGTTTTTGCAGCCTGCTCTCCTAGTTCTTACAGCAAAGCTATCAATACCTGATGTGACAGGGGAGTTTTCTGTATCAGCCAACTTGCTGCAGTCTGATATGGATCAGAACTGAGAGGGAGTAACTGGCCCAAAATCAGCCAGGTGGCTTCTACGCCTAAACTGAGATTAGAACCTGGGCTTCCTCCCTCTTAATTCACTACTGTGGCCAATATACCAACTAGCTCCCTCCTTACTAGGCCTACAGTATCATACTGTACTTTTTGAAATGGGTACCTGTTATAGGAAATTGGGAGGAAGTAGGTACTGGCAGAAAGTGAACGGCAGTGTAAACTCAGCTGCAAGCTGAGCCTAATCGTGGGATGAGGACAGATCAGTTCCTCCCTCAAAAGTTTAACACAGTACCTTTTTCTCCTCCAAGATCCCTCTAAATACAAACCCATCCCTAAATATACGCACATATACAATTGCAGGCAGAAATGCACTTTATTTGAATTAGAAAGAGTACAAATCAAGTAGAAGAACATCCAAACATTTTTTTTTGCAGTGAAAGCTTACAATCCAACTTAATGTTTCCAAGTTTCAATATCAACCCCATAATACCCTGTTCCCTCCCCCAAACCACCAGGGCCGGCCCTGGAAAAATGATGCACTTTCATGTGGAAATGGGTGCTCTTCTTTCAAACACACAGTGACACCCCTTCCCACTCATCTTTTTTCTTGCCACCCTCCCGCGTTAACCTTTTTCAACAATTACCCTTTTTCTTCCATCAGTTTTCAGAACAGGAAGCAAATTGGTCCTCTTAAGATGCTTTGGACATAATAACATAATAATCCTTTATAATTATTCCTTAATAATCAATTATGGACAAAAGAAGCTATAAACCAAAACACCCGAACAGCACCACGCTGGCTGCTCTTTTTTTAAAGGCTAGGTGTGGTTACCAGTTCTCAAATAATTCCCCCCCCTCCTGATCACTATTTAACTTGACAGTAGAGAAGCTTGAAGGCTTTCCTCTTGTACAGCCCACCCTCACAGCCCTGCCACCTGGAAAGCGGCCAGGAAATCCAACCCAATCTTTCCCCAGTCATTTGCCAATGGCCCTTAAGGAAGGCCACCTTGCTTCTTGCTTAAGAAGCCAACTACACCAAGTTATTTCCGTTAAAGCTATCAAAGCCCAATTCTCACATTCTCTTTTGCCACAGGCCGTTCTTATTTTTATCTGCAGAAAACAACCTGCACATAAATGCAAGCGTTGCCATAGTGGTTCAAATAATGCGATTCTAGAAGTGTTATGACTCATCATAACCAGAGGTTTGGCTGTCGTGCCTCAGGATAACCAGCTTCCTCTGGAAAGTGACGTTTCCCTTTCTCTCTTTTACTCGTACGTGCATATACATCGTGTGAACCTGGCCTTAAAATTACAATGCAGGTCCTTAACAAAGGCATACCAACATCTGGGCTGGTCACTCATCACATCCTACTCTAGCCTCAGAGGAAAACTTTCTCTCATTCACTCCAATGCTTTGCAGATTATTTTAAAATCAACACAGGCCTTTTCCCAACTGAGCAAGAAATCACTGTAACACAGAGGAGAGAAATGATTTAGAGGAATATACAGTAATATGGAGAGGAAATGCAGTCTTGCACAATCAGACACTGGAACAGTGAGTCCCTTGCAACTTTAATAAAAAAGAATTGGCACGGTATCTCTTCAGCATTGAAGAAAGCAAAGTACTTCTGATTGGAAGCAAAGGTATCCTTAGTGCGCTAACATTTGATTATTCCTCTTCATGGCTTGGAACAGAAGAGGACTTTTTTTTTGTCCTAGTGGAAGCAGTGAGGGTGCTGGTGGTTGATTTATGGCTGCTGGTGGTATTGCAATTGATGGTCGCTGGCTATTTTTGGCACATAGAGCCCTTTTAAGGAGCCTGAGATTCACTTCAGTGAGATCAAACGATGGTTGATTGTGCTGCATTCAATCTTAGGCCTTCCCTCCAGACAAAGTCACCTTAGGAAGGCAGGTGCATGTCCTCGCCAAACTTCAGCTGGTGAGCCTGGCACTTGGCTTCAAGAAGGACCTGAAGAAAAAGAAACTCACACTGAACATCAGTATTTGGATTGGGCCACCCACCCTGTGCTTTTACTTGAGAGACCGCCTGCTGCCAATTACCTCCCAAAGACCCATTAGATCACAGAGATTAGGCCTCCTCTGGGTTTGGTCTACTAGCCAATGTCATCTGGCTACTACCCGGGGGAGGGCCTTCTCTGTGGCGGCTCCGGCCCTTTGGAACGAGCTCCCTGCAGAGATTCGGACCCTCACCTCTCTCCAGGCCTTCCGAAAAGCTGTTAAAACCTGGCTGTGTCAGCAGGCCTGGGGTCGATGAGTTCCCTTCCCCTCTCGAATCATGTGGCTGTTGGTTGTTTTTAAATGCCCTGTACTTTTTGTGTTTCCCTTCCCCTCCTTTGGGTTTGTGCGCCGCCCTGAGTCCCGCTGGGAATAGGGCGGCATATAAATAAAATGAACCTTGAACCTTTCCTCTTTAGTGAGACTAATGTAGCAGCCTTACAGTTGGTTAAAGCTGAGAGACAGACCTGTGCATTAGTGAGAGTTCTGAATTTAAACAAGGGCTATTATATTTCAATTCTTTTTTATTAATCCTTTTTCATATATATTTACTATGTGTGTGTATATATGTGTATGCATATATATGTGTGTGCGCGCACACGCACACAGAGTAAATGGATGCATAAGTTCTGACAGTGCTGCCTTATCTTTTTAATGAACACACCTTATTAAATGTTGTTCTACATCAGGGGTAGTCAACCTTTTTATACCTACCGCCCACTTTTGTATCTCTGTTAGTAGTAAAATTGTCTAACCGCCCACCAATTCCACAGTAATGGTGATTTTATGAAAACCTAATGAAAATGTTTTTAAATAATGCTATGAATTTTTTTTTTAAAGTCAATTAAATTAAACAAAACCAAAGTCCTTCAGTATCGGACAAAACTCCTACCGCCCACCATGAAAGCTGGAACACCCACTAGTGGGTGGTAGGGACCAGGTTGACTACCACTGTTCTACATTGTTTGAATTTAATGTATTGTTTTTATATAAACCAATTTGTTTATTCATTAAGTCTATCCAGACTTTCATTCTGTCTCTCTCCGTCTCTTTCTCTCTCACACACACACAAACACACATACACAAACACACACACAGAGGGTGAACTTCTGTGATTGAGAGTGAACTAGTTTCCCTACTTGTGGTCTATGTTATCAACCTAAAACGCAATCTAAAGGCTTCCCTAATCAAGTGTTTTGCTGATACATTGGCTGGGGATGATGGGGTTTATAGTCTAACATGTCCCGAAACCACAAAACTGGAAGGAAACTGATAAATCAATGCAATATGTGGTTGGGCTATTTGGCAAACTTAGATGAAGACTATCTGACAAGTTGGGGGCTGGAGGATCACCTGCCAAGCATCCATAATATACTGACTAAAACACTGTCTCTCAAACCACTAAGATGGCTTTCCTAGCGGCATTCCTCCCTCCTTCCCCAGCATGATGCTCCAGATCCATTGGATAACAACTAGTGCAGTGTTTCTCAACCTTGTCAACTTGAAGATGTCTGGACTTCAACTCCCAGAATTCCCCAGCTGGCTGGGGAATTCTGGGAGTTGAAGTCCAGACATCTTCAAGTTGAAAAGGTTGAGAAACACTGAACTAGTCGGATGTCCTGGTGTTGTAATCCAAACTCTTCTGGAGAACACCAGAGCTGAAAAGTTTCCCCTAAATCACACTCTGTAATTATTTCCTGTGCTTCCCACCTACGTGCAATAAAATGCAATAAACTCTTGTATAACTGACAGTCTTGATGGCCAACGGAAGAAGAAAATGTGGCATCTCTCTCATCTGATCCTCAGATGGGAAGTTCAATATTCAATTTGGGGAGAAGGAGAAAGAGGTGGTGGAGGTGGGAGGAGGAGGAGGAGTTACAACTCACTGGGTGATGGATATAGGCTTGGCAGTCATAGCACCAGGCAGAGAGATCTTGAAAGCTAAGCACCAGCGGATGCCCAGATTCCTTATTGTGATCCAGCATATGTTGATTAATGTAGCGTCCACAACAGACCTGAAACGAATAGAATATTTCAGGGGGGCAGGCATTTAACATTAAAGGCACAGAATGGATGTCATGATCTCTGTCCAGAAACGTTTTATTGAGGAGATGGGCAGCACATAAATTTAATCAATCAATCAACCAACCAACCAATCAAATGATCTTAGCTCATCAATTTCCTTAAAGATATACCCCCCACAAAGCAAATGGAGCATATTACAGAAAAGAAAGTAATGGTGGGGAACAAACTCTGTTTTTTTAATATATATAATAACATTTTTTATTTTCAGACAAACACAAACACACAACACATATAACATAAAAGCCTCTTCAATTACACACAGTATGTCGATTGGTTACAAAGTCTTTCTGTGTCCTTTCCGTAGTCATCACTTGAATTTTATCAAAATTCACATATTGACAATCAAGATATCTTTATATATACATTGTTATTATGCTTCCTCCTATTCTAAGTCATTCAATCATTTTAGCACTAATAACATTCTCTAATAGTTTCCAATTCCATGTTTTCCCCCCACTATTAGATCATCAATCTAATATACATGTATACAAATTGTTATAATTATTAAACATCCATTAAGCCCAGCTATTATTACATCCTTTCAACATAAGGCATATTAAATTTGAAGTAAATTTATATTATAACATTTTATTACATTATCCTAAAATCATCCAATGATATTACATCTTTATAATCTATTCTATATAGAATTGTTTATCTTTTATAAAAAGGCTTTTCAACATCATCTCCATGATCCTCACTTACAGTTTGTATAACAGTGTTTCTCAACCTTGGCAACTTGAAGATGTCCGGACTTCAACTCCCAGAATTCTGGGAGTTGAAGTCCAGACATCTTCAAGTTGTTAAGGTTGAGAAACACTGTTGTATAAGATTTCATATTATCAATCTAGTATATATAAATGCTTTGTTATCATTATTAATCATTTATTTGACTATAGCTGTTATTACGTTGTATATTGCACTCAAAATTTAACTACATTTAACTAAATTTATTGTGACATTATTCTATTATTTTAGCATTAACATTCTCTAATAATTTTCAATTCCATGTTTTCCCCCATTATTAGTATCATTAATCTAATATACTTATATACAAATTGTTATAATTATTAAACATCCATTAAGCCTAACTATTATTACATCCTTTCAACATAAAGCATTTAAATTTATTTAAATTTAAAGTAAATTTATATTATGACATTTTATTACATCATCCTGAAATCATCCAATGATATTACATCTTTATATTCTATTCTATATAAAATTGTTTAACTTTTATAAAGAGGCTTTTCAACATCATCTCCATATCCTCACAGTATTGTATAAAATTTCATATTATCAATCTAGTATATATAAATGCTTTCTTATCATTAATCATTTATTTGACTATAGCTATTATTATGTTGTAGATAGCAGTCAAAATGTAACTACATTTAACTAAAATTTATTGTGACATTTCATTTCATCATCCTGTATCCTTCCAGAGATAGTGTAGTCCAATATCTCTTGCCATTTGTAAAGTCTGTATTCTAAATGTTTTCTTGATAATTCTTGTGGACTTCATTGTTCATTGCATGACATAAGAATTTGAAACCCTTTATCTGCTCTTTTTATCAGCTTCACTTTTGTTATCATTAGTGCTTTTGCCGAGATTACTCTCATTATTTCTGCCAAATTTTCTCTCCTTTGTTCATCTATTTTCTGACATCCAAAATGAAGATCCGGTTCATCAATTTCTCCTTTCCGTATTTCACGCTTGTCATTTCCCTCCACTCTCAGTTTGCTGTCAGTGGCAACAATTTTCTTATCACTTTCATATGTCTGTTATTTTTTCAGCTCTGTCCTCAAACTTCATCGCTGTCCCCGTACTGTCTGTATTTTGATCTATAACATCCGAGACTCTTTTGGTTAAACAAATTCATTAGTTTTTCAAATCAAAGCTTTCTCTTTCCTTCAAAGGAACACCTGTATCAACAAAACGTTTTCCACTGAGTCTTTCAGTAAACAAAGCTTATAGCTTTATCAGCTATTGCCAAGCCTCGCCACTAGATGGCAGTGTTACCTCCTTTCCATCTGTTTCTGCCTCTCTGTCCCAGAGAGGAGAAGAAAAAAAAAAGTGTAAAAATTATGCTCTGTCCAAGCCTTACGAGAGAAGCTTTTAATCCACGAATACAAAAAATGGAGAAAGTATAGAGGAAGAAGGAAAAAAAGAGACCAGTCTACTTTAAAAGTAAAGAGTCCATCCATAGAAAACAAACAAAGTTAAGGTAAAAAAGATAACACGATCGTCTTAAACCAGAGTTAATTCGCCGCTTATTTTCTTCTGTCTTCAATTTTATTTTAAATTCCAATTCTTTTGGGTTTTCCCTTCTCCAATAATAAAAAAAATTCTCACCAATTCGACACACTCCTGTACTGCTTCTGTTTCAGAGGCTTGTCCCAACCTTTGGCAGCCACTTTGGTTGCTTCTCTTGTAGCTGGCAAAAAGAGCTTTCTCCTGGATCAATCAGGGGCTTTGCGATGCCCCTGAGATCAGCAGGACATGCTCTTCTCTATCACTGTTCCTTCAGAACAGTTTAGGTCCAAAAGGACCGTCGAGAAACAGAGATATCAATAGCAATCCTGGAGACCCAAGATTGCATGTCGTGTCGTTGCGACGTCAAGCCCTGCCCTCAACAAGCAAACTCTGTTGTTGAGTTATTTCATTCACGCCAGTCAAATTGGGAGATGATAGAAGCTGGTCAATGAAACGCCTAAAATAGCTCCTGGCCAAGACCACATGGAGGAACATCTCCTTGCCCGCCATAGAGACAATGAGCCCTTGAACCAGAACTCAAAACTAGCAACTCCAGAAGGAAGTAGTGTTGGAGTACAAAGAGCCACCTTATAACATGAGCAATCTCTGCAGGGTCAGCTCTTTCTTTTTCTTTTTTTAACTCCACAGAGCTCTCTAAGTTGGTGTGAGTTTCTGCCAATTTGGATGGGAAACTAAAGAAAACGGGTATCATGTGCCCTCAGAGCAATGGTGGGATTCAGCCGGTTCGCACCTATTCGGGAGAACCGGTTGGTAACTTTCCAGGCAGTTTGGAGAACCGGTTGTTGGAAGAAATCTCCTTTTGTTTTTCCCCACTTTACAGGGCTAATCCTGTAAGGAAGGCAGGAAGGAAACATTCTGGTGTTGTTTCTAGCCTCATCTTTGTTGACCTGTTTACAGAAACTATCTCTCCGGTTAACTCTGATTACATTGTAAGAACTAAGGCGAAGCACCCATCGACGGGAGTGACGTTGAGTTAGCCACACTCACCCAGTCACGTGACCACTGAGTCCCGTCTACCCAGCTGACCATTAGGGCAGAGAACCAGTTGTTAAATTATTTGAATCCCACCACTGCCTCAGAGACTTAACTATAGGGAAAACTAAACATTCCCAGCAAAATAGAGAATGAACTGAACATGCAGTTTTCTTTGATGACATTGTTGCATTACTGCTCCATCAGCAGCAATGTGTAGTAGAGACCCCAATTGATGGAGGATGACCTCCCTCCACCAAAAAATTAACCACCCTAAGCTATACACTTCTTTCAAGAATAGGAAGAGTTTATTATTGGCTCCAGGGTTATCAAAACCTAATTACTTCTAGCCTCTAACCCCCAAAGCTGTACGTTCAGGACTGGTATCCTTACCTTATAGCACACCAGACAAACCCAGTTCTCCATCTTGCTGCCGCATTCTGCACAAGGCTCCCAGACATTCAAGCCCACAGGAGGCACAGGCAGCACTGAGCTGAGGTGGGGGCACCAGGGTAAGGGAGTCACGGCGTAAAAGAGACCCTGGAAAGAGATAGCAGAAGAATCGCTCGATCCTGACATCCAGCCCAGAGCAATGATGGATAACCTTTTTCTAAAAGTGTGCCAAAACTGTGTGCGTGCGTGCTATGGCGTGTGCATGCCCTATAACGTATGTGCATGCCCACCCACATGTGCATGCGACCCCCCCATCCCCCCCCCATGTGTGAGCAACCCCCGCAGGGGGGAATTTTCACCCTCCCCAGGCTCGAGAAGCTTTCTTAGAGCCTAGGGAGGATGAAAACAGCCTCCCCTGGGCCTCCAGGGAGGCCATTTTCACCCTCCTTAGGATTTAGGAAACCCTCTGGAGCCTGAGGAGGGTGAAAAGCAGGCCCAACAGGCCAACTGGAAGTTCGTTCCCAAACTTCCGGTTGGGCCGTTGAGCCTGTTTTTCGCCCTCTCTAGGCTCAGGCGGCTTTCCTGAAGCCCGGGGAGGGCGAAAACGGCCTCCTCTGACCCTCCGGAAGGCCAAAAATCAGCTGGTCAGCGCGCCGAGCTGAGGGCTGCTAGGGGCTATCGTGCTGGCAAATATGGCTTCTTTGGTACCATAGATTCACCATCACGGGCCTAGAGGTTGTCCCTTATGAGTCTTCGTGGCACGACAAAACCGCGGTCCACTAAAGCGCGCCCGATTAAAGCGCGTCGCTGACGTCATCAGTGACGCGACAAAAAACACAGCGGAGAAAAAAGGGCGCTTTAAAAAGCGCTTTTAAAGCAAGCCGATTCACGTACAGGTAAGGGTTAGGTTTAGGGTTAGGGTTAGGTTAAGGGTTAGGGTTAGGTTTAGGGTTACGTTAAGCGTTAGGGTTAGGTTAAGGGTTAGCGTTAGGTTTAGCGTTAGGTTAAGGGTTAGGTTTAGGGTTAGGTTTGGGGGGGTCAGGTTTAGGTTTACGCGTTAATTTCACCTTTACCTCTCACAGCGTGCTTTTTTCGTCGCGCTGTGATGACGTCAGGTACGCGGTTTCGTCGAGCGCGCTTTAGACGACCGCGGTTTTGTGGTGGAACCATGAGTCTTGACTTTTTCTCTTCAAGTTAGACTCCTCCCCTCCCCTGTTCTGAAACTTTTGCTAAACTTAAAAATTCCCTGTTGTGCATCTTCAGCTCCCTGGGCTGTTAAATATTCCCCAGGCACTTCTACCACGCTCCCCTCTTATCTCAGTGGTTTTAATTCAGAAACTGATTGGGTTTGATAAGAGTTTGCAAGTGCTGTTCAAGGACCACTTCTTCTATTGCCTCTGTCCTGGTTCTGAAGTCAGGCTTTAACTTGATTTAATTCTAGAACTAGCAACACAGATTCTCGGTTCTCTAACTCCTTGAGCATCACAGGAACATTTCTGAAATCTTTGCTGGTATACATATGGAGTTATATCACATCCATGTAATCGTGGCACGACAAAACCACGGTCCACTAAAGCGCGCCCGATTAAAGCGCGTCGCTGACGTCATCAGCAGTGCGACAACAGCGACCGCAGAGAAAAAAGGGCGCTTTAAAAAGCGCTTTGAAAGCAAGCCGATTCACGTTAAGGTAAGGGTTAGGGTTAGGGTTAGGGTTAGGTTAAGGGTTAGGGTTAGGTTAAGGGTTAGGATTAGGTTTAGGGTTAGGTTAAGCGTTAGGGTTAGGTTAAGGGTTAGCGTTAGGTTTAGCGTTAGGTTTAGCGTTAGGTTAAGGGTTAGGTTTAGGGTTAGGTTAAGGGTTAGGTTTAGGGTTAGGGTTAGGTTTCGGGGGGTTAGGTTTAGGGGTTAATTTTAGCTTTAGCGCTCACAGCGTGCTTTTTTCGTCGCACTGTGATGACGTCAGGTACGCGGTTTCGTCGAGCGCGCTTTAGTCGACCGCGGTTTTGTGGTGGAACCCCATGTAATATCCCTTTCACTCTATATAGACTCCTCCGTCTCTTAGTTGAAAATCTCATGTAAATACTCAAGGCTTTTCCAGTGAGACTACAAGCCAATGGTGCCGTTCACTCTTCCTTAGGCCACCGACAGGCTATTGCAGCTCTATCGGACACAACTTTCTCTAGACTCAAGAAATCTAATCCCGATCTCTTCCCCATAATCTCTTCCCTTCCCAATACTCACATTGCCAGCCACATCATCCCCACACTTCTCATCAAAGGAAGAACAACCCCCTGCGGCTTCATCCAACAGGACAACCTCAACATTAATTGGGTGGTGATGCTGAAAGGAAGAGGGGGAAAAAGAGAGGGGTGATTGAGACGATATGAGGTGATATTTTTCAGAAGTCCTTGAAATGTAGTTATTTAATAGCCGAGTTGCAGCTTTCATATCTATTGTTCTCACGAACAGGGCCTGTTTTATGGGCAACGGGAAGGTCAACCCCAGAAGTTGGTATGGCTGAAGCCATCTTGGAGCTTCAGTGATGTCACACTGGAGCTGAGGGATAGGGAGGGGGGATTAGAGATAGCTGGGGTTGCGGAGTCAAAATAAAACACTTTCTCTTGGGAACCAAGGATGTTCTCATACCTGGCTGGAGGAAAAAGGAGCGATGTCACCAGACAGCGACTTGATTGGACCACGTGACTGATTACTTGGGGTTGAGGGAACTATTTTTACTTTTAATTAGGTGATAAACTGTGCAACCTTTCAGAGTCGGTTTTCACCAGATCTGTGCCAATATGATATTTCCAATAAAGCTATTCTTTATTCGAGGGACTCAGTTATCTCTTCCCCGATCGCTTCCCAACCTAAATAGCTGAAATATTTCAATTGGGTTGAGCAGTTTTTAACTATCTGAATTCTGAAATGAGTTGCCTTTGTTTAAAGATATCATCTACATCAGCTTGACTTCCTTTAAATGTGGACTGTGACTTCCATTCTCCCAAACAGCATCACCACAAAATGTTGGCTGTTAGGTGGTAATAAAGAGCCAAGGTGGCGCAGTGGTTAGAGTGCAGTACTGCAGGCCACTTCAGCTGACTGCTATTTGCAGTTCAGAGGTTCAAATCTCACCGGCTCAAGGTTGACTCAGCCTTCCATCCTTCTGAGGTGGGTGAAATGAGGACCCAGACTGTGGGGGTGATATGCTGACTCTGTAAAACCGCTTAGAGAGGGCTGAAAGCCCTATGAAGCGGTATATAAGTCTAACTGCTATTGCTATTGCTAATGGGAATTGTAGTCTAACACACAGTGATCCCCACCTTTTCTGGCTCCATGAACCGGCAGCAAAGCGGCCGGAGGGAGGAGAAGATGGTATTGCATGTGTAACCTAGCTCCTTTGTGTATGAAACTTTGCATGCTCGCCCACCACTTGCAGACCAGAGGTTGGGGATCCTGGCCTAAGGAGCTTGCTAACAGGCAGAGATTCTCAAGTGAATGCCACTTAAAATCAAGCTGTTATTTCTTTTAAAAATAAGAGAATCACTGACATGGAAGTTAGACAAATCGGAAAAAATGGAAACAAGAGCTTCCTATGCAGGGCATCGAGGCGGGGTGTGTGTGAGGAAGAAATCACAGATGCAGAGTAGTTTGGTGTATTCTTCTGAGTCCATTAGGTAAATTCTGAGCTCTTCGGACAAGGAGGAGGGCAAGTGCTAACTCTCTTTCTCTTCAATAGGAAGCAACACAAGAAGATTGGCTCATTCCAAAATTATTGGAAAATGATTCAATCATGGTTAGAACAAATGGTGGGAGACCAAATCTTGTTTAAACCGGAAATTTCTCTCCTAGGTATAATACCAGAGGGGTTTAAGAAAGGTATAATTTATTTAATTATTCATGTACTAACTGTGGCGCGCATAACGTATGCACAATATTGGGGGAAAAAAATACACCATCAGAGCTGAATATAATCAGAAAAGTGTTGGCCTGTGCGGAAGCAGATAGGCTCACTCTTGAACTTAAAAATAAAGAGGAACCAGAATATTTTGAAGTCTGGAACAGATTTTATGACTGGTACAAGACTGGAACAAACTGTGTATACTGTAATTGCACAGAAGGATTGATAATGTATTAAGTAGGCTAATTGTCAATAGTTGTGACTAGCTGTATATAATGTGAATGTATAGTCACTCCGACTTCACGGTACTGCATTGTTTTAAATGTAAAAATAATAAAAATATATTGAGGGGGAAAAAAGAAGATTGGCTCATTCCTAAACCAATTCTCAGCACACTCAGTGGAGAGGCCAAGAAGCCTGAGCTGGAACACACCTGGACTCAATGCAGTCTTTCACATAGCAATAGCAATAGCACTTAGTCTTATATACTACCTCATAGTGCTTTACAGCCCTCTCTAAGCAGCTTAGAGAGTCGGCATATTGCCCCCCAACAATCTGGGTCCTCATTTTATCGACCTGGGAAGGATGGAAGGCCGAGTCAACGATGAGCCGGTGGGGATTGAACTCCTGGCAGCTGGCAGAATTAGCCTGCAAGATTGCATTCTAATAGCAATAGCAATAGCAGTTAGACTTATATACCGCTTCATAGGGCTTTCAGCCCTCTCTAAGCGGTTCACAGAGTCAGCATATTGTCCCCAACAATCTGGGTCCTCATTTTACCCACCTCGGAAGGATGGAAGGCTGAGTCAACCTTTGAGCCGGTGAGATTTGAACAGCCGAACTGCAGAACTGCAGTCAGCTGAAGTAGCCTGCAGTGCTGCATTTAACCACTGCGCCACCTCGGCTCTGCGCCAGCGTGACACAAGCCCCCAATTGCTTTGCAACAGCCGTAGCTTCGCGTGAAATGCAAACTGATGTGAAAAGTATTCCCCACAAGAGAAAAAACAGCTTGGAAAAACCATGGTCAGTAAGGAGAGAAACTGGGATACTCACTTTTGTGCCAGGAGCCGTCGCTTCCTCAGAGAAGCCCTCTGCTGATACACCTTCCCTTGGTGCATCCTCTGCCGGATCCACTTTCTTAGGGGATCCACCGACTTTTGTCTGAGCTTCCTCACCCACTGGACTAGAATCAGGAGAGAGAGAACTCGAAGCCGTTTCGGCCTCTTCCATGAGATTGTCTTCTAGCTGGAGGGAGCCCAAGCCCACCACGGCATCATCTATCGCTTCGGCTACGGGCTGAGCGGGCTCAGGGCTTTGGAGCACCTTCTGAGGAGCTTGTTCAGGGACCACGTTTGGAACGGGAGTTCCCTTCCCAGACCGAGTCCTGGGCTTCTCCCACAGAGTGGCAGGCACTGGGGAGGAGGAAAAATAAGAGCCGCCTTTCAGATGCTTAGTTAAAAGGATGGGAATGGTGGGAACGGGAATCCATGGAGTTACTACACGGGCAGGCACTCAATACAACTCCGACCTCCCTTTATTTGCGCATTTATTCCCCTGCGTCTTCCCCGATTTCATCTTATTCCCCTTGTCTAAATTCTTCCATCGGGTCTCTCCTGTTCCCTCCCAGCCTTTCTTTGCCCTGTTTTGCTACAGGGCAGTGTCAGTGCTTTGTAGGAAAAAGCCTTTTGCGACATCAGCAGGAATTCAACCAATCTCTATCCCTCTTTTCCTACACTGTCTAGTTGCTAGGCAACCTCAAAACATCAAGTTGAAAGGCCTGTGAAGATCAAATGTCTTTTAATGCAGGGTCCCCAACTCTCAGCCGTGGACCGGTACTGGTTCGTTAGGAACCGGGCCCCCCGGCTGAGGGGAGCAGCAGGCAGGCAAGCAAACTTCATCTGTATTTGCAGCCATTTCTCAGCTTCCCTATGAAGATTAACTTTTGCAGCCTCTTGTCCTCGGAGGATTTGTTCTTTTTGCCTTCTCTCTGAACACCATTTATGTGATCTTCACCTTGATGAGCCTTCAAAGGAGGAAGGCTGGCTTCCAGTCCTTTTACCTTCCTCTCCAGCAAGGAGACAGGCCCGCAGATGTAAAAAGCAAGCTCTTCTGATAAGAAGACAGAAATGCCTTGCAAGTCGTACAACGCCACCTTCTTCTTTTTGGCAGAATCTGGGTTTGTTCTTTCCCCTGCTAAATAGCCTCCAAAACTTCCCTCTTCTGATTTGCTCTGTCCCCTCTCTAAAGAACATCGTTTTGAGAATAAGCTCTCAGCTAAGAAATTACTCCATCCACTAGCTGGTCACCTGATCAGGAAGTCTGCTGTAACTGTAAGCTTCCATACCTCTTATTTAGACTGTGTGGAAAACAAGGAAGCACACAATATCTCAGCCAGAAAATTACACAAACCCCACACAGTCGGCCTGCTCTGTAATTCACAGGCTCCCTTGCAAAACGCCATTGTTCTTGTAGCCTCCCTGTGGCTCATTTTGCACAAGACTATGGCACATTCCCATCTTACAAGTGTCTGTTCTGACCCGGGCTTCCTTAAAAAGCATGAAGCAGAGTCTTGGTCCCGGCAAAACCCCTTTTATTTACATGACTGTGGATTCCTTTCATCCACAGTCAGCAAGGCTTGGCAAAGAGTCTTTCAGAGGAATGTTTATCAACACGAACCTTATCTTGCTTGGAGAGCTGCCAGATAACTAGTTTCCAAATGCAGGGCAAGGCAACACTCGGCACAGAGTCTCTTATAGTCACAAACAGAACTTCCCACTCTCGAAACGACCAAATGAATGAATGGTTTCCTGCAAAAGGCCACTCCCCGTTCGCTCCACTTGTTTCCTATGGGAGGGGCCAATCACCCTCCAAGATGTGGCTTTACTCCCAAGTTGAGCCTGCTTTCTTAGTTGTTTTTGTCTTCTGACAGCTCTCCGCATGCGCACACTGGGAACAGGCTCCAGCTGTTCTTCTGCCTTGCTGCTGTCTAGCTCCTTCTCTGCCTCTGACGCAGAGCCCTTGTCTGAGCTTTCCTCAGCCCTCAGGACTGGCCCATGTTCCTCCCCAACCTCCTCACAGTCCAACTCTGCTGCCAGCTCTGCTGGCCGCTGATGGGCCACAACAGTGCCCCCAATGCATGATTCAATAGTATTAGCCTCTTATGGAATAGCGGTGGGGGCAAACTATGAGAAATACTGACACCGCAACTTCACATCAAGAGGTAAATTGCATATTTTGTTTTGGTGTACAGTCACGAGGGCTGTAGCTGTTAGGCATATAATTCTAACCGTTGGGTTGGCAATATATAAATCATGTGACAATGTTGTAACTGTTTCTTTAAACATGCGGTAAAATCTGATTGGTTGCTGTTTTCCTCAGCCATAAGAGGGAGCCAGAACGGCTGTTAGTTCTCTCTCTGTTTGTTAGATGCTGGGCTGATCTGATCTGAGTGTTTTGGAAGCTGGCTATTAGAAAGTGCCATGAGCTATTGTAAGTTTTGCAACTGTTAGCAAACAGTGTACTGGACTGTTTGTATGATTATGGACTATGTTATTTGGATTATCCCTTAACTGAAAGACGTTGATGACTGACTGTCTTATCTGTGTATGACTTGGACTGTTTGATATACTCTGATACCTCTATTTCCACAAAAGTAAAAGCCTATTTAAACGGTTCCACCACAAAATCGCGGAGGACAAAATCGCGGTCGACGAAAGCGCGCATTTGACGTCATCACAGCGCGACGAAAACATCGCGCTGTGATCGAAAAATGTAAAAATAAAGCTAAAACCTTACCCTAACCCCCCCAAACCTACCCCTAAACCTAACCCTAAACCTAACCCTTAACCTAACCCTAAATCTAACCCTAAACCTAACCGTTAACGTAACGCTAAACCTAACACTAACCCTTAACCTAACGCTAAACCTAACGCTAACGCTCTAAACCTAACCTAACCCTTAACCTAACCCTAACCCTAACCCTAACGCTTACCTTTATGTGAATCGGCTTGCTTTAATTTTAATTTTATTTCAATTTTTAATTTTTTTCGTCGCGCTGTGATGACGTCACATGCGCGCTTTTGTCCTCCGCGCTTTTGACGGGTCACGATTTAAACTGCAGTGTCTCTGTATGCTGTGTTCTCCAACACAACTCCCACAACGCTTCGCTGAACGTACTCGCTCCCCCAACGGGGAGCTTACCTAACGCTAGCCATTGTCATAAAGTGCATCGGCCCAGACAGAGCAGAGATACTTTAGATAAAAAGAGAATTATTCACCTTCCAGTCGGAGGCTTGCCCAATATTTGCGGTGCACAGCAGCGACACGGGCCAAGGACTGCAGGGCACTCAGATGGGGAGGCTTTAGGCGTCCAAGTGGGGGCGGAGGATCCCCCAGGAGGCTGCGCGTGCACATGGTCATGCACTCTGAGATAGATTCTAGGTTGTAGCCACCCTGAAGAGGAGAAAAATACAATTACTCTGACGTCAAAGTAATTGGTACCAGCCTGCATGCAGGAACAGAGACTTGCTACTGCAAAAATTCTTCATTGCAATCTCAAATAGAAACAAGCAAGCTTCTAGTCCTCAAGTCTATGCTTCCAGATAGCAAAAGTGACTCAGCCTCTCCATGGCACATAAGCTACCAATCACAGTTGGGGCCTTCAACTTAACACCAAGTCTTGCCTATTGGCGAAGGATGGAAGATTTTGGAAGAGAGGGAATGAGGAAAAGAAGGAAGAACGGCAATTAACATAGGGCGTGAGCACTCACAATTCACAGACAGGTAATCCTGACTCAACCTCCCCTTCTTCAGCAATTGTTCAAGTTACAATAGCAATAGCAGTTAGACTTATATACCGCTTCATAGGGCTTTCAGCCCTCTCTAAGCGGTTTACAGAGTCAGCATATTGCCCCCAACAACAATCCAGGTCCTCATTTTACCCACCTCGGAAGGATGGAAGGCTGAGTCAACCCTGAGCCGGTGAGATTTGAACAGCCGAACTGCAGTCAGCTGAAGTAGCCTGCAGTGCTGCATTTAACCACTGCGCCACCTTGGCTCCTTGAGAGCACTGAACGAAGGGGACTTACAACAGATCCTCATAACTGCATGAAGTTTACCTAACGATGGAAACTGGGACCACCAGAACTACCATCGTAAGCTGCTGCAATCACATGATGTCACCTCTTCTGGTTGCATCACTTAGCCATGGAGGATCCTTGTCACAATTACTGATGGTAAATGAGGCTCGCCTAGACTATACATATTACTGTCAGTTGGGTGACCTCTGTTGACACATTGACAACTCTTTTTTTTAATTATTTTATTTTATTTTAATATAAACACTCCATTTTCCATTAATGTGTCATCTTGGCACAAATATTTCTGCCAACAATTAAAATTTACAATCATATTCATTATTTAATCTATTCTTAGCTTAATTTCCAATACTTTAAATTCTTAATATTAGAACAATCCTCATCCTGATTTATTTAACTCTATTAACTATATGAACTATTAATACATTTTCCATATTTTACACAACTTCTTCTGCTATTGATTCTTATGTCTATTCTCTAACCTTCTGTAAAATGATTCCCAAAATGTATAATAATCACTTTGTTCTTTCTCATTGTTAGCCAGGGTCAATCTACTCATTTCTGCGCATTCTAGGATTTTCCTAATCACATTCTCCTCTGTAAAGATCTCTTCACTTTTCCAATTTTATGTGCAAATACAATCTTAGCTGCTGATTATCCATAACATGGATAATCAAATATATATTTTCTTTACTATAATTGTCTGGTAAAATCCCCAAGAAAAATATTTCAGGTTTTAAGTCAATATGTTGCTGTATCATCGTTTCCAGCCACGTATGAGAATATGTTGTGGGCCTTCTCATAAAAAGTGTTTCACCAGAGTTGCCAACTGTGCTTGACCATTATGGCTAGACTCTACGCTCCAATTTAACAGACCGCAAGCTTGCAGGGATGCTGCTTCGTGATAGCTCCTGCAGCTTTCCAGGATATTCTCTCCCTCTTTAGTTCATCTTTGTTATCTCAGCAGGTCCCCTCTTTCCAAATAAAGCACAGTATGACAGTCACTGTGCTTTTTCCTTGATCAGAAACCTTCTGGAGCCTACATGGAGCCCAAAGGCATTCTTGCAAGCAATGGTGACAGGAGAACCTGGTGCTTCATAGCTTGCTGGCTTCTGCTTCATTTAAAATGGTAGCAAATAAAAAAGTTAATATCGGGGCTGGGTGACAGCATTAGGGTTGGAGGGTTATCTGAGGGACCATCTCCTGCCAGTCACATCTACCTAATCCATCCGAGCAGGGAGGCAGGGAATACTGTGGGTGCCAACCCCGAGAGAGTTACACCTGTAGGACCCAGAAGAGCCTTCTCCATGGTGGCTCCCTCTCTCTGGAACATCATTCCCCCAGAGATTAGAACGGCCCCCACTCTAGTACTCTTCCGGAAGGCGCTGAAGACCTGATTCTGCCAGCGGGTCTGGGGAACCCAAAACGGAATGGAGCCCATTAAATAGCTTGTGTGATCTGCTGTTGCCTGGTGGTGGTGGTGGTTGATTTTATAATGATTTTATTATACTATATTAATTTATTTGATTCTTTTTATTCTTCTTATTGTTTTAAATGTGCTTTTATATTCTGTAAGCCACTTTGAGTCGCCGTGGGTGAACAGGCAGCAATATAAATTCAATAAATAAATAAATAAAAGTTCAACACATTTCAATAGCAATAGTTAAGACTTATATACCGCTTCATAGGGCTTTCAGCCCTCTCTAAGCGGTTTACAGAGTCAGCATATTGCCCCCAACAACAATCCGGGTCCTCATTTTACCCACCTCGGAAGGATGGAAGGCTGAGTCAACCTTGAGCCTGGTGGGATTTGAACAGCTGAACTGCTGAACTGCAGTCAGCTGAAATAGCCTGCAGTGCTGCATTTAACCACTGCGCCACCTTGGCTCTTTCTCCTCTTCCTTGCAACAAATTTTTTTTCAAATGCTGCATTTGAAATTTCCTCATAGAAATCGGGATGTCTGTCCCTCTGCAGCTCTATGGCAATTATAGGTTCTGTAGCCTTTTTCTTGCTTTGAAATGGAGAACAAAAACAACAAAAAAGGAGTGGAGGAGGATACAGGTAGTCCTCGGTTTACAGCGGTTCAACCATTCAAAGTTACAACGGCACTGGAAAAAGTGACTTACAACCATTGTTCACCCGATCATTGCAGCATCCCCATGGTCACATGATCAAAACTCAGACGCTTGGCAACTGGTTCATATTTATGACGGTTGCCGTGCCTTGGGGGAGTCATGTGATCAGCTTTTGCGACCTTCTGACACGCGAAGTCAATGGGGAATCCCGATTTGTTTAACAGCTGTGTTATTAACTTAACAACTGCAACGATTCACTTAACAAAGGTGGCAAGAAAGGTCATAAAATGAGAAAAAACTCACTTAACAAACGGTTCACTTAGCAACGTAAGTTTTGGGCTCAACTGTGGTTGTAACTCAAGGACTACCCGCACTTACTTTTCCCCCTGAAACTCCAGGCCCAACTTCCTCATGATTTCTCACTCTGTGTACTTAGCCATACTCAAAAGTAGCCTCCCAGAGCTCTGCCAGGTAATAAAGACAAGACTTCTGACCTACCTCTAGCACAACGGCTACTTTCCCTCCTGCCAGACCCAAGAGGAGGTGGGTCATGTGGGCGTAGCATTCTGGGGTCACGAGACACCCCCCCAATGGGTCCCCTCGAGCAGCATCAAAACCTGCCGACACCAGGACCAGCTCCGGGTTGAACTAGAAAAAAACACACAGGGTGACTGAACCTTCCGCTTTTCCTGCTAACTTATCCCCTTGTCCGGCCAGCCCTTTGTACCTCTGGAAGCCAGGGGCAAGCAGCTTGGTTCTCTTCGGATATTGTGACTAGACCAGTGGTAGTCAATCTGGTCCCTACCGCCCACTAGTGGGCGTTCCAGCTTTCATGGTGGGCGGTAGGGGTTTGCTGTAACTCTGCTTTATAAATTTTAGAAAGTAAAGTTACTTCCCTACTTCTCAATGACCACTTTAGTCAATAGCCAAGTTTCTGGGCCCAGTTGTGGTTGTAAGTGGAGGAATATCTGTAAAGGCAGGATTGTCAATGTCTTTTCTTCGTGTGTATACATGTGCTTGTTTATGGAGGATGGACATGATAGTCTAGCCCTGTGGTAGTCAACCTGGTCCCTACCGCCCACTAGTGGGCATTCCAGCTTTCATGGTGGGTGGTAGGGGTTTTGTCCGATACTGAAGGACTTTCCTTTTTTAAAATTTAATTGACTTTAAAAAAAAAATTCATAGCATTATTTAAAAACATTTTCATTAGGTTTTCATAAAATCACCATTACTGTGGAACCGGTGGGCGGTTAGAAAATTTTACTACTAACAGAGATACAAAAGTGGGCGGTAGGTATAAAAAGGTTGACTACCCCTGGACTAGACAATCCCAGAATCCTCAAACATAAGCCAGGATGGGTTCGGTTCTTGAGAAGTGTAACCCAACCTTCCTAGTGGCTACCCAGTTATCTTAGCCAAATGGAACAGGCCTACAACCTCTAGATCAGTAGCAAGGAATCTCAATGTCTGCATGTCCCTGCAAAAGACCGTTTGGGCTCTGTAGAAAGTTTTAATTGCTGCTTTTATTGCACACCAGCTAAAGTTACTTGTGTGAGATGGGTGAGCATATACATTTGATTAAATAAATAAATAAGCACTCCATAACTATCTCCACCCTCGTTGTTTTCTCTCTCTTTTAATAAATATTTAATAATAGTTAATAGATGGCATCTAATAATTGCAATCATGGCACAATTCGAGCCACTCCTAAATTTCCCACCATGAATATTCAGTGCCTACCTCATAGCTAACAGGCATGATAATCTGATGGAAGGCAGCCAGATACTCAGAGTCTCCCATTCGGGAACAGTTCCAAGGCACGTTAAGGGTGAAGCCTTCCCCGGGTCCCACACCCACTCGGTCATAATCTGCATCCTCAGAAGTGGGGAAGAAAGTGCCGTTGTTGTAGCGATGGAGGGAGATGTACAAAACACTAGAAGGGAAGGGAAAGGTGATCAGAAAAGAAGGTGCGGAGTGGAGGCAAAGGCCTTGCTCCTCCTGATCAAGATGTTGAGAACTGCAGGTCACAATTACATACTTCGGCTACTCAAGACTTGCTGGTTCTATTCTCCCTTCTTTCCCTTTCTCTCCCATTAAAACCTTGAGCAATTCATAGAACAATGGCTTCAAGGAGTTGGAGGACAATGTCTGCCTTGTCTTGTCTTACTTTATAATATTATCTTGTCTATTTCTCTATATCTATCTATCTATCTATCTATCTATCTATCTATCTATCTATCTATCTATCCATCATCTATCTATCTATCTATCTATCTATCTATCTATCTATCTATCTATCTATCTATCAACTATCTATCATCTATCTATCTATCTATCTATCTATCTATCTATCTATCTATCTATCTATCTATCTATCATCTATCTATCATCTATCTATCTATCTATCTATCTATCATCTATCTATCATCTATCTATCTATCTATCTATCTATCTATCTATCAATCATCTATCTATCTATCTATCTATCTATCTATCTATCTATCATCTATCTATCTATCTATCTATCTATCTATCTATCTATCTATCATCTATCTATCTATCTATCTATCTATCTATCTATCTATCATCTATCTATCTATCTATCTATCTATCTATCTATCATCTATCTATCTATCTATCTATCTATCAATCATCTATCTATCTATCTATCTATCTATCATCTATCTATCTATCTATCATCTATCTATCTATCTATCTATCTATCTATCTATCTATCTATCTATCTATCTATCTATCTATCTATCATCATCTATCTAATCTGTTGTGGCCCAGCAGGAGCCGTTGGAGCTGCCACCAGACTCCGACAGCGAGGGGCCCAATGAGTCGGCTCTGGAGGATGTGGAGGACCCTGGACAGGGTTCCGACTCCGAGCAGGGCGCAGAGAGGCTGGTTGGCCACCAGGAGGCACCTGAGCCTTGGACCAGTGGGGAGGAGACAAGGGAGAGTGAGCCGGACGCCAGTAGTGAGTTGTTCCTGGATGCACGGCACCCAAGAGCTAATAGGCGTCAGGAACAATTGCGCAGTTACAGGAGGTAATTGCACTCAGCTGGTGGTCATTAGGCTCCTCTCCAGACTATAAAAAGACTACTTGTGCATACGCCCTTCTTGCAGAAGTCAATGCAGGGACGAATGTCGGAGAACATTGTTATGAGCTTGGCAGGCTGGATTGCTGCCACGGCTTATCTGTGCTGGATTGCTGCCCAAGCTTGTCTGTGCCGGTTTGCTGCCAAGGACCTGTCTGTCTGTTAATTAAATGCCGTAACTTATCTTTGGCTCGGAGTGTGCTTGGGTGTGGAATGAGGGGGGTCGGAACACTATCTATCTATCTATCTATCTATCTAAATACTTCCCTACCTGCATCCATCCATCCACCCACCCACTCACACCACACACACACACCCCTTACCTACCTACCTATCTTAAGGAGAAGAACAACTTTTGAATATTTGCTATCTGTGATCACAACAAAGCTGCTGACATCTGATGTTATTTTAAATAACACAAATCTTTTTGTTCTAGCAGCTGGTTATTCCAGATCCTTAGTCAGAGAGCTGCCATTTTCGATGGCATCCTAGACACTGCAGTGGCAACCAGGGAGGGAAGGAAGAAGAAAGATAAGTCCTAGAAGGGCCCAGCTATTCTCTGCTACCAATGAAAGTAGAGGTTTAACTATTTTGGATTGTACAGATGGCAGGAAGAAACAATATGGGACAGTTTGGGAATTAAATTGAATCGTTCTAACACAGCACTGACTGATCTTCAGATGATACACTACTTCTCTTGCTAGGTAGGTCTTGTGAACCCAATCCCACTCCAGATTTTTATGTTCACAGAATTGAACCTACATCCTTTCCATACAGAAATCTAATACTACTTTCCCCCCTAAAGTTATCTTTATTTTAACTGCCAAAGTTAAAAACCAGAAGAGCAGACTATCCTTTTTATTTGATAACAGGCCACTAGAAACCCTTGTCAATTTTTTTGCAATTTAACCTTCTATTCCTGTTTGGAGACATACCATCATGGTATGGCTATATTTCTGGAATTTTATAAGGAAGAATGGAGGCCTTTTTCAGCAAAACAATTCTACATGTTTTTAAAACTCTTTTCAGTCTGAGCATGCATCAAAATTAATGTAAGCACCACAAGCGTGTTTAATTTTACCCTTTGTTTTAGTTTTGAGCACGGGGGAAAATTGGTTTCAGGGTCCAATTTCTCTTCCCTGTTTTAATATACTTGTATCATTTCATGTCACAGAAAAAGGAAACATTTTGACTATGAAACGGGTGAGCGGGAAGGAGTATTACTGCAGAATATTTTAAAATGTCCCCCTTTGGTAAAAACTGATCCTTAATAGTGACCTCTAGCTGGGCAAAGGGAAAAGAACCCTGATTCCCTATTCCATATAGGATATAACATCACTATTTCCTCAAATGGGGAGAAAATGATAGACAGCACCTGGGATCATCTTCAAATATGTGCTGTGTTCCATTGCCATGGTGAACATCCCAGTCTAGTATCATAACCCTGAGAAATAAAACCAAAATTAGATCAGTAAATCAAACTCCCTGGTTCGGTTCAGTTAAAATATATGTTAACTGTTATGGAGCTCCCAGAATTACAATCCCCACTCCCAGGAGAACTCTTGGGGAAGAAAATTAAAGGACTGAATCTGCTTTAATTAGTCAAAAAAACCCATCATGTTCTTATTGCGTATATTCACCTCAACCGCCTCTGGACCAAGCGCTGGGCATAGCGTGTTGCCAAAGCCACTGAATTGAAGAAGCAGAAGCCACAGGCAGCATCTGATTCCGCATGGTGTCCAGGCGGGCGGACAATGGCCACAGCATTATGAGTCTAGGGACCCAGAAAAAGAAACAACAGGGGATTGGTACTGTATTGAAAATTCAGGAGAGCAATGGGACCTGTGCAGAGAATCTCTGCCAAGCTAAAAAGGGATCTACAGAACATTCCCCTTGCTCAGTGGTGGGTTTCAATTTTTTTTAGAACCTCTTCTGTAGGTGTGGCTTTGTGGGAGTGGCTTGCCGGCCATGTGACAGGGTGGAAGTGGCTTGGCAGCCATGTGACCGGGGTGGGTGTGGCCAACTTGTAAAATGTGGTGAAACTCACTTAACAACGCTCTTGCTTAGCAACCAAAATGTTGGCTCAGAAACTCTGGCATTTGAAGCACACAAGTCTTAAAGCTGTCAAGTTACAAGACCCTTGCACCCCTAACCCTTTAGAAAAAAACCCCCGGGGTGTTCAAACTTGACAGCTTTAAGACTTGTGGACTTCAACTCCCAGAATTCCTCCTCCAGTCATGTTGGCTTAGGAACTCTGGCATTGAAGTGTGCAAGTCTTAAAGCTGTCAAGTTACAAGACCCTTGCAGCCCTAACCCTTTAGGGAAAAAAAACCCAGGGGTGTTCAACCTTGACAGCTTTAAGACTTGTGGACTTCAACTCCCAGAATTCCTCCTCTCGCTCTTCATCTTGATGATGTGCGGACGGGCGGAGGGGAGGGAGCTGGAACCGGTTCTAAACGGCACTGTAGATTTGTGGAACCTCTTCTATAGAAGAGGTTAGAACTGGCAGGAACCCACCCCTGCACTTGCTAGAGCTAGGCCTCTCCAAAGGTCCTAGGAAAGCAACTGGATAAAAGGATATTATCTGCAGCAGACTGGCTGAATTAATTGCTGCTCTCTCCCCTGGCATTTACCTTCCCAGACAGCACAGCCTCTACTGCACTGAATGCAGACCCAGCCGCCAGCCGGGCACACTCATAGGAGCTGGCACAGATGTAGACAGAATTGTACTGGTCACCCTGGCGATGCAGGTCACGGGGTTTCATGGTGGCTGTGGACTTCAATGTCTCCACATAAGCCGGGCTGCAGAGAGGAGGAGAAGAGGCAATGAAGCAGCAGGTTAAACAGGTTGGGCTTCAACCTCTAAAATTCTGTTAGCAGGTCAAGTTCTGGAGCTGAAACCCAATGCCTCTAGAGGGCACCTAGTTGGAGAACACTGCAATGTCCTTCTTTATATTTAAAAGAAGAAAAAAAGAAGAAGGTGAAGCTTCGGGCATCACGGATGGGCACCACTCCCAACCCTGCTTTGTGAGACCTCCCACTCCTCTCCTTGTTGAAAAGGCAGTTGGAATGGAACTCATCAGAACCTGTGGCACATTCGTAGCTCTTCTTCAGAGGCAAGACGGGCTGGGAGCCGGCAGCACCTTTCTGTCAGATGCAGCTCCCTGTGGCGCTGGAAGATCCTGGATACTCTCTGAGGCAACTCTGGATGTTGCCTACAAAAGAAAGGTAAGAAACTAAGAATGACAGAAAGTCCCGATTCCTAAGGAACATTTTTATATGGGGGAAATCCTATGCCCTTCCAACGACTTTAAGGACAGAGTCACACTAGGTTTCAAAGATGCTTGGGGGCAATGTGGCTGAATCATTTGATAATATCATTTGATATTTTGGGGTTTTGGTGAATATATAGAAAAGTGCAGCCCTTCAAGTCTCTGTTTCCAAAAATAATTAGATGTTCCCTTGAAAGAAACTCAAGTGAGAAGCAGAGTTATAACCGGGGAACTGGTGCTGTGTGTGCTTAAAAACATTTTCTTTACCAGCTGGTTGGTTCATGGGTTATATTTTATTCCACTACACCAGCTGAAGCCAAACCTCATGTATGAATTATACATAGAGAGAGAGAGAGAGGATGGAGAGATTCAATTCAACAAACCAAGACAATGCCTGAAATTCTTACCTGTCCCACATATTGTAATGCTCCATCATTTTCTCATCATAGACTAGCCCAGTGCAAGAAGGGGGCTGAGACTGTATCAGTTCAGCCACTGACCCAGAGAGGGGATCGGCTACAGAGAGAGGGCTGGCTGGTGGCCAAGCTACGCTGAGCTTGCCATCCTCCTGGGGCACATCAGCACCTGAATTGTGTGGAAGAGGCAGAGAAAGATTCCGTGAGTGTCCTCAGCAGTCCCGATTGTCTGACAGTCAATCAGAGTGGAAAGGAATTGAGAGGAAAGATGCCCCCCCACCCGACCAGTTGCTTTTGAGGAATGGGAAAAAAAGAGAGCTACATTCACTCACTGATCCTCCGTAGATGCTTCCAGTACTTGCTATGAATTGCAATGGTCTGAGACACTGAACTGAGAGCACTGATGGGAGGAAAGGAAGATGCTTTAATCAGACTTCTGCTCGGAGGAGAGGGTTGGATTTGCTCCAACATGCTGATTCTAAAAGCACCCGGCAGCAGGGAGCTGTGGTTCAATATCATTCTTACCTGCTACATGGGAGGAAAGGTGAGTCCATCCGCGGACAGGGATCTCCTAGAAGAGTCTTAAGGACCATGCAGGTTCCCTCGGCCAAAGACTGGAGATTATACCCACCCTGTGATAGTGAAAGGAGAGGAGCTAGGTGGCTTCCTTAAGAGACAGCCCAACCCTGTTCCCCAGCCCAAAAGTGGAAAGTCACCCACCTCCAGAGATAAAACCAGCTTGCCTCCAGCCAGTGACTTTAACAGGTGTGTCAAGTGAGCAAAGCACGCTGGAGTGGCAGCCATCTCCCCCTAGAACGGGCAAAGATTGATTTCACTCTTTGCACAAGGGAGCAAGGCATGAATCAGGGAGGGGATACATTAAATTAAATGGGGGGGGGGAACCCCACAAGGCATTATCAGACAAATTAGTTCTATTGCAGCAGACTCCCGGAAACATCTCTAAGGCTGCGACAAGAGAAATGGGAATGTAAAAGTCCTTGTTCCTCAAGGTTGGTGGAGCGGTTTCTGCATTGCCTAATTAAGCTCTAGGGCTTCTTTCTAGAAAAAGATCTTAGGTCTGTCCTTGCCACCGGCAGCCCCACACTTCAAAGTCCTCTTTCTAACTCAGGTAAGTCCAGCCCTCGTTCTCAGTAAACCGCCCTGTGGTTTCAGGGGTTCACAAACAAATGCGTGCCGACAAAACCACGCCTGCCATCAACAAACAACATAGTGGGACGCGAAAACAATGTTATAACCCTAACCCTAACCCTTTATAACGTTGTTTTTGCGTCCCACTATGTTGTTTGTTGATGGCGGGCGTGGTTTCTTCAGCGTGGTTTTGTCGGCGCGCATTTGACGGGTCACGGTTTCAGGGATGGTCTATGGTGGGCAGCCAGCTTAATCATCTACTTCAAATTATTCATCAAAGCTACCATCAGGTACCACACCATTCATAAAGTTTAAAGTTAAAGGCATGATTAGTCATACAACCTTGTTTTACTCCTCTTACACCAACCTGGAGGTCTTACAAGCAGGACAGGGGATTAAACATGGTCAAACCTCCCCCCCCTCCCCGTCCAAAAATATTAGCTATTAATCATTCTTTTTTGTTGCAGAATTGGTCAAGCAGGTTTATCAAGAAGACAGCTAAGTGAGTTTTGTCCTATTTTACGACCTTTCTTGCCACAGTTGTTAAGTGAATCACTGCAGATAGTAACATGGTTGTTAAGTGGACCAGCTTT
Source organism: Thamnophis elegans (assembly GCF_009769535.1). Lineage (NCBI taxonomy): Eukaryota > Metazoa > Chordata > Lepidosauria > Squamata > Natricidae > Thamnophis > Thamnophis elegans. The sequence continues at coordinate 10,741,564 of NC_045542.1, forward strand.
CCCATTGACTTTGCTTGTCAGGAGGTCACAAAAAGGGAACGTGACCCTGGGGCACGGCAACGGTCGTAATATGAGTCAGTTGCCCAACATCTGCATTTTGATCACGTGACCATCGGGATGCCGCAACGGTCACAACAGCGTGAGAAACGGTCGTGTCACTTTTTTCAGTGTCATCGTAATTTCAAACGGTCACTAAGTCGAGGATTTCCTGTACTTGCCCCCTGACACCTGATGCAAATATGCAAGTGGTGGCAGGGGTGTGAAGTTGCCACGGAATTGCAATTTTAATCTGACAAAGGGGAATTTATTAAAAACACACAGAGAACAATCAAATTAATGTCTGAATTATTTTTTTTAATTGAATTTCAATTAACATTAGTATTTTTTTATTTCTTGCCTAGTCTATTTCTTTACCCTAAATCTCTACGGTACCCGGTTCCCCAAAGGTTGCCTATCACGGCTCCAGAACGTAATTGTGACTTTAATCTAGATCAGTGTTTCCCAAACTTGGCAACTTTAAGACTTGTGGACTTCAACTCCCAGAATTCTCCAGCCAGCAGAGCTGGCTGGAGAATTCTGAGAGTTGAAGTCCACAAGTCTTAAAGTTGCCAAGTTTGGGAAACACTGATCTAGAGTACCGGGAAGAAAATAGATTGTAATATCTAAAAATTGCTGAGAAATGCTCTGCAGGGAGAAAAAAAAGAAGTCATCTTACCTTAGGGTCACCAATTACAGCATCGAAACCCGCAGCAACCAGGACCATCTGGGGCTGGAACTGCAAACAAAACACAGTGGAGCCAGAATAAATTATCCAATTGGGAAGCCAAGGGAACAAATGCCAGGAAATTCCCAGAGTTTAAGAACAAGACTGAGGGAGTAGCTCTATGCCAAGGATTCTTTGTTTTGTGATACTTTTATATAGAACAATGTTCGCTGGGTTTTTGTATTATGACATGACAAGAGTATGAAGCTGCTTCAGGAGAACTGCAGTGGACAGGGGAGAAGGGAAGGGAGGAGGGGAAAATGATGACTTCCCCAAATTTCTGCTCCATGAAGCAAGGAGAAAACTTGGCAAAGGATTTGGGCAGACCATACAACTCAAATGGATGACAGTGCCATCCTCAAATGTACACAGGCCGTAAATGAGCTGTCAGCTAGAAGAACAGAATGGCACACAAACACAAAAAGAGATTTTAAACTGAAGTTGCATTGGCATCTGTCAAAGATTCTCTGATGGATACTGCACTGAGCAGAAGGCTGGACTAGATGACCTCTAGACCAGTGTTTCTCAACCTTGCCGACTTTAAGTCCTGTGGACTTCAAGTCGCCAAGGTTGAGAAACCCTACTCTAGATTCATTCCAACTCTATGATTCTACAAATTTCCCATAAACACTTCCCAATTCTGCACAATCTCACCTGTGTTTCAATTAAAGCAGAAGATTAAGCATTTTTTAAAATTAAGTTTCTACACCACCCATCTCATCTAAGTGACCCTGGATGGCTTTAATACAACCTACTGTTTTAGATAGTTTGTTTCTATAACAAGAGAAAGAGGAAGGCAGGAAGGTCAAGACCAGCTCTTGAATATCGTACTAACAATGTTAAAAAGCACGTCATCCAACACAAAGGATTAAGACATGCTTCCATCAGCATTTCCTATTGTACGAACCTGGATTACAACAAGCTGTTTATGATCCTTGGATTACTTTTTTGGACAATTATAACTATACAAATAAAAATAAATAAACCAAGGAATAGACTGGATTGCCCATACTTTCAAAATGCTGTATGCCCCATTGCTTACCTCTAAGGCCACCGGTAGTAGGACATGTAAAAAGGCAGAGAGGTAGTCAGCATCCCTCATTCCTGTCTAAAACGATAGAAGCAAACATCAAAGGAGTTTGAAGCAAATCCCCAAGGAATATCTTTATATGCACACATACAGCACGGTCATTCTAGCTAAGATAGCAGCTACTGTTGATGTCACATAGGAATAGTAAGGAAGGTCATAAACTTTGATGGATCTGATATTACGTACGCGAAAAGAAATCAGACCTGAAACGTCTGCTTGTTTGTTTTGATGTGTGAATCCATCTTAAGAAAGAAAACAAGCTGTAATCTGTAGTCATGGTTTGTAATAGGTTTCTGAATCTGAGCTCATTTCTAGATTCTAAAACACGGTGGATGGATTCATGAAATATACTGGGGTGGGGGTGGGGGTGTCAAATCCGTGTCATCACGTTGTCGTATCGTGATTCCCCCCCTTCACTAAAACCAGGTGGGCGTGGCCAGTGCATGACGCATCCAGCTCATGCGCCACGGGTTTGACACCCCTGAACTACACTAAACCATCACCCAGCATGCCAAACCACAATGTTTTAATGTTGGTTTACTACACTGAAAAAAGGACACTGTATTTGAGAATGAAAACTTGATGGTTTACTATTCAGTGTGAACCAGTGGTGAAATTCAAATTTTTTTATTACTGGTTATTTGGGCATGGCTTGGTGGTGAGGTCCTGTGACTGAGTAGGCATGGCCAACTCAATGTCACTCATGGCCACACCCACTCAGTCACATGGCCACCACCACCAAGCCACGCCCACAGAACCCAGTAGGAAAAAATGTTTGTATGAGTCCATTCACAACGGAGCTGCTGCTCCCTTTATGGTCTCTGCTGGCCCCCTCCCTCCCGTGGCTCAAAGTACCAGGGACAGGCTGCAGCAGCTCTGCTGTGAACGGAGGGAGAAATGTTCAGATTGTCTCTGCCGCAGAATTCAACGTTAAATGCAGCAGAGACAATCCGAACGTTTCTCCCTCCGTTCACAGCAGAGCTGCTTCTCCCTTTATGCCCCCCCCAGCCCCCTCCTCCCGGGGACTATCTTAAAGGGACAGCCTGCAGCAGCTCTGCTGTGAATGGAGGGAGAAACGTTCAGATTGTCTCTGCTGCATTTAATGTTGAATTCTGTGGCAGAGACAATCCAAACATTTTTCCTTCCATTCACAGTGGAGCTGCTGCTCCCTTTATGGTCTCCCCCGGGCCCCTCCCTCCCTGGGTCTACCTTAAAGGGACAGGCTGCAGCAGCTCTGCTGTGAAAGAAGGGAGAAACGTTCGGATTGGATGAGCGGGTCGAGCGGCTGGAAGAGGTGAGTGGTGACAGGGTGACCAGGCAAGTGTGGGCGGGGCCACCAGGGATTTTTGCCACTGGTTCAGAGAACTGATGCCAATCATCCCTGCCGGTTCAGCCGAACTGGGAGGTTTTCACCCCTGGTGTGAACCCAACCAAGATTTATTCAGGAGCTTCAAGAACAAAGTTTGGAGTGATATGTGAACTTGGTTTATCAGCTGTAAGAAGCAGAGTAGTACTGGAAGCCTATAGTAACAGGTCCTCATACCAGTGGCTACTGCAAAAGGAAAAGGCCATTTCCAAGCAACTGCAGAGGATGGGGAGATTTTTCTAATCTGAAGCCTACCTTACCCCCTAAAAAAGCTACATCAGAATTTGAACTTATCCACGTACAACTTGGATTCCCTCTTGTAACTAGGCTACTATATCTACTAGCAAAGTAAGGGATCTGCCTATTTGTAAAAGATATTCAGCTCCTCCCACTTTTTGCCCCAGCAGCCAGGAGAGTCATTGGGAATACTGAAACCATATTAGGTAGCTAGCCAAATGGCTCTATTTGCAACTGCTCTCAAGAAAAAAACAAGGCAACATGCAAGCAACTTTAGCCAGAATGGAGAACTGCCAAATTATCAATCCCGACAATCTCAGCCTACCATGTCCCTACCACCTGGGAAGAGTTCCCTACTCTTCCCTACCTGGTTCCAGGGCACGTTGATGTTGTATCCCTCTCCCCGACCTCTGCCCACTGCGTGACTGTCAGATTCTGGAAGGTGGGGCCAGAAATTCCCTCCTTCGTAGCGATGGATGGAGAAATAAAGGACGCTAGGAAAAGCAGTCACGGCAGATTCAGGCAGTGAAGAGAAACAAAGCCACTAGACCAGCCCCAGCCCCCTGAACCCAATCTGGGCGCAGCCTGTATTTAACCCCAAACTGATTTGCTCTGCTTTTGCCAGCTCTCCACATCCACTATAGAAATGTCCCAAGTTCTCCAGTTAAATAAAGCTCATCCCTCGATTAGTCACCTGGGATTGTCCTCAAAGAGGTATTGAAGGCCTTGCCCATGGTGCACATCCCAGTCAACGATAAGCACCCTGGAAGAGAAAGAAATGCAAACGTAATGAACGAAAAAGGAAGTAGATGAAATGCAGCATCTGGAAAAGTAAGCTAGCATCAATCCCGTTGCTAGCATCTCTTCAAGGAGTCATGGGAACTGTAGTCCTACGGTGGGCTGGGAGACATCTCCGCTCTCTCACTAAACTACTATTCCCAGGATTCCTTATAAAAGCAGTGATATTGTCATGACCACTGATACAGGCATGGATTTCATGATTTAAAGTTCTAGGGGCAGTAACAGAATAGAAATGATTGTTTAGTAGATGTTCAATGGAAGACCAAAATGGATTGTAACTGGGTAATGAGACACATCCTCCAAAAATTTAGCGGTGTGGAATGACTAGGACTAGTTGCTCAAATATCTAACACTTTGTATTTATTCAGCGCCTTGGCTTATCATCCATCCATCCATCCATCCATCCATCCATCCATCCATCCATCCATCCACATAATGTAGAGGAATGGAAGAACATTGGCTCATGCTTGTGGGCAAGCTGTCCAACAACCAGCCTTAACTGTTATCTTTCCTCTTCATAGCTACTCACCGCTCCACCCCCAATTTCTGTCGGGCATATTGTGCTGCAATGCCTACATTGTTGAACATGCAGTAGCCATTCATCTTGCTGTGGTGAGCATGGTGTCCAGGAGGCCTGAAACCCAAAAGATACAGTGGCTTGATGTAGAATCAGAAAATCATAGCCCAGCCATTCAGGAAAAAAAGAAAAGAAGGCCTAAATGTTAATGTGACTACAGTGCGAGTTATCGATTGCTTTTTGCACCTTCTGCTCTGAATGCGAAAGAAACCATGCTTGGGCCACCATTCCCATACATCTTCAAGGACACAAAGTTTAAAAATTGTGAGGAGTCACTCTGGATACTTTCATATAAGGTTCTTACAATACGGTGTAAGTGAATCTATTCTCATATGAAAAAAAAATAGAGAGATTAAGGTATCACTTCTTTTTGATTCAATCATTATTTTTCTCACATCCTCTCACCTTTTCATTAAGAGAGGAAGACAGCAATACAATGCTTTGGGTTGTTAATTTTAAGATAGGTGAATTCCATCACGTATTTTCCTTCTGGATCGGCTAGAGGGGTAGTCAACCTTTTTATACCTACCCCCCACTTTTGTATCTCTGTATCTCTGTTAGTAGTAAAATTTTCTAACCGCCCACTGGTTCCACAGTAATGGTGATTTTATGAAAACCTAATGAAAATGTTTTTAAATAATGCTATGAAATTTTTTTAAAAAGCCAATTAAATTTTAAAAAAGGAAAGTCCTTCAGTATCGGACAAAACCCCTATCGCTCACCATGAAAGCTGGAACGCCCACTAGTGGGCGGTAGGGACCAGGTTGACTACCACTGGACTAGACTATCATGTCCATCCTCCATAAACAAGCACATGTATACACACGAAGAAAAGACATTGACAATCCTGCCTTTACAGATATTCCTCCACTTACAACCACAACTGAGCCCAGAAACTTTGCTGTTGACTAAAGTGGTCATTGAGATGCCACATAACCGCTTTGCTTAACGACCACAATTCCAGCTCTCCCTGCTGCAGTCATTAAGCATCCCCTGCAAATGGGAAAATGCTAACAACCGCCAGTGCTGTGAGCTTTTCAGAATGCTAGCATTCACCAGCATTTTCACCAGATTTGAAGTCCATTCCTCAAGGCACATGGGAGGATTTCACCTCTCCTGGATGAAATCCTCCCATATGAAATCCTCAAATCCAATACCCGTTCCACTTACAACCTGCCAGCTTTCCCGCTGACTTCCTGGACAAGTAAGCAGAGAACATTGCAAATGATAATTACATGATCGCAAAGCACTTAACAATCACTCATAAACATGGATACGTTACCAAGTATCTGAAATGAGGTTATGTGACCAGAGGGGCAGAAACACAATATTTTACAATGGCTAGAAGTGCTTTACATTCTGATGCTGTGGTGACGGTAAATGGTTATTAAATGATCGGTTGTAAGTCAAAGACTCCCTAAGATGAGTTATCCACCCTAATTTTTCTTTTCCATCTGCTTTACTGTAGTTTTACCCTGTTGTTATTTAAAGCAACCTTCACCACGTGAGGCCCTCTGGATGTGAACTGGCTCCCAGAATCCCTAGCCAGTATGGTCAACCAGATTCTGAGAGTTAAATCCAACACATCTGGAAGGCAGCGGATTAGAAAGCCTGTTTTGTAGATAAGAGAAATCTCTTCTCTACTGGCTAGTGGGCAAGAAATAAAAAGATAACAAATACAAGTTATGTTTCTGGGCTGGTTGTGTACACAAATCACTGTGAGAATGTGCCCCTTCCCTTACTGCCAAGGGGGCTGTCAAATGGTATATATACCGTCTGACAGGCATGGCAAGGGGCACTGCATTGCCGTTTTGAGTCAAGCAAAAGTGAAAGTAATAATCTATTTGCACCTTACCTGACCACAGCGAGACCGTTACGGAGTTCTCCGGACCACACTTTCTCCACGAGTTGCAAGACAGAACCAGCAGCAAGGCAGGCACAGCGGTAGAAATTCTTTGGCAGGAATTGAAAATCAGGTTTAGCAAATCTTACTGTAGTATCAGGGTTTCTCCTGATGCAGAAGAACAGATGGAAATTCAGAATCCCATTAAATTGCTTGTCTTTAGCTCCACCCCCATCCCCGCCCCTTCAGAAAAAAACAAAACAGGACATGGATAGATCTGTTTATCTGGAGGTGCAAAGAAAAAAACAAACAAACCAAGAAGCCCCGAATCCAATAGCAAGCTATACTTAATAATGTATAATTAGCAGTGGACTGAGTTTTCGAACTGAGCATGCAGAGGCAAAAGGAGGCGTGGTCAACTAAAAACATCACTCAGTCCAAGGGCAGATAGGCTGTGTTAACCCAGCATTGGACTCTCCGAGCAGTGCACTGGAGAATTATAGGATCTGAATAATTTCTTGTTCTAGCTACTATACTAATTTTTTTAAATTCCAGAAATGGGTTTAAAACACCCCCACTCCCCTCTTTAAGTAACGTTAGAGGAAAAATTACCTAGAATGGAGAACTTTATTTACAAGGATCAGAAAATATATAGCAATGGAGGAAAAAAAAAGATATGGAAAAATCTTATAATATCATTTATATTTTTCCCTGTCCCCAGATCTCCCTTTCCCAAAACTGTGATGCCTTATTTCCGGAGAATTTCACCCCACGTGCCCATTTCTACAAGAATCCTCCATAAGATGCCAGAACAGAGACTTCAACACATTGTTCCATCAGATGTACCGCTATGCAAAGTATTTACACAGTATAAATTATACCCATTGTCTTGGTTTTCCCCCAAGGTGGCGCAGTGGTTAAATGCAGTACTGTAGGCTACTTCAGCTGACTGCAGTTCTGCAGTTCTGCAGTTCAGCTGTTCAAATCTCACCGGCTCAGGGTTGACTCAGCCTTCCATCCTTCCGAGGTGGGTAAAATGAGGACCCGGATTGTTGGGGGCAATATGCTGACTCTGTAAACCGCTTAGAGAGGGCTGAAAACCCTATGAAGCGGTATATAAGTCTAACTGCTATTGCTATTAGGCAAGGATATGTGTAACACAGCCTTAGAATGAGTGACATTCCCCAATTCAGTGCTGCTTGTAGTTCAGAAAAAAAAATCACTAGAAGTTTCAAAGAGTATAGCCTGCCAAAAGTATTTTAGTTACTAAAGCTAGACGTTTCTGCCTTTAAACATAACTCTGAAGATACTCACTGGATGCAGGTAAACAGAATCAAAGGTATCTGCCAGAGACCTTAACTCAGTCTCGCTCATTGTTTCAGTCAATTTCATGCTGGTCAAGTATTCTTGACTGTTAAGAAAGAGATAATCACATGTTCAGCTGCAGCTCAGTCACTGCCTCTCCACCCCTCAGCTCTGCAACAACTCCAAGATTTGCTTTCACCTGTGAGCCAAGAGAATCTCCTCCTCAGAAATTTCTCGGCCCTGCAAGGAGAGATAATAATACAAATATTTCATTCTCTACTGATTGCTTCTCACATGTTCATTCCCCGACTTCTTCAAGGACCTTAGGACATGTTGTAGATGTCTAACATTTTTCTCCCCAAACATTGATTCTCTAAGCTGGGGTGGGAATTTTTTGGTGGCTGGGGGCAGCCCGCTTTGTTAGATGCTAAATTTAATTTATTTATTTAAAATGACTTATCTGTTAGGGGAACCTGGCTATTTTTTATGCCTCCCACCTCACAATATCAAATACTTTGGCCACCTAATGAGAAGGAAGGACTCACTGGAGAAGAGCCTAATGCTGGGAAAGATTCCAGCAAAGGGGCATAAGAAGGCAAAAGAAGAATGGGACGGATAGAGAATGAAGTGGCTGGATGGAATCACCGAAGCAGTAGGTGTGAGCTTAAATGGACTCCAGAAGATGGTAGAGGACAGGAAGGCCTGGAGGACCCAGGATGGGTCGGACGTAACTTTGCAACTAACAACAACCTCCCAATAAAGAGAGAAATGGAGCTCAGAGGACTAAAAAAAACCCACGTTGGATAGAGCTGCAGGTTGCCCACTTCTACTCTAATTCAGGGACGTGCAGTCACTGGAGGCAGGGCCTCATCAGTCTCATGAGGAAAAGGAAAGAATTTTTAAAATAACTAAAAAGGCCAAGGTAGTTACTGCCAGAATCCAAGTCACAGTGACTTTGAGTCTGCTTAGTGTTAACTGTAGGGGGAGGTAAGAGAACTATGGGCCTCCTTTGCATAAGGAATTTTTCGCCTTTTAAGAGTTAAGCAAGGGTTAAAAGGCCAAAAATTCCGTATGCAAAGGAGGCATGTGATTCTCCCACCTCCTGATCTGGGATACAACTTCTCTGTGTGCATGTGTCTGTTTGAGAGAGGGGGGAGGGAGGGAGAGAGGGAGGAAGGGGGGGGAGGGAGAAGAAAAAGAATGGGAAAACTTATTTTGCAAGGGGGAAAAAGGCTGTCGCTTTAAATCGGAACTGAGCATGCCTGGCTGTGGAATTCTGGAAGTTGAAGTCCACAAGTCCAAAAAAATTGCTGCCTCACCAGCCATAAAGCTCACCGCACATCACTGCTCTAATTACTGCATCACTGGAATCTATCCTGAACCTATCCACAAATTCTTGCTTGTTCTCATCTGCTCCCTCTCTTACCATCACTGGGACACAACGTTCCAACAGTTCATACTGAAGCAATTTGTCCCGAATGGTCACCAGTCGTTCTGGGCACTCTGGGAAACTAAAAAAAAGAAAGACAACAAAGGGCACATGTAGAGACAGATCAACAACTCATTAACTCAGAGGCAAGTAATGGAGTTGAGATGGTTTGGAGAAGAAAGAAACAAGGGTGGGCAGGCTGTCTTTCTCCAGAACCCATTCTTTATCTGGATAATTCAGGAATGCAGTAAAGCAAGGGAGAAGGGAGAAGTGTGAACTGTGGTTGCAGTGGGAGAATGGCAGAGGGCACTTAAACCATTGTAATGGGTATCATCATAACAGGTGGAGCAGAATTAAAGGGAGGAGGAACAGGAGGAAATAAAGTGGAAGGGAGACAGTAGGGCTACAAATGTTAGAGCTAGGGAGCAGAAGCCGCATTCGGGAAATAATGCGGGAATGCTTGCGAGAGCAAAGCCCTTTGAATCTGCATAACCGAGATTGTGCAAGAGATCATAATTTACAGAGGATCTGGAAGTTCACACACATATATTAACAGGGATGAGTTTTCCACACTGAAAGAGTTTCCAGAGCTTATGGTGAAGATGCACTGTTTTGGGAATGCCCTGAAGCCATGTATATAGCTATTTCTCTATGACTTCTATTGTGGCCCAGAAGGAGCTGTTGGAGCTGCCACCAGACTCCGACAGCGAGGGGCTCTATAAGTCGGCACTGGAGGATGTGAAGGACACTGGACAGGGTTCCGATTTAGCAGGGCGCAGAGAGACTAGATGGCCACCAGGTGGCGCCTGAGCCTTGGACCAGTGGGGAGGAGACAAGGGAGAGTGATCCAGAAAACAACAGTGAGTTGTTCCTTGATGCACGCCATTGAAGAGCTACGTCAAGAACAATTACGCAATTACAGGAGATAATTGCGCTCAGCTAGTGGTTATGAGGCTCCTCTCCAGACTATAAAAAAGACTGCTTGTCACACGCCCCTTTTGCAGAAGTCAACGCTTTGACTAAAAAGAACGTTAACTAACTTGGCAGGCTGGATTGCTGCCAAGGTTTGTCGGACTTGCTGCCAAGTTCCTTATCTGTTTGTTTGCTTGGCTTTCAGCCACCGAGATTCTGGTCTTGCTATTAAAGGACAGTCTAATTAAGCTTGTCTCGGCTTTCGTTACTGGACGGAGGAGGGGGGTCAGAACAGACTTCTATGGATAAAGACCTTCTACACAATTGGCTGAGAAGCTAGCTCTGCTCTTTTCACCCTTCTCTTCCTCAAAACAAGTAAAAAATCACGGTAGAATCACGTTCATCTGCTGCTTATGCAGCACTTACACCAACACAGTTTCCTTCAGAGGCAGAAGAGCAAGACAGCTCAGAGTTTTCAGACCATTTTACTGGAGGCAATGTTGAACCATGCTAGCAGAATAATCCTAACAATTCTAAAGGACGACATATTGGGAGAAACTGCTCTATAGAATTTCTGTGCTCTTGTCAAGCACAACCACAGACATTTGATTGGTTGAAAGGTCTGGAAAAATCCCCTCCTAAAACTGACCTAGCGAGGCATATTTTCAAAGCGTGGTCCAAGCAACAGGCAAAATCTGCTGTGGCCTGTCAATTGACAGAAGATGTGTGTGCCTATTATAGTTGCTGTGAAACGGGGACATTATTTATTTATTTAGAAAATTTATATTGCCGCCTACTCGCACATGGCGACTCAAGATGGCTTACAAGGACATAAAAAGACAACATGAAAATAATAATAAAAAAAGAAAAACAATAAAATAATAAGCATTAGCTGAGCAATCCCAAGCAATAGTGACAGAGTCTTCATATATTGATAGCGCTGTCCTTTTTTAGATTTTCCATGGAAATGAAAATTTGGAAGTAGGCCTGAAATCAAAAGATTTATACTGCTAAAAAAAATAATCACGAAACGAAACTGAAATTACTATGCCAAAACTGAAAGTTAGCCTCACTGAATGCGATAGGAATAATTCCTGCTACGTTTGCTAGGAGTGGAAGCCACCTCATGTTTAGCCAGCAATTCTGTATGCGCTATGTGGCAGCTTTAGCGTGCATCCTTTCAATGCTCGAGTGGACAGAAAAGTATGTCAGCATAATTTGGCTTGTGCCAATTGCCAAGCAATAATCTGCATCAGTAATAAAACTGGTGAATAGTCCTGCCCTCAAGAGCCGAGGTGGCGCAGTGGTTAGGCTGCAGTACTGCAGGTCACTTCAGCTGACTGTTATCTGCAGTTCAGCGGTTCTAATCTCACCGGCTCAAGGTTGACTCAGCCTTCTATCCTTCCAAGGTGGGTGAAATGAGGACCCAGACTGTGGGGGCGATATGCTGACTCTGTAAACCGCTTAGAGATGGCTGAAAGCCCTATGAAGCGGTATATAAGTCTAACTGCTATTGCTATTGCTATTTATTGGAGGAGAATTTAAGGACAATGATTGATGGATTTCCTGGCTAAGTTTCCTCCCGCACACCCGGCTGGTAGGAAAAAACACCACCAGTCTTCTTAATGGGAACTGAGCCTGGGTGACTGTGAACAATGGCTTGGGACAGAGGTTTTAATCACCTTTCATAATGTCCGACTCCCTGATGCATGCCACAGATGTGCCCACCTCAGTAACCCATCACTCAAGTAGTTTCTTAATATGGCCTGCTGGTCTTAACATATGCCCAAAGGTAGCCTCGTGGCATGAAAGAAGGATGTGAAGTGGAAGAAGGGAGGGAAATTAGAAGACACCTTAAGACAGTTCTCTACATCTTCCTCCTTCTCCCAAGCCTGTTAATCAGCTTGATTTTTTAAAATATATTTTTATCAGTCTTCTAGAAAGCTAGTAGATCTAAGTTTTGACATAGATTGGGCGAGAAGTATCTTAAAAAATCACACAATGTCACTAGAGTAGGTAACTGGTACCTCCTACCCAAAGTAATAAAAGCAATAATAAGAAGTATGGCCACACACAAAAGTTTTTGTCAGCAGAAGCATTGAGAAACCTGTAATGTACTCGTGAGGTTCAGAATAAGACATACAGCTGGTAGCCAAGCTCACTTCTCTGATTAAAATCAACCTTGCATGCAGAACACATTAGCTCTGTTTTTTTAAAACAGGTTTGCTAGTCTTTCAAAAGAGCAGTAAAATATATATATTGTTTTTTTAAAGAAAAATCTGTCACTCTTCCAGAAGAACACTAGCCTTACGTTGATGCGTCATGAAGCACTGGTCAAACATGGAAGCATGCTAAATGTGGCAGCAAAAAAGAGCTAGATAGTTCTCAGCCTCTGATCATGTCACCTCAAACATGGAAAATGTGTTAATGCAGAATATTTGCATGGTAACATTTGTGTCAAGAGAGAAAGAAAAACACGACTTTAAAATCAGAACAGCTAAATATGAATGCTAGCTATCTCCACAGGTGACCAAGAGAAGCATCTTTGTGCTAAATTTCGGAACTTAAGGATGGGTCCTCTCTTGTATGTCCCAAAGCAGACTTTTTAGAAATATTTCTAGACTTGTCAAAGTCAGTTTTTCCTAAGCTGATGCTCTACAAATATTTGTAGATAGCATGTGGTGATAGCTGACTGGGAAATGATCGAAGTTGTCCGATAAAACAGTTTGAAAAGGGCTGTTATAGGGCTTGTAAATGTAGATCACGAATTCACTGATATTATGAGGAGAGAGGAAGAATGATTTAGAGCTGTACAGGGTGGAAACAAAGAGTCAACTGTTATTGCAAATACAGAAGTGCTGATACAGTGTTCTCACAAATTTAGAACACCTATATATAGAAAGGAACGTTTAAAAGGTTATTAACTCCTTTCCTATTCCAGTGAAGATAGCATTTTCTAGAAGCAAGGAAATTCTTTTCATTTATACTTTGGGTCTATTCATGCTTGCAAAGGACAAAATAAAACCTGAAGTATATTATTTTAAAAATCATTAATATAATCCCTTTGCTTTGTTGATTTTGCAAAAGGACTCAGAATGGAATAGACATCACTTTCGCAGGCTAACCCCTATGCTTCTCTAATGATTTCATAAACTCTTCCTCTAGGCAGAATCTACCCATTTTATACAATGTGGCTAGGAAAAGATGCTATAGGTGCCCACTCCTAGTGAGATCCACCAGGTGGAGACCTAGGAAGGGCATTTTCAGTGGTAGCTCCTGATTTTTGCTTACCCCTTGAGCTCCAACTAGTTCTCACACTATCATCATTTAGGAAACAAACTGAAGCCATCCTCTTCTGTGGGCATTTGGGAACTGATGTGTAAAGGAAGATAGCAGCAAATATTTTAACATTTAAACATCAGCCCTTTGAGATAGTCCAGATAGGAAGCCGATGCCATGAGTACTAACATTACCTTTATTACAAAAAGTAAGTATGAAAGCACATTTCTCTCCCCTCATCTTTACAGTCAAAGAAACTAGAGGAAATTTCTTCAGAGTCACTTGTCCTTCCACATTTCTTCTGTGGGCTTATCTGACCTTTCCCTGGCTTCGGTTCTTCCTTCTCCCATCTTTCAAGGACATTCCCACAGACCATTACATCAATCAATATTAAATTTATGGATGTTTTTAATGTGACTGGTTGTAAGCCACAAATAATCATTCAAATACACAGCGTATTATGATTGATCAATCTCTCTTGTTGCCCATTTAGAGTGAGTCTCTTCTGCTTCACGTTCTCCATAATACTATTAAATTAGAAAGGGCAAAATGGATAGGATCTGTATAGTAAAGTTAGATTCTGAGTCTACTTAAGTGTATCGAATCCTGTTCTAGGTGAAAGTGGATAAGATCCAATGCGAACTTAAGGTGAAGTGAATTTGTTTGTGTTCATTGGGGCTCCCTTTCACGTAACAGGTGAACATTAGGACTCCAGCATTACCCAATGGCGTTTCTTTTTCCAAATTTAAGGATGATTGCATTTAACAAAGAAGAATGAAGGATTTTAAGATGGAAACTTCACAATGAACAAGGATCAAGGGTAGAGGGCTGCTATTTAGGGCTGGAGATGAAGAATCCAATGAGGAATCAGGGAAGAAATAAAAGGATTATGGTCATCATATCCAGGGAATTACACTGAGATTACACGGAAAAGTGAGCCAAGTGGGTGGAATAAACACACACACCACAGAGTTACAGGCAGCACAAAGGGAAATAAGAACAGAATTATATATTTACCCACATCCAAACCAAGGTTACTCTTCCTCCCTCTGCCAGGAAAAAAATTACAGTGGTTTGGAATGATGAATCATATTCACTTCAGACTTTAATCCTGCTTTCAATTGATTACAAAAGGGAAAAGCAGTCCAGCAGGGACACAGACTATTACATATTGCATATTCATAACTACTGGATTGCAAGTTACTTCCTGTGCCTGCCACGTGATTTTACACAAGAACCTTTCTTCCATCCTATTTTCTTACAAAATCCAGAGTATTCATCATCATCATAAGGCAGGTCAATACTACAATATGAGTGAACCGAGACACCATCAAAACTAAGGATATGCTTTCTGGAAGTGCATTCACACACTGGCAATCCTCGGGTTATGATGACAATTGAGACCAGGATTGCCATCACTAAGGAATGCAGTCTTAAAGCCTAAAATGTGCTCACCCAAAATATGCAGGTCATTAATTGGGAAGAGACAGAAGTCCCAGGTAAGCAGCAAGAGCATTTGGCAAAGGGGCTGGAGGAAACTGAGGGATGGCCTGGGACAGCTGGCAAGAGGCTGGGCATTTACTGGGCAGGACTGGAGGAGATTGGTGCAGGAGGGAGAAAAGGTGAGAGTAACTTACCTGAGTAACCTCTCACTTTCCCTGCTGGCTTTCTCACTTACTTTGTGAAAAGCCAGCAGGGAAGGTTGCAAATGGTGATATGACTGCAGTTCCCTAACTGCAAATGAGACACCTGAACGCCCAAGATTGCAATCACATAACGGTGGGGGTGCTGCAATATCAGGAGCTTCAAAGATTGGCTGTACATCCATTTTTTTCAATGCCATCATAACTTTGAACAGTTGCTCAATGAACCGAAATAAGCCAAGGATTACCTGGACAGTATTTTAGTCCAGGTACACAATGGTGTATCCAAGACAGAATATTGAGGAGGAGGAGGAGGAAAATCTACAATCATTTGCAGCATTTCAAAGGCTTTATTAACCATTCTAATCCAATTCTCTGATCTTAAGAAATCTATCTCCTATCCATATCTTTTGATTATCTATTGAGAAGAGAGTTCCACTGCCTTCATGGGTATTTCAAGTAGGCACCATATGGCAGAAATCACCAACACTGGAAGTTTGTAGGCACCTTTCAGTATCTAAACAGGTACCCAAAGCAATCACAACATGAGTTCAGCAACATAAGAATAAATGAGATATTGGTTTTGGCAAGGGAGGTCCCACCCCTCATTCCAATGACTAGAGAAAAATATCTCCATGATCTAAATGGAGGGAATCCTCCCTTTACAAAAAGATCCTTGAGGGAGGAATTCTGCAACCACTTTTCACCACTGTTATTGGTTTTTATTTTTCAAAGCAAATAAAAAAATCCTCCATTCAGTATAAGAGTCATAGGAAAGCACGATAGTTACAAACACCATGTTGGTGTCAGCCTTTTGAGATAAGCCAGGTGTGGGAAAAATCAGTTTTTAGTTGAATGGAATGGGCTAAATCAAACTAATAGAGTTACAAGGATTTGGGCTTTGAACCATAGCCTGTTATCTTATTCAAACAATTCACATTGATTTAAAGTACTAATGGGAGATGTTTTCCTTTTGGTATCTGGCATTCCCAAAATTGCCTCATCTTGATTTATGGGAGATGCTTTCCTCTCGTTTTATTGCTTTATGCCTACTCTTTGTTTTATTAAACAGGCACAGGAGGTAACTTGCAATCCAGTAGTTATGAATATGCATCATGATTTTATCTGTTGCTTATGCATTACATTTTCTCTCCTTTCTGAGAGGTATAAATAAAAGTGGGTCCCCTTTAGCATCTTTCTCAATATTCTTTAGAGGGAGTGCCACTAAAACATGCTGCTTAATAAACCCTGCAGTGATTCTTGTATTTGCTTTGGATTTTGTGTTGAAATCCACACAGGTCAGGAGTTAGCTGCCATAAAATTACCGAAACTTTACTTGGTTGTTACAGGATATTATAATAGAATCCTGACACCCTGACAGTTTCCCTCTCTTTTTCCTCTTATACTAAAGACAGTCAAGGTGGGAAAATCTGGCATTTTTTCCTCAACCCCTCCTGTTTTTCCAGGCTATGATGTCTTCATAATGGCTGTCACATACCTCTTCAAAGCCATCTTAATATTCCTCTACTTCATATTCCTCTTGCTATATTAGGATAGCTAAGGCAGTGGTTCCCAACCATTTCCTTCATGTTTAGCAATATATCATAACTGATTTTTTATCATGTAAATCAAGCATCAGAAAGACACCACTAAAGTGCATGAGCAAAGGTCCCACTTCTTAAATAAAATTAAAATTACTTCATTACTTAATTACTTAAAATTTATGTTTTGAAATAGCTAAATTTCTTTGATTTTCCCACTGAATATCGTACAAGAATTTTGGTGAAAATCTCATTTTTTGCCCCCAAGGCTTTGAGTGAGATTTCAGAATCTCACAAGATATTGGCCACTATAATAAACATTTTTATTTTGACATGTACAGCATAGGTTACCCGCAGTAACTTGGAAGTTCAAGGGTAAGTACTATGACTTGAAAGGCAATGGCAGAAGTGAGGCTGACTCTGCAAAGTGAGTTTTTAAGCATGTCTACATGTACTACAAATTATATTAGATTTTTTGAAAAAAACAGAATAGAACAGAAAAACCAGGACTAAATGTATGGTTCAGAGAAACTACGAGGGCTGGAGGCAGTGATTAAAGCTAGATGTCAAGGTTCCGACAGATGCCCTAATTAATTCATGAGTCTCGAGGCAAGTTTCAAAAGGAATCCAATGATTTATTAGGAGCAACATGTCGGGCATCTACTCCAGTGAGATCTACTCTAGTGCATGTAAGTTACAGCCCAGCTTTGACCTGTCCCCCCCACCCCTTTCAGTCTGTATCATAAATCACATTCTCCAACGAGGTACGCCTCACAACCCGGCTTTGGTAACCTGTGATTCAAAATTTAAAGAAGGTATGCGTGGAAAGTGTTTCCCCTTGCTTCTAATGGCAACTCGAGAGCAGACTAGAAATGCTTTTGTGAGCTGACACTACAACAATATTTGGTTCCTGAACAATCATTTGGTAAGGATATCTTGTCATACAACAGGTTTGGATAAACCTACACCAATGGGGACAACTTGATATTCTGATTTTGGACTACAGTTCCATTGGTTATGCTGGTTGAGGCAGACGGGACAGGAACTCTGAAACTTATAGAAGGCATCAGGTGCCTGGCCCTACCTTGCTTGCAGGAAGCAGGAAGATTACTTGGCTCTCCCTCACTGAATGAGACATTTTATTCACACAACCAATGCATTTTTTAAAATTTAAATACATCCTGAGCAATTACCCAGTACAATTGATCAGAAACAAAACAAAAGCTCCAAATCCATGATTACCTACTGAAATGAGGTTCTACGTTAGAGAAAGTATGTATTTGCACCTTAGAAGAATTTATGAAAATCACCAGCAAATCATGTTCACTTCCATCCTAACTGTATTGATTAAGAGAGCTCTGTTAAAGTGAGTGCTGATGAAACAGACAAATGTCAGTGCTTGTTCCCAGCACTCGCTCGCTACCTGCCTGGAGGAAATTCTGAAGCAAGATAGAAAGGTAAAATCCTTTTCATTTCATTTAACTTTTCAGAATGTGGGATTCTAAAGCCCATTGTTTCTGAATATGGCCATCCTGGAACCAGGTGGTTCCTTGTTGAGCTACCAATCCTTTATTAATTTGTCTACTAATAGTTGTTTAAAAGCAGCCGGCTGTACTCCAAAAGGATTCTTATTAAATATTATTTCATCAAGCAATTCATTTTATTTGTAATCTCTGGGTCAGATACTGTTGAGATTTTCAAATACTCACTATTCTTAAAAAAAAACTTTAAAGATTATATAATGAATTATTTATTACTATAGAGTAGAAATTATTTATTACTATAGAGTAGAAATGAAAGGCAAATAAAGTATTTTAGGATTAAGCACATGCAAAACAGAGATTAAGAGACTGTAACCTTGAAAAAAAAATCCTGAAAGTTAAAAGACCTAAAAATTAAAATAATACATCTCAGCGATTACACTTAAGGCTCAAAACCCCATCCTTTCCCCCTAGATACCTTTCATCCCACGGGCAGCAAAATTCCGTCATTCGATTATCACAAATCAGTCCAGTTCCTAAGGGAGCAGCACATTCTGAAGTAAGATCCTATTTAAGAAAGAACAACACAAAAAAGTGGTGCATGCAGGAAAAACATTCTAATCCTAACTGCCCCAATAAGGCCATACCTTGATACTCTCTCTCTCTTTCTTGCTCACAGGAGCACAATTAGATACGATATAATATCCTCTATTAGCTCTTCCTAACCTGACACTCTCCAAATATGTTGGACTAAATGCTACGGAGTAAAGGGGTACAATAGTTTGACAGTTTACACTTTCTGGTAGAGAGAGGTTTCCTGAGGATGGGCTCCAGTCTGAGTCCAAAAACTCGGAAGAGTAAACTCTGGTCCCAGTGACCGAGCTAGACTGGATCTTGCAATAGTATCCTGGGACACGTATATTTGCCTTCATTCGCAATAGTTTAAATTCAATACGTTCAGGAAAAAGAGAACGTGCCAAATGACAATATAGGAGTAGAAGATGGTAAATTATTATTATGGATGGTATTATTATGGATGGTTGCACAGTCAGCATATTTAAGTTTAGACTGGATTTGGCATTTTTATCCACCTACTGTACGGGTGTCAAACTAGACCGTGTCACGTAACACATTGTGATTTTTTTTGCCTTTGTAGAGCCAAGGTGGGCGTGGCCTGTGTGTGATGCATCTGGCCTGTGGGCAACCAGTTTGACAAGACCAGTGATGGGCAACCTTTTTGGCATGGTGTGTCAAAAATCGGCAAAAAATCGAGCATAACTCGCGTTGTGTGTCACTTCGACAAAAACATAATTTTGCGCAATTTATAGTTTAAACTACTTCCCTGCTGTGGTGCGGTCGTAACCGACAGTCCCAGGAGTAGACTCTCTGTGCCGGCCTGACTGGAGAGAGGCGCGCACTGTTCCCGCGCTCCTCTCCTGCGGGTCCTCCCTCACCGCGCTGATGACGTGTGTGCGCACGGCACGCACGCCTTACCAGCAGCCCCTGCGCTCAGAAAGGGGCGGCGGCGATACAGTAAGTGAGTGTCCCCCCCCCCCCCCCGTTCCTCCAGCACAGATTCTTTCATCCTCGGCGGCCGTGCAGGAGCCGAGGATGAATCGCATGAAATCCTGTGCATGTCACCCCAAATGGCTACGCGTGTCAGCACTGACACGCGTGTCATAGGTTCGCCATCACTGGACAAGACTGACCTACTGAGTCTGTCCCAAAGACATGAGATAGGCAGATGTTATTGCTTCATGGTGTTAAAGGTATCATTGCAGTGATGGTAGAAATGAAGTTATCACGAGTGGCATTTTTAAATAGTTGAGGATCTTTTGTAACTGAGTTGCTGAGAGAGAGGAAAGTACCCCTTAAGTTTTTTTAAGATGAATGGCTAAGTCTTAAAAGAAGCTAGGACTAGGCTAGAGCCGAGGTGGCACAGTGGTTAAATACAGCACTGCAGGCTACTTCAGCTGACTGCAGTTCTGCAGTTCGGCTGTTCAAATCTCACCGGCTCAGGGTTGACTCAGCCTTCCATCCTTCCGAGGTGGGTAAAATGAGGACCCGGATTGTTGTTGGGGGGGCAATATGCTGACTCTGTAAACCGCTTAGAGAGGGCTGAAAGCCCTAGGAAGCGGTATATAAGTCTAACTGCTATTGCTATTGCTATTCCTGCATCTTCCAGTTCTCTCCTAAGAGCGAATGAAGGACTCATAGCTGCTTTTTCAGTCCAGAACTTGGGAATTGAAGGGATCTACCTACCAGTTTCTGCAGGACCAAAGGCAAATCCTCGGCATCTTTGTTCATCTTTTTTGCACGTCCTTTCCGCTTGGCCTCTGGAAGCCCTCCCTTCTTGTTAGCCTTTTTCTAGGGAAACCAAGAGAACATTACTTTGATACACCGACCTGCCACAGAAGTAGCAAAGCTCTCCTCTCTTCCATGGGACAGAAAGGGAAGCTAACCATACTCCCAGTGAACTATTGATTCCCACAGTCTCCATCACAACAACTGGTTTACTTTACCAATGGAGCCTGAATGTCCAAAGCAGGCACAGTTATGGGATCCAAAACTGAGGCATTTCCCAAATCAGAAGCCATTGAGCTACTGCCTCCTTCAATCCTATGGAAGAAAATCAAACACATGTTACAGAAAGTTCCATAACAGATGCTAGAGCATGGCTGTAAAACTTGTGGCCCGTGGGCTGGATGAGTCATACGCTGGCAACGCGCACACCATTTAGTGAAAGGGGGGGGGAGTCCTGATACATCACATGATGCCACCATGATGACACAAGTTTGACACTCCTGTGCTAAAGCATTCAATTCTAAAATCACCCTATGCCTAAATATCTTGTTCTCTGAAATAATCACCAAGAAAGTAGTTGCTTATGCAGGGGAAAGCTGTCACTGAGTAATTTCTCTTGCCCTATGAAGCCCTTGTCAGTTGGTATCTAGTTATATTCAGGGTTACCTACTCTAGTTGGAAATGAATAACAAATAATGTCATCAAGGAAGTAGTTTCTTGCTTCCAGTAATAAAGAGCTACTGGGGCTAAACATGCGGTTTTTCAGTAGCAATGCTGGTTCTCAGGAACAGCCTTGCAGTGGGAATTAGACTAGTCCTCTCCTTAATTTCATTTTTTTAAAATGAAAACAAACACAAAACTGACTCTTTTGCAAAGTATTCACAACTTAGACCTAACTGTTTATATGTGGCTTAACGCCAGTGTGTACTTTGCCTATCATATCTATTTTGATGTTGTTGTTTTTTAATTTTAGATATTTATAGTTTAGATTCACTGGTGATATTTCAGTTACCTGCATGTGTCATACAAACTTTCAACAGTTTTGTTTGATTTAGTGGGATATAAATATATTATTAATAATGGAGGATTTACTTCGTGTTAAGCCATAGCACAATTCATTCATTTTAAGCGTAGCATGTGATATGAATCCAGCCACTGTGGTTTATAAACCATTGTCTATGGCTTATTATCTGTGCAAAACAGTTGTGGTTTATTTAATACACTGTAATTAACAAAATTATGATTGGTGAATCCAGCAATACCCTAACTCCTAAGTGTAGGCTTAACAGTTAAAATGCAAACTGTGCCCCTATTTCTATCCAAACATCTGGCTGGAATCAGAACCAAACAATGGTCTTTCTCCCATTGGCATCATCCTCATTCTCTCATTTTCCTCACTAATAACGTTGTTATTTTGCCTTGGAGCCATCAGCTTCATTTTGACAGAACCTTTCTCCAGCCATCAGTATAGGGCAGGGGTCCCCAAACTTGGGAAACTTTAAGACTTGTGGACTTCAACTCCCAGAATTCTTCAGCCAGCTGGCTGGAGAATTCTGGGAGTTGAAGTCCACAAGTCTTAAAGTTCTCAAGTTTGAAGACCTCTGGTATAGGGAGACTGCAGTTCCTCAGGCTTGCCTACCTGACTGTCAAACTGGTTGACCCCAGTGGGATTTACTTCGGGGTAAACCTGCGAGCACCGTCAGAAGCAGATCTGAGGTGGGGGATGGAAACCCAGCCTCTTTACAGGCACACCCCCTGTGCTGCTCCCAACCCCTTCTCCGACCCTTCTGATCCCCCCAGATCTTGTTTGCAGAAGGCATGGCAAAGAACCAACGCCACCCCTGTAGAAACACGTGCGGTGGACGCCGCCTTTGGAGAACCCCCCCCCCCAATCTGTCCGCCTGTTACCAAGGTGACAAGGACCATCCCCACCCACCCACCCACCCTCCAAACCTGCAACTGAAAGGACCACTTCCCCACCCTTGGAAGGGTCCAGTCCACGGCGGCTCGGGAGGGAGGACGCGGTTACCCGCCGCCCCTTCGACTGCGGGCTGGGGCGACCTACTCAAGCTGGAGCCGAAGGCAATCAGGACCTTGCGGGAAGGCAGCAATGTCGGATCGTCCGCAAAAAAAAAAGGGTGGGGGGGTTTGAAGGAAGGCAGGGCTCGACTTGGGCGGGGCGATCACCACGCTCTTCAGCATCACCTTGCATCCCCCCCCCCAAAAAAAAATGTCTCCAACTTACCTGGCGCTAAAGCTGACCGGCCACGCCCTCCCCACGTCCTGAGCCCGGTCTGTCTACCTCTCTCCCTCTCTCTCTCTCTCCTAAGGCGCCGCCTGATGCTGTCACTTCGGCGCCACTCCCCCTCCGCGAGGGAAACCGTTCGCCGCCCTCGGCAGAAAGTGGGCGAGACCATTCCGTTCGGGCCGGGTGGGTGGGTGAACCAACTGGCGCGAACCATTGGGCGGGGCCGCTGGAGAGCGGTCTTTCGGCCAGGATCACAGGAGGGGGGGGGGGTAGGCGAATCCACTTGTCTTTGGGGCGGGGGGTAGAGAACGGGTTAAAGGAGGTGGAGGCGCATAGGCTCCTGCATTAGCGTCCCTTTTTCTTTGTTTTCCTCAATGTGTGTCGCTCTTCCTCCACTCAGGCACGATTATGATTCAGGGTTTAATTGAGAAGCGATGAAATACTTCCAAAAACTGCCTTCCAGGTGGGGCAGCCTGGCTGCTTAATTTTTGGCCGTGGGCACACACACACACTTGGACTGCTCTGAACATGTGCTCAAATTGTGACATTAGGAACTGCGCTGAG
Source organism: Thamnophis elegans (assembly GCF_009769535.1). Taxonomy (NCBI): domain Eukaryota; kingdom Metazoa; phylum Chordata; class Lepidosauria; order Squamata; family Natricidae; genus Thamnophis; species Thamnophis elegans. The sequence continues at coordinate 10,764,947 of NC_045542.1, forward strand.
AAGCTGTTAGATGGGAAAGTTTGGGCTGGAGGTGGAACGCAACCATTGAGCATCCCTTTGCTGCAGGGCAAGCTGTTATACATAAACAGGTGACAAACACCACACTCAAGTCGCCCTCAAGTCTTTCCCTAGTTGGGTAATGAAAAATCTGCAACTAAATAAGCTCAGCGAGTAGCAAGGACTCCGCAGTTCAACCCTGAGCTACAGATATTCTCTTATATATTTCAGGTATATATGGTAACTACCCACACTTTACACACAGATAGACTGTGGCTTCGTTTAGTTTAGTTTCACTTTATTTGTATGCCGCCCTTTTCCCTGGGGGGACTCAGGGCGGCGCACAGTTCAAAAGGGGGGGGGGGAGGACAAACAATTTACAACATAAAAGCACTACATCATTTAAGAACTCAACAGTCATACAATTCGAGTAGGGGTTAGAGTCTTTAACCCCAGGCCAGCCGGGCTAGCCAGATTTTAAGTGCGGCGCGGAAGGTCTGGAGGGTGGTGAGGGTCCGGATCTCCACGGGGAGTTCGTTCCAGAGGGTTGGAGCAGCCACCGAGAAGGCTCTCCTCCGAGTAGTTGCCAGTCTACACTGGCTGGCTGATGGAATTCGGAGGAGGCCTAATCTATGCGATCTTATCGGTCTAGTGGAGGTGATTGGCAGTAGGCGGTCTCTCAAGTATCCAGATCCAATACCATGAAGGGCTTTGTAGGTGACAAGTAGCACCTTGAAGCGCACCCGGAGATCAACAGGCAGCCAGTGCAGCTCGCGGAGGATAGGTGTTACGTGGGTGAATCGAGGTGCACCCACGATCGCTCGCGCGGCTGCATTCTGGACCAGCTGAAGTCGCCGAATACTCTTCAAGGGCAGCCCCATGTAGAGCAATGATTAAGACCCCCCCATCCGCCTCCCTTGATTATTTGCCCAATAAAACATAAAATAGTAAAATAATTTAGCCCAGTTTCTGCTTACATTAATTTTATTATAGCGTAAGTGTTAATGGACAAAACTTGGGGGGAAATCTGCTTCTGCCTCCCAGCAATTTGTCGCCTTGCAGCAAACAGCAAACAGTACAGACAACATACACTGTAGAGTTACATTTCAGACTATACTTGTACAGATGCTGTTAAAATTGATGTGGCTTCCTGGAAGTATACATTATTCTCTGCTGTTTAAAAGAAGATACAATAGCACTGGGCCTCTTCAGATCAAGCATTTATTTTAAAAATCATCTTCATCTCGTTAAGCTGTCTAGAACAATAATAAAGCAGTCTTTAAAAAATAAGCCTAATAATTTGAACATTCTATAGGCATTTATAGTTATTGACTTACCTTCTTGCAGGAAATAGCAAACAGCCTGATTAGCACAAGAAAGAAAAATCTGCTTCTGCCTCCCAGCACTCCTGGAGCAAACAGCAAGTTGCACTTTCGGTGCTTTCCCAGCAATTTGCCTTGTGGAGCAAACAGCAAGTTTCACTTTCAGTTTAAGATGTCCTCTCGATCATCAGCTATTTCAGGCTGCAGGGATTGCTATAGCTCAGTGATGGCAAACCTTTTTTGGCTCGTGGATCACACCCATAATGGTATCTGTGTTACCCTAGTGCGCATGCACGCACGAACAGAACTCCCCCCTATTTTTAGTGTGCTTTTTTTGCCCTTTGCAGGCTTCAGAGGCTTTATAGGAGCCTGGAGAGGGCGAAAATAGCGCTCCCCCAGGCCCTCTGGAGGCTTCAGGAGCTTCCTTGAACCCTCTGGAGCGTGAAAAACTGGCCCTAAGAGCAAACCAGACTTCTAGGGCCGGTTTTAGTCCTCCAGAGCCTTCAGGGGCCTTTAGGAGGCTTCCCTGAAGGCTCCAGAGGGCTAAAACCAGCCCTACGAGAAAACTGGAAATCACTTCCAGTTTGCGTGTAGCATCGTTTTTTTCCCTCTGGAGCCTTCAGGGAAGCCTCCTGAAGGCCCTTAAACACTCCGGAAGACTAAATCCGGCCCTATGAGCAAACCGGAAATAACATTGTTTTTTGCCCTCCAGAGTCTTCAGGGAAGCCATTGCTGAACTTCTGGTTTGCCTGAATGTGACCTACAAAGGCATGAATCTCCCATATTATGGGAATCCCATAAACCCTGCAGATGTTCATAATGAAATTATATTTAACTATTTGGGACAGAAAGACAACACAGACTATTTTTTTTAAAAATTCACCAATATCACACCATAAGATTCTTTATCTTTTCTTTGCAACAATTCCTAATGGCACAAGAAATCTCCATCAATATCTATCCCCAAGAAGAAAACTCTTCTTTAACAGCAAAATAATGTAGAAAAATTACAAACAATAACTCTTTTCAGCTTTATGCACCACCCCAGTAAACACAAATGTTTGATCAGAAAAAATATGTCCAAGATAGGAGCAATAAGCTATACACCATGATTTAGGAGTTTGATTTTTTTCAAAAATAAATGCTAAAATACTAAACTGTATATATGCACATTTAGGTAAATAGTGTTCTGTATACCCTCTCGGAGGCGGCGATGGATCCCAATCACGAACGGACGCCGCCAGCAGATAACTTCCACGCGATTCAGGGGCTTTTGCCAGGCGGCGGGACCCCCGAAAGCGAGAGGAAATTGTCTGCGGGCAGCTGGCAGCGCCCCAACCTCTCCTCCTGCCGCGCGGATCCATTTTGATTCACGAACGGATTCCGCGGCAGTTCAGGGGCTTATGCCGGGCGGCGGGACCCCCGGAAGTGAGAGAGGAAGTTCCGGAAGCGAGAGGCTGCCCCGGCGATCGATCCCAATCACGAACGGACGCCGCCCGCAGATAACTTTCCATAACTTTCCGGGCGGCAGGACCCCCGCACGACGTTCTGTGCGGGCGGCAGCCGCTGCGCCCATGCTCTCGGAGGCGGCGATCCCATTCATGAATAGGCAGCTCCTCGTGGGCGCAGCGCCTGCCGCCCGCACAGAGTGAATTTAATTGGGATCGCCTGCGGCCGCAAGGACCCCTGCACAAATGGATTCCTCGCGGCCGCAGGCGATCCCAATTCACTCAGCCGGGGCGGGCAATTTCTGCACGAACGGACTACTCCTCGCGGCCGCAGGAGGAGAGGGAGGAGGAGGGGGCAGCCGAGCCGCCCGCACAGAGTGAATTCAATTGGGATCGCCTGCGGCCGCGAGGACTCCTACACGAATGGAGTATTCCTCGCGGCCGCAGGCGATCCCAATTCACTCAGCCAGGGCGGGCAATTTCTGCACGAATTGCCCGCCCCGGCTGAGTGAATTGGGATCGCCTGCGGCCATGAGGAATAGTCCGTTCGTGCAGAAATTGCCCGCCCCGGCTGAGTGAATTCAATTGGGATCGCCTGCGGCCGCGAGGACTCCTCACAGCCGCAGGCGATCCCAATTCACTCAGCCGGGGCGGGCAATTTCTGCACGAACGGACTACTCCTCGCGGCCGCAGGAGGACAGGGAGGAGGAGGGGGCAGCCGCCCGCACACGGTTCAGGGGCTTCTGCCGGGCGGCGGGAGCCCCTGAACCGGCCGCGGGCGGCTGCAGCTGCCCCCACCCTCTCCTCCTGCTGCGGCGAGCGGAAAATTCGATTAGAATTAGATTACTCACCAGTCAGCGCAGCTGCAACCTCTTTCGTCTTTTGTAGAAAGGAAATGGAAACGCGCGCAAGCGTGCTGAAAATTTCCCATCCCAGCCAGCTCACTGATTGGCTGGAGTCCAGGCCAATCCAATCAGTGAGCGGCAGGCTGGGCTGGCTTAAATTTGTAGGTAGTAGGTAAAAGGCTAAAAGCATGCTTTTTTTGGCGCTCGCAGCTCCCGCCCATCAGCTGCTAGCTTGCTGGGCTGGCTCATCTGGTAGGATAGAGAACAGAACGATGAGCCAGCCCAGCAAGCTAGCAGCTGATGGGCGGGAGCTGCGAGCGCCAAAAAAAGCGTGCCTTTTAAAAAGGCGGGCGGGACGCGGGAAAATGCATTGGAAAGCGGGTGTGTCCCGCCAAAAGCGGGACGTCTGGTCACCTTATTCATGACCCTCGTCCAAGTCTGGTAGGTTTCATCTGCTGAGTCTGCCAGAATCTGTCTTCAGGAGAGACAAGTCCCTATTTCACCGAAGGTCAATGACCCAGTGGCTACTCTCAACCTGGTTTAGCCAGCCTGTCGAAGCTGTTGCCCGGGGTGTGGCCGCTGCGCATGCTACAGCTACTAGGAGCCACAGGTGAGAGCTGAGTGACAGGTGGGGACCAAAGGTGGAAGAGCTGCCCTAAAAGGACACGACATGCCCCTACACCAGAGGTGCTACCCCTCCCTGAACACCCCATACACCCCTTAATTATCAGCCAACAGCCACGCCTAGCCTTAAAGTGGGCCGTAGAACTGTTTTCTGGTTCTAAGAACCATGCCATGGCCAAAATTACACCAGGCAAGTAAACTATAAAATCTACTAACAGTCAACAGCCACGCCTAACCTTAAAATGGGCCATTGATCTGTTTTCTGGTTCTAAAAACCATGCCATGGCCAAAATTACGCCAGGCAAGAAATCTCTAAAATCTACTAACAGTCAACAGCCACGCCTAGCCTTAAAATGGGCCATTGAGCTGTTTTCTGGTTCTAAGAACCATGCCATGGCCAAAATTACGCCAGGCAAGAAATCTCTAAAATCTACTAACAGTCAACAGCCACGCCTAGCCTTAAAATGGGCCATTGAGCTGTTTTCTGGTTCTAAGAACCATGCCATGGCCAAAATTACACCAGGCTAGTAAACTCTAAAATCTACTCACAGCCAACAGTCACGCCTAGCCTTAAAATGGGCGGTTGAGCTGTTTTCTGGTTCTAAGAACCATGCCATGGCCAAAATTACGCCAGGCAAGAAATCTCTAAAATCTACTCACAGTCAACAGCCACGTCTAGCCTTAAAATGGGCCGTTGATCTGTTTTCTGGTTCTAAGAACCATGCCATGGCCAAAATTACACCAGGCAAGTAAACTATAAAATCTACTAACAGTCAACAGCCACGCCTAACCTTAAAATGGGCCATTGATCTGTTTTCTGGTTCTAAAAACCATGCCATGGCCAAAATTACGCCAGGCAAGAAATCTCTAAAATCTACTAACAGTCAACAGCCACGCCTAGCCTTAAAATGGGCCATTGAGCTGTTTTCTGGTTCTAAGAACCATGCCATGGCCAAAATTACGCCAGGCAAGAAATCTCTAAAATCTACTAACAGTCAACAGCCACGCCTAGCCTTAAAATGGGCCATTGAGCTGTTTTCTGGTTCTAAGAACCATGCCATGGCCAAAATTACACCAGGCTAGTAAACTCTAAAATCTACTCACAGCCAACAGTCACGCCTAGCCTTAAAATGGGCGGTTGAGCTGTTTTCTGGTTCTAAGAACCATGCCATGGCCAAAATTAAGCCAGGCAAGTAAACTATAAAATCTACTCACAGCCAACAGCCATGCCTAGCCTTAAAATTGGCCATTGAGCTGTTTTCTGGTTCTAAGAACCATGGATAACATTAAACCTAGGATGGAATGTAGAAAGATATATGCCATAAAAGCAACTAACAATCCAAATAACTCATGAAATCTCCCTAGTTTCACCAGATATTGACAGACTTAACCCTAGTTTCAGTCTGGAGACTCACAGCATGCCAAGAGATTAGGAAAATTCTAAAAGTCCAGCAACTCTTTCCAATTAGCCATCACGCAACACTGTCTATAATCCTTCCACAAGAGACAATCAACAAGTCCAAAAGGAAACAAATTGATCCAAGATTCACAGATCAATGCAGTAAATAAATAGCTCAACCAAAGAACCTCCAAGACTCCTTCCACCAACACTGAAACAACAAGCCACTAAAATGCAAGTGGAGAGCAAACTCTTTCCCTCCTAGCACTTCACTTGTCCTTCAATGAAACATCTGCAAGGAGACCAAGCTGAGAGAGCACCAGAGACAACTCATTTCAAACCTCAGCCACAAATCCTGTCCTGCATTGCATACGGCATCGCATTAAAATGCATCACCAGGTTTACTTTCAGCGCTAAGAAGTCTGGCTGGTACTGGCGTTCTTCCTAAGGGAGTGAAGGGGGTCCGAAAGGATTCCCTTCCAGTCGGAGTACTGGGGGGTCCTCAGGGACTGGAGGAGTCAATGCAGCTGAGCGCTCTTGACTCCTCCAGGCTGATTCGCCCTCACTGCTCACTCAGGGACTGGGAAGGGTCACCCAGTGGGACCCCCGGAAGGCCATTCAGTGTGAGTCTCCAGTGTGTGTGTGCAGGGGGGGTTGAATGAGCAGGCAGAGGCCCACTACCAGGCTCATTCAGTCTGGACGCCGGACGCTGGAAACTCAGGGACCGAATGGCCTCCAGGGGGTCAGGGCAGGGGGTCAGATAGAAATCTAAGTTTTAGAGACATTTATCGCATTATTCATAGGTGGTTTTTGCCATAACAAATCTCATGTTGCCAATAGTACCTGCCAGGCTTCTTGGCTAAATGCAGCACTGGATAATTCATGAAACCAATGTCCTACCTTTGATGTCTTCAGTTTTGACTGATTTTACTCAGTGAGTGTCTCTGAAATAAATAAAAACTCAACATCACCAAATATCCTCCTGGTGCTCAAAGACTAGAAAAGTAATTCAACAATTTCACAAAGGAGCTTTTATCCCATCAGTGAAAAAAGCAAGATACAAAGAATAGGAATGTTGGGCCCTTGAGAATAAACTTCAGAGCAGATTTTTCTCCTGTTCCCAAAGACATGGCAATTTTAGTTAACTTTTGCCTTTAGTTCATTGAAGATGCTAGTCCCCCACATTTTTTGCTTTTTTTTTTACTCCTAAGCATAGTTTTATTCCCAAAAAAAAACATTTAAGAATTAAAACTACCAACGGTGCTATCCTTACTACCCTAGAATAAGTGTATTCATTAGCACCCCACTTCACAGAACTTCTAAGTCTCCACTAGAATTACCTTAGGATGCGAGAGGCCGCCCGTCCCGTCAAGGAATGAAGTCTTCAGCTGCGGAAGCGCAGATGGGAGAGGGGCTCCCCCCCCTCTCCTGCGCACTTGCAGCGGCGTCTCTTTCGAAGGCACAAGAGACGCAGCATCTCTGGAGAGTCTCGGTCACCCAGGTCAGGGTTGTGTCCCATGCCATGGCCAAAGTTACGCCAGGCTAGTAAACTCTAAAAGCTACTCACAGCCAACAGCCGTGCCTAGCCTTAAAATGGGCCGTTGAGCTGTTTTCTGGTTCTAAGAACCATGCCATGGCCAAAATTAAGCCAGGCAAGTAAACTATAAAATCTACTCACAGCCAACAGCCATGCCTAGCTTTAAAATGGGCCATTGAGCTGTTTTCTGGTTCTAAGAACCATGCCATGGCCAAAATTAAGCCAGGCAAGTAAACTATAAAATCTACTCACAGCCAACAGCCATGCCTAGCCTTAAAATGGGCCGTTGAGCTGTTTTCTCGTTCTAAGAACCATGCCATGGCCAAAATTAAGCCAGGCAAGTAAACTATAAAATCTACTCACAGCCAACAGCCATGCCTAGCCTTAAAATGGGCCGTTGAGCTGTTTTCTGGTTCTAAGAACCATGCCATGGCCAAAATTAAGCCAGGCAAGTAAACTATAAAATCTACTCACAGCCAACAGCCACGCCTAGCCTTAAAATGGGCCGTTGAGCTGTTTTCTGGTTCCAAGAACCATGCCATGGCCAAAATTATGCCAGGCAAGTAAATTCTAAAATCTACTCACAGTCAACAGCCACAGCTAGCTTTAAAATGGGCCGTTGAGCTGTTTTCTGGTTCTGAGAACCATGCCATGGCCAAAATTATGCCAGAAAATAAATCTCTAAAATCTATTCACAGCCAACAGCCGTGCCTAGCCTTGAAATGGGCCATTGAGCTGTTTTCTGGTTTTAAGAACCATGCCATGGCCAAAGTTATGCCAGGCTAGTAAAGTCTAAAATCTACTCACAGCCAACAGCCACGCCTAACCTTAAAATGGGCCGTTGAGCTGTTTTCTGGTTCTAAGAACAATGCCATGGCCAAAGTTATGCCAGGCAAGTAAACTATAAAATCTACTCACAGCCAACAGCCACGCCTAGCCTTAAAATGGGCCGTTGAGCTGTTTTCTGGTTCTAAGAACAATGCCATGGCTAAAGTTATGCCAGGCAAGTAAACTATAAAATCTACTCACAGCCAACAGCCACGCCTAGCCTTAAAATGGGCGGTTGAGCTGTTTTCTGGTTCTAAGAACAATGCCATGGCCAAAGTTATGCCAGGCAAGTAAACTATAAAATCTACTCACAGCCAACAGCCACGCCTAGCCTTAAAATGGGCCGTTGAGCTGTTTTCTGGTTCTAAGAACAATGCCATGGCCAAAGTTATGCCAGGCAAGAAATCTCCAAAATCTATTAACAGCCAACAGCCTTGCCTAGCCTTAAAATGGGCCATTGAGCTGTTTTCTGGTTCTAAGAACAATGCCATGGCCAAAGTTACACCAGGCAAGAAATCTCCAAAATCTATTAACAGCCAACAGCCTTGCCTAGCCTTAAAATGGGCCATTGAGCTGTTTTCTGGTTCTAAGAACCATGTCATGGCCAAATTTACACCAGGCAAGAAATCTCCAAAATCTATTAACAGTCAACAGCCTTCCCTAGCCTTAAAATGGGCGGTTGAGCTGTTTTCTGGTTCTAAGAACCATGGATAACATTAAACCTAGGATGAAATGTAGAAAGATATATGCGATAAGAGCAACTAGCCATCCAAATAACTCATGAAATCTCCCTAGTTTCACCAGATATTGACAGAATTAACCAGAGTTTCAGTCTGGAGACTCCCAGCATGCCAAGACATTAGGAAAATTCTAAAAGTCCAGCAACTCTTTCAAATTAGCCATCACGCAACACTGTCTATAGTCTTTCCACAAGAGACAATCAACAAGTACAAAAGCAAAGAAATTGATCCAAGATTCACAGATCAACATGCAGTAAATAAATAGCTCAACCAAAGAACCTCCAAGACTACTTCCACCAACACTGAAACAACAAGCCACTAAAATGCAAGTGGAGAGCAAACTCTTTCCCTCCTAGCACTTCACTTGTCCTTCAATGAAACATCTGCAAGGCGACCAAGCTGAGAGAGCACCAGAGACAACTCATTTCAAACCTCAGCCACAAATCCTGTCCTGCATTGCATACGGCATCGCATTAAAATGCATCACCAGGTTTACTTTCAGCGCTAAGAAGTCTGGCTGGTACTGGCGTTCTTCCTAAGGGAGTGAAGGGGGTCCGAAAGGATTCCCTTCCAGTCGGAGTACTGGGGGGTCCTCAGGGACTGGAGGAGGCAATGCAGCTGAGCGCTCTTGACTCCTCCAGGCTGATTCGCCCTCACTGCTCACTCAGGGACTGGGAAGGGTCACCCAGTGGGACCCCCGGAAGGCCATTCAGTGTGAGTCTCCAGTGTGTGTGTGCAGGGGGGGTTGAATGAGACAGGCAGAGGCCCACTACCAGGCTCATTCAGTCTGGACGCCGGACGCTGGAAACTCAGGGACTGAATGGCCTCCAGGGGGTCAGGGCAGGGGGTCAGTTGGAAATGTAAGTTTTAGAGACATTTATCGGATTATTCATATATGGTTTTTGCCATAATAAACCTCATGTTGCCAATAGTACCTGCCAGGCTTCTTGGCTAAATGCAGCACTGGATAATTAATTAAACCAATGTCCTACCTTTGATGTCTTCAGTTTTGACTGATTTTACTCAGTGAGTGTCTCTGAAATAAATAAAAACTCAACATCACCAAATGTCCTCCTGGTGCTCAAAGACTAGAAAAGTAATTCAACAATTTCACAAAGGAGCTTTTATCCCATCAGTGAAAAAAGCAAGATACAAAGAATAGGAATGTTGGGCCCTTGAGAATAAACTTCAGAGCAGATTTTTCTCCTGTTCCCAAAGACATGGCAATTTTAGTTAACTTTTGCCTTTAGTTCATTGAAGATGCTAGTCCCCCACATTTTTTGCTTTTTTTTTTACTCCTAAGCATAGTTTTACTCCCCAAAAAAAACATTTAAGAATTAAAACTACCAACGGTGCTATCCTTACTACCCTAGAATAAGTGTATTCATTAGCACCCCACTTCACAGAACTTCTAAGTCTCCACTAGAATTACCTTAGAATGCGAGAGGCCGCCCGTCCCGTCAAGGAATGAAGTCTTCAGCTGCGGAAGCGCAGATGGGAGAGGGGCTCCCCCCCCTCTCCTGCGCACTTGCAGCGGCGTCTCTTTCGAAGGCACAAGAGACGCAGCATCTCTGGAGAGTCTCGGTCACCCAGGTCAGGGTTGTGTCCCATGCCATGGCCAAAGTTACGCCAGGCTAGTAAACTCTAAAAGCTACTCACAGCCAACAGCCGTGCCTAGCCTTAAAATGGGCCATTGACCTGTTTTCTGGTTCTAAGAACCATGCCATGACCAAAGTTACGCCAGGCAAATAAACTATAAAATCTACTCACAGCCAACAGCCACGCCTAGCCTTAAAATGGGCCGTTGAGCTGTTTTCTGGTTCCAAGAACCATGCCATGGCCAAAATTACGCCAGGCTAGTAAACTATAAAATCTACTCACAGCCAACAGCCACGCCTAGCCTTAAAATGGGCCATTGAGCTGTTTTCTGGTTCTAAGAACCATGCCATGACCAAAGTTACGCCAGGCAAATAAACTATAAAATCTACTTACAGCCAACAGCCACGCCTAGCCTTAAAATGGGCCGTTGAGCTGTTTTCTGGTTCCAAGAACCATGCCATGACCAAAGTTACGCCAGGCAAATAAACTATAAAATCTACTCACAGCCAACAGCCACGCCTAGCCTTAAAATGAGCCATTGAGCTGTTTTCTGGTTCTAAGAACCATGCCATGGCCAAAATTACGCCAGGCTAGTAAACTATAAAATCTACTCACAGCCAACAGCCACGCCTAGCCTTAAAATGGGCCATTGAGCTGTTTTCTGGTTCTAAGAACCATGCCATGGCCAAAGTTACGCCAGGCAAGTAAACTATAAAATCTACTCACAGCCAACAGCCACGCCTAGCCTTAAAATGGGCCATTGAGCTGTTTTCTGGTTCTAAGAACCATGCCATGGCCAAAATTACGCCAGGCTAGTAAACTATAAAATCTACTCACAGCCAACAGCCACGACTAGCCTTAAAATGGGCCATTGAGCTGTTTTCTGGTTCTAAGAACCATGCCATGGCCAAAGTTACGCCAGGCTAGTAAACTATAAAATCTACTCACAGCCAACAGCCACGCCTAGCCTTAGAATGGGCCATTGAGCTGTTTCCTGGTTCTAAGAAACATGCCATGGCCAAAGTTACGCCAGGCTAGTAAATCCTAAAATCTACTCACAGCCAACAGCCACGCCTAGCCTTAAAATGGGCCGTTGAGCTGTTTTCTGGTTCTAAGAACCATGCCATGGCCAAAGTTACGCCAGGCTAGTAAATCCTAAAATCTACGAACAGCCAACAGCTGTGCCTAGCCTTAAAATGGGCCATTGAGCTGTTTTCTGGTTCTAAGAACCATGCCATGGCCAAAATTACGCCAGGCTAGTAAATCCTAAAATCTACTCACAGCCAACAGCTGTGCCTAGCCTTAAAATGGGCCGTTGAGCTGTTTTCTGGTTCTAAGAACCATGCCATGGCCAAAGTTACACCAGGCTAGTAAACTATAAAATCTATTCACAGCCAACAGCCGTGCCTAGCCTTAAAATGGGCCGTTGAGCTGTTTTCTGGTTCTAAGAACCATGCCATGGCCAAAATTACTCCAGGCTAGTAAACTATAAAATCTACTCACAGCCAACAGCCATGCCTAGCCTTAAAATGGGCCGTTGAGCTGTTTTCTCGTTCTAAGAACCATGCCATGGCCAAAATTAAGCCAGGCAAGTAAACTATAAAATCTACTCACAGCCAACAGCCATGCCTAGCCTTAAAATGGGCCATTGAGCTGTTTTCTGGTTCTAAGAACCATGCCATGGCCAAAGTTACGCCAGGCAAGTAAACTATAAAATCTACTCACAGCCAACAGCCACGCCTAGCCTTAAAATGGGCCATTGAGCTGTTTTCTGGTTCTAAGAACCATGCCATGGCCAAAATTACTCCAGGCTAGTAAACTATAAAATCTACTCACAGCCAACAGCCACGCCTAGCCTTAAAATGGGCCATTGAGCTGTTTTCTGGTTCTAAGAACCATGCCATGGCCAAAATTACTCCAGTCTAGTAAACTATAAAATCTACTCACAGCCAACAGCCACGCCTAGCCTTAAAATGGGCCATTGAGCTGTTTTCTGGTTCTAAGAACCATGCCATGGCCAAAGTTACGCCAGGCAAGTAAACTATAAAATCTACTCACAGCCAACAGCCACGCCTAGCCTTAAAATGGGCCATTGAGCTGTTTTCTGGTTCTAAGAACCATGCCATGGCCAAAGTTACGCCAGGCTAGTAAACTATAAAATCTACTCAAAGCCAACAGCCACGCCTAGCCTTAGAATGGGCCATTGAGCTGTTTCCTGGTTCTAAGAACCATGCCATGGCCAAAGTTACGCCAGGCTAGTAAATCCTAAAATCTACTCACAGCCAACAGCTGTGCCTAGCCTTAAAATGGGCCATTCAGCTGTTTTTTGGTTCTAAGAACCATGCCATGGCCAAAATTACGCCAGGCTAGTAAACTATAAAATCTACTCACAGCCAACAGCCACGCCTAGCCTTAAAATGGGCCATTGAGCTGTTTTCTGGTTCTAAGAACCATGCCATGGCCAAAATTAAGCCAGGCAAGTAAACTATAAAATCTACTCACAGCCAACAGCCATTCCTAGCCTTAAAATGGGCCATTGAGCTGTTTCCTGGTTCTAAGAACCATGCCATGGCCAAAGTTACGCTAGGCTAGTAAATCCTAAAATCTACTCACAGCCAACAGCCACGCCTAGCCTTAAAATGGGCCGTTGAGCTGTTTTCTGGTTCTAAGAACCATGCCATGGCCAAAGTTACACCAGGCTAGTAAACTATAAAATCTACTCACAGCCAACAGCCGTGCCTAGCCTTAAAATGGGCCGTTGAGCTGTTTTCTGGTTCTAAGAACCATGCCATGGCCAAAATTACTCCAGGCTAGTAAACTATAAAATCTACTCACAGCCAACAGCCATGCCTAGCCTTAAAATGGGCCGTTGAGCTGTTTTCTCGTTCTAAGAACCATGCCATGGCCAAAATTAAGCCAGGCAAGTAAACTATAAAATCTACTCACAGCCAACAGCCATGCCTAGCCTTAAAATGGGCCATTGAGCTGTTTTCTGGTTCTAAGAACCATGCCATGGCCAAAGTTACGCCAGGCAAGTAAACTATAAAATCTACTCACAGCCAACAGCCACGCCTAGCCTTAAAATGGGCCATTGAGCTGTTTTCTGGTTCTAAGAACCATGCCATGGCCAAAGTTACGCCAGGCTAGTAAACTATAAAATCTACTCACAGCCAACAGCCACGCCTAGCCTTAAAATGGGCCATTGAGCTGTTTTCTGGTTCTAAGAACCATGCCATGGCCAAAATTACTCCAGGCTAGTAAACTATAAAATCTACTCACAGCCAACAGCCACGCCTAGCCTTAAAATGGGCCATTGAGCTGTTTTCTGGTTCTAAGAACCATGCCATGGCCAAAGTTACGCCAGGCAAATAAACTATAAAATCTACTCACAGCCAACAGCCACGCCTAGCCTTAAAATGGGCCATTGAGCTGTTTTCTGGTTCTAAGAACCATGCCATGGCCAAAGTTACGCCAGGCTAGTAAACTATAAAATCTACTCAAAGCCAACAGCCACGCCTAGCCTTAGAATGGGCCATTGAGCTGTTTCCTGGTTCTAAGAACCATGCCATGGCCAAAGTTACGCCAGGCTAGTAAATCCTAAAATCTACTCACAGCCAACAGCTGTGCCTAGCCTTAAAATGGGCCATTCAGCTGTTTTCTGGTTCTAAGAACCATGCCATGGCCAAAATTACGCCAGGCTAGTAAACTATAAAATCTACTCACAGCCAACAGCCACGCCTAGCCTTAAAATGGGCCATTGAGCTGTTTTCTGGTTCTAAGAACCATGCCATGGCCAAAATTAAGCCAGGCAAGTAAACTATAAAATCTACTCACAGCCAACAGCCATGCCTAGCCTTAAAATGGGCCATTGAGCTGTTTCCTGGTTCTAAGAACCATGCCATGGCCAAAGTTACGCTAGGCTAGTAAATCCTAAAATCTACTCACAGCCAACAGCCACGCCTAGCCTTAAAATGGGCCGTTGAGCTGTTTTCTGGTTCTAAGAACCATGCCATGGCCAAAATTACGCCAGGCTAGTAAATCCTAAAATCTACTCACAGCCAACAGCTGTGCCTAGCCTTAAAATGGGCCATTCAGCTGTTTTCTGGTTCTAAGAACCATGCCATGGCCAAAATTACGCCAGGCTAGTAAATCCTAAAATCTACTCACAGCCAACAGCTGTGCCTAGCCTTAAAATGGGCCGTTGAGCTGTTTTCTGGTTCTAAGAACCATGCCATGGCCAAAGTTACACCAGGCTAGTAAACTATAAAATCTACTCACAGCCAACAGCCGTGCCTAGCCTTAAAATGGGCCGTTGAGCTGTTTTCTGCTTCTAAGAACCATGCCATGGCCAAAATTAAGCCAGGCAAGTAAACTATAAAATCTACTCACAGCCAACAGCCACGCCTAGCCTTAAAATGGGCCGTTGAGCTGTTTTCTGGTTCCAAGAACCATGCCATGGCCAAAATTACGCCAGGCAAGTAAACTACAAAATCTACTCACAGCCAACAGCCATGCCTAGCCTTAAAATGGGCCATTGAGCTGTTTTCTGGTTCTAAGAACCATGCCATGGCCAAAATTACGCCAGGCTAGTAAATCCTAAAATCTACTCACAGCCAACAGCTGTGCCTAGCCTTAAAATGGGCCGTTGAGCTGTTTTCTGGTTCTAAGAACCATGCCATGGCCAAAGTTACACCAGGCTAGTAAACTATAAAATCTACTCACAGCCAACAGCCACGCCTAGCCTTAAAATGGGCCGTTGAGCTGTTTTCTGGTTCTAAGAACCATGCCATGGCCAAAATTACGCCAGGCTAGTAAATCCTAAAATCTACTCACAGCCAACAGCTGTGCCTAGCCTTAAAATGGGCCGTTGAGCTGTTTTCTGGTTCTAAGAACCATGCCATGGCCGAAATTAAGCCAGGCAAGTAAACTATAAAATCTACTCACAGCCAACAGCCATGCCTAGCCTTAAAATGGGCCGTTGAGCTGTTTTCTGGTTCTAAGAACCATGCCATGGCCAAAATTAAGCCAGGCAAGTAAACTATAAAATCTACTCACAGCCAACAGCCATGCCTAGCCTTAAAATGGGCCGTTGAGCTGTTTTCTGGTTCCAAGAACCATGCCTTGGCCAAAATTACGCCAGGCTAGTAAATCCTAAAATCTACTCACAGCCAACAGCCACGCCTAGTCTTAAAATGGGCCATTGAGCTGTTTTCTGGTTCTAAGAACCATGCCATGGCCAAAATTACGCCAGGCTAGTAAATCCTAAAATCTACTCACAGCCAACAGCTGTGC
This sequence comes from Thamnophis elegans, assembly GCF_009769535.1. Taxonomy (NCBI): domain Eukaryota; kingdom Metazoa; phylum Chordata; class Lepidosauria; order Squamata; family Natricidae; genus Thamnophis; species Thamnophis elegans. Next base: position 10,780,578 of record NC_045542.1, read on the forward strand.
CTAGCCTTAAAATGGGCCATTCAGCTGTTTTCTGGTTCTAAGAACCATGCCATGGCCAAAATTACGCCAGGCTAGTAAATCCTAAAATCTACTCACAGCCAACAGCTGTACCTAGCCTTAAAATGGGCCATTCAGCTGTTTTCTGGTTCTAAGAACCATGCCATGGCCAAAATTACACCAGGCTAGTAAATCCTAAAATCTACTCACAGCCAACAGCCGTGCCTAGCCTTAAAATGGGCCGTTGAGCTGTTTTCTGGTTCTAAGAACCATGCCATGGCCAAAATTAAGCCAGGCAAGTAAACTATAAAATCTACTCACAGCCAACAGCCACGCCTAGCCTTAAAATGGGCCGTTGAGCTGTTTTCTGGTTCCAAGAACCATGCCATGGCCAAAATTACGCCAGGCAAGTAAACTACAAAATCTACTCACAGCCAACAGCCATGCCTAGCCTTAAAATGGGCCATTGAGCTGTTTTCTGGTTCTAAGAACCATGCCATGGCCAAAATTACGCCAGGCTAGTAAATCCTAAAATCTACTCACAGCCAACAGCTGTGCCTAGCCTTAAAATGGGCCGTTGAGCTGTTTTCTGGTTCTAAGAACCATGCCATGGCCAAAGTTACACCAGGCTAGTAAACTATAAAATCTTCTCACAGCCAACAGCCACGCCTAGCCTTAAAATGGGCCGTTGAGCTGTTTTCTGGTTCTAAGAACCATGCCATGGCCAAAATTAAGCCAGGCAAGTAAACTATAAAATCTACTCACAGCCAACAGCCATGCCTAGCCTTAAAATGGGCCGTTGAGCTGTTTTCTGGTTCTAAGAACCATACCATGGCCAAAATTAAGCCAGGCAAGTAAACTATAAAATCTACTCACAGCCAACAGCCATGCCTAGCCTTAGAATGGGCCATTGAGCTGTTTCCTGGTTCTAAGAACCATGCCATGGCCAAAGTTATGCCAGGCTAGTAAATCCTAAAATCTACTCACAGCCAACAGCCACGCCTAGCCTTAAAATGGGCCGTTGAGCTGTTTTCTGGTTCTAAGAACCATGCCATGGCCAAAATTACGCCAGGCTAGTAAATCCTATAATCTACTCACAGCCAACAGCTGTGCCTAGCCTTAAAATGGGCCATTCAGCTGTTTTCTGGTTCTAAGAACCATGCCATGGCCAAAATTACGCCAGGCTAGTAAATCCTAAAATCTACTCACAGCCAACAGCTGTGCCTAGCCTTAAAATGGGCCGTTGAGCTGTTTTCTGGTTCTAAGAACCATGCCATGGCCAAAGTTACACCAGGCTAGTAAACTATAAAATCTACTCACGGCCAACAGCCGTGCCTAGCCTTAAAATGGGCCATTGAGCTGTTTTCTGGTTCTAAGAACCATGCCGTGGCCAAAATTAAGCCAGGCAAGTAAACTATAAAATCTACTCACAGCCAACAGCGATGCCTAGCCTTAAAATGGGCCGTTGAGCTGTTTTCTGGTTCTAAGAACCATGCCATGGCCAAAATTAAGCCAGGCAAGTAAACTATAAAATCTACTCACAGCCAACAGCCACGCCTAGCCTTAAAATGGGCCGTTGAGCTGTTTTCTGGTTCCAAGAACCATGCCATGGCCAAAATTATGCCAGGCAAGTAAACTATAAAATCTACTCACAGCCAACAGCCACGCCTAGCCTTAAAATGGGCCATTGAGCTGTTTTCTGGTTCTAAGAACCATGCCATGGCCAAAATTAAGCCAGGCAAGTAAACTATAAAATCTACTCACAGCCAACAGCCACGCCTAGCCTTAAAATGGGCCGTTGAGCTGTTTTCTGGTTCTGAGAACCATGCCATGGCCAAAATTAAGCCAGGCAAGTAAACTATAAAATCTACTCACAGCCAACAGCCACGCCTAGCCTTAAAATGGGCCGTTGAGCTGTTTTCTGGTTCTGAGAACCATGCCATGGCCAAAGTTACGCCAGGCAAGTAAACTATAAAATCTACTAACAGTCAACAGCCACGCCTAGCCTTAAAATGGGCGGTTGAGCTCTTTTTTGGTTCTAAGAACCATGCCATGGCCAAAATTAAGCCAGGCAAGTAAATTCTAAAATCTACTCACAGTCAACAGCCACGGATAGCCTTAAAATGGGCCGTTGAGCTTTTTCTGGTTCCAAGAACCATGCCATGGCCAAAATTATGCCAGGCTAGTAAACTCTAAAAGCTACTAACAGCCAACAGCCATGCCTAGCCTTAAAATGGGCCATTGAGCTGTTTTCTGGTTCCAAGAACCATGCCATGGCCAAAATTATGCCAGGCTAGTAAATTCTAAAATCTACTCACAGTCAACAGCCACAGCTAGCTTTAAAATGGGCCATTGAGCTGTTTTCTGGTTCCAAGAACCATGCCATGGCCAAAATTATGCCAGGCTAGTAAATTCTAAAATCTACTCACAGCCAACAGCCACGCCTAGCCTTAAAATGGGCCATTGAGCTGTTTTCTGGTTCTAAGAACCATGCCATGACCAAAGTTACACCAGGCAAGTAAACTATAAAATCTACTCACAGCCAACAGCCACACCTAGCCTTAAAATGGGCCATTGAGCTGTTTTCTGGTTCTAAGAACCATGCCATGGTCAAAATTATGCCAGGCTAGTAAATCCTAAAATCTACTCACAGCCAACAGCCACAGCTAGCTTTAAAATGGGCCGTTGAGCTGTTTTCTGGTTCTGAGAACCATGCCATGGCCAAAATTATGCCAGAAAATAAATCTCTAAAATCTATTCACAGCCAACAGCCGTGCCTAGCCTTAAAATGGGCCGTTGAGCTGTTTTCTGGTTTTAAGAACCATGCCATGGCCAAAGTTATGCCAGGCTAGTAAAGTCTAAAATCTACTCACAGCCAACAGCCACGCCTAACCTTAAAATGGGCCGTTGAGCTGTTTTCTGGTTCTAAGAACAATGCCATGGCCAAAGTTATGCCAGGCAAGTAAACTATAAAATCTACTCACAGCCAACAGCCACGCCTAGCCTTAAAATGGGCCGTTGAGCTGTTTTCTGGTTCTAAGAACAATGCCATGGCCAAAATTATGCCAGGCAAGTAAACTATAAAATCTACTCACAGCCAACAGCCACGCCTAGCCTTAAAATGGGCCGTTGAGCTGTTTTCTGGTTCTAAGAACAATGCCATGGCCAAAGTTATGCCAGGCAAGTAAACTATAAAATCTACTCACAGCCAACAGCCACGCCTAGCCTTAAAATGGGTGGTTGAGCTGTTTTCTGGTTCTAAGAACAATGCCATGGCCAAAGTTACGCCAGGCTAGTAAACTATAAAATCTACTCACAGCCAATAGCCACGCCTAGCCTTAAAATGGGCCGTTGAGCTGTTTTCTGGTTCTAAGAACAATGCCATGGCCAAAGTTATGCCAGGCAAGTAAACTATAAAATCTACTCAAAGCCAACAGCCACGCCTAGCCTTAAAATGGGCCGTTGAGCTGTTTTCTGGTTCTAAGAACAATGCCATGGCCAAAGTTATGCCAGGCAAGTAAACTATAAAATCTACTCACAGCCAATAGCCACGCCTAGCCTTAAAATGGGCCGTTGAGCTGTTTTCTGGTTCTAAGAACAATGCCATGGCCAAAGTTATGCCAGGCAAGTAAACTATAAAATCTACTCACAGCCAACAGCCACGCCTAGCCTTAAAATGGGCGGTTGAGCTGTTTTCTGGTTCTAAGAACCATCCCATGGCCAAAGTTACGCCAGGCTAGTAAACTATAAAATCTACTCACAGCCAACAGCCACGCCTAGCCTTAAAATGGGCCGTTGAGCTGTTTTCTGGTTCTAAGAACAATGCCATGGCCAAAGTTATGCCAGGCAAGTAAACTATAAAATCTACTCACAGCCAACAGCCACGCCTAGCCTTAAAATGGGCGGTTGAGCTGTTTTCTGGTTCTAAAAACAATGCCATGGCCAAAGTTATGCCAGGCAAGTAAACTATAAAATCTACTCACAGCCAACAGCCACGCCTAGCCTTAAAATGGGCCGTTGAGCTGTTTTCTGGTTCTAAGAACAATGCCATGGCCAAAGTTATGCCAGGCAAGTAAACTATAAAATCTACTCACAGCCAACAGCCACGCCTAGCCTTAAAATGGGCGGTTGAGCTGTTTTCTGGTTCTAAGAACAATGCCATGGCCAAAGTTATGCCAGGCAAGTAAACTATAAAATCTACTCACAGCCAACAGCCACGCCTAGCCTTAAAATGGGCCGTTGAGCTGTTTTCTGGTTCTAAGAACAATGCCATGGCCAAAGTTACACCAGGCAAGAAATCTCCAAAATCTATTAACAGTCAACAGCCTTCCCTAGCCTTAAAATGGGCGGTTGAGCTGTTTTCTGGTTCTAAGAACCATGGATAACATTAAACCTAGGATGGAATGTAGAAAGATATATGCCATAAAAGCAACTAACAATCCAAATAACTCATGAAATCTCCCTAGTTTCACCAGATATTGACAGACTTAACCCTAGTTTCAGTCTGGAGACTCACAGCATGCCAAGACATTAGGAAAATTCTAAAAGTCCAGCAACTCTTTCCAATTAGCCATCACGCAACACTGTCTATAATCCTTCCACAAGAGACAATCAACAAGTCCAAAATTAAACAAATTGATCGAAGATTCACATCACATCAACGTGCCGTAAATAAATAGCTCAACCAAAGAACCTCCAAGACTACTTCCACCAACACTGAAACAACAAGCCACTAAAATGCAAGTGGAGAGCAAACTCTTTCCCTCCTAGCACTTCACTTGTCCTTCAATGAAACATCTGCAAGAAGACCAAGCTGAGAGAGCACCAGAGACAACTCATTTCAAACCTCAGCCACAAATCCTGTCCTGCATTGCATACGGCATCGCATTAAAATGCACCACCAGGTTTACTTTCAGGGCTAAGAAGTCTGGCTGGTACTGGCGTTCTTCCTAAGGGAGTGAAGGGGGTCCGAAAGGATTCCCTTCCAGTCGGAGTACTGGGGGGTCCTCAGGGACTGGAGGAGGCAATGCAGCTGAGCGCTCTTGGCTCCTCCAGGCTGATTCGCCCTCACTGCTCACTCAGGGACTGGGAAGGGTCACCCAGTGGGACCCCCGGAAGGCCATTCAGTGTGAGTCTCCAGTGTGTGTGTGCAGGGGGGGGGGGTTGAATGAGACAGGCAGAGGCCCACTACCAGGCTCATTCAGTCTGGACGCCGGACGCTGGAAACTCATGGACCGAATGGCCTCCAGGGGGTCAGGGCAGGGGGTCAGATAGAAATCTAAGTTTTAGAGACATTTATCGCATTATTCATAGGTGGTTTTTGCCATAACAAACCTCATGTTGCCAATAGTACCTGCCAGGCTTCTTGGCTAAATGCAGCACTGGATAATTAAGGAAACCAATGTCCTACCTTTGATGTCTTCAGTTTTGACTGATTTTACTCAGTGAGTCCCTCTGAAATAAATGAAAACTCAACATCAGCAAATGTCCACCTGGTGCTCAAAGACTAGAAAAGTAATTCAACAATTTCACAAAGGAGCTTTTATCCTATCAGTGAAGAAACCAAGATACAAAGAATAGGAATGTTGGGCCCTTGAGAATAAACCTCAGAGCAGATATTTCTCCTGTTCCCAAAGACATGGCCTCCAGCCCTGGAGATCCTCTTCTTCTCCAAGAAGAGGAAGACATCCCCAAAATTGCCCCAGGCCCTGGGAATTTACCTTCCTGCAAGAAAGGTGGGTCAGTTCCTGGACCTGAAGCAATTTTAGTTAACTTTTGCCTTTAGTTCATTGAAGATGCTAGTCTCCCAAATATTCTGCTTTTTTAAGGACTTGAGTCTTGGCTTAGAATTGCCTCAGTTCCCAAGAATTGACTTTATTCCACAAACCAAGATCAACTCCTGGAGCTGAAGTAATTGTAGTTAATTGCAGTTCTTTAGAATAGAATACTTTATTTGGCCCAGGAGTTTAAGAACTTGAGCCTTGACTAAAATTATACCTCAAGTCCCAAGAATTCATTAATTCCAGAGAGGAAGGTCACCTCCTGGGGGATTTTTACCCTTAAAAGTTATTTTTAATTCTTGCTAGTGGTAGTTTGGTCCTTTTAAGAGAACATGGCTTGTGATTACCCCAGTTCCATCAATATTTTACTCTAAAAACTTCAGCTTTGGCTAAAATTACCCTCCTTTAACTTTATTTCCAGAAAGTAAGGTCAACTCATAGACATAAAGTAATTTTACCTTTAGTTACTTGAAGTATAGCTGGTCCTCTGCATGCTTTGCTTCTTTTTCACCTCACAATCAAGAGGTTGTGAGTTCAACCCTAGGTAGAGGCAGATGTAGGGTCTCCTGCTTGAACAGGGGGTTGGACTAGATGACCTGCAAGGTCCCTTCCAACTCTGCTAATCTGTTAGAAGAAACTTGAACCTTGGCTAAAGTTACCTCAAGGACCAACAACTTCACTTTACCCAAGAGAGTGAGCTGTTATTCCAGAGACTGAAGCAATTTTGCCTTTTTAAGCTGATTTTAACACTGAATTCACCTGCTGTGGTTTAGCCCTTTTTAACTGCCTAGAAAAACTGCCTCAGCTTTGTGCCTCCTGAACTAATTATTTTACACTTCCCCACCTGTGGATGATTTGGTCCTAATTTTTAACAAGGCACAGCTGAAATTACCTCAGGCTCCACCAAATATTTTATTCGACTCCTTAAAAACTTGGCTAAAAAAAAGAATTCAGCACCCAGAAGTTTGCCTCATTTCCCTGAGGGAAAAGCACTTTTCCTGGGACCGAGTGAGGTAACTGTGGTACTTTGGAGTCCTTTAAATAAGATGCAGAGATATTACCTCAGCCATTCCTGGCATTTTACTCCTAAGAGTATTTTTACTCCTATGAATGGACTTTTAAGAATTAAAATTACCATAGGTGCTATCCTTACTACTCGAGAATAGGCTATTCCTTAGCGCCCCATCCCACACCACCTCTAAGCCTCCGCTAGAATTACCTCAGGGCGCAAGAGGCTATGGCACCATCCGCTATGGCATTGAGCAAGGGGTTGGACTAGAAGACCTCTGGGGGTCCCTTTCATCTCTGTTCTGATTGATCTTGCTCTTAACCCATTTCAGATGGGTGACCTGGGCAATTCAAATGTGAAGCACTCTCTAGGCCAGTGTTTCTCAACCTTGGCAACTTGAAGATGTCTGGACTTCAAGTCCCAGGGGAATTCTGGGACTTGAAGCCCAGACATCTTCAAGTTGCCAAGGTTGAGAAACACTGCTCTAGGCCACCTTTCAACAAGTTGTAAGGAGGCAGGTGCATGCATTCTCCTAGGAGTAAATGCATGTTTTATTACCATGTGTCTGCTGTGAGCACATTGCACATAAGAGCCAGACCCACGGTCCAACTTTTCAGGCCTATTTATATAGTTCTTCTACATATCAATCATAACATGATGCAGTTGCATAGAAACTAGAAATTTGAGTGTCTGCTGACGCTGTGACTGCCACTGTAAAGCAATGGTGGTGGACCACTCATAATGTTTCCCATGGAGACCTGCTGGAAAAGACACCTCCTTAGTGATGTGAAGCTGCCTCATCCCAGTTCAAATGATTATCTGGCCAGATAGCAAATAATTCCCTAGTTAACTATCCAGGTTTCCAGGGAGATGTTGGTCATATCGCCTGCTTTTGCCTCTTTCCAAGCGGTGGTGAAAAGGCCTTCCAGACAGAAACCCCAAACTCCAGCTCAGTTAAGCAGCAATTATTTCTGTGTGCAAGTTTTGATACTAATATTTAAAAAATTAATCCCACCTTTATTACTTATGTCAAGGTGGCAATCATACATGTTTAGCACAAAACAACCCTGTGAGGGGGGCTGATCCAAAGTCACCTACACCTGCTTTCTTGCCTTAAGGTGGCACTAGAACTCACTGTCTCCTGGGGATTGGCCCAAAGTCACCCAGTTTCATCATATCTAATGCTGGACTCCATTGGCGAGGTCGGTTTTACTCTCCGAATTCAAGGGGGCCTAACCCTAAGTTGGTTCCCCCCCCCTATGGGATTTCCTTGTGTATTTCACCAGGAAGCGTAGAGTGGGGGTGGGGGGGAGCTGGAATAGTAATCCCCCTCCTAACCATACCAATGGGCTAGGAATCAGTTGGTGAGGTTGATTTTACTCTCTGAATTCAAGGGGGCCTAACCCTAACCCTAAGTGGAGTTTTCCCCCTATGGGATTCCCCCATGTATTTCACCTGGAAGCCATGACTGTGTTTACATTCGGACTTCACTTTTTCTTCGCTTTGTTTCCTGTGAAGCTTGTAAGGATTGGTGGCAAAGTTATTATTTCCTTATTGTTGTTCTCTATGTGCAAACAGTCACTTATTGGGGATTGTAGCCAAAGAGGAAAGATTTTGGTCCAGGGGTGGGAAATGAATATCATTGAAAAAAGGCCTTTTTTATGTCTACACATTTTGATCTTTTTGAGCCCATCTATAGCCACCTTGTTCAGATTTGGGTCGGGAAGTGTTCCTAGCAAGAATAAACAGGTTTCTCCTGCAATTGATCCTAATTGAGAATTTATCCCTTCGGCTTTGTCCTCTTACAGATCCTGGTGAATGGAACGGTGCTCAGCACTTTTTTTATTTCCAAGCCTAAGTAATACTTGGGAGGCAGAGAATAGATGGGGCGGGGCCAGTCAGAGGTGATATTTACGGGTTCTCTGATCTACTCAAAATTTCCGCTACCGGTTCTCTAGAACCGGTCAGAACCTGCTGAAAAACACCTCTGCAAGGGCAATTTTCCAACAGAGAGCTAGAAATGGGTTCCTGGATGGCCTTCTAGAGTAAGGTGACCAGATTTTCAGATTGGAAAAGAGGGACGCCCTTGACCGGGGGGGGGGGGGGGGGGGGGGGCTTGATTAAAAAAATTTTTTTTTGTCAAAAGGTCACCCCAGGACACTGAAACCAGCATAAATACGAATCTGTTGCCAAACAAAATTTTGATCACGTGACCATGAGGATGCTGCAACGGTCGCTAAGTGTGAAAAATGGTCGCAACGGTCGCTAAGTGTGAAAAATGGTCATCAGTCACTTTTTTCAATGCCATTGTATCTTCCTGATTATTAAAAGTGCAAATTCACTCAGTGTCAATCATGACTCCTGAGTCCATTTCAAAGTATTGTGCATAGAAATTTTTAAAATGGCTTGTTTCAATTTATTTTGGATAGAATCTTTTTTTAAATAGTTTAAGACAATTTAAAAAAAGAATCAACACAGAATAACACTATTTTTAAAAATCATATGCACAATAAATAAAATATTATTTTAAAATACATTAAAAAAATAAAAGAAAAAACCCAGCTCACTTACCAGCAGGCAGGCAGAGTCAGCAGATCTTCGTAGGGATGGATGGAAGCACACAGGGAGCCTATATATACGCAACTGCAGTAACAATGACAATGATGAAGGATTGGATTGAGTTAAAGAATAAAAGAATTCTGATCTTAGAAGGCCATGACCTGCAGGCAGGCTGGCATAATTTCTTATGGAATGAATGACAAACATAAAACGCACAAATACTTTCAAAATCATTTAATTAGAACTTTACTGCAACAATGGCTCAAAATTAAAAAAATCCACTATGTGAAAACCCCAAATTGGCTATCACCAACAGAAAGAACGACACACCCAAATTTTACAGATTGGAACAAAATTCTAAGATACAGAGATCTAATTGACAGACAGGGAAATTTAAAAACAATTGAAGAATTGGCAGATCAGAATATGAAAGGTGACTGGCTAACCTACCTCCAAATTAAAACTAAATACAATAAAGACACTAAAATATATGGTATTGAAACAGAACCACACAAATTGAATAAAATTATTCAAAGTCTGGACAGAAAGATGATAGGGAAAATATACAAATTCCTCTTGAAGTATCAAATGGAAGAGGAAATTGGAAACTGTAAAAGAACCAATGATAAAATGGGCACAGAACTTTGGCTATAACATTGAACTAGACAAATGGGAAAAATTTTGGGGAATAAATTTAAGAATGACACTATCAATCCCATACAAGGAAAACCTTGTTCTTTCAATCCTTCCAATATTTTTTTCCTTCATTCCCTTGTCTGTTTCAATATTAAGTACATTTCTTCCTTTCTTCCTATAATTTTTTCCATTTTCTTCCTTATATTATCTTTTCTGTTTCAACAGTCTTTGTTTCTTCCTTCCTTCCCTCCTTCCTTCCTTCCCTTCCTTCCTATACTTCTTCTTTCATTCATTATATTTTTTTTTCCATTTCAATATTAAGTGTAATTCTTTGTTCCTCCTTCCTTCTTTCAATCCTTCCAATACTTTTTCCTTCATTCTCTTTTCCTTCAATATTAAGTGCAATTCCTTCCTTCCTTCCTTCCTTCCTTCCTTCCTTCCTTCCTAAGTTATTTCCATTTTCTTCCTTATATAATATTTTCTGTTTCAACATAAAGTGCCTTCCTTCCTTCCCTCCCTCCCATCCCTTTCTTTATGTTTTCTTTATGTTTTCTTCATGCTTTCTTTTCTTTTTCCTCTGCTCTTTTTAAATCCCCCCCTTCTTCTCCTCCTCTACATTTAGGTTGGATTAGTTTGTACAACAGTCATCAAACTTCTGAAGTAAAAATAAATAAATAAATAATATTTAAGAAGAAGAAGAAAAAGGAAGACGTTTTTAGTTAAGTCAAACGTTTTAATAAAAGTTTCATCTTTTAAGATTCGTCCAACACATCCAATTGTAACCTTAACAGTAAAGAATATCACCCCAGCTGCTAAAGGTTCAACCAGTCTGAGAACCATTGAAAAGACAACAGTGCAGCAAAATCCAAAAGACACAACTTCCTCACGACCTCACCGCCATTGCTTTGGTACCAAATCTTTAAGGAAGGGGCGCCAGAAAGGAGGAGGAGGAGGAGGAGGAGGAGGAGAAGGGAACCAAAGAGACGCTCTCGGAGGCGGAGATCCCATGCACGAAGAGGCAGGAGGAGAGGTGGGTGCGCTGCACGAACGGACTCCTCGCGGCCGCTCCCACGCTCTCGGAGGCAGCGATCCCATACACGAAGAGGCAGGAGGAGAGGTTGGGGCGCTGCACGAACGGACTCCTCGCGGCCGCTCCCACGCTCTCGGAGGCAGCGATCCCATGCACGAAGAGGCAGGAGGAGAGGTGGGTGCGCTGGCAGCTGCCCCGCAGACAACTTCCACACGCTTCAGGAGCTTCTGCCGAGCGACAGGAGCCCCGGAAGCACGTGGAAGTGGTCTGCGGGCAGCTGCCGCTGCGTCCACGCTCTCGGAGGCCCAGAAGCGAGGGGACGTTCTCTGCTGGTGGCGCCGCTCCCCCGACCTCTCTTCCTTCCGCGGCGAATCCCATGGATTCACGAACGGACTCCACGGAAGGAAGAGAGATTGGGACAGCAGCGGGGAGGCCCAGAAGCGAGGGGGACGTTCTCTGCTGGCGTCCGCCGCTCCCCCGATATCTCTTCCTTCCGCGGCGAATCCCATGGATTCACGAACGGACTCCACGGAAGGAAGAGAGATTGGGACAGCAGCGGGGAGGCCCAGAAGCGAGGGGACGTTCTCTGCTGGCGGCGCCGCTCCCCCGACCTCTCTTCCTTCCGCGGCGAATCCCATGGATTCACGAACGGACTCCACGGAAGGAAGAGACATCGGGACAGCAGCGGGGAGGCCCAGAAGCGAGGGGACGTTCTCTGCTGGCGGCGCCGCTCCCCCGACCTCTCTTCCTTCCGCGGCGAATCCCATGGATTCACGAACGGACTCCACGGAAGGAAGAGACATCGGGACAACAGCGGGGAGGCCCAGAAGCGAGGGGACGTTCTCTGCTGGTGGCGCCGCTCCCCCGACCTCTCTTCCTTCCGCGGCGAATCCCATGGATTCACGAACGGACTCCACGGAAGGAAGAGACATCGGGACAGCAGCGGGGAGGCCCAGAAGCGAGGGGACGTTCTCTGCTGGCGTCCGCCGCTCCCCCGATATCTCTTCCTTCCGCGGCGAATCCCATGGATTCACGAACGGACTCCACGGAAGGAAGAGAGATCGGGACAGCAGCGGGGAGGCCCAGAAGCGAGGGGACGTTCTCTGCTGGCGTCCGCCGCTCCCCCGATATCTCTTCCTTCCGCAGCGAATCCCATGGATTCACAAACGGACTCCACGGAAGGAAGAGAGGTCTGGTCTGGGCAGCACGCACAGAGCGGGAAAGGCAGCACCAAAGCCTGGCCGTGAGCGAGGGAGCGCACGGCGAGCAGCGACGCTGGGCTGCTTCCTCCTCCTCCGCCGCCGGCGGCTGCTCCCTCCGGGGCAGGAGAGCTGGGAGCAGCCGCCCGAGAACTTCCACGTGGTTCCAAAGGTTTTGCCACCCGTTCCAGCGCAGCACAGGGGCTGGCTGCGAACTCTGCAAGGGGGCTGTCTCCTTCCCCCAGCCCAGCGCCTCCCGATTCCCACGGTACCAAATTTAATACAAAACATGATTTACTCACCACCAGTGAGTAAGCGCAGCTGCCCAAAACAAAGACGAAATAAAATGGAGACTCGCGCATGCGTCCTCAGCTAAGGAGTCCAGCCAATCAGTGAGCTGGTTGGCCAGCTCACTGATTGGCTGAAGTCCAGCCAATCAAATCAGTGAGCGGCAGGCTGGGCTGGCTTAAATTTGTAGGTGGTAGCATAGAACAGAACGATGAGCCAGCCCAGCAGCTGATGGGCGGGAGCTGCAAGCGCCAAAAAAAGCGTGCCTTTTTAAAAAGCGGGCGGGACGCGGGAAAATGAATCAAAAAGCGTGGGTGTCCCGCCAAAAGCGGGACGTCTGGTCACCTTACTGTAGGGGTGGTTTTTCACTCTGGAGGCTTCAGGAGCTTTCCTGAAGCCTCTGGAGGGCAAAAAAACGGCCCTATGGGCAAACCGGAAGTCCAGGAATGGACTTCTGGTTTGCATGTAGGGCTGGTTTTCATCTTCTGGAGCCTTCAGAGAAGCCTGAAGGCCCTGAAGGCTCCAAAGGTCAAAAATCGGCCCTATGGGGAACCTGGAAGTTACTTCCGGTTTGTCTGTAGGGCTGTTTTTCCCCCTCTTGAAGGCCCCTGAAGGCTCCAGAGGTTGAAAATCAGCCCTACGGGGAACCTGGACATTTGGGAAAGGTAACTTCCGGTTTGTCCGTAGGTCCATTTTTTGCCCTCCGGAGCCTTCAGGGAGACCTCCTAACGGCTCCAGAGGTAAAAAATCAGCCCTACGGACAAACCGGAAGTCACCATTCCCGAACGTCCAGGTTACCTGTAGGTCCATTTTTCACCCTCTGGAAGCTTCAGGAAAGCTCCTGAAGCATCCAGGAGGGGTGGGGAGTCTGTTTTCGCCCTCTCCAGGCTCCTAGAAAGCCTCTGGAGCCTGAGGAAGGCAAAAAAACCGCAACAAAAGTGGGGGAGGTTTTCTGATTCATGCATAGCATTATGGATGCGGCACGCTGACACATGACTCCCCCTGTGCTCCACCCACTTTTGGCAAGGCAAAGGAGGCAGATGCCAAAGGTTGGGGGACAGTGGGTGAGTGGGGCTACATTCAGTGTATAAGATGCACCCAACTCTTCACCCTCTTTTGGGGGGGGAAGGTGCGTCTTATACTCCGAAAAGTACGGTACCTGTTTTTGGGCATCCAGCTAATTGCAGTTCCCAATAATTCCTACAGGGCAGGCTCTGTTCCCTTGGAGGAGCAAAGGGATTTGATTTTCCTATAAAGGTAAGCACTTCATATCTGCGACTCTGTAGCCTATAGAGCTGCGCTGCACTTTATGCTGTCAAAATAAACTCAGCCCTTGCTTCAAATAACTTGCCCTGTGTGTTCTTTGGAGGAACCGGTTTAGATTCCAACACAGAATTTTGCTTCTAACATTAGAAAGTTGTATCTTTTTTCAAGGAAAGGAGAGCCCGTGTCATTCCTTTTCCTCACTTTTTCAAAGTATCTGCAAATGGTATGGAAGTGAAATACGTTACTCCTTGGGAGTAATATGCTGGCCTTTAGAAAAGTGTTGGTGTGAATGAATACAGACAAGCTGATACAGACTGCTATATCCTGTTCTGGAAGGAAGGGAGGTGATAAGAATGGACCTAGGTGTGTGATAGCTGATTGTGAGCAGGTCTCACATGTTTTAAAAATAAGGCAGACCTGTGAATTGGGCGGTAGGCTGAGAGAATAGGTGAGAAGGCCAAATTGCAGTGAAGACCGTCAAAGGCAATCAGCTTCTCATCTTCCATCAGCTCAGAACTGAGATGATAGATAGATAGATAGATAGATAATAGAATAATAAAATTGGAAAATAGGGTTGTCTTTGAAGGGACTCTGTTGTAGCATAAGTGTAGGCATGCACAGCTATGCTGGAACACGTATACAACAGCAGTAATCATTTACCATAAGACCAGAGGTCACAAACTCTTAACTCTAAGCACTAAGTAGGTCAGAGGTCACAACTGGTTAACTCTCAGCACTAACTAGGGGTCAAAAGTTTGCATGCTGACTCTGCAGTATTAACTAGGGGTCAGAAGTTTGCATGCTAATAAAAGATTTATTTGCTGACTATGGGCATTCTCTAGGTTCAGAGGTCTACATGGAAATAAATGAGTTACCATATACCATAGACTTGTACAACCATGATTGGTCCACATAGACCATGTGACTCCACCCTTTCCTTGTGTATGCTCAATAAAAGAGTCATCCAGACTATGCTCTGGGTCGTCTCATCCCAAGAGAAGACTCGTGTCCGTGTCTTCCTTCATCATTGGCCTCATGGGCGACCCGCGGAGAAATTGCAGGACTCCAAGATGATGAGCATTGTCTAAACACCATGGTATTGAAATAAAACACTGTGCGATGTAAATTTTACAGCAATATTATAATGGAAAAAGTCAAGATGGCAGTTGCAATCAAAGCCCTGCCCCTATTTACTGTACACAGGTTGTGCCCTTTCCTACATAGGTCATGCATGCCCTATTTCTTTAAAAGAGGCGAAGGCTTTGATATTTCATGTATTCCACCTTTTTTTTAACCATACCACCACATTTCCATGATGCTGCTGGAGTTGGAAGGAACATTAGTATGTTGCCCTCAGTTACCTTATTTTTAAGAGTATAAGATGCTCCGAAGTATAAGACGCACTTAGTTTTTGGGGAGGAAAACAAGGGGATGAAATCTGCTTCTGCCTCTCAACAATTTGTCTCCTTGCAACAAAGAGCAAACAATACAGACAATATACACTGTTTGTAGTGTTACATTTCAGACTATACTTGTACAGATGCTGTTAAAATTGATGTGCTTCCTGGAAGTATAGTTATTTTCTGTTATTTAAAAGAAGATACAGTAGCACTGAGCCTCTTCAGATCAAGTATTTTTTTTTAAAGCTTTTTCAGGTTGTTAGGCTGTCTAGAACCATAAAAAAGCAGTCTTTAAATAATAAGTCTAATAATTTCAAGAAAAAAAAATCTGCTTCTGCCTCCCAGCAATTTGCCTCGTGGAGCAAACAGCAAGTTTCACTTTCAGTTTAAGCATGCCTCCCGATCATCAGCTGTTTCAGGCTGCAGAGATTGCTATAGCCTATTGCAGCCCCTGCAAGCCCCATTTTCCCTGTTTGCTGCAAGGAGGTAAATTGCTGGAGGCCGAGGCCAAAGGATGGAGGACGGTGGGTGAGTGGTGATACATTCAGTATATAAGACGCACCCAAATTTTCACCCTCTTTTACGGGGGGAAAGGTGCGTCTTATACTCCGAAAAATACGGTGTATAAAATAAAACCATGAAAAAACCTAAGAATAAATATCTTCCCTTCTGTTGAATATATGCCCCCAAAACCACTCCTCAAAAGACTTATTCTCATCCCCAGATCATCTCTAGACTGCTGACCTTTACACCTGTTTTTCAGTCTCTTTCATTCCTTCTCAGAACTTGACAGGCTATTTAAGCTGGGTCCAACTACTGGATGCAACAGAAACAGTACTTCCCCTAATGTGTATGTTTTTATTGATGCAGCCTAAATTTTGCAAGCCATATCAAACCAGTGACTCTTACTCCGTTGTAATTAGATATAGAATCCAGAATCCAGGATATGGCAGTTCTTTCCTAAAGGAAGACCTTTCATTTACATTTTAATTATTATTTTCAGCTAGCCTATTAGGATCGTTATTTTTTCTACCTTCTAAGACAGTGAATGGTGTTGGAAAAAATACTCCTGAGAATACTGTGGATAGCCAAGAAAATGGGTCATTGAAAAAACTCGAGATACAAATGACCAGGCTCAAATTATCAAATAATTATGGACAAATTATTTGGATACATTATACAAAGACCTTGAAGCCCTTTGGAGACGGCTTTGATGATGGGTAAGGTAGAAAGATTGATGACCAGCAGAAAGGTGGATGAACTCAATTACAACAGCAATGGCTGCATCAGTGGAAAACATGAAGGAAAAAATCTTGTAGTCACTAAGAGTCGACGCTGACTTGATAGCACATAATCAGAACAGCAAATCTGAAACTTTGCAGAACTATAATCTCTCTAAATGATATCTGCAAATTTGTCCAACTCTCCTGTATAAATAACTTTTTAAAATTTGTTTACTAGAGTTTACAGGTAGTCTTCCTGTAGCAGCCACATTTGGGACCAGCAATTCTGTCATCAAATGACATCATATGACATTCATCCATTTATAACATGTAAAATATAGAAAGGAAAATCTCAGCAATTTTTTTTTCTTCACAATGAAGATTTCTACTACTTTCATCTCCAAACAAACTTCTTCTTTAGCTTCTCCTTAGGAATTAGAAGGCAAGTGGATTGAATACACTTATCTCAATGCTGGGGGTGACTGTGGTTATTAAATTTCAATAAAAGAGTAGAGTAGAGTAGAGTAGAGTAGAGTAGAGTAGAGTAGAGTAGAGCAGAGCAGAGCAGAGCAGAGCAGAGTAGAGTAGAGTAGAATTGAATTGAATTGAATTCTTTTTTTAAAGTTTTAAATGAACAAAAACCCAAAAAAAGAATCATCCTTCATTACATCTTGTAGAAAGCGTGTCGATTGGTTACAGATAACTTTCGTGCATTTCTTCCACAGACATTACTTATAGTTCATATTAGATTATACACTTTAAATCAAAAATCTTTGTATATCTTACTATCAATGTACCACAATTCTCATTTGACTACAATTATTTGAATGTGCTTTTACTTCAAATCATTCATACTTAAAGACACAACCACATAATGGCATTCATTAGCTATTTCAAAAAAATCCTCCAATAACATTACACCTTTATGACATCTTCTAAGTAAAAGTCAATTAATAAAGTTTCTAAACCTTTTCCCCCCCAACCCCCCCAACTCACTGTTTAGATTCGTATCCAAGTTACTTTTGCCAATACCATAGCATGTATATATTCCATTGACATTTCCTTGTTGTTATTATAATTGGCTAAAAATCATTTACTATTTATGCCCCATCTCCTCTTGTCAGACACCCCCCCCCAAAAAAACCTTACACCTTTATGACAAGATCTAAATTAAAATTTGTTAATAAAATTTATAGGTCTTTTTCCCAGATCGCAATTTGCAATTTATTTCCAAATTTCTTTTACTAGTTTGCCAGTACATGTATATGTCATTAAACTGTATCCATTATCATTTCATTGTTGTTATTATAGTTAATTATTTGTTAACGAATAAACATTTAATAACAATCTAAAACAATCTAAGAATTACTAAATTCCTGCTTATTGATCACCAAAAATCAACTAATTTTTTATTATCAACTTTCATTGTCAACCTGTATCTTTCCAGTAACAAAACAGTCTTATCTCTCTTGCCAATTGTGGTGTCAGTCTTCTTTTTATCTCCTTTATAAGGTTTTTATAGACTTCTCTCCACACTTTGTTGCTTGAAGGATCTCTCAGGTAATCTTGTTGCCCTCCAGCTGTCACTAAAATAAGCTTGTCTTTGCTTGTCAATCGTGCTTCTGAAAAAATTTCTCTTCTTAAATCCATCATCATTACCATTTTTTTGTCTTCTGTATCTTGGAATCTGGGGTAGGGCTCCAATTCATCGAATTCTGTTTTCCATATTCCCTTCTTTCCACTTTTACCCACATTTGCTCCATTAATAAATTCATCTATTGTCTTGTCTTTATCTTCTATGTCTTCATTCTCCCCTTTAATTTTTGGGGCTCCAACCCCTTTATCTTTTGCTGTGAGGAAGACTAGTCTTTCCAACGTCTTCTCAATACTCCCATATCCTTCCAATAGATTTTGAATTCCAGCCAAGATATTTTGGAATTTTAAGGTTTCCTCATCTGAATATTGATCCATGTTTCCAAAAAAGAAGGAAGGAAAGAAAGAAAGAAAAACTAATAGCCACTGCCACTCTAGCCTTCCAGGCCTCTTTTATTTTTTTATTATAGGTTGACTTGAACACAAGTTCTTTTATGCTCTTCAAAGGAGAAGGGTTCTGTTCACCCCCCTTTCTTTCCCCTGCCAAAATAGTTCTCAAAGGCACCTGTGAAAACAATTCATGCCCTTGCCTCTTTATCAGTTTCTGTAAACAAGTTGCAAACCCTTCAGCTACAAAGTCAGTGAGATCAAAGAAGGAAAGAGAAGAGATACATTGTTTCAAAAACTCCAGCCTCTGACCTCCGAGTGGCAGTGTTGCTACTTTTCACTTTCTAATATTTATCTCTGGCTTATAGGAAACAAAGTTCTTTAAATTTCTTTTAATGAAATTTAATAACAAATAATAGGAAGAATTGTTAAAATAAAAAGGAAGGTTTTAATCCAGAAGTCATAAAATAAAGCAACAAAAAGCAGGAGAAAAAAAATCAATCCGTTCACTTTAAGAGGAGAAACGAGAAACGTTGTGAGCGCTTCAATCCACAAAGTATAGTTACAAAGAAAAAAAAAGCTTTCCAAAGCAATCCAATATAAGTTCATTTCGCCGCTAAATTCTTTTGCTTAGGGATCTAATTTGGCTTTAAAGAAAAAAATCTTTGGGCATTCTTTCCCAAAATAGAAAAAATACCTCACCATATGGACTCACTATCTCTTTTCACTTCCTTCATTCCAGAGCCGTCCCAACTTCATCAGCCTGGGGGCTGCCTGTTTACCGCCGGCTTCCCTTGGGTCAATCAGGGACTTTGTGATGTCCCTGAGACCAGCAAGGCTTCGTCTTCCTGATCACTGTCTCTGCAGGACAGTGTATTACTATTATTCTTCTCTTCCTTCCTAGTATCTATCTCTTCCCACTTATGACTATAACCATGTTGTTTGTATCTTTCAATTTATATTGTTTTTATTTGTTTCCTAGTATGATTTGATAGCTTATTAGTAACCTTGGCTATAACCAAGTGTTGTATCTTTTATTGGACCGTCCAGCAGCAAAAGTATCAATGGCGGTCTCGGAGTATCGAGACCGCATGTTGTAACATCATGACGTTGGCTCCTCCTTTATTGAATTGAATTTTTTATTGGCCAAGTGTGATTGGACACACAAGGAATTTGTCTTTGATGCATATGCTATCATTGTACATAAGGAGAATTAAATACATTCATCAAGAATAAAAGATACAACACTTGGTTATAGCCAAGGTTACTAATAAGCTATCAAATCATACTAGGAAACAAACAAAAACAATATAAATTGAAAGATACAAACAACATGGTTATAGTCATAAGTGGGAAGAGATAGATACTAGGAAGGAAGAGAAGAATAATAGTAATACAGTAAATTATTTGACAGTGTTGTGGGGATTAGTTAAGCAGAGTGATGGCATTCGGGAGAAAACCGTCCTTGTGTCTAGTTGTTGTGCAGTGCCCCATAGTGTCATTTTGAGTGTAGAAATTGAAACAATTTATGTCCGGGATGTGAGGAGTCTGTAGATATTTTCACAGTCCTCTTTTTGACTTGTGCAGTATACAGGTCTTCAATGGAAGGCAGATTGGTAGCAATTGTTTTTTTCTGCAGTTCTAATTATCCGTTGAAGTCTGTGGCTGTCTTATTTGGTTGCAGAACCAAACCAGACAGTTATGGAGGTGCAGATGATAGAATCAATAATTCCTCTGTAGAACTGAATCAGCAGCTCTTTGGGCAGTCGAAGCTTTCTGAGTTGGCACAGGAGGATCATTTTTAATGTGATTTTTTGAAGACGTTTTTGATGTTAGGTGTCCATTTTACGTCTTGAGACATGATAGAACGTAGAAACCTGAAGGTCTCTACTGTTGATACTGTGTTGTCTAGTATTGTAAGAGGTGATAGTATAGGAGGTTTTCTTCTAAAACCCACAACCATTTCTGCAGTTTTGAGTGTATTTAGTTAGCTGAAACTAACAGAATTTGAAGCAGAATTTGAAACTAACAGAATTAGTTGGCTGAAATTAACAGTTAAATTTGGCTGAAACTAACGGAATTTGAAACTAACAGAATTAGTTGGCTGAAATTAACACTTAAATTTGGCTGAAACTAACGGGATTTTACTTGTTCGTTTTTTAGGGCTTACTAATATTTGCAGATTTCTTCATAAAGGAAAAATGTATGCTTATAAAGAAATGGAAAAGCAAGAATGGTAGTTTTTTTGATTATTCATAATAAGAGTTTACTCCCAGGATTTTTGTCTCTGCATTCATAATCATATTCACTGGCATTATGAAACATCCATTCCCACAGAGAGATGCAATTTTTAAAGAAACTGTGGAGAATGATGGCCTATCCTTCTCAACCAGCAAAGAGGCTATTAAATGTGCTTCCCTAGAAGCTGCACATATACCCCACATTTCCACATTTAGAAGAACATTTAAGATGCATCATTTTTGCCGGGCATATAATTTTTAATTAAATATCCATGCATGCTATTTTATATTGTTGTTATTTTGCTAACAGTGTTAATCTGGAATATTTATCTGAGCAAGAAAGCAAGATAATCAATCAATCAATCAATCAATCAATTAACTTGCTTTCTTGCTCAAGTAAGTACTTCAGGTTAACACTGTTAGCAAAAAAAGCACAAAAAATTAATTAATTAATTAAGTGATCATTTCTCCAAAGCAAGACTCAAATAGATGTGGTGATTTATCAGGAGTAGATTTTAAAAAATCAGGCATTGATTCTGGTCTCTTGGAATACATAGAACAGTGTTTCTCAACCTTGGAGACTTGAAGTCCTGTGGACTTCAACTCCCAGAATCCCCCAGCCAGCTGTGTTGGCTGGGGGATTCTGGGAGTTGAAGTCTACAGGATGTCAAGTCTCCAAGGTTGAGAAACACTGACTTCGAATCTCTTTTACTGTTTTTCATGGTCTTGGACGTTAGCATTGTTTTAACTGCTGATAGCACTACCTGAAACATGATTCTGCTACTCGGATGATGAGAACTGAAGTCAATATATCAATCGTGCATGTCTTTGCATGCTGTCCTGTGTGCATTTTGCTGCTGTTTGTTAACTAGCTAGTGCTTGAGTTGACAGAGGATTTATGGTAATGACGTATGAGGAAAGTGGACAAAAATCTAAGTGTTCAGAGCTGCCTGTGGGCACAGGCCTGGCAGGGTTTCATGTTCTCCTTCTCCTTCTCCTTCTCCTTCTCCTTCTCCTTCTCCTTCTCCTTCTCCTTCTTCTTCTTCTTCTTCATCATCATCATCATCATTTTCTAATCATTACTATTTTTCCTATTATTTATTAATACACTTCCTTCTGGAGGAACCCAGAGTGGTTGCATAAAACAAAAAACTAAAAACAATGTTTAGTATTCTTAAAAGACTTTCAAAACCCAACATTAAAACAAGGTTCATTCAAGAACCACAAGTATACAGTTCTGATATAGGTGCCAAGTACTTATAGCATCTATGTCAAAATTGGACCCAACTCTGATTAGCAGGTAAGATCATGAATTTGTCCTTTCAAATCTTTTGGTTTCTCTAGCTAATTAACTTCCTTTGGTTAGAAGGATGCGCCTTAGTAAGGCAATACAACACAGCCGTGAACTTTGGCTGGCTGGATGAATGATGCTTATGTATGGGTGGGAGGCAGGAGAGAGGGAGGGATGTCCGCCAATCTGCATCCTTCCCTGTCTTTTGCAACCCTGGGAACTTTGTTCCCAGTTGCTCTGCCAGCCCTTTATCCAAAAAGGAGAGGATTGCGTGGGGGGGACAAACAATGATCTCATAGTGACTTGATGGGCAAGATAAAATCCCACGGCCTCCTTTGATGGCTCTATTGAAGCATATGAGAAAAAGAGAAGCAGAGATGTTGGGTGATAAGACTCTTCACCACCCGTGCTTCATCTAGGGCTGTCTTTGGAGGGATTCTCCTAAATTTTAGTTACAACTTAAGGAAGTCATCTCATGATCAAAGCAAGATGGGAATCAACAATCAAGTAAAGTTGCTGTACTTCCACCTCCGCAGTTAACTAAATGGTGCATTCTTGAAGAATCAAAGCAGAAGGAGACGGCACAACCCATCTTGCAAGCCAAATCTGCCCCATTTGACAGCTCCCTAACTATTGCAAAGCTAGCCAGGGTACATGATTGTTACTTGGATAAAATAATTGCAGGGATATAAACTAGACTAGGAAATTGGGGGGGGGGGGGAGGATATCCCTGAAGAAGTCTCTCAGACATCTCAAGCAGCAAGCAAAATCAGAAAGATTCAAGGAGCAGGTCTGTCTGAGCACAGATTAATAAGTAACATAGGAAAGGAATAACAACAAGGTTATTTTTAAGATATTAACTCAGGCGTCCTGGCAAGTACTTTTTTATTTGAGAAAACTTTATACAGCAGAAACAAATCAAAGTAATTGCATTCTTATTCTCTCCCCCCCCCTTTTTAAAGACCTATGGAAAGAGGCCTCCCATATGTACTTTCCTAAGCAAGTACAAATTTTGCAAATTCACATGAAGTCGAATTCTTTTTATTAGCTGTACCTGCAACATAGTATAAAAAGTAAAGTCTCCTTCAAATCAAGCTTGACCCTGACAACTTCATGGACAAATCCATGTGCCCTTCTTAACCGAAAGATCGAGATGCTGTCATTGTTTTCTTCCACAATGTTTCTTTAGCCTCCTGGTCCTCCTGCTGTGCTTACATTTTTAAGCCCATTTACTAAATCTAAACAAGCAAATCCACCATTATTATTATTTTTTTAAAAACTTGGCACATGTGATTGTGATCAGTGGTGGGATTCCAATTTTTTTACTACCGGTTCTGTGGGCTTGGCTTGGTGGGTGCGGCGTGGCTTGGTGGGCGTGGCAGGGGAAGGATACTGCAAAATCCCCATGCCCTCCCGATCAGCTGGGACTCGGGAGGTAGAGAATAGATGGGGGTGGGGTCAGCCAGAGGTGGTATTTACCGGTTCTCCAGACTACTCAAAATTTCTGCTACCGGTTCTCTAGAACTGGTCAGAACCTGCTGAATGCCACTTCTGATTGTGATTAATCAGTGATTCAGATGAAGACTTTTCATACATGCTCAGAAAACTCTTTCTTATGAAGATACATCTCAGTGCATTGAGAACTCATTGCAAAGCTGAACCCAATAACATACACGTAGTCCTTGACTTACAACAGTTCATTTAGTGACTATCCAAAGTTACAACGGCACTGAAAAAAGTGACTTGTGACCATTTCTCACATTTACGACCATTGCAGCATCCCCGTGATCAAAATTCAGATGCTTGGCAAATGATTCATATTTATGATGGTTGCAGTGTCCCGGGTTATGTGATCCCCTTTTGTGACCTTCTGACAAGCAAAGCCGATGGGGAAGCCAGATTCACTTCACAGCCGTGATATTAACTTAACAATTGCAGTGATTCATTTAACAACTGTGGCAAGAAAGGATGTTGTCAACTCCCAACGTTGTCATAGTGAGAGAAGGAGGGGGAGTGCATTCCACGCATACTGTTGGCTGAAGTCGGATCTCAGATTACCGCAGCAGGCTTGGGAGGGGTGCATCTCCTTGGAGGAATGTGATTTATGACACAGACTGAGGGGAGGGAAGGAACAGGGTAAAACTTCATCTATAACTCAAACAAAGCTTAGACCTGGCTGCGAAAAGATCTTGCCTATGATGATGCTCCTAATAAATGACGAGTTTTGTATTGAAACTTGACTTAATATTCATGAATCAATTAGGGCATTTTTAGGAAACCTTACAGACAGTCAGGTCTAAGCTTTGCTTGAGTTATAGCTGAACTTTAACCCTGTTCCTTCCCTCCCCTCAGTCTGTGTCATAAATCACATTCCCCCAATGAGATGCACCCCTCCCAAACCTGCTGCAGTAATCTGAGATCCGACTTCAGCCAACAGTATGCGTGGAATGCACTGCCCCTCCTTCTCTCACTATGACATTGGGAGTTGACAGATGTACAATGGGGCAAAACTCACTTAACAACTGCCTTGCTTAGTACAGAAGTGTTGGGCTCAATTCTGGTCATAAGTCAAGAGTGGGGAAGGAAGATGCAGTGCATTTCAGTAAGTTCAATGTGGATCACACTTCCAATGATGATTGTACTCAACAAAACTGAACTTTGAACTCTGCTCCCCTCTGAATTAAAGGAAAACCTGAGTTCTGGATTTGAACCTTGCTCCAATAAGCTGTATTTGCTGGATTCATTGTTGGGTTTCTTATCCTTTATTTTCAAGCTACTGTATGCCAATTGATATCCATCAAGCACAGCGTGGATAGTATTTCTCTGCATTTGCTCTCTGTGCTCAGGAAAGATCCTTCACCTGAAGAGCTATAGGCTGAGTGACCCCACAATAACTAGCACAGTGTTTCTCAACCTTGGCAACTTGAAGATGTCCGGACTTCAACTCCCAGAATTCCCCAGCCAGCGAATGCTGGCTGGAGAATTCTGGGAGTTGAAGTCTGGACATCTTCAAGTTGCCAAGGTTGAGAAACACTGAACTAGCATGTTTTCCCATGTACCCAAACCAATTTAGCTTGCCAATAACATGATCACTAGCCACAAATCAAGGTGTGCCAACTAACATTTTCAACCATCTCCCGTTAAATTTGCCCAAGGAGGCTGTCATTTACGGTAGTCAATTTTCTGCTGTTAGAATATCAAGGGATAGCATTCTTTTTGCATCCCAGAGAAGATAGAGAAAGAAAAAAGTACTTCCCATTTCCCCGTGAGATTTTATTTAAAACATACATTTAATGGTAAAAATAATTTTCAAAGACACTTAAGCGACACTCATTCTTTGGGGGAACTTTCTTCATGTCAGGATGACGTTGCCTCTGAAGAAATGCATTTCAACCTTGTCCCTCTGTTGTTAAACATAGAAGGGAAAGTCCATAGAAATATATAAACCCAGCAAATATGTAAATCTGGCAAAGAGATTGGAGAAAAAAAGGCAAATCCTGTAAGTATCTTAGCCAGAACACAATATGTCCTCTCTTTTCCTCTACTGCAGTGGTTCACAGATGAGTACAGTAAAAATAACTCATCAAGGGAAGAATATAGTGATATTGGACAGATGTGTTTGGGAATGGGCTGGCATGATAATAGCAGTAATAGCAATAGCAGTTAGACTTATATACTGCTTCATAGGGCTTTCAACACTCTCTAAGCGGTTTACAGAGTCAGCATATCGCCCCCACAGTCTGGGTCCTCATTTTACCCACCTCGGAAGGATGGAAGGCTGAGTCAACCCTGAGCCGGTGAGACTTGAACCGCTGAACTGCAGATAGCAGTCAGCTCAAGTGGCCTGCAGTACTGCACTCTACCCACTGCGCCACCTCGGCTCTATAAGGATGAGAGAGAAATCACAGAAAGAAAAAAAAGAAAGAGAAAGAAAAGAAAGAAAGAAAAAGAAAAGGAAAGAAAGAAAGAAAGAAAGAAAGAGGGAGGGAGAAAAGAAAGAAGGAAGGAAAAATAAAGAAAGAAAGAAAGAAAGAAAGAAAGAAAGAAAGAAAGAAGGAAGGAAGGAAGGAAGGAAGGAAGGAAAGAAGGAAGGAAGGAAGGAAGGAAGGAGGGAGGGAAGGAAGGAAGGAAGGAAGGAAGGAAGGAAGGAAGGAATCTATAAGAGAATTTGAGAGAATTAGTTGCCAGCTAACTGTTGGGAGTTAAGATTCTTGCAAATAATCCTGAGTAAACTTTGGTCTACTTTATCTAAGTGAATTTTCTGTTCACAAAGAAATGGACTAAAAAGAAAGAGCTATTATTCAGATTAGTTTAGTTATGTTTAAACAGTTAAGAAATGTTTCCTCCTTCATAGATTCAAAGCATACCATTTTAAAAAGAGCCACAAAAAGATCACCAATCCATTTCTTGGTTTAGAACTATTGCTGGGGTAAGCAGTTTTAAAGTGGAGCCCTATTTCAAATAAAGAAGGAACCAAGCTCCCAAAACACACTGCTGGTGCACAAAATGTGTATTTGACAAGCGAGTCCTTGGAATAAAAATTGTGAGGACAAATAAGCTTTAACCTTTGGGAGGACGTTCCTTCAAAATGGTCATTCTGCAATGTCCAAGATTTGTCACGTATGGAGAATATCAGAGGCTTGATCATATAGGGAAGTTAAAATATAACCAAAGTGAATGTCTAAATGAAAAGGGCAGGATCAGTTCTCCATCGGGTGGTTAACTGGAGTCAGTAAGACCCTAATTTTCACAAGCAACAGACTGGAGTTCTGTATCTGTCAGCCTCCCAAACGTGAAGTAAATGGTGATGTTCAAAATGATGCTTCCTGCTGATATGATGGACCAATTCCATAAGCCAAGTGGTGACAAATAGTGGAGCTGATGGTGGAGAAATTCTTGGGATAGATCTATAGCCATGCAGTCAAGGTGAAACATCCACCCACATCCACAGTGCTTTCACAAATGTCATGGGTCAAGAAATGCTTAGTTGTAAGGAGAAGCAGGTACAGATTCTTTCTGGGGTCAGAAATACTCATCGGGGTTACAATGCATATCTTGCAGAGTGGATAGGAAAGAAAATAGTCACGGAGCTGATTTATTTACAGATTTGGAGGGCTGGGATCAGGGGTGGGATTCTACCAGCTCAGACTGGTTCAGGTGGGCCCACCTGCCTGCCCCCATGCTTTACCTACCTTTATCTTCTCAGCTGAGTCGCGTGGCAGAGTGGATTGCCGCGCCTCAGCTGTTTTCCTTCCCAACCAGCTACCCGGAAGGGTAAGCATTCTCTGAACTGCGTATGCTCAGCGAATCGGTTGTTAAACCGGTAGGATCCCACCCCTGAGTGGGGGTAGCAAGTTGGATTATTAGAGCATTGTTACCTTATTTCAGTCTGCATTCGAATTGGCATGAACAGTTGATGAAGGGGTATAATAAAATGGCAAAACTTTGAGGACTTCCTGAGTTAAGAAAGCAACAAACAATTCAACTTTCACACATAAAAGTATTGATCCTGGGAACCAGAATGTGAGCCTAATTTTTTTCCCATGATTTTTTTCTATAGTCAGCAATTGTTTCCTTCCCCCCCCCCGGGAGGGAGGGGGAGAGCTTTCCACAATCCATCCTGGTCCTTCAAAAGGATCCCTTGCCTTCCCAGAAAACAGTTTTGCCCCTTAATCACCAGCTCTTCCATTATTTATATGAATTTCCCCACTGTTACTTTCTGTCTGCTCTGATAACCTGGGGGGGATCTCAGTTCTCGCCCACAGGAACCATTTTCAAGTGGCCCAAACTGTTAATGGAGTTATGCCGAAAGGCTATCCTTGTTTAGGAGAGTCTTCTCCCTCCTCGCGTTCCCAAAGTCTCTGTGTGCGTAAAAAGTGTGTGTGTGCGGGCACAGGCTACAAGGCTGTTTACACCAGAGCGGAGACCACACCTGGGGAACCATGTGGGACGGGGGAAGCCTGTGGAGGAAAACTTGTCGGAGATCCTAGAAAATGAGGATTGGCTCCAAAGGGGAGCAAATGTCCTGGTAGCATCATGGGGCTGAGAGGATAAAGGGCAGCAGCTTCTTCCCCCATCAAGGAAGAGGGCATCATCTCCAAGGATGTGTTTGCGGGGATTGCGGTTTCCCCAGAATTTCCTTTGCGCTTTTTGGATTTGGCGGAAGAGACCTTACGGTTCCTTGTTTGAATCCCATCCTTGCGCATTGCCAAGGGGCGATTCACCTGTATGGTATCAATATGAGGAAAAAAAATGAAAGTGAGATTAAGATCTACATGGGGCAGCCCTTGAAGAGTGTTCGAAGACTCCAATTAGTCCAGAATGCAGCCGCGCGAGCGATTGTGGGTGCACCAAGGTACACCCACGTTACACCTATCCTCCGCGAGCTGCACTGGCTACCTATTAGTCTCCGAATCCGCTTCAAGGTGCTGGTCGCTACCTATAAAGCCCTACATGGCATCGGACCTGGGTACCTGAGAGACTGCCTCCTGCCGATTACCTCTCTCAGACCAATTAGATCGCACAGGTTAGGTCTCCTCCGGATTCCATCTGCCAGCCAATGTTGGCTGGTGACTCCCCGGGGGAGAGCCTTCTCTGTTGCAGCTCCGGCCCTCTGGAACGAGCTCCCTGTTGAGATCCGGACCCTTACTACCCTCCCGGCCTTCCGCAAAGCCACCAAGTCCTGGCTGTTCCAGCAGGCTGGGGGGGGAAGGGGGGGGCTGAGAAGCATCTACCTCCACGGAAATTGTGAATGTTGGTTTTGTTTTTAATACTTTGTCTTTGTCTCGTTTCCCCCCTTTCCCTTGTCTTTTGTGAGCCGCCCGGAGTCCTCCGGGAGTGGGCGGCATACAAGACAAATAAATAAATAAATAAATAAATAAATAAGATCCCAGAGAAAATTCATCTGGGGATAATATTCAGAGATATTATGTTATTGTAATACGTTTAAAACAATACAATTACATTATGATGTTAGTCTCTCAGCCTAAATCTAAGGTCCATGCCTCTTGTCTGCTAAATGGTTGGGGTACTAGCAAAACAGTGTGGAGCTACATGACATATAAGGACAATAAACACTCATATTTTTTACCCGTGGAACCTTCTTCAATATATTCCTGGAAGCAACCAACTCCCACTCATACATTCAAGCCTCTCTCTTTCATGTACATATACCCTCCTCCACTCTCTTCCTATTATCTTACATTGTGCAGTTTGTAATAGAGGCCGCAAGCATTGCATACGGGTTCTCCATTCATGTTGCGGCGCCAAAGAGTTGTGGTAGTAGTTTGGCAATTACTACACTGCGTTCCAGCTCGCTTGCTGACAATCTGCATGGTGGAACAAAGGGGAGAAGTAGATACTCACATCATTAATTTTGAAAATGATACCCAGGGCCCATTGTGTTTCTTTAGAGCGACATTTCTTAAAGTGTGATCCAGGGACTCCTGGGGATTCCCCAAGATTCTCGCAGAGGTCCGTGAAATCAAAATTATTTGCTAGACCTTAAAAGATATTTGCAAGAATTTTAAATAATTTTAAATAATGTCACTTTTCTCTTTATTGTTTTTCATTTAAAAAAAAAAAAATAGGCTTTTTCATGAAAGTGTATTTATTTATATTTGACACTTCTCAACCACCCATCCTCCTCAGAGAGTTAATGTTAAAATCTAATGTGTTTAATTATTATGATTCAATAGTTTACCTCTGAAAAGAGCAATTGCTATAAATATTGAATCATTGATATATTTTCTCCCCCCCCCGTTTTCGATGGCTCCCTCCAACTTCAATATTTTTCCCACTACTCTGAAGTTTAAAATAGTACAAACTAAAATTTGGAGTATGTTTTGCATTTAAAGTTATTGTCAGGGGAGTCTAGTTAGTTGCAAAGGTACCCAACAAATCAAAACAACTGAGATGTAATTGGTGGTCAGATCCTGTCCCCTCCCCAATTTTAATTACAGTCTCAGTTGCTGTAATTAATAGTACAACCTGAATTCTGTTACTAAAGAGATGTGGTAAGCTTAACCAGGGATTTAGACTATGGTGAGATGTACGCAGTGGTGGGATTCAGCCAGTTCGCACCTATTCGGAAGAACCGGTTGGTAACTCTCTAAGCAGTTCGGAGAACCGGTTGTTGGAAGAAATCTCCTTTTGTTTTTTCCCCACTTTACAGGGCTAATCCTGTAAGGAAGGCAGGAAGGAAACATTCTGGTGTTGTTTCTAGCCTAATCTTTATTGCCCTGCTTACAGAAACTGCCTCTTCGGTTAACCCTTATTACATTGTAACAGCTAAGGCGAAGCGCCCATTGACCTGAGTGACATTTAGTTGGCCACACCCACCCAGTCACAAGACCACCAAGCCACGCCTACCCAGCTGGTCATTAGGGCAGAGGACCAGTTGTTAAATTATTTGAATCCCACCACTGTATGTATGTATATATATATATGTATGTAATGTATATATTCAAATTGTATGCTACGCTGAGTCATTAATTCAGATGGGCAGCTATAGAATTGAATAAATATATAAATGTTTGCACGTTTATATGGCTGCCTATTGGTCTCCAGATACGCTTCAAGGTGCTAGTTGTCACTTATAAAGCCCTTCATGGTATTGGACCTGGGTACTTGAGAGACCGCCTGCTGCCAATTACCTCCCAAAGACCCCACAGACTAGGCCTCCTCCGAATTCCATCTACCGGCCAATGCCGATTGGCGACCACCCGGAGGAGGGCCTTCTCTGTGGCTGCTCCGGCCCTTTGGAACGAGCTCCCCGCGGAGATCCGGACCCTCACCTCCCTTCAGGCTTTCCGTAAAGCCGTTAAAACCTGGCTGTTCCGACAGGCCTGGGGTTGATGAGTTCCCTTCCCCGCTCGAATTGTGTGACTGTTGATTGTTTTAAAATTTTTCTCTGTATCCTGTTTGTTGTTTTTGCCTTGTTTGCATTACTCCCTCCCCTGGGTTTGTTAGCCGCCCTGAGTCCCTCCGGGAATAGGGCGGCATATAAATGAAATAAACCTATAACCTATAAACCTAACATGTCTGTGAAAGCAAGGGACTGGCCACTCTATTGCCTAGCCACTAGATGACACTGAATTTTATTGTATCTGCTGAGGTCAGAAGTTTCCTGTTCCTGTTCTGTTCCTTTGTAATAGAGATAATAAAAGTTCTTGTCTCACTTCCTGATTTATTTGTCCCCAAACCATCCATGACTTGCTATTAGAAGTCAGGTTTTTTAAACCCACAGATTCCTAACGAGATGAGAAAAGTGACAACGTTCCTTGTTGTGCTAAAAGTCTTAATTTCTAATAATACAGCAGGGCAGTAAGAATTGGGTGGGAGGGAAGACCTCTTATGCCTAGCGAAGATCTCAAAGAGAAGCCAACAGTACAATTAGATTCACTCATTTACATATGTGTTTTGGGGAAGAAAGACAGCAATGTCTATAATGCCTTTCTCCTTCCAAAGAGAGGCATAAACCTAACTTTGTGATTGTTCCCAGCAAGGTTGATATGATATATATCCCCAAGAGGAGGCATTGAGATTTTGTTCAGTTGATTGGAAGAAAACCATGGCAGATCATGGAATGCCCTTTCAACACTGAACTCAGAATATTTAATTTAAAAAAAAATCTAAACATCTACAGAAATTTCTGCTGGTTGAAGCCAAAGTCCCAAGTAGGCCACATGATGGTTACTTAATCCATACAGTAAATTCACAGTAGGAGCAGGTAAAATATATGTCAACCCTAAACTGAACTGACTAAGGCCATTTTGAGATTTCAAGGTTGTCACACTGGAGCTGAGGGATAGGGAGGGGGGAATAGAGATAGCTAAGGTTTTGTAGACAAAACAAAATCCCTTCTCCAGAGAACCAAGGACATTCCCACAGGTGGTCGGAAAGAGGAGGAGTGAAGTTACCAGGCAACTGCACATACCTTGATTGAATCATGTGACTGATTGTTTGGGGAAGGGACAAAACTTTTACTTTTAATTAGGTGAAAACCATGGGAACATTCAGAGTTGGTTTACACCAGCCTGTGCCAATATGATATATCCAATAAAACTATTATTTGAGGAATCTACCTGCCTCGGAGTTCTGTTCTCTATGGATGTATTACTTGGAACCCTGACAGTATATTTCTCAACTAGTGTTTGAAAACCCAGTTCTGTACTGATTGTCAAAGATCTTCCAGATCCAATTCATAAGCTGTTTATTACCTATAAAGTCTTGGCAATGTGATATCAAAGGACTTTAGCTATCACCTGCCCACCTTGTAAAAGCATCAAGAGAGGGTTGGCTCAAGGTCCCATCACGATGAAATGTGAAAGGGACATTGGCAGAAAGTAGCCAGGGCTTTCCTATGGTGCCCAACACAGGAGCACACTGCCCTGTAAATGTGGGATACTTCACTCCTGACACCAGACAATTCTCCATTTCAAACAGACATTTATTCTGAGTTGAGGATGGATGGACCGTGGCACGACAAAACCGCGCTCGACTAAAGCGCGCCTGATTAAACCGCGTCGCTGATGTCATCAACAGGGCGACAACAGCGAGCGTGGAGAAAGAAGGGTGCTTTAAATAGCGCTTTGAAAGCAGGCCGATTCAACTTAAGGTAAGGGTTAGGTTTAGGGTTAGCTTTAGGGTTAGCTTTAGGGTTAGC
Organism: Thamnophis elegans; assembly: GCF_009769535.1. Classification (NCBI taxonomy): domain Eukaryota; kingdom Metazoa; phylum Chordata; class Lepidosauria; order Squamata; family Natricidae; genus Thamnophis; species Thamnophis elegans. The sequence continues at coordinate 10,813,142 of NC_045542.1, forward strand.
TTTAGGGTTAGGTTAAGGGTTAGGGTTAGGTTTAGGGTTACGTTAAGGGTTAGGGTTAGGTTTAGGGTTAGGTTAAGGGTTAGGATTAGGTTTAGGGTTAGGATTAGGTTTAGGGGGGGGTTAGGTTTAGGTTTAGGGGTTAATTTTAGGTTTAGCGTTTACAGCGTGCTTCTGTCTCCGCACTGTTGTCGCCCTGTGATGATGTCAGCTACGCGGTTTCGTCGAGCGCGCTTTAGTCGAACGCGGTTTTGTGGTGGAACCGGATGGACAACCATTTTTAGCTTGGTCTGGGGGTGCCAGGTTTTGCTACAATCATTTACTGTATTTAAAAGAACATGTATTTTAAAAAAATGACACTGTTTAAATAAGCAGAGAGTTGCAATGTTGAGATGGAATTCTTAAAAGGGTGAGCAGGATCCAGTTGCTGGAGAGCAAATGTTGACCTACCAGGCGCTTCTTGGGCCGAATGAGGGGCCGGTTTTGGCCATTCATCTTGTGGTAGAGCCCACAGGCATTGCAAAGATAGTGGCCAGTGCCATCTCTCCTCCACAGTGGGGTGGCTGTGGCTCCACAGTTCACACACTCACGTGCCTCTGCGGAAAGAGGTGGAAACAGACATGTTAGAAGATAACATGATAGTTCAGGTGGGAGGATACGATGTGATTTTTTCACTTCTAGGAAAGATTGTTGTTCTTGTTGAAATAATGTTGTTCTGGAGAAGGGCAGTTTAAAAGAGGGCAAGAAATTGGTAAAACCTATTTTGTAGAACAAGCTGTCAAATCAGGAAGAAGATTCTGCTTTGAATATACAAGGCTTAAACAGCACTTAGCAATAGCAATAGCACTTACACTTATATACCGCTTTACAGTGCTTTACAGCCCTCTCTAAGCGGTTTACAGAGTCAGCATATTGCCCTCAACAATCTGGGTTCTCATTTTACCCACCTCGGAGGTATGGAAGGCTGAGTCAACTTTGAGCCTGGGTGAGATTTGAACCGCCAAATTGCAGTCAGCAAAAGTAGCCTGCAGTACTGCACTCTAACCCCTTGCGCCACCGTGGCTCAGCGCTCAATCGTGACCTGTTCCATCATGAAAGCTTTTGGAAGACCTCCTGCTGCATTTGACAGGCATCATCTTGCATTTAGCTGCAGATGGACTTTCTCTGGAGTGGCATCTGCTCTTAAGGTTGCAATGTTCAGGAAGCACCTCTACTACAGTAGAACAGGAAAGGTCTGTCCTCATGAGATTCCAAATGGGAGAAATCGCATTGTGGAGCTCTTGGGGGCAATGCTATGGATTTAATAGATTTAATTTCAAAAAGATTGGCGTGTGCCGATTACCTCTCTCAGACCAATTAGATCGCACAGGTTGGGTCTCCTCCGGATTCCATCTGCCAGCCAATGTCGGCTGGTGACTCCCCGGGGGAGAGCCTTCTCTGTTGCAGCTCCGGCAATCTGGAACGAGGTCCCTGTTGAGATCCGGATTCTTACTACCCTCCCGGCCTTCCGCAAAGCCACCAAGTCCTGGCTGTTCCAGCAGGCTGGGGGGAGCTGAGAAGCATCTACCTCCATAGAAATTGTGAATGTTGGTTTTGTTTTTAATATGTTGTCTTTGTCTTGTTCCCCCCTTTCCCTTGTCTTTTGTAAACCGCCCGGAGTCCTCCGGGAGTGGGCGGCATACAAGACAAATAAATAAATAATAAATAATAATAATAATTATGAAGGTAACAGCTGTCTGCAAATCTGTTCAATAGCTGAATCTTTTCCTGGGATCATGGCAGGAGGGAGGGGGGGGTAGCCAAAATAAGATTAAGGTTGGGAAATGTGTATTTTATCTCATTATATAATGTAATAATTTGTGACACTAGGCAATTATACTTGGGTAGAATTTCTTCCGTTCGTATTATTCTTAGAATACTGCTATTGCTATTACAGAATCCAGTGTGCAGTTCTTGGAAAAGACACTGGTTTAGGTGTTAGGTTCATTTCTCAGACCGCTGCAAAGCATCTTTTAAAAATCAAATCCAAATTGCTACATAACCGGATTTGCTAACATTGGAAACTAAGAATAATTTTTTAAAATTAAAATCCATGTCCATAGCAGCCATAAAAATACACCCCAGGTTTTTTTTTTGTATGTTAATGCTGTGCATATGGCACATATTTTTTAGCATAAAGTGATTAGGGTCCTAGTATACCAAACCCGCAATTATTTTATAACATCAAAAATATCCAACAGAAGATCTCACCACTGGGGGAGAGCTGCATTGTCCCTCGGAGTTTGGGGGAATATCCAGTTGCCAGCGGGCTTCCAGGCATCGGGAAATATCCATACTCCTGTCCCATAGCGTAAGGACTTAGGGCTGTGCCAGTTGAGGTCCCGAGGGGCAGCAGTTCAGCGTGAGTGGGGCTGATCCGTTCCGTCTTCAACATCTCCAAATATCTGGGGCTGCTCTTGCCATCGGGGGAAAGGTCCTTGGGAGAAGGTGGTGAGTGCAGGGTGTGGTAGGAGGACGTAGCAGAGGTGTAGATAGGAAGTCCGGTGTGGGTTTTCCCGGAGGCACTGGAGACCCAGGTTGCGGTGCTGTAGGGATGGCTGTCCCCCCATTGCAAACCATTGAGAAGAGGGTATAATTGCCGCACTGTTGTAGAGATGGAACATAATAGTAGTATATGTAGTGATGATGATGATGGTGATGATGATATAATTATATGCAAGAAATAACAACACTATAGTGAGCATGTGTTTGCATGCATGTAGACTAAGAAAAAGTACCCTGCCTAATATGTAGTAGATAAGGTGCTATGCATGGTTTCCACAGTCTAATCTGAACAACAAATGCACCTACTTTTGATTGCATTTATGGGACCGTCTTCTGCCACATACCTCCCAGCGACCAATAAGATCTCACAGGGTGGGCCTTCTCCAGGTGCCGTCAACCAGACAATGTCGTTTGGCGGCTCCTCGGGGGAGAGCCTTCTCTGTACCTGCTCCGGCCCTATGGAACGATCTACCCCCTGAGATCCGGACCCTCCCCACTCTCGCGGCCTTCAAAAAGTCTATTAAGACCTGGCTTTTCCGGCAGGCCTGGGGCTGTTGACCTCTTGAATTGAGGTCGGGCCCCACTACGGTTGAGTGTGTTGTGTTTTTAATCTGCCTTGTTTCTTTACTTTTTAAAACTTTTTAGTACTTTTTAAATTGTTCTTTTATGTAAGCCGTCCGGAGTCCTTCGGGATTGGGAGGCATATAAGTTTATTAAACTTAAACTTAAACATTTGAAGAAAAACTTGACAGATTTCCAAACAGGAAATGAAAGGAAAGCATGGTTGCCACACACACACAAGTATATATACACAAACATACAAATGTATGTGCATTGTATCTCTGCATTTCTATGTATTTTATAGAGTCTAAAATTCTTTATATTAAAATTCCAGGTTTTTAGATTCAATATGATGAGGCTTTAACAGTTAGTTACGTTTGGAAAAGATTGCAACAGAAAAAAAACAGTCTACAGTAGGAAAACACAACAATAACAGTTAGGGTGTACACACGACGCTAAGCCACAATCTTTTTTAATGTGGCTTGTTGAATAAATCACATTATCTGGCTATACACACAGCATACTTAGCCATAAACTCCGGTTTATAAACCACAATGGCTGTGTTTATACAATTCACTAAACTGAACATAGTGTGTGAACTTAGGTAATATCAGCCAAGCAACCAGAATCTCTCAACAATGTTGAGATTATGTAGAACAGCAAAAATATTATGATTAAAAAAGGAGCCTAACAAGAGAATTTAATCAAAGCTAAGACTAACCAGTGCTAAACTCTGAATTCATTTAGCAATAGCAATAGCAATTCGACTTATATACCGCTTCATAGGGCTTTCAGCCCTCGCTAAGCGGTTTACAGAGTCAGCATATTGCCCCCACAGTGTGGGTCCTCATTTTACCTACCTCGGAAGGATGGAAGGCTGAGTCAACCTTTGAGCCGGTGAGATTTGAACCACCGAACTGCAGTTAGCAGTCAGCTGAAGTGGCGTGCAGTACTGTACTCTAACCACTGCGCCACCTCGGCTCTTTGTAATGCTTTGTAATGCTGGGTCTCAAATCTAGCTTGTAGCAAAGAAAGCCATAGCAAAAATAATTTTGACAATTTAGTGAGCAATTTTGCCAACACAACAGATTTGCAACCACCCGTGATTGAATAGAAGAGTATTTTCTAAGATGATATCCTCCCATGTGTTAGGCTTCAATGACCACCATCACTGGCTTTAGTGTAAACCTCTGTATGACTTTAAATTGGGGAAAAGCTGCAGACGAAATTGAGGTGTCCAAGCCTTTCTTTAAAAACAGATTAGTTTCCAAAATACAGCATCTATCCATGGCTTCAATGGAGTTGTTCCAGTTGTTACATTCACACCAGAGATGGGTTCCTACCAGTTCGCCCCCTATTCGGTAGAACCGGTTCGTCAAATCTACCGAACCGGTTAGAAGAGGTTCCACCAGTGGACCCGGAAAGCAGGCCACACCTACAGAAGAGGTTCCAAACTTTTTTGAAACCCACCACTGATTCACACATACCTGGAGAGTGCCTGTAAGATTCAGGCATGCGAGGGAAATATGTGGGCACAGCATTGCAATCAATGCCCTCAGGACTCGTAAAGAAAAGGTCTGAATCGTCATTTCCTTGCAAATGAGAGGACTCCATGTATTGTGGGGCAGAATCTTGACTGGAGTAATCCATTGTCTTGTCTTAGAACTTTCTTCTGCAAACGATAAACCTACATTAAAAAAAAGAGAGAGGCTGTCAAACAAAACAGAAAATACTAGGTATAACAATACTATTGTTGCAATCAAGTATTATTTCAGAATTTAGTACTTAGAGCAGTGTTTCTCAGCCTTGGCAACTTTCACCCGTGTGGATTTCAACTCCCAGAATTCCCCAGCCATTCATGCTGGCTGGGGATTTCTGGAAGCTGATGTCCGCACACACTTCTTAAATTTGCCCAGGCTGCAAAAACATTTGCTTAGAGGGATGATAGGAACTGGAACTCTGGGATCTATTTCTTCACTTATGAAACTTTGAATTTTTAAGGATTTTAATTTTAAATTTCCCTATAGAACTTGTAAAGCATATGGTGAGGTAAAGATTAATTTTTCCTGAAAAATCTTCCATTTCCTTGCGTAATGTGAAAATTTCAAAATAAATGGTTTTCAAAATGTCTCCCCAGATGGCGCAATTTACAGGCTATAATGTTTGAATCAGCGGGCACTTGGGGCGTTCTATCAGTCTAATGCCAGGTTCATTATTGGAACATCCCATAGCAGAAAATTTACTAATATAATCTATCAATCTATTAGCTATCCAGTCTCTCCCTCTTCTGTGAGAAAGGAAAGTGTACCATCACCTACAACTGTTTCTCACACTTCTCTCATACTCTAAACTCCTTACCATCATTGTCACCCTTCTCTGTCCTCTAGGCCTGTGATGGCGAACCTATGGCACGTGTGCCACAGGTGGCACGCAGCGCCCTCTCTGTGGGCGTGCGAGCCGTTGCCCTAATTCAGCTCCACCACACATGTGCGCGGGCCTCCCAATAGCCAGGTGATTGTCGGTCTCTGGCGTGCATGCACGGGAGTGGAGCGCATGAGGGGGAAGCATGCGCGTGTGCAGGGGTGGGGCATGTGCAGGAGTGGGGGTGCAGGGGTGGGGATGAGGTGCGTGTGCATATGTGTGGGGGTGCATGCGGGGGGCGCACATGCATTGCATTTTGGGTGTTTGGGGGGTGAGCACATTTGCGCATGTGCTTGCACTTTGGGCACTCATTCCGGAAAAGATTAGCCATCGCCGCTCTAGGAATATTCCAGCTTGTTATTATTGTTCCCGAACTGTGTTTTAAATTATCCATTGTTTCTTATAGGGTCTGCTTATATTTCAACAAACTAATCAACCAGGTGAAATAATTCATATTCCTGATAAACTTTCGTTCTACTTTATCAAAATCCTTCCTGTATTTGAAAAAAATAGCTTGAGAAACTGCTCTTATCTCCCACTATTTTATTTATAATATGATTTCTCATCAATCTCTTCTTTACTCTCATCATTTTATATCTGTTACGATAAATATCTTCAGTTTGTATTCTGAAATTGCAGACAATAATTTGTGTGATCTCTGCTTTCTGTAGTTGATTGTCATAGACATAAGATGTGACAATCACATTTTGAACTGGCCAGGCCTTTTTGGACTAATTAAGGATGCAAGCACTGATTTAAAAAGTAAAAAAGTAACCAATATTTCTCTCTTTTGGATTATCCACAATTATCAGCTGAAATGATGCTCTTAATAAACTTAGCCAAGATGGCTAAAATATCGGCATATCTTAAAGATCACTAAATTAGAGATATAAACGAGACTGGAAAAAATGGATTGACTATATACAAAATAAATACGGGACCAAGAAATTCCAGTTAGCCTATGCTTAAGATCAGAAATGATTTAAATTGTTTAAAGTTAGTTCAGCAAGAAGAAGCTAAGGTCAATGTAGAATGTCATTAATTTCTTTATTTCTTTTTTTCAATAGATTTTAGACTGTGTTTGTTAAAAATCCATACCGTGTACGGGTTCTGGGAAGTCGGGGGGGGGGAAGGAGGAGGGGAGTTGGGGGGGAGGGGGGAGGGAGGGAGGGGTATGCATTAGGCTAGACAAGAATTTGGTGGTAAACTAGAATTATTTTGACATACAAAAAATTGTACTTCGATGTCTTACTGATTGAGGAATGATGAAATGTTTGTTTTAAAAGAAATAAAACTTTTGAACTCGTAATAAGTTGATCCAAAAAAAAAATCCCTTTTCCATAGCACAATATCCTGCTTGCACAAAACAGAGGAGACATTAGCATAAGTCTGGTGGATTAACAATTCTCCTTTCGAAAGATGATAAATGGTAAGTACTGTATATTATGGGTACTTCAAGGTAGAGATATACTTTCCCTATTTATGTATCATCATTAGCCATGCCTATAGGTTCCACCACAAAACCGCGGTGGACAAAAGCGCGTATGTGACGTCATCACAGCGCAACAAAAACATCGCGCTGTGAGCGGTAAATTTAAAATTAAAGCGAAAACCTTACCCTAACCCCCCCAAACCTAACCCTAAACCTAACCCTAAACCTAACCCTTAACCTAACCCTAAACCTAACCCTAAACCTAACCCTTAACCTAACGCTAAACCTAACAGTAACCCTTAACCTAACGCTAACCCTAACCCTAATGCTTAACGTAACCCTAAACCTAACCCTAACCCTAAATCTAAACCTAACCCTTACCTTTATGTGAATCGGCTTGCTTTAATTTAATTTTAATTTTAATTATTTATTAATTTTTTTGTCGCGCTGCTGATGACGTCAGGTACGCGCTTTCGTCGAGCGCGGTTTTGTCAACCGCGGTTTTGACGGGTCACGTGCCTATAAGTCAGCATTATAGAATTCTTTATTGGCCAAGCATGATTGGACACACAAGGAATTCGTCTTTGGTGCATATGCTCTTAGTGTACATAAAAAGACAAGATACATTCATCAAGAATCATACGGTGCAGCTCTTAATGATGGTCATAGGGTACAAATAAGCAATCAGGAAACAATCAATATAAATCATAAGGATACAAGCAACAAAGTTACAGTCCTTCAGTCAAAAGTCATAAGTGGGGAGGAGAAGGGTGATAGGAATGATGAGAAGACTAATAGTAATAGTAATGCAGCCTTAGTGAATGGTTTGACAGTGGTGAGGGAATTATTTGTTTAGCAAAGGGTGCAGTTGTCTATCCTGATACTAGCAACATTATTCCCGGTCTAAAACTACCCTGAAATTAAGAAATGGAAGCATCCAAATTACTTTTCTCTTTCTATCTTTCTCTCTGATCTCTTTCTCAGAACTGACAACTCATTTCAGAGCGTGCTTTCTTCTCAGATAACAATATGCACATCTGATTATGTTCCTTCCCCCTAAAGTGTGTTTTTCTGCACTAGCATTGTGGGTATGTGTGTGTCCATGTGTGCCGTAATGGAAATTTACTATTGCACTGAACATAATGCAGAAAAGCAATGTGTCAGACATTGGGGAACCCCGGTTCAAAAATCCCCATTTAGTCATGAATTTCACAGGAGGACTTCCTGTGCACATCACCCAGAGTTGCTTTCAGTAAGATGGGCACCTGTATAAAATAAATAAATACATAAATGACTTAGGGTGAGCCTCTCTTCTCTGCCCACACTTCTTTCAAAGTTTTGTTTGCAATAAAACAGTAATGATGGTGATGCAACCACACAGATCAGAAATACCCACCTTTTGTCTTAACCATGATCAATCTTTGAGAAAGTCATCGATGATTTTGCTGCTTATGATGGGACTGAGACAGAATTTCCTCAAGCATGCTTTGGATGGGCTTCGTAGCTCATTCTTAGCCACATTTATTAACTAAGTTGACTTCAACGGATAATTAGAACTGCAGAAAAAGCAATTGCTACCAATCTGCCTTCCATTGAAGACCTGTATACTGCACGAGTCAAAAAGAGGGCTGTGAAAATATCTACAGACCCCTCACATCCAGGACATAAATTGTTTCAACTTCTGCCCTCAACACGATGCTATAGAGCACTGCACACCAAAACAACTAGACACAAGGACTGTCCTTGTGCTTAACAACTAATTCCCACAACACTGCCAAATTATCTACTAAGACTGTATTACTATTCTTCTCTTCCTTCCTAGTAGCTATCTCTCCCCACTTACGATTATAATCATGTTGCTTGTATCTTTCAATTTATATTGTTTTTATTAGTTTCCTAGTATGATTTGATAGCGTATTAGTAACCTTGACTATCACTTAAGTGTTCTATCTTTTTATTCTTGATAAATGTATTTTATTCTCCTTGTGCACATTGAGAGCATATGCACCAAAAACAAATTCCTTGTGCATCCAATCACACTTGGCCAATAAAGAATTGAATTGAATTCTATTCTAATGCACAACTGGCTGAGTTCACTTAACATGCTAAAAGTCTTTCCAATTCTGATTAGAAATACTGTTTATCCAGTTCCACCACAAAACCGCGGAGGACAAAATCGCACTCGACGAAAGCGCGCATTTGACGTCATCACAGCGCGACGAAAACATCGCGCTGTGATCGAAAAATGTAAAAATAAAGCGAAAACCTTACCCTAACCCCCCCATACCTAACCCTAAACCTAACCCTAAACCTAACCCATAACCTAACCCTAAATCTAACCCTAAATGTAACCCTTAACCTAACGCTAAACCTAACGCTAACCCTTAACCTAACGCTAAACGTAACCCTAACACTCTAAACCTAACCCTAACCCTTAACCTAACCCTAACCCTAACCCTAAACCTAACCCTTACCTTTATGTGAATTGGCTTGCTTTAATTTTAATTTTATTTCAATTTTTAATTTTTTTTGTCGCGCTGTGATGACGTCAAATGCGCGCTTTCGTCGAGCGCGATTTTGTCCTCCGCGGTTTTGACGGGTCACGGTTTATCCATCCCAGAATCACCAAAAAACTCTCTATGGGCACGGAATGGGCCCATTCCCAATTCCAATCTTGCCTCTGGCCTCAGTCACAGAAGCTGCCTGGTTTCCTTTCAGAGGAACTGAGACTGCCCTTGGTAGGGTAGCATCCTAGGGGCTTGGTAGAAAAATAAATAAATGCTACCAGTCAGGATATGCTTTGTCCCACAGTTAACAGCAAGAGGGGGGAAAGGCCCTAAGTCCCTGTAAAAACTCACTTAACACATTTCTCACTTAGCCACATAAATTTTGGAATCAATTGTGGTCTTAAGTTGAGGAGTGCCTGTATTAGGCAACATCTGTTTGTGCTGCTGCGGGAAGATGGGAGTTATGCTGAAAAACGCCAACCTGAAGAAGGCTATTTGAAACCAAGTAACAAAATCGGGGTAAGTAAAATGAGGTTCCCTCTGATCTCCCTGTGGCTCCCATCCTGCGGGCATGTCAGAAAACCTTGAAGACTGTGCTGTTCTAGGCCTTGGGCTGGGACACTTGGGGCCCCTGCCAATTGGGCATGGGGTACGGTTAGTCAGATCAGTTCTTTTCTTTCGTTCATAATTATGTGTTCGAAGACTCCAATTAGTCCAGAATGCAGCTGCGCAAGCGATTGTGGGTGTACCAAGGTACACCCACGTTACACCTATCCTCCGTGAGCTGCACTGGTTACCCATTAGTCTCCGGATCCGCTTCAAGGTGCTGGTCGCTATCTATAAAGCCCTACATGGCATCGGACCTGGGTACCTGAGAGACCGCCTCCTGCCGATTACCTCTCTCAGACCAATTAGATCGCACAGGTTGGGTCTCCTCCGGACTCCATCTGCCAGCCAATGTCGGCTGGCGACTCCCCGGGGGAGAGCCTTCTCTGTTGCAGCTCCGGCCCTCTGGAACGAGCTCCCTGTTGAGATCCGGACCCTTACTACCCTCCCGGCCTTCCGCAAAGCCACCAAGTCCTGGCTGTTCCAGCAGGCTGGGGGGGAGCTGAGAAGCATCTACCTCCACAGAAATTGTGAATGTTGGTTTTGTTTTTAATATGTTGTCTTTGTCTCGTTCCCCCCTTTCCCTTGTCTTTTGTGAGCCGCCCGGAGTCCTCCGGGAGTGGGCGGCATACAAGACAAATAAATAAATAAATAATTAATAAATAAATATTCTACTTTCATTTTGCTTGGTTTCATTATACATTGCCCAGAATTGGTTAAGAGTCGGGTGGTGTGAATTAAATAAAACATAAGCCTCCACTTGTGTGTAAGCAACCTTATCTTTGGTAGCTTCCTGTGTAGCTGTAAAACCTGACAACCTCAGAGGAACTGGATATATACAGCATATAACCAGAATTGCCACGGGTTTCCCCCCCCCTCCTATTTCGCTTCTGAACTTCCAGAGGCTCTGGGCCAGTCACAATGTTAAGCGGATTAGACAAAGATCCACTTAAGAAGTTCCATCTGTTTCTCTTAAACCAGGACAGACACTATTGCAGCTAAGGACCACAGGAAGACCTCAGCCTAACTTCATCTTGCTTTTGCTCTAATTTAGAAAGATGGGGAGGAGTTTAGAGAGAGAAAAGCAAAAGAAAAGCCGAAAGTGGTCCGTGGAGTGACGCAGGGGAAATAGCTGTTTGCTCACAAGTCAGATAATTTGCCACCTGGTCTTTCTGGGCAGTTCTGAAGCGTTAAGAGAAAAGTTATGGCACATGGAAATAACAGGAGGATGGTTCTGCTCACCTTTAGTTCCAAACCTGTCCACCTCATTTGTGGCAGATGGGTGGGGAGAATAGGTATTTCCCCACTCCTATTTTAAACCTCTCCTTTGTCAGAAAAGTAGATTCTGCTTCACCCATCAAAGTGTAAGTGATGAGTTCCAGGTAAAAATATTTTCTATAAATGATGAGGCCTCCTCTGCATCATCCTCTGAACTTCTTTAATGCACACTAATCTCCTTCCCTAATAACCAAGGAATGCCCAGGACAATGTTTTAGCATAATTTGCCTTCTGAGGAAAAATTTTCAAAGATTTTTAGACATTGGGTTGTTAAAAATGTTAATAATCCAGTGTTCCTTTAAAAAAAAAAGACATATACCTTTTCAAATAAACACGAAGCAAATGAATTTACTAAGAGTATTATAAAAATGTCTAGATATCTCACCAACTTCATAATCTGCTTCCACCAGTCAAATCTAATTTTGGATGCCATCTGGGGTATGATACATAGGTTTGGTTCTTGCAACATACCAAGTCCTTACTTAACCATCATGGGCTACGTTAAAAGAAATAAAAAAATTCAAAGACCTAGCATGTTGGTCCGGTTCAGACAACATGTTATAACCCAAACCACAGAATCACAAACTTGTCACCCATTTCATTCTTCAAGAGTGCTATGCAAGCCTGCTAGAGGAATATTAAAGCCATGAACATTGATTAACCAATATATCCTATTATCCATAATGAACAGAACTTTCTCCAATCAGAGGTAGAAACTTGATTTCCTCTAGATGTCAGAATTATGATTCCCATCAATCGAACCATCATGGTAAATATCAAAAGTTATGGAACCTGCAATTCAAAATACCAGCTTGTCAATCTGCTACCAACTCTCTGAATGCTGGCTGCGAATTCTGAGAATAGTAATCTCTAAATATTTAGAAGAAACCTGTTAGTTCATACAGCTAGGCCAGCAGTCCTCTCTGATAATCTGACAGGTTGCTGCAGTATCAAGACAGATGGACCGATGATCTAACTAGAGTACTCTCAAGTTCACATTGTTCAACTAAAACATTTTTAATGGATGTTTTCTGGAAAGAGAATAGGAATACAGTAGTGGGGAAGATTAGATGCTTAATCTCAAGTCATTTTTTTAAACACAAGCAGTAGCTGCTCCCTCCACAGAAGTATCAAATAATAGAAGCTTTTTCATTCTGGTGTCAAAAACTACAAACTTGAGCTTTGTCTTCATTTGTGAATTTCCAGCAGCAATGCAAAATAAAGGGACCTATCTTGTTGTGGAGGAAATAGGTGGAGGAAGGTGTGTGGGATATGTTTGTCACCTTGAGTCATTTGGAAAAATAATAAAAAAATGGCATACTAATAAATAAAAATAGCAGTAGCAGGTGTCCAATAACTAAGTTTAGCTAAGGCTCAAGAAGAGGGATCATAATCTTTGTGCTAATCCTGTTCTCTGCAAACCTTTCTTCATGTTGATGAAGACTTCTGAAATTAGGGCCTTTGTATTCCTAGAGGGATTCTAATATCTTGGGGAATTAGGGTTTGCATAGCATGAGGAGCCTACATGGATGCCAACATCACCTTACTTTTGAAGTTCAGAAGAAACCGAGGAAAGCAATGGAGAATGTGAAGCAATGGAACTGTATCCCTAAAGTTCAAAGTTGCTTTTGTCAGTCATGAAAGTTCTGGAAAGTAAGCCAATCTGAGGTTACAGATACAGCTTGTTCTCAGAGAGATTGAACTTCCTTTGTAGTCTGGGTATGCTCTTAGACTCCTTATTGCTCCTGATTGAGAGCTGTGGCCACCAGTATCTTTGCCAGTCATTATTTGGTACTCTTTCTGGAGAAACAAATCAAACCACTGTCACATATGCATAGATCAGTGGTTCCCAAACTTGGCAACTTTAAGTGGTGGAGTGCAGAGCTGGCTGGAGAATTCTGGGAGTTGAAGTCCACAAGTCTTAAAGTTGCCAAGTTTGGGAACCACTGGCATAGATAATCGTAACACATTTAACTTACAGAATGTTTAGCTGGAAACTTTGATTGATTCCAAATGCAGACTTTAAAAATTGGAAGAACACAGATCATTGAAGGTTTAGTATCAAACCGACTAGACAAGTTCGCGCTATTTCACAGACTCATTGTGGGACTGAATGCAATTCTCAACCCAAAAGTTATTTAATTTCCCCCTTAACCATGATGACTGTGAGATCAGGAATGAAATCTAGGAGGTGTTTAGAGACTGGGGTGAAGAAACAGTTACAGTAATAGAGGTCTATAATTATCCTCGTCTGGATAAATAACTATTCCCATCTCAAAAAAGAAGTGAACCAACTCATGATCGACTACATAGGTAACAGTTTTACTGTTTTAATTATCCACCTACACAACCAGGAAGGAATGTTTTGGGTTCCTCCCATCAAGTGGGTGTATACTAGAAGGAGACCTTCTCAGCGGCTGGCTTGCCCCTAGGGAATATTCTTCTGCAGGAGCCCAACCTGTCCCAAAGGTTTGGTCTTCTATTTCCAGGGCCTTCAGGTGTCTAGGAAGCTGCTCCTATTATTTAACTGGGAAAGGGAGGGGGAGTTTTATTTTCCTGTGTTTTTAAAATTCCATACCAACATATCTGATTCTCAACCAAGAGCTTCCTCAAAAACCAGCAGTTGTAAAAAGGATGTTGAAAAGGGGGGAGGGAGGGAGGAAAAAATATCCAAAATGTTTGGGAATTATATCAACAAGAGAAAAGAATGGAAAGATTTATCTAAATGAGAAGGATATCAAGGAATGCAATCCCATGCAAAAGAAATGCAATTTAATAGGCCTGGAGAGGAGAGGTGAGATAAACAGTAAATAACTTTTAGTTAACTACAATAATAACAATGAAATGTCAATGGACAATATTTAATGATACATACATGTATGTTACCGGGGGGGGGGGGGGCGGGATGCTTAGATATCTTACTTAACCAAATTAATTTTAGAATATGTTACAAAGGTGCAATGTTATTGGAGATCTATTGAAATTGCAAATGAATGCCAGTAGGTGGTTGTGTCTTTTAATACAAATGATTCTAGATAAAAACATGTTTAAACAATGGTAGCCAAACGAGAATTATGGTACAGGGATAGTAAAATACATAACTTTTCCTTCTTGACTTAAAATGTCCAACCTGATTTGAATGAAGCGCATGTAAGGATTGTGGAAGAAACGCACGGAATATATTTGTAACCAATCGATACACTTTCAACAAGATGTAACGAAGGATGATTTTTTTTGTCTTTTTGTTTAACTAAAACAATAAAAAAAAATTCTCAAAAAAAAGAAATGCAATTTAATAATAAGATTTAAAAACAACAAGTTATATTAAAAGACGTAATTGACTATAACCAAATATATTAGAGAACAAACATCTTGTAGGAGGATGGCTGGAATATAGAATTAAAAGAATGACGACACCGCACAAATATTTATGACTAATTGACAGTTTTTCTCATGACATAAAATGTAAGAGAGAGATCTAGTCTCAACTTACATTTTCAGGAAAATACTTCAAGGTGGCGTGATAAATAATGGTGACTGGAAATGCAGTTCTAGGAGTTGACAAATTGATAGCAGGCAAATTGATTGATCAAGACTCTGCTCATTGATTAACAAAACGTAAGATGCTCTCTCTGAAAGTTTGGAAAAGAGATCAATGTAATGCTTTTTTAAAAAAAAAAGATTGGAATTTAAGGGAAGGGATTCCAAATAAAGTATCCCATGTTGTCAAACTGGTGAGAGCTTATTCTTAAGAACCAAACTATACCATATAGAAGAAAAAAATTATCTTGACTTATACGCACATTACTAATTTTGAGTTTTTAGGGAAATATCCAAAGGACGGCAAGGGATGATATTAATCAGATTAACGATGATATTTATTTTCTGAGTAATTTAGTTTTGAACTAAATAATGGAATTTGCTACTCAAGACAAAGGAAAAGGGACAGCTTTAAAAGAAAAATAAGAACTCTGATGGAAGTCCCAAAGGTGCTTTTCTGGATTTTCTTGTTTTTTTTTTCTTGAAAATGTTTCCCTTTCTCATCCAAGAAGCTTCTTCAGTTCTGAAGGGACAGAACGGAAGAAGCTTCTTGGATGAGAAAGGGAAACATTTTCAAGGGAAAAAACTAAGCATGTCCAATTGCCTTTTGGAATAGCACCTTCGGGGCAACCTGGATAATTGAGAACCTCCATAGATTCTGATGGAGAATACAGCTATCAATGATCACTAGTGATAGGTAACAATTGCTCAGAGACAGGATAAGTGGCAGTGTTTCCCCTCTGCTTGCTTCTCGGCTTATCACACTCCTGTTAGCCACCATGGATACAAAATACTGGGCTAGATAGGTCTTTAATCTGAGCTCACAGCCCTCTTCTGATTTGCATTTCATTTTGTTTTGTGAGTTTATGAAGAGTGTAACTGCAGTACTGCTCCCTGATACTATCTTCTAGTTCAGTGATGGCTAACCTTTTTGCCTTTGCGTGCCAAAATTGTGCGCGTGTGCAACAAGCGCACATGGATGCCCACGCCCATAATGCAATGTGCTCCACCCTCTGCGCATGTGCGCGTGGGGGCCCCACGCTCCCTCCATGCATGCGCGCGACAGCCCCCCTGCCCCATTTTGGCCTCTCTGAAGCTTCCTGGGATCAAAAATGTGGCACTGGGGGCACACCGCATCCCCCCACGCTCCCTTACCCCTTGCACATGCACGCGTGATCCCCTGCCCCTGCGCCCCTGAACATGTGTGCATGTCTCCCACATGTGCGGCAGAGATCCGAAAATCAGCTGGCCGGTGGGAGGCGCGTTTGCATGCTCAGTGATGGCGCAAGTTCACCACCATTGTTCTAGATTATTTTGTGTCCCCCATTTATATACAGAACATAATAATTATTTTAGTGCCTGGCTCAGTGGTGGGATTCCAAATTTTTTACTACCGGTTCTGTGGGCGTGGCTTTGTGGGTGTGGTGTGGCTTTGTGGACATTACAAGGGAAGGATGCTGCAAAATCCCCATTCCCTCCCCACCCCACTAACCTGCTTTCCAGTTCCGTTCTCCTGTTCAGGGCAACAAAAGAAGATCAGCTGGGAGGCAGCAGGGGCGGGGCCAGCCTATTTGCCAGTTCTTCAAGCTACTCAAAATTTCCGCTACCGGTTCTCCAGAACCTGTCAGACCTGGCTGAATACCACCTCTGACCTGGCTCAACAGTAGTACCTGTGAGACGGATCTAAGGTGTCCTGGTGGACTACCACTTAAGTATGAGTTAGCAGTGTAGAGGGATCACATCAAGATCACAGGAAGCCACTTTATACTATACTAGTGAGGCCACATTTGAAATACTGAGTCCAGTTTTGGTCACCATGATACGAAAAGATATTGAGACCCTCGAAAGAGTGCAGAGAAGAGCAACAAAGAAGGTAAGGGGTCTGGAAGCTAAATTGTATGATGAATAGTGATTGGAACTAGGTATATTTAGCCTAACGAAGGGAAGACTTAGGGGAGGGGAAACCTGATAGCCATCTGCCAATACTTGAAGGGTTATCATAGGGAAGAGGAGTTGGATTTATTCTCCATAGTACCTGAGTGCAGGACAAGCAGCGGGTGAAAGCTTGTCAGAGGGAGATCCAATCTGGAAATGAGAAGGGATTTTTTGACAGTAAGAATAATTAATCAGTGGAATAGCTTGCCTCCTAGAATTGTGAGTGCTCCATTGCTGGAGGTGATTGTTTTCCCCACAAAAGCTGCTTCATAACTTTTGACTGGTAAGTCTAGGATCCAAAGGTACAACATTTTTCCAGATGTTGGCCATACTAGTTGAGCTGATATGCATTTCAAAAATTAGACAGACGGCACGATGAAAAAACTAACTAGACTTTAATTGTTTTTTAATTTAAATAGAATTACCTTTAAATAAACATAGTTTATGCATGTAACGATTTCCCATTGATCATATATTTAAAAATATCAATAGGTAGCAACTTTTGAAGAATCTTGGGAATTGCATTTAAGACTTCTGGGGACCATTTGCAGTTCCAGAACCTCAAGATCTGCCTTTTTGGCTTAGGAATTGCCCATTTATAGGAACTTCCTTTAGCAATAATGGTTGTAGAAGGCTGTTCTGCAGGCCATTCACATTTCCTAATAAGAGAATTATTAGAAGCACGTTTCAACTTTTGCCGAGTAATTCTAGGACAAAACAAGAATGGTATTTTGGCTGGGTTTTTTCTTTGTTTTCATTTTGCAATAGTAGGCATGTTTGCTGATATCCAATATAGCCCCAAGTGTAAAAATGTTCCAGATTTTCTATCCCCCCTCCCCAATCAACAGTGATACATCAAACCAACTCTGTCACAAACATTGGAGATATCACCTTATCTTTCAGCCGCACCAGCCGTTATCAGCAAGAATGAAATTTCCTTTTTAATATTTCATTTTAGCCCAAATTACAGTTGATGTCCTCCACATAAGTCAACCTGCTGTTTCTGATCTATGCTGGGAAAGAGAAGAAGGGATGTGGGTCCCAGGGATGATTATAGCATTTTATCACTGCCAACCCCAGATAATTCGGATAATAATCTCTAGGGTATTTGTTATGGGGTGCCTGTGCAACTGAAGCAGCAATGTTAAACCACCTTGAAACAGATCAGATGCTCCCTACAGTGAGCTTCTCTCAAGTCACTGCATCTCCCATCAGAAATTTTGCAGGACAACAGAGCCTCGGCCTTTGAAATAATCCAGGGATTTGGGAGCCAAGGTTGAAGGTAAATCAAGGGCTTGGAAAGAGGGTTGTGGAAATATTGGATATGGATATCATTCTCCCCAAACAGTTTCGGCAATATTCTGAACCAGGATAGGAAGAAAACAACTTCCAAAAAAAAAAAAACCCAACCAAACCCAGGCAGGGAAAATCTAACCAATTTCCTGAACTTTGCATGGATTCTTACCATGGATACTAAATCAGACTCAATTATTTCTGGCAGCAGAAGGAAATTGGCATAGAGGCTTTACGGAGAGAGACAGAAACACTAATAAGAATTTCCTCCCTTTCACTGCATTCTAGATTTGCGTATATTATCAAGCCAGATTTACATTGCCAGCCTATTCCTTCATCTTTATTATTCAACCCAGGCAGTTTCTTATAACATTTCTCCATATACCATTAGGCTACAATTCTTTCTTTCTTTTTCTTCTTTCTTTCTTTCTTTCTTTTTCTTTTTTCCTCTTCTTTTTGTTCTTCTTCTTCTCTTTATTCCAGACTCATTCTTAAGTAGCCTTTTTCTTCCCCAATTTCATGTTTTTAGTCTTTCCCAGTAGTCCTTCTTAGTAGAGAAAGGCTCATCACATCCTTTTTGTGATGATGGAGAGCAAACTGTCATTATAATGATGGCTTCTCTTGACTCCCTTCTCTTTTATAGCTGTCAGGTACTTTATACTACATAAAAAAAAACTGTGGGAAATTGTGGCTGATGAACAAAACAAAGCCAGTGTTAGAAGGACTTGGGATAAGGCCAAGGCTGACAGAACATTCTACTGCCAATAATAACTAAAGATGAAAGTATTTTTTTTTTAAAAATGACTTTATTATTTTTATAAAACTGAAGAAGGCAAAAATCTAATACTCTTTCATCTTCCTATTTTCCCCATAACAAAAACCCTGCGAGGTGGACCGGGCCAATCACTTTTTCAAACTAGCTCAAAGTCACTGGCTTGCTTGCATGTCTGACGTTTTCTACCCTGGAGCCTTAATCACTAGACCAGAGTGGTTTTCTTCTTCTTTTTTTTTGTTTTGTTTCTAAAGCATTTTACATTAGAAATCTAATTCCTTCTATCCTGGAAGTTTGTGTAGGTAGCAGCAGATGGGTTTATATTTGATGTAGTAGAGTTGCAAAGAATATAAGCTTGAACATTTTCCATTCCAAATCGCCTCTGAAAGTAACTCACTGGGTGGAAGGGGGTGGTGGTGTCTACTTTTTCTTAGCCCACACGCCCACCACAACATGGGAATAACAATAGTGGCCTGCCTTGTGAGATCATTGCAAGGACACAGTGCCATGGGAGAATTGTGATGATATCTTGTTAATACGCCAAGGGGTTTTGGGGCTACGTTAAAATTCAGATTAATTATAGCATAACCAACTCTGTTTAGCATAAAGTAAAGCACGCTCATAGGGTCCCCAGCGTCAATATGCTTCCCTTCCTTCATTCTTTGATTGCAGACTTTTGAGGCATTTTTTGTTTCTCCTAAGAAAGATGTTCAATTAAAAATAAACATACCTGTTTATGTATCCATGAGCGTAATTTGGGGTATGATGTCCATTTTATAGAAAAGGAATCGGTGTTGAAATCATGGCTTGAAGTCAGGTTCCCTGTCTCTAAGGCTCATTCAGGAGATTGCACAATTCCAATCTCACATGAAGTGCTGGGACCATGTTCCCCCAGGAAGTTGAACAGCCAGATTTTAGATTTAGTTATATGGAACTACGGCGCCAGTTCCTTCTGACATAAACCAAGTTTGCTTGATCACTTGCTTCTAAAAAGGGACGCAAATGCCTTCTTGGCTGAAAAGCAAGGGCACGGAATTATAGTGTAGGAGTGGGGCTCCATATGGACATGAGGTTTCTCTGTAGAGGAACTGGTTAGATTGATATGTTTGGGCCATCTACCATATTCTTCCAGTATTGTGTAGTGAACATGATTGATGCACACTTTGGGGCAGGTGTGGGATTCTCTATTTCATAACATTTTGTTAGCGCATTCTGCCTCTGCTCCATCCACTATTTCAGCAACCCCACACTTTCATTTTGTGTGTATTCAAGAAAGGGCAGCTGCCTTCCTTCCATTCTTGACTCAATGCAGTTGTTTTGCAGTATGTCAATCTCTCAGTCCAGGTTTTCTAAAAATGTCTACACGACTCTTGAGCGACCTGTTTCTCCATTTCCAAGCAATGCTCTCTTTTCGCCATTCTGTTCTGACCGCCATACAGTATAGTTTCTTTTTAAATTTATATTTTGCTCTCTCCATAACTTGTAGCCTTTTTACTGACAGTTAGCTGCCAAGCCCTTTATTCTCACACTTGATGTTCTCCACATTATTTTTTTATAGGAACTGGACAAAAAAAATTCTCTCCTTTTTTCCCCCTTTGTTTCCAACAACTGGAATGCAGAAAGCTAGTTCACTTAATAACAAGAAAAACTCAGAATCCCAACCCACTGTGTAAGAATTCGGAATACCAGCGCACTCTACCTGATTCCTTGTATGTTTTGGCAAAAGCAAGTCTTAATGCATTCACCAGGTCCCAATGCCAAGTATGAATGTTTCCCATCTATCTGTTAAGACTTATTCTCCAGATACAGAAACTCATCTTGCCCTGGCAAGAAATTGACAAGCATTGGCCACCTGCTTATTTATGAATCTATTATATCCTGCTCTTCAATTATCAAATCTATCTTCTTTATAGTTTTGACAGACATCTTTCTGAATCGCTGATCATCTGTCCACATTGTCCCCGAAATGTACAGCTTTAAAAAATAATCTCAATTCACTAAGATACTCCTTTTTTTGTTCACTTATTTGTAGCATTACATATTCTAAGACCACTTCATATGTTTTTAGAAGTTCTAAATATTCTCTTCCACTATAATCAGTAGCTTTCTCTAATGGCTCTATTATTTCTAACACATTTGGTCGGAACACTATTCCTTTAGAAAAGGAAGACAGCAGGCAGGTAAACCACCCATCTTACTACTTCCAGCAGAAAAGGCATTCTCATTTTTCTATTGCCTACAGCTGGGGTTATGCCATACATAAATGCGAGAAGCCGCCTTCAGCATGAGAAGTTGCCCCAAACCACCCGAGAACTTGTTTTCTTTATCATACCCAAACAAGAGCTAAGATAGGGTACCTCTACCCATGTCCCAAATGCATTTCCCTTACAGACAAATACAACCAGCCCTGTTTTATGTTTCAATTTCAGAAGAACAACTTTAGCTAGATAGAGCTTATTTCCAGCTCTCTAGACAACCATGGTGCCATTTCTTTTTCCAGCTTGTATTTTTCAGTCTAGTTTCCCTCCCTACCCCCCTTTAATACTAGTTCCCTTTCTTAGTCTTTCCTGGCCATCTCTCAATCATCAAAAACCCAACCAAAAAGCAACAGGCATGTTTTAAACCACAGCATTTGGGCCATATAGCGGATCAAACTGACCTGATGCTGAGGGCAAACCTTCTCTAAGTTCTGGATGTCTCTTGGTCCACAGAATTGGAGAATAAGAAAAGTTGGGCTGACCTTGGAGAAAGTGTTCCCACTTCTGGCTGCTGATCTGTTCAACTGAGCCCTCTTAAAAGATCCCAGCCTGTTGATGATAGAGGAGACCAAAAGAGAAACAGGGAGGGGACCAAAAAGAAAAAAAAAAAGAAGAAGAAGAAGCAAGCAGACACCCAAGTGATGTCTCCGCCTTCTCCAAAGGGCCCCGACAAGGAAGATGAAGAACAGGGGGGAAAAAACTGCATGTATGTTTATATGTGGGGGAAACACTCCTACAGCTTCCATATGAACCCAATGAAATTAACACTTTCCCACTGCAGTCAATTCAAGGATAAGCTCCAGCGTCTGAAGTCGGAGAGTAGAAATCTAACTTCGGGGAACTTGTATTAAAGCCTGAAATGGCCACTGCATTTATTAAGGATAAGGATAAGCAAGGATGACAGAACTCCAGACCTCATCCAAACATAACTGGGGAACTGAAGTCCCTGCAAATTAAAAACAAAACAAGGAAGTTCATCATCAAAGTTAACATATCTGTGGCGGTCTTATCTCTTACTAGTTGAATCCAGGAATGTAAGATATCGTTTGCACAGTCTTTCATGGTGGGAAAGATGTAGCCTTTCCCTCCCTCCCTCTCTCTTTTCTCCAGCTTCATTTTACTATTCTCCAGAGCTTTCATGTATAAAGAAGGTGGTATAGACAGCGGGTGGTAACTTCTGGGTTTGGATACTGAAAAGTATAGATAACACCACAGTGGAGGTAAACCTGAAAGAAGACACTTATTTAGTGGAGGAGAAGATTGTATACAGCTGTATAATAGATCACAAAAGTATGAGTGACCTTCTCCCTGGAAGTAGGGAATCAATTTCTGGGAGACATAAAGAGGAAGTTGCTTGGGGCATCTTGAAGGCATCTAATTGGCCATTATGGGAACAGAGGGTTGAACTGGCTGGTTCTTCGGCTGATTTATTTATTTATTACATTTATTTGCCGCCTATTACACAAGGTGACTGGTCCAGCAGAGCTACTCTTCAAAGCAGAGCTCTGGCTTTATTTGCAATTAGTCTTGATCAGAAAAATAGGTCTGAGAGTGATGCTGAAGGACAGAGAAGTAGAACCAATAACTGGCTTCTTTGGCTTTCCAAATTAGTCTCAGTTAAAAGATGGGTGCTCTTATCCTGCCTTTAGGGTAGTGCCTTTTACAAATGGAATTCATCCTCCCCGTTCCTCTCTCCTTCAGCTAAGAAATTAAATGCCTTTGAAACTAGAGCTCAAACACATCTTGGCATAAGGAGAGATGCCTAGAAATAGGCATTTATGGATGCAAAAAGGCAGTGCACAATCTCCCCTTCCTCTCCTTGCAACTGTAGGTCTGCCTGTCCAGATAGTGAATTGCAGCAGGTGCTATCAGGTTAAGTTCTGGTGTTTGAAAAGGACAACTAGATTTATTAGGAAGCAACTGTCATACTTAGTTGACCAGTCCATTCTCATTTTAGAAGACCGTGCAGCACACATCACGATAGCAAGGTAAAAAAAATTCTAACCTATTGTATTATTTTGGTTGGTTGCACAGTCAGGCTGAATATTATTATCAATTTTTCTTTGATGCAATGTATTATTATTGTTGTTGTTCTTGTTATTCCTGTTGTCATTGCAGAGACTTGCGAAGTCATGAATTCGTCTCAGGGAAGGCTGTATTTTCCATGCATTAAAATACTGTATTTATTTGTAATTGGATCAGGGCTTACAAAAGCCACCATGTGAAATATTAAAATGCATTTGGAAGTAAGATGCTGTCCTAAGCCCCAGGAGTAGTGATGGGATTCAGCCAGTTCGCGCCACTTCGGGAGAACCGGTTGTTAACTTTCTGAGCAGTTTGGTGAACTGGTTGTTGGAAGAAATCATTAGGGCAGAGAACTGGTTGTTAAAGTATTTGAATCCCACCACTACCCAGGAGGCTTCTACCCTCTTCCAAATCTTGCTTGATTTCACTTGGAAGAATATATACAGTACATATACTTCCACCTTTAATACAGCATTATAGTATAAGAAGGCAAATGCTACAGAAAATATAGGTCTTGCTTGCAGTATTGTTTGGAAAGTGGGCTTAGAAATCGGCTTCTTTGACTGGCTGCCTGACAGCCTTCACAACTGGGAACAGAAGCTGAGAATTTAGAAAAGGCTATGTTTCTGAAGGCCCCATTTCACTGCAAGGATGTGAGGAGAGGGAAGCTATCATAGTTCCCATCATTCATTGCAACACTGAGGAGATCTGGGATTGCCCCTCTTGAATTGCCTGTGGGAACAAGCCAGCATAGTTGCTCTTCCTCCTTCTAACAAGCTTGTTTCTGCAAACCTTGCCCCCATTTCACAGGTGTCATGTGGTCTGGCTGAGTCAGGGAGCAGAGGTTGTGCCTGCGAGCCAATCCTTTCAGTCACCCCCTTGAATCCCCTAGCCTGTGCATCATGCAGCTTGCCGCTTTCCCCAGCCCAGCTCTTGGGGTGGTGCGAAAGCTGCAAGGCACAGTAGCTGTGAGTTAGCAGAGCTGGGCAGCTCTGATAAGGCCTTATCAGAAGTCTGAACTGACGGTTTGGGCTCTGAGTGACAGCGCAGAGCTGGGAAGCAAAACATTCATTAGTTGCGTGGGTGACTGCTAGGGAGCAGCTTCTCGGAAGCCTTCAGAGCAAGAAAAACAGTTGCAAACTAGTCTACTACCAGGCATCCTAGAAAACGCCAAAAACTGGGAAAAGGCCCAAAACCCGAACATTTCCTCCGGGCAAGTCAGTGATCATTCCTCTCACCTCAGCGAGAGAGACACGAGCCAAAGTCAAGTTGCTAGTCCTCACATTTTAAATCAATCAAAAGTGAAGCGCTTTATATTTCATTATTTATATCCCATTTTCCTCATTGTTGGACAATCATGTTATAATTATTGCAGACAGACATTGTAACCCGTGTATTATCAAGAGGAAGGAAGGTAGAACTGCCTTTGGGAACAGGGAAGGGATGAGGGAATCGTTAAGAGGAAACGAATGAGAAAAGGAAAGCATAAGGAAGAAACTCAGAATATCCCCTTTTTGCATGTTATGACATGGGACGGAGAGAAACACTTGCAGGTTTCAAAGTTCCGTTTCTGTACTCAACAATAATGAAGAGCATTCCTGCAATACTTGTCAATGCTTGTTTCTTGACTTGGCCTACCTCAAAGAAAGCTTGATCAATGTAGCCTTTTCAATTCCAAGTTTTCTTACGGAATGCTCTTTTTCTGTCATATCTGTTTCTCCTCTTCTGCCTATTACAGCCTCACTTCCCATTCCCGTGATTTTCTTCCAAATAATAATAGCTTTCCTGAAAGATTCCTGACACCAAGGGTTTGGTGTAAACTACAAACCAACTGTAAAACTACGCCTACTGTGAGGTTGGCACCTATTTCAGACATTCATTTCATTACAAGCATGAAGGCCAGAAACTTGAAATTCTTGTCTCTTTTTTTGAGAATGTGTTGAAGTTGTGGGACATCTCTTTCTTTCTGCGTAATGATATTGTGCCAGTCCTGTGTTCAATCTTGGAAAGAGTGGGGGGTAGAGCCAGAGTAGGTTTCTGATGCAAAATTCAGATGAAGTGTCCAAGCAATTATCTGAATATTGGTTTATCTCTGGAACCACATGAGGAGAGCCTCAGCAAGGCCACTTCTGTTACCCCATTTGCACAACCAGTACCCTCTAATCCTGAAGTACCCTCTCATCCTTCTCTGTAGCTGCTCCGGCCCTATGGAATGATCTCCCCGTAGCGATCCGGACCCTTACTACCCTTCCGGCCTTCTGTAAAGCTCTTAAGACCTGGCTGTTCCGGCAAGCCTGGGGCTGTTGATTTATCCAGCCCCACTCTAAGCTGTATGCATGCTGTGTAATTTTTATGTTTGTTTTTATTTTAATTTTTTATATATGTCCCCTGTTTTATCTGTGAGCCGCCCAGAGTCTCTTGAGAGTGGGTGGCATACAAATGCTAATAAAGCTTGAAACCTTGAAAATGAGACAGAATGTGCCAAGGTCTATAATTATAATTTTAAAGCACTTAAAGAACCCCCATTATCCACCACATTAGCAATTTTACCAATAATACCACGACAGGTGAAATTAGGGTTAGGGTTAGGGTTATTCAACAATTTGCACAAAATTGCTCCAGGATTTTTGGTGTGATTGTGTTCACTTTTTGCTTTACTTCCTTAATAGCTACCCATTGAAATAGGCCAAAATGAGAGGGACCGGTCAAAATTCATCCAGTGTGTTTCCACAGCCAAGAATGGATTTAATGTTAGGTCTACTTCAGTACAGGGGAACCTCCGGTCACGACCGTAAACCATTCCAGGACTTTGGTCGCAACCCGATTTGGTCGTGACCGGAAGCAAGCAAGACTGCGCATGCCCATACAAAAAAAAAAAAAAAATGGTGCAGAAAGGAAAATTACCATGGCTGTGTTTGATCGCCACCCAAGTATTTGTTCGTGACCAGATGCAAAAAGTTTGCGAACTTTTTGGTTGGCACCCAATTTGGTCATGGTCAAAAGCATTCGTGACCCGAGGTTTTACTGTACTCTAGTTACTATACCATTATATAAAATTCAGAGATCCATTAATGGCCCCTTCTCTTTAAGACAGTGGCAGTCTTAAAAGTGGAGCCACTTTAATGTATCAGGTTAGGAACTGGGAGATTGTGAGTTTTAGTCCCACTTAAAACATCAAGCCAGCTGGGGCACCTGGGCCAGGATTCTTTCTCAGCCCAAGGAAGCAGGCAATGACAAACCACTTCTAAAATCCTGCCAAGAAACTTGCAAGGACTTGTCCAGCCTAGCTCACTAAGAGAGTACAAAATCTCTCTTTCCTGTTGTGAGTATCAGTCAGACAAAGCTAAGAAAGAACATCAGATGGTTTCCTAATAATGGCAGCCCCCACTGATCTATTGAAAGAATTTGTCACTGGGGGTGAGAGTAAGCGGGATTGGTAGAAAGCACATGAGAGGCTCTTTTGGAAATTCAAAAGGAATCTTTGCTAAAGCTATTTGGGGACAAAATAATTATTTTGTGGTTTTAATGTCCCTCCCATATCTTCACTTCAAATCCCTACTCACTGCATGAGAATAGCAGGAGATGGCGATTGATAGAGTCTTAGTTTTAAAAGAAAGTGATGGGGTGAGAGCTAGTTTAGAGTATTACAGAGCATGTTACGAGGAAACCAGGCATATTTATATATCTTTCTCTATCCAGACACTTTGTAATAAAAGACCAGCTCTGGATATCCCTGCCATCTCAGATGAAGTAGGAAACTTCCAAAGAGAAGGCTTTTTCCATGGTGGTTTATGGTCTATTTCTCTCCTCTGAGATTATTAGCTAGCACAACTTCATGGATGTCTATGGAGATTCTCAATCATCAGGGTCATGGTTATCCCAAAGGTGCTTTTCCCAAAAGGCAACTGGACTTTTGGGGGTTTTCCTTTGAAAACATTTCACTTCTCATCCAAGAAGCTTCTTCAGTTTTAAGAAAGGCTGGAAAGGGCTGCTTAAGAGGACATATGTCACAGCCTTCCTCGTGTAAGAAAGCTGTATAATCTGATGATATGGGTGAAGGAGTCAATCCATGAGGTTGATAAATCGTCAAGTATATTTTTAAAAAAATCCAACTCAAATAGGAGCTTGAAATTGATGTGGCCACTAAATTGCAGCCTTTTAACATTTATTTCATTTGTGGGATAGCTCCCCAGTTCAGGCATTTCTTCATCCAAACTTAGTAACAAAAAACAAAAACAAAAAAAACAATCTCCAGGATCAACACTTCCCCACCATCCACAACCTCTCCCTAGCCTTATTTGACCTTTCAATTAAAGAACCTTAAGGTAAGAGCTCCAGTCAGAAGTCCCGCATAGTATCATAATCTCTTTAATCAGACTCTGGAAATGCAGCCATGTTGTTTTCTGATTGCATTTAGCTTGCTTTATCAAGCTAAGATGCTACAGCACTATATTCTATACAGCCAGTGGCAGGATTGGAAAGATAGCATTATGAGGGATAGATGTATAATTTGAGAATAGAAGGAATATACTAGCCATCTGAAGGAGAATAATTCAATATTAATAATACACATTAGTATTTGTACAACACCCTTTCTCTTCCTTCTTAATCTAGTGTTTTTAACCTCCCCGTAACAGACGTTGCTTAAGAGGAGAGTACCCATTTTAAATTTCCAGAGGATGGTTCAGATGATCCTGGAATGTGGAAAGTTCCTTTCCTTCAAGTAAAATCAGATACAGGGCCAGATTTAGATGAAAAGAGGCCCTAGGCTATTCCACTTATGAGGCCCTTTCACCTCCCATTTTTAAGTTTGTAAATTACATGAGAGACAATAAAATACATCATTACTGTGATATATATCAATATATATCAATATATATAGCTGGCCTCCCGACGGAGGGCGGCTCTGCTCTGCAGCAAAGGCAGCGAGGCCAGCTGCCTCCCCTGTTGCTCTCAGTTGCCCGTCTCGGTCCCCTCACCCTCACCTGCCTGGCCGCTGGTGGGCTCCGCGTCGACGGGGCGGCTACTGGGAGCGGCCGCACCTCTCCCAACCGCCAGTGCCGGGAACGTGGGTGGGCTCCCCAACTGCCGCAGCGCTGGAACAATCTTAACCAATACATTTTTATGTTTGTTTATTAGTCATATGCGTAGAATTTCTCCTTATTTTTGGTTCAGTGTTTTTAGTGTTCACTGTTTTTAGAATAGTGTAATTTTAATTTTGCTAACAATTTGAATGTAGGCCCTTCTTGATCTTGAGGCCCTAGGCTGAAGCCTAGTTAGCCTATAGGAAAATCCGGCCCTGGATGTATAGCATATACATGTAAAGAGTGGTTTTTTGAGGTGGGGTACCTCTCTCCCCCCAACATCTGGGCAAAGCTGAAGCATTAGGTCTCTCAATTCTGAAACAAGAAATGCCAGAAGCAGAAGCAAAGCCCTTATGCAAAACTCGCGAAAATGTAAAACAAAGAAACGCTCTCAAAAAACGCAGCCTCTTTGCCCTGTAGGCACCCCAGGCTCCACCCGTAGGCTGGAAACGAGCAGCTAATCCATGATGCAGCAGGATAGACAAGTAGAGATAAACGTTATCTTTAGAAGCCAGGCAGTGTGGTGAAAAGAAGCACCAGCCAGGAGAATGACCAAGGAGTTCCAACAGAGCCTCAAGATCTTTGGCCCTGCCTGCTTCCCCATCCTAGTCTATTCAACTCCACTCTCAGCAATGAAAAAGGAAGAATTTCCACCCTGCCCATCCTAATCTTAAAGGGTTTTTCTCGTCCCTCACTTAAGCTGTAAACCAGTGTTTCCCAACCTTGGCAACTTGAAGATGTCTGGACTTCAAGTCCCAGAATTCCCCAGCCAGCATTCGCTGGCTGGGGAATTCTGGGACTTGAAGTCCAGACATCTTCAAATTGCCAAGGTTGAGAAACACTGCTGTAAACTCTTTTCCACACAGTTGCAGCTATGTAGACGTAGTTGACCTCATCAATATTCTTTAAAGGGGGGAAAAACGCTGTGCCTCCTTATGGTTAAGAAAACTTCATGGTAGTGAAGATACAGTTGACATACTTTAGGGTAGTTGCTATAATCTAGAAACAACGACTGCACATAGCACCAAGATCCAAATGTGTAGAATAAGCCCAGGTACGTTCAGCCCCGTGTTATTTAATCAATGATTCATAGCTAAATTGAGGATTGGATCATTCCCCATACGTAGAGTATTTTTGAAAAAGAAAATAGAATGCATGGATGGAACTCTTTTTTTTTTTTAAACATTCATTAATGTTTAATGTATAAACTTAGGGTTTAATATATGCTTGTGGTTTTATTACTGAGAACAAGGGCTTTGACATACAAAAATATATTAAAATTATAACCATTGAATAATGATGACAAACCTAGATCAGAGTTTTGCAAGGCTTAGTCAGGCCGTGTTTCTGTGTTTGTTTTTTGTTTTTTTTCTGTTTTTTTATCGTTTGTATGTATTGTCTGTGTAATAAAAATAAAAAAATATTTAAAAAAAAAAGATCACAAAGTTACAATTAACTTTATACGTTGTTCGTATATTCTTTGCTGCCCTCTCTCTACTCTTTTTTTATTTATTTTTCGAGTAAATGTGTTTTTATTTTCCATTTTCAATTCGTACAGTCACATATATACTGTGCATAACCGGGGCCATATAACATTAAACAATAAACACAGCCATTCCTCTTGTCAACAATACCCCCCAAAATACAAACCCATTGTACCACTTCGACCCTCCATACACCCTTTCTTTCGCCCCCCTCCAACTTTCCTTCTTCCCTCCAACATTCCCCTCTACCCTACTTCCCCTCCCCCCCTATCACTCCTGATGGAACTCTTATATATGGAGTTCTTTGTAACAATGGAGACCAGTGGTGGGTTCCGGATCCCGGTTCAACCAGTACGGTGCAATGGGGCCCGGCATCCACCACATGAATGCGCACAGCGCATGCATGCCTCCTTACCTCCTGCGATGGTCTAACTGCTTGGCGGAGCATTGCGTAGGTGCAGTACACTCTGTGTGCGTGCGTGGAAGCGCCGAAGAGCTCAAATACAGGTAAGGAGGTCGGGTGGGCCCTCCAGAGAACCTTCCCGGACGGTACCCTGCAGGCACCGGTACACCTGTACCGGGGCATACCGCCTGCAACCCACCACTGATGGAGACCTACTCAATGGAGACCTAATCTGATCATTACTGTGATGGAGTGCAGTAAGGAGGTGGATTTTCAAGAGGGAGAGGGTGTATTCCAGAGAAATAAGAGTCAGCTCAGCCCAGATACTATGTGTGTGAGAAAGTGGGCGAAGACAGCCCCTCCTTAATAGTTCACAGAATATATTGAATATGCAGATAGTAGAGTGGTCAGTCTGGCAAAAAAAAGTGTATTTTTTGTGCAAAGCATTAAAGAACTGAATATTGATTATCATGTGCCTTTCTTGGTTTGGGGGTTCTGACGGTTACTAAAGGTTCTGAGAGGCCCACAGAAAAAAGTTCTTATGAAGAGTATAGGTAGTTCTCAACTTACAATCACAATTGAGCCCCCCCTTTCTCCTTTTAAGCAAGGCAGTTGTTAAGGGCGCTTTGCCCATTTTACAACCTGTTTTGACAGTTTTTAAGTGAATCACCAGTGTTGTTAAAGAGAATCGTGCGATTATTAAACAAATTTAGCTTCCCCCATTGAGTTTGCTTGTAGGAAGCCAGCTGGGAAGGTTAGAAATGGTGATCACGTGATCCCCAGGATAGGGAACTGTCGTAAGTACATGCCAGTTGCCAAGAGCCCTAATTTTGATCATGTAACCATGGAGATGCTGTAACAATTGTTAAGTATGATAATCGGTTGTATGTCATTTTTTTTCAGTGTTGTCGTAATGTCGAATGATCACTAAAATAATGGTTATACGTCAAGAACTAGCTGTATTTAGGGTTCTCCTCAGATGTGTACCATTATTATAATTATGATGGTTACCTAGCTTTTCTTGCTTCCTTTTATTATTTTCATGTCCCATTCCACAGTCAGACACAAAGCCAAACTAAATTTGTACAGAATCAACATTTCTGAGCAATTATTGTTACTTTCACTAAGGGAAATTTACTTGCAAACTGTCAAAAAATGATTGCTTTCTTAGATCAAATCATCAAACCGCATCCTTTGTGTAACTTACATTATTTGTTTTGTGCCAAAAAATGATTTTGAAATATTGTTTGGCGAAAGCTAGGTTTTCTCCCCCAGTAAAATTACTCCCTCTAAGCTTTTTGCAAATGGAACTGATAACTGAACAGCAAAAAAAAAAAATTGTTTGGAAACAATCTTATAATCCTGGCCTGGTATCAAAAATGTGGGTAACAAAAAAAGGTTGAACAGATACAGGAACCAGGGGAGGGCACAAATCAATACTCAATGTCTGGCAAATGTACAATTTTTCTAGACCTTGCAAAATAAATAAATTTAAAATAAAATAAAAAGTAGGTTTTGCTGATTCTGCAATTATTTATTTAAAACCTGATATTTTGATTCTCTATATCAGATTCTCTATATCAGTGTTTCTCAACCTTGGCAACTTGAAGATGTCTGGACTTCAAGTCCCAGAATTCCCCAGCCAGCATTGGCTGGGGAATTCTGGGACTTGAAGTCCAGACATCTTCAAGTTGCCAAGGTTGAGAAACACTGCTCTATATTATTTAGAGTTCCTTAAGTAAGAACTGTTGCTTTGAGCCTTTTAAAAGGAATAAATTTTAGTTAGGTTGCGGTCAGAAGGCAGCCCAGCTCTTTCTCCCTAAAAATAAAAATTCATTTTAAAAAATCATAGGGGAAAATGTGGAGAAAAAAAATTATCGGGGGGGGGGGGGCAGTGGTGGGATTAAATAATTTAACAACCAGTTCTCTGCCCTAAAGACCGGCTGGGTGGGTGTGGCCAGGCAGCAAAAGAAGCCTGCAGCCTCCTGGGAGCAAAAACGGGGCACTGCTGGCCACGCCCCATCCCCGTTTTGGGCCTAGTAGGCCTCCCTGCACTTACCGGGGCGCCAAAACGGGGCGTGTGGGGACTCCTGGGAAGGGGCGGGGCAGGGCCAGCCAGCAATTTAAGAACTGGTTCGGCCAAAGTGGTGCGAACTGGTTGAATCCCACCACTGATTGAGGGGATAGGTTACTGCCCATTTTACAATTGAAAGTTGAAGGAGGAAAAACTATTTGCAGGAGCCTGGTTTGAGTTTAACAATTGTGTTTGCTTCTTAGCTGAGCCTAACTTTATACACAAACACACAGCCAAGTTTGTTAAACAGAGCAATTGCCATGAGCGTATGTAAACTAGCTGTTGTTTCTGCAGTCCAGGAAGACTCAAAAATGACTGCTCATTTTACTTTTTTTTTTCTTGATAAGTCAGGATTTTGCCTCAGTGATTGTGAACCTGGGGAACTGTTATTCTTTCTTTTTCTACAACATCAACTATTTCTTTATTTTCTCCCCTTTCCTCTTCCCCACAAAATCCCTGCTTCATCAGAGTTAAATCTAGGCAGATGATCTTTAAATCAGGCCAGGTCTTAAGGACATGATCTGGGATAGTGGCAGAAATCCTCAGAAGTATTCTTAATTTGGTCAACAGATCCCAACAAGCCATTCCCATTGGATACCATGCTCCTCAGGGTTCACCCCCCAAATCTATAACTCAATAAACAGCCCAGGAATGTAATTGATTGCTTACCTGTTTAATTATCAACCTTTATAACAGCCATTGCATAAAAAGGAGGAGAGGGAGAGAGGGAGGGAGGGAGAGAGAGAGAGAAAGAAAGAAAGAAAGAAAGAAAGAAAGAAAGAAAGAAAGAAAGAAAGAAAGAAAGAAAGAAATTGGGCCTTTTCTTTTGGGCCCTACTCTGCTTCAGAGGATCAGAGACCTTGTTCCTCTGAATACATTTAAGCCTTATTTTGTTATCCCAAGGAGGGAAAATGTGGTCAGGGGGAATAGCAGAACAAACTATGTATATGCAGTTTTAAAAATGCACATTTATTTCCATGTCTTATGTAGCTTTGCTTTGTTCTTGTGTATTGTTTTTTATATTGTTTGGAGTTTAATTTTGTGAATAATTTTTTTAGAAAATCATTGGAAAAAAGGAAGACTATCAGGAGAGAGTTTTGTCACGTTCCCCACAGGATGGGTTTTGTGAGTCTTTGGAGAGAAGACTTTTTCTTGCTCCTTCTTCCAGGGTGGCAGCTTAGCATGCTCTACAGTAGAAACTACTGAATTCAGCCATCCAATAGGCCCTTGTATGGTGGAAAAAGTTAAAACACCTTCATGCTTTTGAAAGTCCTGGATTCATTTCAGCCACCTGCGTGATATCACTGGGTCACTGCCTTGTGGTTACTCACACAGAGGCCCAATAAATGCACAGCGCCTTCCCACAAGAATTTAAAGTGCCTCGAGATGAAGAACCAAACTTGCTTCGGGAGATGTTATAAAAGCCAGACTTTAAAGGAGAGCAAAAGGGGACTCTCTTTTTATACATCAATCACATACGGTGCCACCAGTTCGAGATCTACAACTGACCCTTCCAGTGGCTGCTCCACATGGAAATCACGCTGGTGCTGGAGCCCCTGACGAATCTTTTTGCCCCCACGCTGGGGAATTGGTAATTCCGAGTGGTGGGCCGGCAGAGGGGGCGTAAAGAAATAGGGATGCAGAAGTGCCTAAGGAACAAAAGGAAAGGAATCATCTGCCTGGCTCTGACCGTGGGAATTGGATTACACTTCACAGGTCTTCTACTGCAGTGTTTCTCAACCTTGGCAACTTGAAGATGTCCGGACTTCAACCCCCAGCCAGCGAATGCAGCAAATGCATTCGCTGGCTGGGGAATTCTGGGAGTTGAAGTCCGGACATCTTCAAGTTGCCAAGGTTGAGAAACACTGTTCTACTGGTTGAGCATTATGGGAAGTACAGGTAGTCCTAGAGTTACAATTGTAAAGAAGCCTGCCCATCACAATTGTATGGTTGCATGGTATGGTTGTAAGGTGATTGTATGCCCCCTTTTGCAACACTCATTAAATGAACATTACTATTCTTCAGTAAGGCCACGGTTTGCTCTGGGACAGAAATAAATGCCAATTTTCAGCAAAACCCTTGTGAAACTGTGGGATGCTGCAAATGGCCATTAATGCAACCCAAATGCTAAGCCATGGAAATGTGTTCACATGATCACGTGAAGGGTCCAGCTTTTAGTGAGGGGTCCAAGAGTTGGAACTTCAAATCCAGATCATAAGTACCATATTTTCTGGAGTATAAGACACATCTCCCCCCTGCCCTGCTAAAAGAGCATGGAAATATTGGTATGTCTTATAGACAGAATACAGCCATTTTTGGCCTCCTGAAGTCCCGTACCCCGCACCCCATTTTTGTGAAAAACAGACAAAACCAGGCCATTTTTTCGCAAAAACACCATTTTTGTTTAAAATACCTCATTTTTCACAAAAAAGGGGACATTTTTGCCTTACCCCAATCCTGCTGAAGCCTGCAGAGTGCTGAGAGAAGGCAAAAACTTTTTTTTCTTACTTACCTCTTCAAAATCTTCGTGCATCTTATATACCAGTGCGTCTTATAGTCCGAAAAATACGGTACCCTCTGGGTAGGTCCGTTGGGATTTTGAATTGTTGCTAAGCAACTGGTTATAAATCAAGGACCACCTGTATCAGCTAGGGAAAGATGCTAACAGCACAAAGGGGATACGGGTCACACATGCTGGATGAACAAGGTTTGAACAAGCTTCTACCATGCAATCCCTCCACCTCATTCCCAGAATTTCACATGAAGTGGGGAATGTAATCTCCCTCTTTAATCTTCTCATGTTTTCTCACTAGTGCTTAATATTGTTTCTTTTTTTTAAAAAAACACCTATTAAGGTGAAATAGTTGCATGTTGCCTTTGAAATAGTACCACAAGTTGTTCATTAGCTAGAGAAGCATCTTTAGGGAACTGGACTTTCTTAGCTGTGCAAAAGATCATAGACAAATATACACTGCAAAACAGCAAAGTGGGTTGGAGTGCCCTCTTTTGGTGACACAGAATGAACTTGCTTTCTTCTCAAGGAGCAAAATTTCTCAAGGAATTTTAAAAGTAAACTATTCCCCAGGGTTGATTTTTCAACAAGTATCCAAAATTTAGGTTTTAGGTTTTATTTAGCATTTATAGGCCGCCCTGTTCCCTGAGGGGACTCAGGGCGGCTTACAATAATAAGGGAAGGGGAGTGAAAGACAAAATACAGAAAAAAAATGTGAAATAACTAAAAAGTACTAAAACACAACATTCACTCAGCATTCGGGAGGGGCAGAAGAGTTTATCCCCAGGCCTGACGGGCTAGCCAGATCTTGAGGGCTGTACGGAAGGCCTGGACTGTGGTCAGGGTACGAATCTCCACGGGGAGATTGTTCCATAGCGTCGGAGCAGCAACTGAGAAGGCTCTCCTCCGGGTGGTCGCCAGTCGGCACTGACTGGCGGATGGAATACGGAGGAGGCCCGCTCTATGCGATCTGATGGGACGCAGGGAGATTATTGGCAGGAGGCGGTCTCTCAGATAGTCAGATCCACTACCATGGAGCGCTTTATGGGTGGTAAGTAAGACCTTGAATTGCACCCGGAGATCTACAGGCAGCCAGCGCAGCTCGCGGAGGATAGGTGTTATGTGGGCGAACCGAGGTGCGCCCACAATCACTCGCGCGGCCGCGTTCTGTACTAGCTGAAGTCTCCGGGTGCTCTTCAAGGGCAGCCCCATGTAGAGCACATTGCAGTATTCCAGCTTAGAGATCACAAGGGCTCGAGTGACTGTCGTGAGAGCCTCCCGATTCAGGTAGGGCCGCAACTGGCACACCAGGCGAACCTGGGCAAATGCCCCCCTGGTCACAGCCGATAGATGGTGATCAAAACTCAGCTGTGGATCCAGGAGGACTCCCAAGTTGCGGACCCTATCTGAGGGGTATAAGTTTTGTCCCCCCAGCCTGATTGATGGTACGGTGGTCAAATTATTGGGAGGAAAACACAACAGCCACTCGGTCTTGTCTGGGTTGAGCACCAGTTTGTTTGCTCTCATCCAGTCTTTAACAGCTTCCAGACCCTGGTTCATCACGTCCACCGCTTCATTGAGTTGGCACGGGGCGGACAGATACAATTGTGTATCGTCCGCATATTGGTGATACTTTATCCCGTGCCTCCGGATGATCTCGCCCAGCGGTTTCATGTATATGTTAATAGGAGGGGGGACAAGACCGACCCCTGTGGCACCCCATATGTTAGGGGCCTCGGGGACGATCTCTGCCCACCCACCAACACCGACTGCGACCTGTCCGAGAGGTAGGAGGAGAACCACTGCAAGACAGTGCCGCCCACTCCCACCTCCCGCAGTCGTCGCAGAAGGATACCATGGTCGATGGTATCGAAAGCCGCTGAGAGGTCAAGGAGAACCAGGATGGACGCAAAGCCTCCATCCCTAGCTCTCCAGAGATCATCGGTCAATGCGACCAAAGCGGTTTCTGTGCTGTAACCTGGTCTGAAGCCGGACTGGAAGGGGTCAAGATAGTTTGCTTCCTCCAAGGTACGCTGAAGCTGGAGGGCCACCACTTTCTCAACAACCTTCCCCACATAGGGAAGGTTGGAGACTGGACGGTAGTTATTAAGAACAGCTGGATCCAAAGACGGTTTCTTCAGAAGGGGTCTCACCACCGCTGCCTTAAGCTCGGTGGGGAAGTGCCCCTCCCGAAGAGATGCCACAACAACCGCTTGGATCCAGCCTCGTGTCACCTCACTGCTGTTGGCAACCAGCCAGGAGGGACACGGGTCCAGTACACAAGTGGAGGTACTCACAGCTCGCATAGCCTTGTCCACATCCCCAGAGGCAACTTCCTGAAACTCAACCCAGAGATGGTTTGCCAAGTCTTTCCCCTGTGTCTCAGCTGGCTCTGCAAGAGTGGAGTCCAGGTCCGCTCGAAACCGGGCAACTTTGTCCGCCAAGAACTGAACATACTCCTCAGCCTTACCCTGTAAGGGGTCCCTCGTCTCCCTCCTATTTAGGAGGGAGCGGGTTATCCTAAACAGGGCGGCTGGGCGGGACTCGGCGGACGCTACCAAGGAGGCAATGTGTGTTCTTTTTGCCGATCTTAAAGCGCGAGTATACTCCTTGGTGCATGCTGTTACAAGTGCCCGGTTCAATTCAGACCTGTCTGATCTCCACAGGTGCTCTAGGCGTCTCCTCCGGCGCTTTATCTCCCGGAGCTCCTCGGTAAACCAAGGAGGCCTCCGGGGGCCGCTGACCCGGAGGGGCCGTAGTGGCGCAATCCGGTTTAGAGACCCCGAAGCTGCCGAGTGCCAGGCAGCGACAAGGGTCTCCACCGAACTGTGGGCGAGAGTATCTGGAATAACCCCAAGCTCCGTCTGGAACCTAACAGGGTCCATCAGTCGCTTGGGGCGGAACCACCTGGTCGGTTCCTCCTCCCTACGGTGGGGGTTTGGCCTCCGGAAGTCTAGCCTCAGTAGGCAGTGGTCTGACCACGACAGGGGTATGATCTCATTACCCCTCAGACCAAGATCATAACTCCACTGCTCCGAGAGGAATACGAGGTCGAGCGTGTGACCCGCTGAGTGGGTTGGGCCTCGAATTACCTGGGTCAAGCCCATGGCTGTCATGGAAGCCATGAACTCCTGCGCTCCGTCAGAGCGTTCACCGAGCGAAGGCAAGTTGAAGTCCCCCAGAACTATAAGTCTAGGGAACTCAACTGCTAGCTCGGCTACTGACTCGAGGAGCGAGGGGAGGGCTGCTGCAACGCAGTTGGGAGGCAGGTACGTAAGCAGCAGACCCACTTGACCCTTGAGGTCCAGCTTCACCAGCAGGGACTCACACCCGACAAGCTCCGGAGCAGGGATCCTACGAGATAAGGATATAATCTTTGGCGCTCTTAGGGAATTCCAAGAGATAGCCTAGATCAGGTTCAAATGCTATGCAAAAGTGCTTGTAAAACCATTGCTTATTTTCTCAGATTCCTTGTTACAAGCTAAGCCTAGGATAGGGAGTGGATGGAAGATGTCCGTAAGTGGGTATATCTAAAGGATCTCCATGGCAGGGGACAATCCAGAGGTGGGTTCCTACCAGTTCGCACCTATTCGGTAGAACCGGTTCGTCAAATTTACCGGACCGGTTAGAGGAGGTTCCACCAATGGACCCTACAGAAGAGGTTCCAAAATTTTTTGAAACCCACTACTGCTAAAGGGTTACGGGTGCAAGGATCTTGTAACTTGACAGCTTTAAGTCTTGCATGCTTCAATGCCAGAGTTCCTGAGCCAATGTGACTGGAGGAGGAATTCTGGGAGTTGAAGTCCATAAGTCTTAAAGCTGTCAGGTTTGAAGACCCCTAGTTTTTTTTCTAAAGGGTTAGGGGTGCAAGGATCTTGTAACTTGAAGGCTTTAAGACTTGCATGCTTCAATGCCAGAGTTTCTGAATAGCTACTTGGACCAACCTAAGTACTAATTCATAATTTCATATCCGGTCATATGGGTGGCAAGCCACTCCCACAAAGGAGGCCACACCCACAGAGTAGGTTCGAACAATTTTTGAAACCCACCACTGGGACAATCCAATCTCAACCCTGGACTGAACTCATCTGCTTTCATTTGTAGTTTTGCAACTGACATTAACCTCCAGAGGCAATTTTACTAACGCAGAATCACAGTTTCAATCTATCAGAATTCGGCACCTATAAAAATTATGTGTCCACCACTTTCTTTGAAGTGTGAAAAATGTGTTTTTAAAGAAAACGGCATGGATGACTGAGCATGTTAATTGGGTTTGGACAGTCACAAGGGGCTCAAACTACTCCTTCGTTAATGTACATGTAGTAGTTTCAAAGAAAGACTCATACATACTGGTTTCTGCCAATACAGGTAGTCCTCAACTTATGACAATTGAGCCCAAAATTTATGTTGCTAAGTGAGACGTCGGTTAAGTGAGTTTTGCACCATTTTACAACTCTTCTTACCACATGCAAGGGAATTATTGCAGTTGTTAAACTATTAACATGGTTGTTAAGTAAATCTGGTTTCCCCATTGACTTTGCTTTTACGTTGCAAAGGTGATCACATGACTCCAGGAACTGTAACTGTCATAAATAGGAGTCTGTTCTCAAGCATCGAAATGTAAATCACATGACCATAGGGATGTTGCAATGGTCATAAGTATGAAACACTCGTGACCTGACAAATGCGCGCCTGTCAACTGCGCACCGACAAAACCGCGGCGATAAAATCGCGATGCCTACAGCGCACCCACAAAGGCGCACCGACAAAAGAACGGCGACAAAAGCGCGATTATGGTTAAGGTAAGGGTAAGGGTAAGGGTAAGGGTTTAGGTTTAGGTTCAGGGTTAGGTTTAGGTTTAGGTTCAGGTTCAGGTTCAGGTTCAGGTTCAGGGTTAGGTTTAGTTTCAGGGTTAGGTTTAGGGTTAGGTTAGGGTTAGGGTTAGGGTTAGGGTTAGGTTTAGGGTTAGGTTAGGTTTAGGGTTAGGTTTAGGATTAGGGTTAGGTTTAGAGCGCGCTTCTGTCGGCGCACTGTTGTCGCCGTGCTTCTGTGGTCATTCGTCCACACGATTTCGAACTTGCGCGTTTCTCCCCGCGGTTTTGTCGGCGCGCTTTTGTCAAGCGTGCATTTGTCGGTCAACCTGAAACACTATCATGTCACTTTTTTGAGCACTGTCATAACTTCAAACTGTCACTAATCAAACTGTTGCAAGATGAGAACTGTCTGTACACTGTACATTGTGTACAATTAGTTGCTTCACGCAATCCCTTGCTTTGCTCTTTGCAGGATGCTAGCACTGGCACTACACCGGCAGCCTCACTGCTCCCCCTTACCTGGGCTGCCTGCATCCGTTGCTTTGAAGGATAAACCAGGAACTCTTTCAGGAGCTGCACTGCTTGCGGAGAAGCATCTGGCACCACCTGCTCCAAAGGGATGGGCTGCTTCTCTTTGAAGGAGATTTTGTTGTAATCAGGCAACTCTGTAATCTCCTGTCCCAGCAAAAGAATAACAATGTCGGCTGTGACCAGGGGGACCTTTGCCCAGGTTCGCCTGGTACACCAATTGCGACCCTATCTGGACCGGGAGGCCCTTCGGATGGTCACTCACGCCTTCGTCACCTCAAGACTGGATTACTGTAACGCGCTCTACATGGGGCTGCCCCTGAAGAGTGTTCGAAGACTTCAGCTAGTTCAGAATGCAGCCGCGCGAGTGATTGTGGGTGCGCCTAGGTACACCCACGTTACACCTATCCTCCGTGAGCTGCACTGGCTTCCCATTGGTCTCCGGACACGCTTCAAGGTGCTAGTCGTTGCTTTTAAAGCCCTACATGGTATCGGACCTGGCTACCTGAGAGACCGCCTCCTGCCAGTTACCTCCCAGAGACCTATTAGATCGCACAGACTAGGCCTCCTGCGGATTCCATCTGCCGGTCAATGTCGGCTGGCGACCCCCCGGAGGAGGGCCTTCTCTGTAGCTGCTCCGGCCCTATGGAACGATCTCCCCGTTGAGATCAGGACCCTTACTACCTTTCCGGCCTTCCGCAAAGCGACCAAGACCTGGCTGTTCCGGCAG
The DNA here is from genome assembly GCF_009769535.1 of Thamnophis elegans. Lineage (NCBI taxonomy): Eukaryota > Metazoa > Chordata > Lepidosauria > Squamata > Natricidae > Thamnophis > Thamnophis elegans. Next base: position 10,853,940 of record NC_045542.1, read on the forward strand.
GTCTGGGGCTGTTGAATCATCCAGCCCCATCCTAATTTATGAATGTTGTTGAATTTTTAATTGTTGTTTTTTATTTTTATATCCTCCCCCTTCCCTTTTTATTTGTAAGCCGCCCTGAGTCTTCCGAGAGTGGGTGGCATACAAGCTAATAAAATAAAATAAATAAATAAATGGGGGGACTTGGCTGTTGGTTTCTTCACTTTTAAACGTTCCCGCTCCTCCCCTGGGCCCTAATCCCTTTGGGCAAGCTAATGGTTTATTGGACCGACCGGCCAGGTCTTTTGATTAGGTGTGCCAAGCACGCGGAGGACACAACACAGCTGCTCAATGTCGTTTTCGCCAGGGAAGAGAGGAGAATTGTTGAGAAGTTCAGCAAAGATACAGCCGACCGCCCTGGTTAAAGAGAAAAAAAGAGGTAGCTGGATGAAGGGATAAGGGGAAACATCTCTGTCATCCAAACAATCAATCCCTTCCCTAACCAGTTTCCTGCTTCTTATGCAGTGAAACCTCTTTGATTCTTGATTTCAATATGTTTCCCCGCCCCATGCAAATATTTCAATGTTCCATTTTATAGACTTCCATTTCTTTTGTGCAAATTTGCATTCCTTTTTGCTTTCCTCATTTGGGATAGGCTTCCCTTTCCTCGAGATTTCCCTAACTAATGTTGATTAATCGGGATGATGGTAATAACACTTTTCCGGATCTAGGAAATATATTATAAGTAAATGTTGATGATTGTATTTCTGAATGATTTCCTAGCATTTTGGAGAAACCTGGATTTTTTTTTAACTTTCTTTCAACGTTTGCTTTCTAATTTCCTCATCTAAAAAAGTATAATTATACTGGATTCCCTTGGCAATTTTCCACCTGCTGTGCATATAAATTATATCCGGTGGCATTGTGGTCAAGGCTTTCAGTCAGTTCAACAATTCCATCTCTAACACTCCAAGGCTACCCTCTTAAAACAGGCCAGAAATAGAACATTCCAGACTGATTAAGTGAAAGAGATCAAAGCTGCTCACCACAGGTCTACACCTTCATCATACTTTCGAGCACCGTACAGCAATTCGGGAGCCCGATACCACCTAATTGGGAAGAGTACACCAATTATATTATACACATCTCTTATTCATCTCTCACAATGTAACTCAATTCTAGCCCCCATAACATTCACGTCTGGTGCCAACAAGACTCCAGCACTTCCTTTACATCTGTGTTTCTCAACCTTGGCCACTTGAAGATGTCCAGATGCTGGCTGGGGAATTCTGGGAGTTGAAGTCCGGACATCTTCAAGTGGCCAAGGTTGAGAAACACTGCTTTACATTGAGGAATGATTTCAAAATTCTTGGAATAAGGTCAGAACTGGGAATGTCGCTGAGCTATTTTGTCCAACTTCCATTACCACTAAACATGTTAGCTGTGGTTACTACGAGTTGGAGATACAGGCATCTTCCCGTTTGATTCTGCCTTCCGTGGCTAAATGCTCAGTCCATAGCCCATGCCCATTGCTATTTACCTGGTGGCCACTTGATGGCTATATAGTCTATCTCCATCACTGGTGAACACTCGGGCCAAGCCAAAATCAGCAATTTTCAATTGCCCTGTGGAGCTGATCAGCAAATTGGCTGGTTTCAGATCCTGAAATGACAAGGCAAGAATTTGAAATAGCAAGGTGTCATCTTCCAGGGAGAAGGAAACTATATATTTTTTTAATTTTATTTTCCATTTTTCATTTTCATACAGTCACATATATACTGTGCATAACCGGGGCCATACAACATTAAACAATAAACACAGCAATTCCTCTTGTCAACAATACCCCCCAAAATAGAAACCCAATATACCTCTTCGACCCTCCATACACCTCTTTCTTTCGCCCCCCTCCAACTTTCCATCTTCCCTCCATCATTCCCCTCTACCCTACTTCTCCTCCCCCTCTACCACTCCTCTCTCCCAGTCCCTTTGCCGGAGCAGAAATTATTTATAGAAGGGAACTATCTTCAGGTCAAATTTGACCAGGCCTCACCCGGTGCATAATAGAGTTGGCATGGCAGAAAGCCACTCCCTTGAGCAGCATCAGCATGTAGCCTTTCACTTGGGCTTCAGTAAGAGGCTGTTCAGAGTTGCGGATCACCTCGGACAGATCAGAGAGCATATACTCAAATACCAACACAAACCCTGTGCCATGAGGGAAAACGTCTTTCAGTTGCACCACCTAAAAGAGAGAAGTTAGACAAGTTGAATTCAATATTGGGTGACCTGAGCCACGATTGATATAACGAAGATTACCTAGCCTTCTATCCTCAGTATAGTGACTGAGTGTCTGACAGACACAGCATGAACCATCTGAAGGTATTTACAAAGCCTTAAATTATATTATTCCCCCCAATACCTACGGTAATATATCTTTATGCTGAACACATTTCATTAAGCTTCTTTAAGCTGGTCAATTAGCCCTCCAAAAGAAGTTGGTGAGTAAAAGTGGCAGGAGATTGCTTCCACTCCCACTGCTTTTTTGTCCATCTGTGGTCATTCTGCTTCTCTGTTTAAGTAAGGAAATGTCTCTGAAACAATGACCCAATGGGGCATGAGTTATCCAATTATTAGGTAAAAATCTAGTAATCATTATATGCAGTTTTTATCTGTTTCTGGACGCTCAAGGGAGTGGCAGCAAGTTGTTTCAGTGAAAGGGAAAGTCACAGCAAAGTTATAATGGCTCAGTTCATTCATAATTTGCTTGGAATCCACACTGTATATCGGACATTAATACAATCAAGTGAGTCCAGAGGTATTTCACGAGAAGAGTACTCCACTCCTCTGCTCACAATAGAATCCCTTACGACACCACGGTGGAAATTTTGAGCTTGGGGAACCTAGAACTAGGCCAATTAAGGTCTGACCTAAGCGTAGTACACAAAATTATCTGCTACAACATCCTACCTGTCAATACTACTTCAGCTTCAATCGCAGTAATGCACAGGCAAACAATTAATACAAACTCAAGGTAAGCCGCTCCAAACTCGATTGCAGAAAATATGACTTCAGCAACAGAGTGGTCAACGCCTGGAATGCACTACCTGACTCTGTTGTTACATCCTCAAACCCTCACAGCTTCAACCTCAAACTGTCTAGCATGGACCTCACCCTTTTCCTAAGAGGTCTGTAGGGGGCATGCATAAATGGACCAGTGTGCCTACCGTCCAGAGGTGGGTTCCTACCAGTTCGCATCTATTCGGTAGAACCAGTTCGTCAAATCTACCGAACCGGTTAGAAGAGGTTCCACCAGTGGACCCGGAAAGTAGGCCACACCTACAGAAGAGGTTCCAAACTTTTTTGAAACCCACCACTGGTCCTTGGATAGGATTATTCTACACTATCACGCTCATATTTATAAAACTCAGTGCCTCTGTGAAAGGTAAGGATGACTACTGCGTTTGTGGTGCAATCAGAACATTGCGTGTGTTGAAGTTGTTTTAACGCAAACCAAAGATGCCTTTTAAAAAACAAGTTTACATCATATTCTTATGCATGCCAGTGCTGTGTGTGAGGTAATTTAAGGTGGTTCTGACAAGTGTCATCGGCATCTTCATATCCAGTCACATGGGCGGCAAGCCACTCCCATCCGGTCACATGGGCAGCAAGCCACTCCCACAAAGGAGGCCACACCCACAGAGTAGGTTGGAACAATTTTTGAAACCCACCATTGCTACCGTCCCTGGACTATTGTCCCCATTCATTTGTAGCTTTTTCCCTTGTTCAGGTCCATGGTTATACTTATACCTGTTATCTCGTACACGTTTGACAAAATTAATAAATAAATAAATAATAAAATAACCTTTATCTTAATTCCCAACACTCTCCCTCAGGTTATTTTGCCTTGGAGCGATATGTAAACCAGGCTAATTTGTTCTGAAAGGTTAGTTTATTAGAGGCCTAATCTGAGATAGAACTTGAGAATCCAGTTAACTGATCCGGTTAACTCATGAACTGTCACTTCCACAAGCTACTCACGTGCTGGTTTTCCTCAATCTCCTGCAAAGCCTTGATCTCCCGCAGGGCTTGGTTGGGGATCCCATCCTCCAGCTTGCGGAGGGCCACTTTCTTCAGTGCCACCGTCTCCCCAGTCTGCCAGGTAAGGGAGCAAAAATAAAAATTGGAAGCAAATGTTCATCTCCGGGGCGGGGGGAACTAAAGCTGGCTACATTGGCCTCAAAGATCGTAAAGAATTCCATGTCAGGCCTGCAGACACTTTCTTTTAGGATCTATGGCCTGCCACACTAATATTCTTTTCTACTTAATGGGGAATTGGGAGGGGGAATAGTAAGGAGTAGAATGTGTTGTTGTCAAAATAAAATTCCTTTTTAGAAACCAAGGTCATCTTTTGTTCTCTACATTTCTGAGCCTGACCGGAACTGGATGGATGAAATTGTCAGCATGGCAGTGGAAGATTGGACCATGTGATGGACTTGTGGGTGTGGGGGCAAGATCATGAACTTTCAACTGGGTGGGAAAACCCGGGAAGCTTTCAGATTTGGGTTTTCACAGATGTGCCAACAGGTCTCTCTTAATAAATTGGGACTTTGAGGAATACTTTGCCTTCGACTCTGATTTAATTTTGGATGATATTTGGAACGCTGACATTTCACTTACTTCTATGTTCTTGGCTTTGAAAACAATGCCATGGGCTCCTTCTCCAATACGGCCAAGAATGCTATATTGATCCATTGTGGTTTCTAATAATTGAAACAGACAAAGAAAAGTCAGCTCATCTGTTCCAGCCTGAGATTTCATGGATTCTTATTAAATAACTTGTGATCTTATCTTTCCTTTTTTCTTTGTTAAAAGTATGCCCCACCTTTCTCTTTCAAGCTAACATTAAACTGCTAACCTAACCACCCCAAAAGTAAATGTAATTTAAAACAATTAAAATTAGTTTTAAAATCTATATAAAACTACAAACAGTTCAAAAGGCTCAAAATAAAGAACTACATCTGATGACAAATTTTCAAATAGCAAAAAAAGGCCTCTCATCTTGCCAGCTGCCAATTTCTATCGGGATGTTCCTGCGCTATTTTTTTTTGTGAAACTAGTTAACTAATTTGGCTTCCAACAAGGAAAAGTAAGTCACTGAAAAAATGTGATTAACCAAAAAAAAAAAAAAAACCACCCCATGGTCTTTACAAGATCATAATTTCTAAATCGGGAAGCCAATTTGTTAAATCAAATTTTAAAACATACTATGACTTAAATCTTCGATGCAATTCTCTATCTTTGAATTAATTCATTGAAATCAGAGGGTGTATTTTTTTTTATATTTATTCAATTTGGATGCCCATCTCAACAAGTAACTCCTGGCAGCAAACATAAAATGAATCAAAACAAATTTCCATTTTATAATGCACACATTAAAATGCACACAGCATTTGAAGAAAATACTATGGATGGTGTAAAGCCATGAAGACTTGTTCCTCCAGCCACATGGCCAGCTGGGAGTTGAGTTCAACACATATACCGTATATTTGGGATGGGAGTATGTTGACTTAGTTGTATATAGTGTTTTCTTTATGTAGCCGTTGTTAGACAGTCAGGGTAATATTGTATAAGATGAGTAGCCTTATAAACCTTTTCAATACTATAAATAAATATGAACTTTCTCTGCTCCAGCACATATACAGAGTGGCAAGATTTTTTAAAAGTCAAAATTCTTGATGGTATAGAAGATAATTTCAATCAAAGCAAAGCAAACTTCCAAAATGCATCATAGGATATATACTACATTACTTTGTGGATTTCTTCAGTGTTGATTTCAAGATTCTTTGACAAGGTATTATAGTATTGAGGAAGCAAAGTCAGGCTACTCTTTTAATTCCTTTTCCAGAAAAGTAAAACATAAAATAACCCAGCCTATTATAAATTAGTCAATACTAAAAGGTTCCATTTAAACAGGATAAGAAGACACCAATTACAAATCATATTATATGGGATGGGAGTTCAATACAATACAATACAATAGCAGAGTTGGAAGGGACCTTGGAGGTCTTCTAGTCCAACCCCCTGCTTAGGCAGGAAACCCTATACCATTTCAGACAAATGGCTATCCAACATCTTTTAAAGACTTCCAGTGTTGGGGCATTCACAACTTCTGGAGGGAAGCTGTTCCACTGATTAATTGTTCTAACTGTCAGGAAATTTCTCCTCAGTTCTAAGTAGCTTCTCTCCTTGATTAGTTTCCACCCATTGCTTCTTGTCCTACCCTCAGGTGCCTTGGAGAATAATTTGACTCCCTCTTCTTTGTGGCAACCCCTGAGATATTGGAACACTGCTATCATGTCTCCGCTAGTCCTTCTTTTCATTAAACTAGACATACCCAGTTCCTGCAACCGTTCTTCATATGTTTTAGCCTCCAGTCCCCTAATCATCTTTGTTGCTCTTCTCTGCACTCTTTCTAGAGTCTCGACATCTTTTCTACATCGTGGTGACCAAAACTGAATGCAGTATTCCAAGTGTGGCCTTACCAAGGCCTTATAAATTGGTATTAACAGTTCAAGTTCAATATCAATCAGAATATAACGAGTAGCAATTAATTCCTCAATAATATTTGATACGCTTGTTTTTATTAATAGATTCAAAAGCAAAACCACCTCTTGTTTAAGTGATCCCCCCCAATTATTGGACCCAGATTGTTGGGGGGCAATAGGCTGTAAACATCTTAGAGAGGGCTGTAAAGCACTGCGAAGTGGTATGTAAGTGCTATTGCGATATCCTGGATGAGAGAAGCAATTTTCTCAATAACTGGAACCTGGTTACTCTGAAAGAGCAGAGGTGGCGCAGTGGTTAAATGCAGCACTGCAGGCTACTTCAGCTGACTGCAGTTCTGCAGTTGGGCTGTTCCAATCTCACTGGCTCAGGGTTGACTCAGCCTTCCATCCTTCCGAGGTGGGTAAAATGAGGACCCGGATTGTTGTTGGGGGCAATATGCTGACTCTGTAAACCGCTTAGAGAGGGCTGAAAGCCCTAGGAAGCGGTATATAAGTCTAACTGCTATTGCTATTGCTAAATACAAGTCTAGCATATAATTTAGAAAGAGAAATATGCATAAAACCTATCCCAGATATCCAAGTTGAAATATTAAGATAGTTGCTTTAAAGAGGATAAATGCCAAATCCCTTTTGTATATGGCAAAATGATCCCATCAACCATGCCACTTTCTTTAATCCAAAACACGAACATAGGAAGCAGTTTCAATCCTAAATTAAATCATCAATTTCAGCAGTTCTCCTGGATTAGATAGAGATCTATCACTGGTTCTGCAAACAGGATTTCACAGCAGCACTGTTCTCTCATTTCTGGACTGCCCACAAACATATTCAGTGGTATACTGTTGTGGAATATAGCGGTTCCTTGTTTTATGAAATATTCAACAACCCGCAGGTATTAGTTTTTTGCAAATACACCTAGGATCTTTGCAGAGATATCAAAATTTAAGATATAGCCATCATAATATACTAAAGCAATAAACGGGATTGATTCTAATAATTCTATGCTGCTACTATCTACTATGCTGCCCACCCAACTGGGCAATTGCTCAAGATCTAACTGCACGAAAGAAATAGAAAAAAAAAATCTATTCCTACATACTTTCCCGTTACGGTGCACGCGCATATTTAAAATGTGAAAGAGGTAAGTTGCACAGTGGTTAAATGCAGCACTGCAGGCTACTTCAGCTGACTGCAGTTCTGCAGTTCGGCTGTTCAAATCTCACCGGCTCAGGGTTGACTCAGCCTTCCATCCTTCCGAGGTGGGTGAAATGAGGACCCGGATTGTTGTTGGGGGCAATATGCTGACTCTCTGTAAACCGCTTAGAGAGGGCTGAAAGCCGTATGAAGCGGTATATAAGTCTAACTGCTATTGCTATTGCTCTCTCTCTTAACCTAAGGCGCTAATGCACCGCTTTTGCTAATGCATAATGGTAGTAATGGTGGTTGCCTGCTCCTTTTAAAAAAAAAAAAAAAAGTGTGGAACCCCCATTAAAAGTAATAACGCTTTAAGAAAACAAAATAAAATAAAATAAAAAACAGCCGCGGACAGCTTGAAGGGATAATTGGGGTGGGGCTCCGCGTCGTCTTATGCAAAACCCTATAAACCCCTGCTTACCCTATTAGAGGATCCCCGCCCAGGGCCCCTTAAAGGATTCCAGGGAGAGGGATGCGGAACTCCGCCATCCAGCCCGCTTTCTCGGATCGGGTCCCCGGAGAATCAGGAGGCTGCTCAGCCAAAGGATTCCCCGATGGTCGTTTCCCAGCATGCCGCGCGCTCCCGCAAGTGGCGGTTCCCCGGCATTTCCACGAGAGTTCAGGTTCTCTATTGCGGGGCTTCTCGGCTTTTAGATGGGTGGACTTCAACTCCCACAATTCCATGCTGCCCAGGGGGGTTCTGGGAGTTGAAGTCCACCCTGCTCTATGAAAAGTAGTTAGCCTAGCTTCGCATATGAGCCGTTTCCTAAAGTTGTGCGTGCGTATGTGTGTGTGCGGGTAAAAGATGTGTGCACTTCAACTCTTTGATTCCCAGGATTCTCCATGATGACTAGGGAATTTCATCATGAAGAATCCTGGGAATTAAAGTTCACATATGTTAAAGTTGCCAAGTTGGAAAAACACTGCCCGTCTCGAGGAAACAGAAGGATCCCACAACACTCTGCTGGATTTTCGCAGTAGAGTTTCTAAGCCAGTGTTTCTCAACCTTGGCAACTTGAAGATGTCCGGACTTCAACTCCCAGAATTCCCCAGCCAGCGAATGCTGGCTGGGGAATTCTGGGAGTTGAAGTCCGGACATCTTCAAGTTGCCAAGGTTGAGAAACACTGTTCTAAGCAATCCTTTGGCCACTGTTCCCCCCCCCCCCCCCAACCTGTGCTTTTTTAAAAAAACAACCACCAAACAAACCCATATTTATTTACATATTTCGGGCAAACAAATCCTGCAGGGTATGGCAAAACCGAGTTTTCTGTCCCGCTAGAAACTCAGGCGGCCCTAAGTGAAAGGTTCAAAAACATCCCTTTGGAAGAGAGGCGTACAAAATCGCAAAGATCCGTTAGTGGTTTCATTTGGCATATATCTTTATCTTTAATGATTCTAAAACGCCCGTCTACAGCATAGAGGAGCTCTAAATGCAGAGAGCAAGGAGGCTTCGCACATCCCATGCCTGCTATGCCGTTGTTAAAAATAGGAATACAATTTACACATCTCCATAAATCAGCGTTTGACCAAAACCGCAAGGTGCGTGCGGGCGTATTGCTTAAAGTTAAATCTACCGTATTTTCCCTTCTCGGAATAAAGACAGTATAATATCTATCGTTACATATTCGAGGTAAATAAAAGGTTCCCACGCCTTAAGGCTATGAGAGGATGTCGAACTGGGATCGATAAACTGCAATTCGCCCCACCTGATGGAGACACTGCCACAAAAAGGTGTGTTGAATTAAGTTTTTAGGTTGGCTGCGTACTTTCGCCACCCTCGCTTCAAGCTTGGAAGGAGTCTAATTGGAACCGGAAATGATGGCTCTACAACTGGGATTTTTCAACTTACCTCTTCGCCAGGCAGTACTCTTGCTGCGGTTTATAGAGACGGGACCGCGTTGCCCAGCAACCCGACTCCAACGGTTCCTGAAGGTCCCCTTTCTGAAAGCAAAGCGCCGCGGAAGAAATCTGTGCATGAAACCTTTTGAGTTCTCCAGAAGTTTGGGTAGTATAAACAGGGTTCTCCAACCTTGGCCATTTGAAGACTTGTGGACTTCAACTCCCAGAATTAATTAATTCAATTCAATTGACCCAGCAAAGCTGGCTGAGGAATTCTGGGAATTGAAGTCCACAAGTCTTCAAGTGGCCAAGGTTGGCGACCCCTGGTATAGAAGACAAAACGAGCATTGAAGGAACAAGAATTAGAACACAATTAAAAAGTACTCATTCATTTGGGAACTTTTCTATTTTCCCCCTTTTAAATTGAACAAAAATCCTGGAAGACTTAGGTCCCTCTCTTATGTAGTTGATCCTAATAAATATTATCCCCCTTTAATGGATTTACACTCATAAATAGGACTTTCCCTTCCCAAAGATGCCCATTCAGATGTTGCTGAGTTACAAGTCTGGTGGCGATCTTCTTAAGATCACTGGAAATGCTTCGCTTGCCACCTGCTGCCATTACAGCTATGCAGAATTCCAGTTCTAAGGACAAGTATCACATCTTGATTGGCTGAAGATGTCTTGCAGAAGGACAGTGTTGGAAGCCCTATAGAGCAGGGGCTTTCAAACTTTGTTAGGCCACAAAACCTGTTGTTTTTTTTTAACTTAACAATGAAGAGATTAAGGAATATTCCCAAACTGCATGCTTGTAGCTCTGTGGAAGAATATGATTCCTTTCAAAATCAAATGTAATTTGGTAATCCACTTTTCAGCTTTGATTTCCAAAGTTGTAATATTTCTACATTGTCCCACTTTAAGTTTCAGTTTCTTAAATCTCACCCATCTCAATATTGCCCTCACATAGCAGGCCAGAGACCCCAGAGTACTACGGAGCCCACCAAGTGGTTTGTCCGATTGTTGTCGTCAGGAGTATCATTGTGCTTTGTCAACCATGAAAGACAGGGAAGGGCTTTTGACTATACAGGTAGTCCTCACTTAGTGACTTCTTGTTCAGCAACCATTCGAAGTTACAACAGTGCTCAACAAGAAGACTTATCGCCGGTCCTTGAAGTTGTGGCTGTCACAGTGTCCCCACAGTCACAGGATCATGATTGGGACACTTTTCAACCAGCACACAGTTACAGTGGTCACATCTTCCCCCAGTCACATCATCACATCAAGAGCCAAGGTGGCGCAGTGGTTAAATGCAGCACTGCAGGCTACTTCAGCTGACTGCAGTTCAGCAGTTCGGCTGTTCAAATCTCACCGGCTCAGGGTTGACTCAGCCTTCCATCCTTCCGAGGTGGGTAAAATGAGGACCCAGATTGTTGTTGGGGGCAATATGCTGACTCTGTAAACCGCTTAGAGAGGGCTGAAAGCCCTATGAAGCGGTATATAAGTCTAACTGCTATCACTATTGCTATCACCACTTGTGATCTTCACTGCCAGCTCCCAATAAGTCAAGTCAATGAGGAAACCAGCCACCATCTGATGTTGTGCTTAATGACTGCACATGATTCCTTGACAACCACCTGAACTGTCATTGTACACTGAACAGCGCATTTAATTTCGTTGTACAAGATGCAATGACAATAAAGTAAACTAACAATTTCAACAGCATTCCTGGAATCTTTATACTGATAAAAACTTCAATATGTTTCTTCTAGTGATTTAAATGTTGGATATCATGGGGAACAGGATAAAATCCTGAGAGATCTCAATTCACCATGGCAAAGTTTATGGTGGTGCAATTTTCTGAGGCATATTCTGGCCTCGTCTTTCTACATGTGTGTGGTCTGTGTCTGTCTGTATGTGTGTGTGTGTTTGTGTGTTTCAGTCAGTGTTTACTCCTGGCAATTCTGAACACGTCACTGCAAATTTCTTGGCAAGATTTCTGAAATGGTTTGCTCTTCCTAGAGGACTCAGCTTCCTAAGTCTGAGAAAGAAGAATTGGCCCAAAGTGTCCCCCTCCACCCCCTGAGACTTTGTGCCTAAGATGGGACTAGACCTCACAATCTTTCAGTTTCCAGCCTGAGGCCTTAACCACACCCCAGACTAGCTCTCTGTTCATCACCTAGCCCCATCCCTAACTACGAATTAGAAAGAGTATCACAATATTAATCAAGAGATTCAGGTGAACCGACCAAATAAATTTCCATCCCCTTTCATATGACCTCTACCGAGGCAAATCAATTAAGAGCATAGTAACATTAAATCAGTATATAGTAGCATAACAGTAGAGCTGGGAGGTCAATTATTTAATCCAGGCAAACTCTGTGCCCAGTGCAAGTACCCCAAATATAACATTTCTATCTATCTCTGTTTGGATGTATCGAGTTTCATTTTCTCTCAAGGCCATTGGTTTCTCCATGGAACAATTGTTACTCTTAGGAAGAATACTTGAGGTTGGGGACTGACTAACCTATGCAATGAAACTATTGTTCCCATAATATATACGTAGCTCTTAATCAAATACTAAGATCGGTATTAGGGAACACAGGTATCCCCATCTCTGTTTCCTAAGTGAAGATTTTTGCATATTTTTTTTCTGTTAAAAACCATTCTAGCGTTTTCAGACCTTACATACTGATATTATTTTTAATTTAGGATTTAGTTATGTTACCCAGTGGCGTGTCAGATCTGATGGGTCTTTCCTATACCTCTACACATCCAAAGATTACTGAAAATGCTGAAAAAGACCAATCATCATTTTGTGCACAGTGCTAAGTGTTGCTTCTTACATTCCACAACTTCTGTCCTCTGAGGAGGTCGTCATTGCATGGTGAAGACATTACTATTTACTTTTGAAAGGCAAATCAGAAACACCTTACACTCAGTCTACGTTTCAGCCGGTCTAGTTTGCTAAGCGGAACATAATAGTGTACTTTTATCCCTCTTGTTGGAAACATTATTATTACGATTATTATTACTCTGCTGCTTTGCAGGTCCCCTGAGAGCTTCTGCTCTGGAGACAAATTCCTTGTGTGTCTAATCACACTTGGCCCACAAACTATTTTATTCTATTCTATTTGTGGGGGGAAATGTTGATGTTAAGACAAAAGTCTATATTTTACTTGTCAGACTAATCCGTATATAGCTAGGGATCTATTCAAAACATGAAATATAATCCAGCAAATCTTCTCCATGACAAATTCATTTCTAGTAGATAGCAAACCATTTTCTAGAAGTGTACAGCTTTAATTTTTCCTTCACAATTTTCTCTGTTATTGATGACAAGCTGTCTTATAGTGTGTAAAATTGGGGGGCGAGGGGCGGCAGAGGGAATAGGAATGTTTGCCATCCTCCACAGGGGATGCCCCTCTTCTCCAGATTTTTCAAGGATAAAAATATCTGAGGAGCCCCTAATGGGATTGGTCCATCCAACTTGCTCCAGAAGAAGAGGCCTGTTTAAGATTTCGTCTATCAAAGAATTTCAGAAGAATAAATCTTTCCTGCTGGTGCAGAAGAATCTTTCCTGCTGGCTCGGACCCGATTCTCCTGCAGGAGACGAGGTTCACCCCATACTCTTGGCCTTCCAGAAAAGCGTTAAAATCTGACTTTGACTGTTGACCTGGGGGTCCCAATGAGGATACTCTGTGCTGGGGGTAGTTGAGAGGATAGAGAGAAGATCCCCACCCCTATGTTGGCTGTCTTCTTGGTTTTTAGTTTCTATTTAATCTTTCTTATTTTTAATTATTTTATGTTTTTATCATTTGCCTGGGAGTTGTTGAATAGTAATATGAGAGGCATATAAATTTAATTAATAAATTATTGTAATAAACAAACAAAAAAAGATTTGGCCTGCTTTCTTCAGGAGCTTTGATGCAATCTATCTAGCCCTGAAAATCTGAATTCAATAAAGATCAATATATATTCCCTGTTTTGGTCAAGCTCATGTTGAAATTATTTTTAATTGCTTTCTTTATGTTTCTCTAGTAAACTCTTTTTCTCAGTCTGACCCAAGTTAGGAATTGAATACTTTAAATGTTTTTTCTCCCTTCTGCGTTCTTCGCTGAACAATATATTGTTCCTTTTGTTATAAATATCACTTCCTATGCACACCTTTAACCATTCTGAGCTTTTATTTTCCTGACACCATTTCTGTCTCTTTGATCTGGTGACCTGTCCACTCTCATAGTCATTCCTTTGGATTTTTTTAGATTTTCTCCTCGCTTTTTCTGTGCAGGCACGTTCAATTTGGCTGTCTTCCATTTTTCATCCTTGGATGACTTTGTTTGAATTTATCTACCAACAGATGGCAGAGTATTTCAGTTCGCCCATCTCTACTATCTTGTATCTCTTAAAAATATCTGAACATTTTATCTGGAATACATTGTGTGTGTGTGTGTTTGTTTGTTTTTTATTTGTGCTGATAAATAAATAAAGGGAGACTAGTATAGATCTATCTCAAGCTATTTAGCTCTCATCAGCTAGCCATACCCTTGCTGGGATTTGAACCTGGGCTATATTACATACTAGGCAGACATCTTAGCCATTAGGCCACAGGCTCTTATCCATTATCAATGTATGTATGTATGTATGTATGTATATATGTATATATATGTGTGTGTGTGTGCGCGTGCGTGTGCGTATGCATATGCATGTATGTATGTATTCTTATTTGGGTGCTCAATAGTGGACAATGGGTCCCTGCTTTTATTCTGTTTAATTTCAACTTGAATGATTTCAACAGCACCATTGTATTCATTCACTTGTTATACACACAGTACAGCACAACGTGACTCCTTTTCAATTGCTTCTCTTGTGACTGAATGAAGAGAAATGCTTTTTTTTTTTAAAGTACAATGTTAGATTTGGCAAAATATAGTTGGCAGTGTCTCATAAGTAGCATGCAAATATTTATTGAAAGCTAGAACTCTTTTCTAAGCACATCTGCCTTGTGGTACTGCTTCAAGGAGCCCTAGAAAGAGGGAGCTGTATTAGCGAGGGACTGATTTGAACAAGATCAACACCTGCTTGTCTGATAAGAGTAATCGTAAAGAAGATTCCACCACTGAATGTGTACAGCTTGCACTTCCTGTCTTCAAAGGCAATCCTCATCCAGCATGTAGAGGGGGGGGGGGAATGCACTACATGATTGTCCTTGTCTCAGTCACAATTGAGTGCAAAATTTTTGTTGCTAAGCGAGACCTTTGTTAGGTGAGTTTTGCCCCCATTTTATCACTTGCCTTGCCACAATTCTTAAGTGAGTCATTGCAGTTGTAAAGTTAGTAACATGGTTGTTAAGTGAATCTGGCTTCCCCGTTGACTTTCCTTCTCATAAGGTTGCAAAAGGTGTTCATCACCCACCCACCCACCGGACACCGCAGCTGTCATAAACATAGGTCAGTTGCCAAGTTTCTGGATTTTGATCATGTGACCATGAAAATGTTGCAACAGGCATAAGTGTAAAAAATTGTCATAAGTCACTTCTTCCAGTGCTATTGTAGCTTCAAACAGTCACTAAATGAACTGTTGTAACTGTATTTAAGGTTGAAATTTTCATTTTTCCTATTCTTAATGAAAACGAAGTCTGGATATGGCCAAGAGAACAATGTTCCTTTAATAAAGTAATGTACTTTTTTAAAAAAAAAGTCCTATTGGTGGAAAAATGTACCTTACATTCCAGGCAAGCCCGTTTACCCTATGGGCTTTTTGAAATCCCTACTACTGGTTGCTACACTAGCAAAGTTCTACGTCAATACAGTATAAGATAGTTATCATAAAATCCCAGCAAGCAACTGAACAGTTAAGAGTCTATTCATATCTGGCCTCATTAATAAATTGTGTATTACACCAACACGCACACTTTGTCATTATTCTCACCATCTTCAGTGATACTGGGTCAATAGCAAACCTAGATTTGTCTAGGAGGACATTTTATCACATTTCACTCCTCACACCCTCATTTTCAATTGACACCAGAGCTTACATTGACAATTACGATTTCTACTGCATATTAGTGAAGATGGTGTTTAACTATATGGAGAAATTTACCATCAATGCAGAATGAGGTTAAGGAAGAAAAGGGTTAAAAGGATAAACTGTAATTCAGTCTGGCCACCTCATCACAGTTACCATCTGTGGCTAATGATGGAATTGGTCCTGGAAAAAAGAAAACAATGGGATTCACTAGGATCCATCACTCTCCACCATTAATCTCTGCAATCTCAATCATAGATATGGTAATTGTCTTTTGGATCTGCAAATTGGGATGGGTGGCCCAGCAGGAGCCGTTGGAGCTGCCACCAGACTCTGACAGCGAGGGGCCCTATGAGTTGGCCCTGGAGGATGTGGAGGACCCTGGACAGGGTTCCGACTCCGAGCAGGGTGCAGAGACACTGGTTGGCCAGTGGCGCCTGAGCCTTGGATCAGTGGGGAGGAGACAAGAGAGTGATCCAGAAATCAACTGTGAGTTGTTCTGGGATGCACGCTGTCGAAGGGCTACTCCTACGTAATTACAGGAGGTAATTACACTTAGCTGATGGTCATTAAGCTCCTTTCCAGACTATAAAAGAGACTGCTTGTGCTACATCCTTCTTGCAGAAGTCAACACTTTGACTAAAGAGAAACTAACTTGGCAGGCTGGATTGCTGCTAGAGTTTGTTTGCATTGCTGCCACGGTTTGTCGGACTTGCTGCCAAAGTCCTTATCTGTTTGTTTATTTGGCTTTCAGCCACCGAGAATCTGGTCTTGTTATTCCATTCCATTTTACGCTTGTCTCGGATTTCGTTACTGAACGGAGGAGGGGGTCAGAACAGGTGGCTAAGATTGAAAAGGAATAAGAGGAATAAGAGGAAAATATGCTGCCAAATTAAGAGATAATAGCACTGAAATATCAGAAATTTCAGCTACAGATTAGCATCTACAACAGTATAACCACACCTTATTCCTGTGCAATTTTCATACAAAACATACTCTTTTGCAACTCAAAGAATATGCTTTAAAATAAAACATGCCTCCCATTGCTTTATAAGAAAAGCAATAAAAGATGTGTCACCAATCCTGGGAAAGCAAAATAGGCATGACCTTTCTTTCTTTCCTTCCTTCCCTCCCTCGTTTCTTTTTCTTTCATCAAAGAATTACAGAAATCTCTGGATGCATCCTCTGTTGCTCCAACTTTTTTTTTTAACACCATCCCAAAGTGAGAAGCAGTGAAGGCAAAGAGAGACCATCAAAGCTGGCTCATATCCCAGCAAGAGGGGTGTCAGAAACAAAATCTGGAGGAGGCAGCATTGTGTGGGATGTAGCAGGAGGGCTCTCTGAACAGAAAGCATAAAGGAGAAAAGCACAAAGGAGGCCGTCTGGAGTTCTCCTACACAGGCACATGTGTATACATATATCAATCAAAGCAAAGCTGAAGAACAGGCAGACTCCAAATCTTGCACAGATACCGAGACATCTGCTGGGTTACAGAAGGAGGGCTGGCAGCCAGAACTTTTGGTTCTGGCACCAAATCTGGCTGAGAGAGCAGTGAGTTGCTAGATTGTAAGGTTATGATCAGGGCAGATCAAAGCTGCCCGAATAGTGACTTTGGTTCCAGAACTCTGAGCACTTGGAATATTTTTCTCCACCTTTTCCAAAAAAAGAGAATTAATACAAACAAAGAAAAGAGGATGCTTCCAGGCTCCCTAGACCCTGCGGCCATGGCTGGGACAGAGAGGTGAGAACACTTCAGCACCAAGGACAGGATCACAGGTAAGGAATGAGAAAGGGACCTGGATGACTATTAAAAGCTTGTTCAGTTAATGTTGTAGCATGGCAGGTAATGATGTTGGAGAAGTGGCAATCAAATAATAAACTACATCAGTATTTTATGGGATGAACTAGTCATTTTAAAAATGTCTCAAATCTCAAAATTAAAATTCCATTTATCATTGTTCCTGACATAAAACAGTAAAATAATCCCACTTGAACTAAGTCTGCAGCTTTTATCAGTTGCCTATTACATAATAAGAAATTGTTTATTCTGTATTTTTTGTCCCCTTCTGCATTTGAACCCATTTAACATGAGGGTGGGAAGGGTATTCATAGAAAGTGCCATGGCAGAGTATTTGATGGATTGAAAAATTCAGAATGCAACTTGGATATTCTCAATGCAGTGGAACAAAGCTCCCAAGTTAGGAGTAAGTTACCAGCAGCAGGAGAAACACATTTTGAACTCTTTGGTATAAAATGTGTCACTGGCACATTTCAATTCCCACAGAAGTAACAAATCCAGGACTTTGATTTGATTTGCACAATGAGCCCTTCCTTGAAAAGCTCTTACACAAAGTATTTCGCAATTTATTGCATTTCCATTTGACTAGATGTTATGAGTGCATAAACATGACTTCAAGTGCTTCAGGTAACACTTGAAGTCACTAACTGATCAATACCTTTTCTATTTCGGCGTTCTAAATAATGCAACCCATTATTTATATAGTATCTTTTTAGTCTTTTACTGCAGTGTTTTTCAACCACTGTGCCGCGGCACACTAGTGTGCCGTGACATAGTGTAAGGTGTGCCGTGGGAAAAACACCCGCCTATATTGAATATAGGCACAGAGTTAAATTTTTTAAACATTTTCTAATGGTGGTGTGCCTCGTGATTTTTTTCATGAAAAAAGTGTGCCTTTGCACAAAAAAGGTTGAAAAACACTGTTTTACTGTATAGCAACAGAGTATAAGAAGCTTATAGAAATTTATGAATGCTGGATTATATGAGCTGCAATTCTTGTTGTGTTAAAAACACTCTGGTCTCTGAAAGCAGGTATTTTCTCTATACAGGCTGATTTGAGAATTTGCTAATTAAGGTACTGATTTAAAATACAGTGAGAGAGGTTGTCTCCCCTCCCTTCTCAATTGTTCCCTTGAAGAAAAGCATAGTTCCTGTGACCTCCCAGTTCAATTCTTGCTCCAAGGGTACAAGAAAGCACCACTTTCAGCAATAAAAGCAGCGTAGACTTTATTATTTACAGGAACTGTTATTTAGCCACCATTTAGTAGAACATTTTAAATATTTCTCTTAATCAGAGTTTACACAGAATGTTTTTATGGGTTAGATTTAACACTGTATCATCTGTGGTTATAGGGACCAAGTATAACATCATCCTCTCCTACTAGAGAGTGTTTTTTAACTATGCTTCTCATAGTTAAACCATTTGGCTTGATCAAATGAGAAGGCATGCGTTCTGTAAGCAGCCTTCGCTTGTGAAATAATTAGGAATCACTGGGGCTGGATTTAATAAAGATGGAATGATTAGACTGGGATTTATATCCCTCTCTTAGATACTATTATATGCATTGCTGGATTTTTCTAGGATTCAAATTTTATTGGGTTTTTTCTGCTTCTAGTATTTTGGGAAGAGGAAAATTGCTTCTCCCTTTTCACTTTATTCACCCCATATATAGTTTTCTACAAATCTGTCATATCACCTTTCATTTGCTCTTTTTAGATTAAAAATCCCCCAAACATTCTAGCCTTTCTTCATGAAAGCTCTTGTCCCTGGATGATCGTAGTTGCCCTCCTCCTCCAGCTCCACTATATCCTTTTTGAGACGTAGTAATCAGAAACCCACACAATATTCCAGATACTGTCACACAATTTATATAAGGACATTATAACCTATTTTATCATTCGTAACATACCATTGCCCTTTTTTTACAGCAGAGGCACAGTGTTGATACATTCATTGAACTGTTTATCGTTAACTCAAGATCTCTTGCATTCTCAATGCTAGCCATGATCCATGTATACAAATTTTGTTGTGTTCTGGATGGGGTTGAACTATTTTCTTCAACATCTCGGATTCTCTCAAGGTGCTTTCTCAGCATCACTTACTTGTGCTCTTCTGGAAGGCCAAGAGTGTGTAGGGTGACCCTCACCTCCAGCAGGATAATAGGGCGGTGGCCAACAGAAAAGAGGCTTCCTTATTGCTTCTTCAAGTAATAGCTCAGGTCATCTAGCTGGGAAAATGGCTTCTCTGCATTATGAGTAACCATGTGTTTAAATCAGACTTCTAAGTTTTCAGGAAACTAACTTATGGAAACTAATTTGAAGTAACATTAATGCACAGGACAATTTCCTTCCACCACAGGATGCCTGCTGAAAAACTGGGAATTAATCACGTAGACCAGAAGAGAATTCTAGACAAACTGGAGATCCACCTCTGTTAATAATTCCAAGTTATTATGATTCTATATTACCAGACATCACTTTTCCAATAGAAATTCCCCACAAGATCTATGGATATGCTGAAGAAAGGTCTTCTCCCTCAATCATGACACAAAATGAATAAATACATTAACATTGCCCCATAGAACATCACAACATGATCCACTCTCTTCACCAACAAATCATACAGGCCGTCCTTGACTTATAACACTCCGCTTAGTAACTGTTCAAAGTTACAACAGTGAAAAAATATATGACATGGCTGTTTTTCACACTTCTGGTCCTTGCAGCATCCCCCATGGCCACGTAATGCTTCACAACTGACTCACATTTATGACAGTTTCAGTGTTACAGGGTCATATGATCACCTTTTACAAACTTCTGCCATCAGTGGGGAAACCTGATTCACTTAACAACTATGATGCTAACTTGACAACTGCACTGATTCACTTAACGAATGTGGCAAAGAGTCATTAAATGGAGCAACACTCACTTAACACATGTCTCAGCAACATACATTTTGGGCTCCATTGTGGTTGTAAGTTGAGGACTACCTGTATTTTCTACTTGTAAAAATCAACACATGAACATATCTCGGTTTCTCTTGTTGAAAATGAACATTTACTCGACTGTTGTAGTTAGGGTGTTTTGGTTTTCTGAGTTGATTTCTGCCCTCTTTCATCTAGGCTTGACAAACAACAAACTCCTTTGAAACAAGTGTTGCTGCTGGTTGAACCTGCTCAAGTGCTGATTCAGAAATAAGGTGCCCATTCAGGTCAGTAAGGTTGGTCGAAGGTAATAAATACCTCCCTTAACTGGCAGCACAAGAAAGCAGATAGCCTTCAAGCTATTCCTGATCAGTCCTGGGCTGCTCATTGTATGGTAGCACACCTTCCAAAAGTGTGAAAGTCAAGCAATGTAAAAAGAGCCGAGGTGGCGCAGTGGTTAAATGCAGCACTGCAGGCTACTTAAGCTGACTGCAGTTCTGCAGTTCGGCTGTTCAAATCTCACCGGCTCAGGGTTGACTCAGCCTTCCATCCTTCCGAGGTGGGTAAAATGAGGACCCAGACTGTGAGGGTGATATGCTGACTCTGTAAACCGCTTAGAGAGGGCTGAAAGCCCTATGAAGCGGTATATAAGTCTAACTGCTATTGCTATGGCTATTTTGTTTGGGACAAATTGAGAATATGGGACAAATAAAGAAACAATGATACAAGATTGATATTAACCATCTAACAAATACAGAATTCTGGCTAGCTTCGTTTCACTTTGCATTTTAAAGTGGTTTAGGAAATTAAATACATTAGCAATAGCAGTAGACTTATATACCGCTTCATAGGCCTTTCAGCCCTCTCTAAGCGGTTTACAGAGAGTCAGCATATTGCCCCCAACAATCTGGGTCCTCATTTTACCCACCTCGGAAGGATGGAAGGCTGAGTCAACCCTGAGCCGGTGAGATTTGAACCGCTGAACTGCTGATCTAGCAGTAGCCTGCAGTGCTGCATTTAACCACTGCGCCACCTCGGCTCTTAATTGGCACATACATTAATTGGCACATACTGTTTTGTAGGTGCATGGTATACTTTCACAATTAACAATATTTTTAATAGTCATGTTTGCACTTTTGATAATGTACTGGTGATACTTGCCCAATACTTTCTTCTCCTCCCCCACCTTTTTTTCCTTTGAACTCTGTACCACTCTTTACAACTCTGTAAGAATTCACATTGAGAAAAGGCCTTCCAAAGATCTGGGGAGTCTTTCCTGAAGAGAAGTACACAGGTATCATAAAATTATCTCTATGGTTTTTTTTAATCCCTTTCTTTTCTGTCAGTTTGAGCCTCTATGGCCATGCACTTCACAAGTCAAGATCGTCAAATGAGACTCAGCAGCCAAATTCTCTGAAAAACCAATTAACAACTTCAAAACAAATTATAAGGAATATGTCAGGGATTACCTGACATATTCCTTATAATTATTAATTTTGTTGTATGTATTTTGTACAATGACAATAAAGACTATACTGTACTATTACACCCTTTCTAAGCCTAGGTGGAAGAACCTGTCTTCAAGCTCTTCCATATTTTACTATGTCCCCTCTCGTGGAAAAGTAATCCCAAAAGTAGTTATGATGCAATTGTTCTCCTCACTATGGTAACTTTGCCAAAGCTAAGGTTAAGTGAAAAGTACCAAGTAAAATAGGATTTCATTTTCCTTTCTCCTTCTCACTGCAATCTCATCCTTCTTTTGCAGCCCTATCATGATGCGTCACCCCTTTCCAGCATTCCTAATGATCTCCATCATTCTCATGCGGCCGGGCACCTTTGCTCAAGAGTTTCCCATTCAGAGTCAACATCATCATGATCAATATTGGTACCAGACAACAGTAGATCGAATCCCAGTCATCAGTGAGTTCCTTCCGTTCTGGGGAAGGGGAGGGTTGAGTAAAAGTTATTAACTCCAGCCTTCGTTTTGGAAACTTAGGGCCTACTGTCTTTTCCCCAGTCATCTGATTGGATAATAGTTTGTGCATTTTCTGTTAAGATCACTATTTTGAGCACCCCCAATTGTATTTGTGCACAAATAGAATTACTGTATACTCCAGTTCTTAGAGTGTGGAGGTGAGTCTTCCAAATAGGCATAGTAATCCCTAAGCATCAGAGGACACCGCAACTCCACCCAAATGACAGCAAATTTGACAATGCAAATAACAACTTCAAGTAACTATCGTCCTGATGCAGTCCAATTTCCTTGCAGTTTTGTCACACGACAAGAGGTAAAATACTGGGTACGTGTGCATGTGTAGAAGTTGACACCAGATTAGATCCTTCACTCTTCTGTGCTAGGAGAAAAAAAAAGGTGCAGCAGACAAAAATCCTCAGTGCTGCCTCCTCCTCCCATCTTCCCTCTCAACTCCTCCCCACTGTAGGTGGGGGAACCTGCAAAGTGATTGCTGTCAAACGCTGCTGCAACCGCAACCATATTGAAGAACGGTCCCAAACTATCCAGTGCTCCTGTCTCCAAGGCAAAGTGGCTGGCACAACCCGTGGCAAACCTTCTTGTGTGGATAGTAAGTACTAGGAGCCAAGATCTTTCTTTCTCTAACCCCAAGGGGCAGGAAAACCCAAGGGGATATACGGACCAAAAATCTAAGCAATAAGAATCCTGGGAAGAGGTTAAAATATGGATCCAAACTAAAGAGGGAAAAAAAAACCCCATCAAATGTACATAAACGGATATGGGTCAGGATGAGGATAGCTTATAGCATGTAGACTGAAGAAAAGATGATTGACGGGCTTGATAGTTGTAGCCTCTTTTATTAGAGGACTGCATGCATGTTCTATATAATGGCTCTCAGGCCAGATGTAAGTAGTGGTTATGTCTTAAAAGTCCTCAAATAGTATTTATTGTCCTTCCACGATAAAGCAGGATACTTGATTCAAGCAGGACAGACAGTTAGCTAGTTTGGAATTCAGGAAGTCCCATTTGTCTCCGGTCTAAAAGCTCTTGATGCCAAGAGGCCCAAATAGACTAGAGGCATTCCATCTTAACCACAAACCTATTGAATTGCCGCAATGAACAAGTGACCAATGTCAGTAAAGTTCATGGCTTTAAGGAGGGATGGTAACAAGCGTCTCCCTCTATTATATAGCCTCCATTGTGACGGGAAAGTGGTGGTGTGATATGCAGCCCTGCCTGGCTGAAGAGGAGTGCAAAGCATTACCCGACAACTCAGGCTGGATGTGTTCATTAGGAAACCGTGTTAAAACCACCAAGGTAAGGTCTCTCACAACCCTGACAAAAGTCATGTCTGCACAGGATGCCACTTCTTTTCCCGCATCTCAAATGTGTATCTAGTTCTTAAGGATTGTAAAGGTTTTGTCACTTTTTTTTAAAGCCCATTGTACAAATAGTAGAGGAGATTGAATTTCCATTTAACAATTTATCCTGGCTTGTTTTTCAGATCCATCCCAGGAAATAAAAGTCTGGTAGAATGGAAAACCCATTTCTGAAGAATGCATGACATTGTATTCTGTACTGTAATTATCATCAACTTCATGATGAAGGGGAGGACAAAACATCGTATTGCTGGATGCACTGTAACTTTGCCGAAGACATTGTTGCTCTTAGTTAAGGGAAATGGAATCAAAGACCTTTCATTAACAGAAGGAAGATTTAGCCCTCTTTTTGGGGGGAAACAGAAGAGCAAGTTGGTTCAAATGAGTCTGAACTTTCTTGTGAAAGACTGCTGAGAAATTTCCTATAAACCGTAACTATCATTTTTGTCAAACGGATAATTAAATTCTCCAAAACAGATGCAAAAAAGCCAGTTTTGTATTTACATCTGTAATATCATACAGTGTCTTTCTTTACAATGATATTGAAATACAAATTGCCCCACCATTAGGCGACCTTCAAGTTGGCGAAAGTGGGCGACTAGATCTGTAAAATTTTAATGCTATCTTAACAGGCTGTTTGAATTCTGAATGAGGTCCTTAGCCCACAAAGGCCAAGTATATAAAACTGGAACTAAAATTATATTGCCGGATTAGAGGTGATTTGGCTTAGATGGGCAGGGGAGGGAGGGGTAATGTCAATTTAGATCCCAAAAGAGCTTTGGATTGTTTGGTATCTATAACTATAGCAGTTTCAATATCCTGGATGGCTTTTAGGCAATTAAGAGACTGAAGCATCTCTCTGTTTTGCCAATCTGTCCTAGTTAGTTCTTCTAAAGGTGGAACCGGCACAGCATTTTACTGGAATAAAACTTAGTTCTAAGGGAGGCCTACCCAGTCTTTTAAGGGGAGCCAAGGCCACAAACCCTGTTTGGATCCACCATCATTCCGTTTTGTTTTTTTTTAAACCTAAGCAACCAGCAACAACAGTACTACTAAGTGAAGGAAAAGGGTGAGGATTCAGGGTAGCAGCATCTCTTATTCTGGCTCAATAGCATATGGGCATCTGAACTACAATGAAGAGACCTATCACAGGATATCATCATTGGTAGAGTGGCAGAGAGCTTCCCCTTGTTACAATAATTCTTTCATCCAAGGCTTGGGAAAACGCATTGTTTGTTTACGGAGTTTTAAAAGATAACTTAAAAGGAGTTCCCACCAAACAGAGAAAATTGGAGGAGTCCTTCCATCAGAAAGTCAGGAAAACAGCCATTTAAAATTTGCCATAGGTCGATTAATTGTAATTGCACATCCCAGTTTTTCAGGCAAATATCACCCTAGGATCCCAAGTTCTCCTAAAAAGCTTTGGTTCCGTCATTGTATGGAATTAATCCTGGGGCACCTCATTTCATCACTGCAAGCTTCTTAACTCCTCACAGAGGTAGATATTATACAGCTCAAACCCCCAACCACGTTTTCCTTGCCCCTCCCCTCTGCCAAACTTAAAAGATAACTCTAAGAATCAAATCCCTTTCATGCTCTGTTTGCACTCTTGGGTGAATGTCTTAGTTTCAAGGGGGAAAACTCTTGCTCGATTCTAAAAATAGAAGTGGTTCAAGCCCCACACTGGTTCACTGATATTGTCCATAGCCTGTAAATCCTGTAGGTGGTGAACCATCTTTGGGAGGCAGTTGACTGGGATCGTCTCCAAAGGGATTGGCTAAGAAGAAAAGAAGGACCCATTAGTGGTACATGAAAACATAAGACTACTACTATTCATGATAGGAAACAGCAGAGGAAAACTTTCTGAAGCAGAAGTAACAACAGTGAAGCTAGGTGGAAAGAAGGTGGGGGTTTAAGGGAGAAGTGATTCATTAAATTAAGTGAAAAATCTCAACTTTTACTATTAGAAAATTCAAAAGAGGTTTTGATGTCAATCAGCAAATAAAAAAGAGGAAGGTGCCAGACAGCATGGGAAGAAGTGTAACCCTGGAACACATTTATAGAACCCTTAGCAAAACGCCATTGTCATAATGAATTGTGTTAAAATAAGGAGACGGAGATGCCACAGGCGTGTGGCATGCTTCCTATAGAGGCACCAAGAGATATGGCAATCAGGAAGAGACGTTTCTTGCATTTTGGGTAACTGCAAAGACATATCACTTTGGGGGCGGGGGGATTAGAAAAGCCAAAATTTATTTCACCACAAAGTAGAACTGACTTCACACCACTTCCTCCAGCTCTACTGCCAATTGGTTCATAAGATTCTCACTGAATTTTATCATTACAAGGTGATAGACAAGGGAGATGCGTTAACATCTGGCTCTTTGGATTTTGAACGACATCTCTATTGATAATGCTGGCTGAGGCTGCTGGGAATTTGTTTTTTTCAAATTTATATAGCTGCCCATTTCACTAATCAAGTGACTCTAGGTGGCATGCAAGAAAGTGTTTGGTGGGCTGCGGGTCCTTTACACATAAGTAGTATGAAAAAGTATTCCAACCATATTTCCAGGATGTAATGGAGACTTCTAGCCCTCCAGATATAATATTACATTTCAATTCCAGCATTCCTGGAATTAAGGCCAACAATGAAAAGGAGTTTTTTCTTGCAACTGTATTTGGAGGTCCACAGCTTCCCCCAAATCCCCCCTCCTTCTGAGACCCTTTTATTCTCAGAATTATAACTTACGGTTTTGGAATTGCTGGGCTGTATATCTTGTCAACAAAATGCCAACACCTTCTATCAAGGCAAGCAAGATGCCTCCCATCATGGCAGAGCCTACCATAGCCAACGGCCCACCTAAATGAAAAAGCAGTTAGTAAGCGCCAAGGAAGCAATTATTAGAAAGGGATGATAAATGGGTGGTGTGTATTTGGCTGAGCTAAGAAACATCACTTACTACGCGATGCTAATACAGCCCCAGTGAGTGCCCCGCTGGTAATGGAATTCCAAGGATCTTCTTTGCCTCGCATCTTCACCAGACCACAGTCAATGGTAGAGAAAAGCCCACCCCACACAGCAAAGCTCCCTGGGAAGAGAAAGAGAAAAAGCCTTTGAGTCACTAGTTGAATGTTGAACTGTTCATAGCTTGCATCGAAAAAGCCCCATTGCCTGATACTAAGCAACTTTATTATAAATACCTGTTGGGTGCACAGGAGAATTGGATCAAAACAACCCAGAATCTTATAAATTATTGCCAAAGATATTCAGAGCTTCTCAAAAAGGGGCAGCAATTCTACCCCTCGAGCAACAGATTTCCAAATTTATCACCGGAACCTTGAAAGACAGAAACAACTTTGCCTTCTTTTTTAAAGTAATTGCAATCTCAAATGTGTCAATTTCTTGAAAATAAAACAGTAGGAATAAACAAGTAGGAAAGCATCAGAAAATGTAAATGACTTAATTTATTTTTTATTGTTTACACTGGTATTTTTAAACACATGATCTCATTCTACAAACCGTTACACAGGTATAGGATTCATAATAGCTCACTATAATTACTGTAACGCGCTCTACATGGGGCTGCCCTTGAAGAGTGTTCGAAGACTTCAGTTAGTCCAGAATGCAGCCGCGCGAGCGATTGTGGGTACACCCAGGTACACCCACGTTACACCTATCCTCCACGAGCTGCACTGGCTACCCATTAGTCTCCAGACCCGCTTCAAGGTGCTGGTCGTTACCTATAAAGCCCTACATGGCATCGGACCTGGGTACCTGAGAGACCGTCTTCTGCCGATTACCTCCCTTAGACCGATCAGATCTCACAGGTTAGGTCTCCTCCAGATTCCATCCGCCAGCCAATGTCGGCTGGTGACCCCCTGGGGGAGAGCCTTCTCTGTTGCAGCTCCAGCCCTCTAGAATGACCTCCCCGTGGAGATCCGGACCCTTACTACCCTCCCGGCCTTCCGCAAAGCCACCAAGTCTTGGCTGCTCCAGCAGGCCGGGGGGCTTGTGAAACATCCAGCCCCACGGAAACTGTGAATGCTGCGTTCTTTTTTAAAGTGTTGTCTTTGTCTATTTATCCCCCTTTCCCTTATCTATTGTGAGTCGCCCTGAGTCCTTCGGGAGTGGGCGGCATACAAGACAAATAAATAAATAAATAAATAAATAAATAAATAAATAAATAAAATAAGTAATAGATCTCAGAGCAGCTTACTGCAAGTAAAGGTCTCACAGATGCAAGTAATCAAGTCATGGGATTGCAATTTGGGTGCTGGGCAGCCAGATCGCATTTATGACAGATTACAGCATCCTGCAGTCACATGATCATGATCTGCAACCTTTTTTTTTTTACTGATTTCCAGCAAAAAATAGCACAAGCCACCCATTGGAGAACCTGGATTTGTTTAACAACCATGTGATTCACCACAGTAACCATCCAGTAATTAGCTAATAATCACCATAAACATTGTTGCAAAATAGGATCTGACTTGAGTTACAACCACAACTTATGGCAGGAATTCCAGTCCTAATTGTGGCAGTTAGTGGAGGGCTACCTATATAATACGAACTTAGAAATTAGTATAACGGGTAATCCTTAAGGTAAAATGGAAATTGGGACCAAGATTGCTACTGCTAAATGATGTGGCTATAAAGCATGATATCATGTGACCACATCAATCCAGGCCAATCCCAGTTGTCATCATAACCCTAAGACACATGGGTCATTAAGTCAGAAGTTAAGGGAGTCCCAGGTAAGGAATGTGGACTGGCACAGCGGGGTGGGTGCCCTAGGAGGCTTGGCACAGATTATGGTGAATGGTGTGTGTGTGTGTGTGTTCCAGTGCAGCTCAGGTTTATAAAGGCTAAGGAAAGAGCATGTAAGGTATGTGCATGTGTGTGAGCACACGGAGGCCGAGGAAGGAGAGTAATAGTGCAAGCGAACGGAGGGCATGGTGGTTGGGTTGGGGGGAGAGACTTACCTGTGAGCTTCCCTGTCAGCTTCCCCATTGACTTTGTTTACAGGAAGCTGGCAGAGAAGATCAATAACAGTGATCACGTGATTGCAGGATGCCACAAACTGTCATTAAATGTGAGATGGTTGCCAAACGTGAGCTTTGTTGCAATGACTGAAACTTCAAGGACCTCAAGTATATTCTTTGTCCAGTGTCATTGTAATGTCAAACAGTTGCTGAATGAATTCATCCTAACTCGAGGTCTATCTTTACTTACTTTACTCAAATCTTTATAGGACTGCAATGTTCAAGAAGGGAAAACCCAACCTTCCCCAATTTGATGCCTACCAGATAAGCTGGATTTCCATGTCCAACATATCAAGTTACTACGGCTACGCTAGAAATTCTACAAACTGGTCTAACACATCTGAAGGCCACCAAGCTGTAGATGAATTTAGCAAGTAAATGTTTCTCAATTAATTCCCATTTTCCATTGCTTGAGAGTATTTATTTTTAAAAATATATACCAGGATTGGGAAAGAACGCCAACCAGGCACTCCACTTTCTTCAGAATAATAAGTTATATAGGAGTTGGGCTAAGCGACGCCACCCATTCTCTGCCTGATATAGCCTCTCTTTTCTCTTGTCTTTTGCTACCCTCTCCACTGTCTCCTTCATCATAGGCTGAAACCAGGGTAAGAGCTGCAGGACCACCCCCACCCCCGCCATCGGATTAACCAATTCTAAAATGCAAGGTCCATGCCTGTGATGTTTAATTTTTCTTCATCTGAACCATCAAAAAATACTTTTGTCTGTAGTCTAGAAGATTACAAGGGTCTTTATGCTGCAGAAGATTCACTTGCAAAAATGGATAAACCACTTCTCTCAAATTCTTAGATCAGCTTGTTATGGAGAAGCATCAGAACATTCTGGAGACAGACTACACAATTTTGTATATCCCTGTCCCAAACATCTCCATTTTTTCCAGACACTTAAATCCTTATAACAACAAAAAAAAATGGCATACTATAGGTCAAAACAGACTGATCCAAAGTCACTTCAACAATGTCAGAATTTGATTTTGGTTCTCCTTGATCTTTTGCAAGCCCTGCATTGGGGAGGGAGGAGGGGGAAAGAGTGGGAGCATGTGAGTGGCAAGCACTTGCACTCATGAATGAAGCTCCATTTGGGTGAATGGAGCTTTGCCTGCAAGCAAAAGCACCCTCTGCTCGCATGGGTGGAGCTTCGCGCCCGCATCTGTCTGCCACTTATGAGAGTGAAGCTTCGCACGCACTCACTTGCCCATCTCTACAACGGCCTGCTTTTAAACAGGCTGTGACGTGGTAGTGGGCCACATTCCGGGGGGGGGTGGAGGTGGGGACCCCATCTTATGACATTCATTCCCCCTGCAAAACCCTCTCTCTTACCTCCAATCTGTGGTGCTCTGACTCTGATAGCATTGATGCTGCCTCTGAATCGATGCCTGACACCCTGAATTTAAAAAAGACAAAGAAGAAGCAAAACCCCTTTTGGTTAATCAACTCCACACTTAAAGAGGACTCATAATTCAAGCAACGCACACAGAACTCATATTTTAGGACCATTATACTACCTCAATATTATACTGATACGTTTTACTGACGTTTTAATATATAACAAGTGAAAACCGTCAGGACTGGCAACCAATAAGTGATCTCCTTTTCACAGCACACACACATACACAAACAAGTAATCAACAATTTACCAGTCTAAGTATAGAAAGAAACATCAGCTTGGGGAAAAGTGTAGAATAGTTGCAACAGAATATCACCTCCCATAGAAACACAAAGGCTAGTGTATTGAGCTGCTGGCCTTACAGCAGTGTTTTTCAACCTTTTTTGTGCAAAGGCACACTTTTTTCATGAAAAAAATCACGAGGCACACCACCATTAGAAAATGTTAAAAAAAATTAACTCTGTGCCTATATTGACTATATATAAAGTAATTTTCCCACAGCACATCTTACACTATGTCACGGCACACTAGTCTGCCGCGGCACAGTGGTTGAAAAACACTGCCTTACAGTACTAGTTCCCTCTCAAAAACCTCACTTCCTTGACAACCAATTGATGTGAATTCTCTGCTTTTATTTATATTTACAAATGTCCATGCATCACATTTCATTTCAAATGTATTAAAAATACATTTTTACTGCCTTACAGTACTAGTTCCCTCTCAAAAACCTCACTTCCTTGACAACCAATTGATGTGAATTCTCTGCTTTTATTTATATTTACAAATGTCCAATTAGCAAACAACAACAACTGAAATTAAGAATGAACTGTTTGGATAAACATGGAAATTCCATGCTCAATCAATAATAAGTAACAAGACTGCAGAACAGTAGGGTTGCTTATGGATGCAAACAATAACCATTTTTTTTCATATTGTTAAATCATAAAGCAAAATACTTTACATTAAATCCCAGTACTGCCTCTAAATTTATTATAGCAAATGTCACTGGAACGAGAAAGAATTCTGACTCCACATACACCATTTCCTCATTACTTGCTGCTTAAAGAGAGCAATAGATAATAAAATCAAATGAAATAAAGACTAAAAACAAAATATGTAGAACTCACCACTGGAGCATTGCGAAAGCCTTTGATTGCCTGAAAGACACCTCCACCAATCATTCCCATAGTAAAGGCGCCACCACAGTCATCCACGATCCGCCAGGGGCTGTCAGATAGAAACAAGTCAGTGTAGGCCCTTCACATAGGAAGCTCTGCGATATGCTAAGAATTTGTGTTTAATTAAATACTAAAAGTATTTAAATTTAATTTTTCTGAACCATTATACTACCTCAATATTATACTGATACGTTTTACTGACGTTTTAATATATAACAAGTGAAAACCGTCAGGACTGGCAACCAATAAGTGATCTCCTTTTCACAGCACACACACATACACAACAAGTAATCAACAATTTACCAGTCTAAGTATAGAAAGAAACATCAGCTTGGGGAAAAGTGTAGAATAGTTGCAACAGAATATCACCTCCCATAGAAACACAAAGGCTAGTGTATTGAGCTGCTGGCCTTACAGCAGTGTTTTTCAACCTTTTTTGTGCAAAGGCACACTTTTTTCATGAAAAAAATCACGAGGCACACCACCATTAGAAAATGTTAAAAAAAATTAACTCTGTGCCTATATTGACTATATATAAAGTAATTTTCCCACAGCACATCTTACACTATGTCACGGCACACTAGTCTGCCGCGGCACAGTGGTTGAAAAACACTGCCTTACTGTACTAGTTCCCTCTCAAAAACCTCACTTCCTTGACAACCAATTGATGTGAATTCTCTGCTTTTATTTATATTTACAAATGTCCATGCATCACATTTCATTTCAAATGTATTAAAAATACATTTTTACTGATTTACTTACATAAAATACTTGAAAATATAATTCCTAAAAAAAAAAACTATCACAGAAAACTCAAAAACATAAAGGTTGCAGAAATTACATGAGGCTGAAAGCACTCTACACATGATAAAAGTTACTCGATACAGATATTGCCCCAAACAAGTGTTTCCTAAACATTCCACTACATGTTGAAATGCTGCCACAAACATGAAATGCCCCTCTGAATAAAAGACAACTGGGTTGTTAACAACATCAATCACAAATCGCTCACTTGCGATTTACGATCGCAACTGAGCCCAAAATTTGTTGTTAAGGGAGACATTTGTTAAGTGAATGTTGTTCCATTTTACGACCCTTCTCATCACAGTTGTTAAGTGAATCACTGCAATCATTACATTAGTAACATAGTTGTTAAGTGAATCTGGCTTCACCGTTGATCTTGGCTTGTCAGAAGGTGATCATACCATCCAGGAACACTGCCGCAGTTGTTAAATATCAGCCAGTTGCAAAGTGTCTGGATTCTGATCATGTGACCATGGGGATGCCGCAATGGTCAAAAAGTGTGAAAAATGATCCTAAGCAGAGGTGGTATCAGCAGGTTCTGATTAGTTTTGGAGAACCAGTAGCAGAAATCTTGAGTAATTCGGAGAATGGGTAAATAACATCTCTGGCTGGCCCCGCCCCCATCTATTCTCTGCCTCCCAAGTCCCAGCTGATCGGGAGGAAATGGGGATTTTGCAGTAACCTTCCCCTGGATTGGGGTGGGAAGGGAGATTTTGCAGTATCCTTCCCCTGTCACACCCACCAAGCCAAACCATGCCTATAGAACCAGTAGTAAAAAAAATTTGAATCCCACCACTGGTCCTAAGTTACTTTTTTCACTATAGTATAGTACAGTGGTGGGATTCAAATAATTTAACAACCGGTTCTCTGCCCTGATGACCAGCTGGGTAGGCGGGGATCAGTGGTCATGTGACTGGGTGGGCATGGCCAGCTCAACATTACTCAGGTCAATGGGCGCTTCACCTTAGCTGTTACAATGTAACAAGGGTTAACTGGAGAGGCAGTTTCTGTAAGCAGGGTAATAAAGATTAGACTAGAAACAATATCAGAATGTTTCTTTCCTGCCTTCTTTACAGGATTAACTATGTACAGTGGGGGGGAACGGGGACAAAATGAAATTTCTTCCAACAACTGGCTTAGAAAGTTAAGAACTGGTTCAGGAGAGGAGAAAGGAAGGAAGTAGAGAAGGGAGGGAGAAAAGAAAAGAAAGAGAAAATAAGGTGGTGTTACAACAGGCGCTAGGGATGGTAAACAAAGCAATCCAAACTATACCTTATAACCTTTTAAGTGGAATAACAATAGTATAAGAATGGCAAAGAAAAAGAAATAACTATGTGAATGTATACCTATAAATTGTATGTAAGAGAATAAATGACAGTAAGAATATAAAGCACAATATAGGTAAACAATATTTGGTTATAAATAGCTAAATATAAATAAATATAGAATTGTACCTAAAAATGGATAACGAATAAGATTATGAATGCAAGATAGAAATATACAGAAGGGAAAACACTAACTGCAAAGAAACCGATGCCAAACTGCTGTATGATATACGATGGAACTTCCTGTTCCTATGTTGTTTTAAGTCATATGTTTGTTTCTGTTGATGTGTTTATGTGTTTAAAATAATTTTTTTTTTAAAAAAAAGAACCGGTTCTCCTGAATAGCTGCGAACTGGCTGAATCCCACCACTGGCATAGTATATAGCCTTTATTGTCATTATACATCATGTATACAACGAAATTGGTTTTAGCCTCACTGGTGCAATCCATGTCAACAAAGTTGTGACCTGTCAAAACCGCGGTCCACAAAAGCGCGATCGACGAAAGCGCGCATTTGACGTCATCACAGCGTGACGAAAAAAATTAAAAATTGAAATAAAAATTAAATTAAAGCAAGCCGATTCACATAAAGGTAAGGGTTAGGTTTAGGGTTAGGTTAAGGGTTAGAGTTAGGTTTAGAGCGTTAGGGTTACGTTTAGCATTAGGTTAAGGGTTAGCGTTAGGTTTAGCGTTACGTTAACGGTTAGGTTTAGGGTTAGATTTAGGGTTAGGTTTAGGGTTAGGTTTGGGGGGGTTAGGGTAAGGTTTTCGCTTTATTTTTACATTTTTCGATCACAGCGCGATGTTTTCGTCGCGCTGTGATGACGTCAAATGCGCGCTTTCGTCGACCGCGATTTTGTCGTCCGCGGTTTTGTGGTGGAACCAACAAAGTTACAGTTGTTAATTTTCAAATTTAACCTGTGAGTTCCTAATTGACAGGGACATGTGAGCTAATAAGCAGAAAAGGGAAGATGCTCAAGTACCAACAGCGATCCCAGAGCACACTCCGCACCAGAAGGCAGCAGGCAAAGTAAATCCTTGAGAGCCGGCAAAGAGTGATGGGACACGGAGCAAGGACACCGGAGTACGTACGAATGTTTCGTAACATTCACGAGGTGACCTTGGAGCTATTCCACCCCCTCCATCCCACCCCCGCTTCTATCATCCTGGCCCGTTTCTTTGTGCCTTTTATGCAATGCCTCCTGAACGGCATTTGTGCCCTGGCCGCTTTTGTATAATAACCAGGAGGGGAGTAAAAAGAGGGAAGAAAAGCGTTGCAGTATATAAAGAAGCCGAAGTGCCATTGCTTTAAAAAAAAAAGGGGGGGGGGAAAGGCCAAGGCGGCTCCAGCGCAGGCTTTGGACTGCGGGTTCAATCCCTTCTCAGGAATTGACCCCGCACGGAGATGGGACGCCGGTTCGTTTTCTCCGCTGACCTTGAAGCTACCTCGCAGGGCTGTTGTGATGGGATACAAAAAGGGGGCCGGGCCGAGGGAAAGGAGCAGCCGAGGGAGACGGAAGGAAGGAGGGGCGAACTATAAAGAAGGAGTCCGGCTACGGAGGGCTGAGGGGGGGGGGGTCTCCCCAAACTTTTATGCTTTCCCCGCCACCTCGAAGGAGGTGAAGTCGGCCAGCGAAAGACGCTCGCTCTCCTCCGAAGCCAAGGCCCGCGCCCAGCCCTTGGCCGTCCACCCACCGCCTCGGTTACCAAGGTTCCCGGGCGTATTCCTCCATAGCTCCCGGCCTTTCAGCTCGCCAGCCCACGCGAAAAAGGGAGACGGCTCCGGGCGAGTCACGTTACCAACGCCTATTGGCCGGCCGCTGCACGTGACAAGCACTCGCGCTTCGGAAGGCAACCGAAGGCAGCCTACGTCACTCGCTGGTTGGTTGTTTTTTGCCCCCGAAGCGGAAAGCGACGGAAGGGGCGTGGTTTTCAAACGCTCTGATGATTTGACAAGTAAGGAACACACAAGAGGGGGAGGAGTTACAACACAGCTCAGGATTATCGCGCGTGTTGGGTGCTGCTCTTGTCAATCTACTTTCCCGCCTTCGGCAGATGAGGATACGAAGGGCGGGGGGGTGAGGTGTCAAAGGATGCGACCGGATCTGTATTTCGTCACTACCGGAGGAGGAGGAGTAAGCCAGCTCCGATAGGGCCAAAGAGGGCGCCGAAGAGGGCGGACCTAATTGAGCCTTCTTCCCCGGGGATTGGTCGGTTGGTTTTCATTGAACGATGACGTTTGACGAGGCGGGGGTGAAAAGGGTAGCGGGAGGAATTCTTTCGCGCCGCTGATTGGTGGGCGTGTGTCACGTGCAGGTGGCTCCTTGGAGCAACGGGAGCGGCTTTGAATCCGGCAACGGGGAAGGGCCGTTTGCGAGGGGACGCCGGGCGCGCGGGGGGCTACGTGACTCTCCAGGGCGATAAGAAGGTACGGCTGAGGAACTGTTGAGGCGTCCACTGAGGCTGTTTGCGAGAATTATTGGGAGCCTGAAAATGAAGCGGGTTTCAAGGTTCACTTCTTACCCAGAAACGATGATGGTGATGAGCAATAAGGCTTCGTTGTGCAAATGTCCTAAACTCTTGGAATGTTAGAAATGGGGATAAACTATGTTAAAAATGGAAAGAACTCTCGTATTTGTGCTCTTCAATTATATGAGGCCCGAATGTAACTTAAAAAAAAAGTCACGGTTAGAGTAAATATGATCATTTTACAGGCAGTCCTCGACTTATGACCACAATTGAGCCCCAATTTTCTGTGGTTGAGACGTTTGTTAAGTGAATTTTGCCCCATTTTTTTTCTCTTGCCTCGGTTAAGTGAATCACTGCAGTTGATTAAGTAAATAAGTGAATCGGGCTTCCCCATTGACTTTGCTCCTGGGAAGGTTGCAAAAGGGGATAGTGGTGTGATCTTGGGACACAGCAATGGATCATCAATAGGATTCAGTTGCCACGCATCTGAATTTTAATCACATAATCATGGGGATGCTGAAAAGGTCATAATGGTAAAAAAAAATAGTCACTTTTTAAAATGCTGTTGTAACTTTGAATGGTCACTAAATGAATTGTTGTAAGTCGAGGACTACCTGTATATGGAAAACTGAACGGGCTAGATCAGAGCTGTCTGACATGGTGTGGCAGCAAATTCATCAGCTTGGTAAGAATTGGATTAGAATTTTCCTAAGGTACAGGCTAAACTTGCAAGGTTCTGTTGCAATACCCAATCGCAATAAAAAAAATTAGCCGCTTTATGGAGTTGATTTCCTATTCTATTTTTCTAGTGGGGCAGTCACTAAGCTATCAATTTTATGTCATTCCAAATTCTGATTAAATTGCTGAAAGAAAGTCAAATACACTTTTAAAGATTGCACTTGATTCCCAGGGAAATGCAAGTAGACAGGAAAAAGGAAAAAAAAGTATCACTCCATAGTGATCCCTGATGGATTATTATTACCATCAATCCTAGAAGTTGAATCCCACGTATACTGAGAAATAGTATTAAAGAATTCAGGTATGAAAATTTAGGCATGTTCTGGAAAGAGCAGTGATAAGCGCAAAATGTAATTATGATATTTCTCTCTCTGCTCAAATATAGAAAAGTGATTGGAAAAACAACAGTTGCACATCTGCTCCACTCTGATGCCGCTGCCGGTGGCATTGCAGTCCCGCCTAGCCAGGCGAGGCCTGCTTAAGCATGTAGAACCTGGTAAGTACAGGGGGGGTGGGAAATGAGGAGGAAGATAATTTGTATAGGCTGTCTACAAACCAAGGATGAGCATCAGGGATAGTTCCCAGGAAGTAGAGCTGGTTAGTTCCCAAGTCATTTTTGGCTCTCTAAAATTGGTATCCATTCTGGATTGTCCAATTTTGCCACCTGTTGACCCCGTCTTTTTTTTCAAGCCTGATCCTGTTTCTTTCCACATAAGAGCCAGAAGAGGAAATAATTGCAGAAGATTATGATGATGATCACGTTGATTATGAAGCCACAAGAATGGAGAACCTGCCACCAAATTGGTACAAAGTCATCGACCCAGTTTGGTAAGCATAGAGTGAATGCTCAGTATGTCCTGCTAATGATTTCTATCAGAGTGTTTTTAGTTTGTGCTCGCAGGATTGGTACCACTATTCATCAGTGCCCAATCAGAGACATGTTTCTGGTTCTGTTAGCTCAGGGCTGTCAAATTTCTGGCCCATGGGCTGGATGCGTCACGCACTGACCACGCCTGGTTTAGCAGAGGGGGGAAAAGTCCCGATAAGTCATGTGATGCTGTTGTGACAACATGAGTTTGACACCCCTATGTTAGCTGATCTCTGAAAGGAGAAAAAAATTGGTGGTTCTGGACGGCTGCCAGGTACTGCTTAGCCATCAATGAGTTGGCAAAGTTTTTATTATTTTTTTATCTCTGGTCCAATAGAGTATTATTACTATGACATATAGGTTTCTGTTGTGGCCCGGCAGGAGCTATTAGAGCTGTCGCCAGACTCCGACAGCAAGGGGGCTGATAAGTCGGCCTTGGAGGAGGTGGAGGACCCTGGACAGGGTGTCGATGCCGAGCAGGGCGAGGAGAGACTGGTTGGCTACCAGGTGGCGGCAGAGCATTGGATCAAAGGGAGTGTTCCTGAAAGTATTTAGGAGTTGTATCAGGATGCATGCAGGCTTAGATCTACTCAGCATAAAGGACAAAGGAGAAACTACAGGAGATGATTGCGAGCAGCTGTTGCTTATTGGGATCCTCACCTGAGTATAAAGACTGCTGGTGCCACGCCCCGGTTGCAGAAGTCAACGAAGTCAACGTTCGTTCCTGTTCTAGTGTTGTTCGCGTTCACAACCCGAGAGAAGCCAACTTAGATAAGTAGTTTTGAGATAAGAGAAGCCGGGTTTGCATTTTGTTATGAGTTATAGGACTTTTGCCAGAGCTATTATCTTTGTTTATTTGGGCTTGCAGCCAACAAGAGCTTGGACTGATTAAAAGAAACCTTTTGAGTTACGTGGCTTTTGGCTTTCATTCCTGGATGGAGAAAGGGGGGTCAGAACAGGTTTCCAAATCTAAAGACTTGGGGTACATATAGTATTAATATAATAGGATATAAAAGCAAAAATCAATTAATGTGGTGTGGAAGTAGCTAGATGCCTTTCTGAAAAGTTAAGCTTTTATGGCTCTGATGATGATGGAGAGGCGTCATGAAGTTGGTGTTGATCTTAGTGATCGCATAAATAAGTTTTCTCTAGGATAATCTTTCTCCAGCTTGATCCTTCAGGTCTTCCTGAATGAAGGGATATCGATGCACCTATTACTGTTGTAATTGAGTCTGTTCAGCTTCCTGCTGATCATTCTCTGCTTCCTCCCACCTTTGCCAACATTGTAGACTTTTTCAAGAGAGCTAGGTCTTTGCATGAGGTCTCCAAAATATGATCATTTGTGCGATCAGTGAAAACTCTGAATTGATGTGTTACTTGATCCATGTGTTTGTTTTCTTAATGAAGGCAGGGGTGTCAAACTTGATTTCACTGAGGGCCGCATCAGGGTTGTGTTTGACCTTGAAGGGAGTGGAGAGACGGGGTGACTGTGGCCAGCTCGAAGTTACTTGTGTTGTTTGCCTGTAGTGGCCCAAGTACTCCGCCAGCAAAAACAGGCTCCCGGGCTCCATTTGTGCCTGCGATGGCCTCCTGCTCCCTCGCAAGCTCCATTTTCACTGGCAGAGGCACCACATGGCGGTCCTTTGCTGTTTCCAGGGCAGCCCCGCAGGCCAGATCTATGCACCCTGTGGGCCTTGCGTTTGACACCCTGATCTAAGCTATCTATCCTGCTGCTTAAAAGTCCAAGTGTTGTTTTCATAGCATGTCACAGGGACATCATTGCCTGTGTCATTTTGATCTTTCTTAGCATCTGAATAACTTCACGGCTATTCTACCAAGTGCTAGGCTGCATCTTATTTCTTGCATGCCTGATAGTAGTTGACAGCTAATCCTAAAAGCAACACCCAATTATGAGCAGGGTATAGTGGGGGAAAAAACAGTAGGATATCAGTCTAACTAAAATAAATTCAGTTTTCTAAAGTTAAATGCCAGTGCTTTTTGACAAAAAGTGTTGAGAAAACATTTCAGTGTTTTTGGAGAAGGGGGGAATTTTGGGTTTGGATCTATTGCTATTGGCTCTAGAGGTAACAAATACAGTTCTCTTCTGCTTACAGCTGCCTCCCTTATTACTGGAACATAGAAAGTGATCTAGTTTCATGGCTCTCGCCTAACGATCCCAACTCTGTGATGACCAAAGCAGCTAAGAAGTTGAAGAACAACTTAGGTAAGAATGTTTTGTTTTATACAGTGTTTTGGGTGTAAGTATAGATCATAATAGGAAAACTATAAATTGGTCTTAAATGAATGGGGGAATTAACCTCTAGAAGCACAGAAGATTTGATCTGGCCTCTAGTGAGAATGAATGTATGCCTAAGGCTACAAAGTTGGGGTGGACAGCCTATATGGCCTCTGAATACTCCTTCTGCACTGGCATTTTTATTTTGGCTGTTCTTAAACAAAAATGTGCAGAAGTAGTAAGCCTATACCGGTAGTCCTCAGCCACCACAATTGGAACCAACTCAGTTAAATAAAGTGGTCACTAAGTGAAACCATGAGTCTTGGTATGATCCCGCCTCTATTTTTAAAGGAAAAAGAAACTCTAGATCTCTGTTGGATTGAAACCGAGTGGTGCATTTTTCCATCATTTTGAGGTGGGAAAACATTCAACTGTAATATCAGAAGGGATAAAAAATAGCTATCTAAAATCTTGAAATATACCAGATTCTCCCACTGTATGTTGCCAGCAAAGTGAACCACAGTTCTCGTTCTCTCTTTCCCTCTCCCTCCCTCCTTCTCTCCCTCTCTCCCTCAAAACATGGGGACCTATAGAGGATAAGTGCAATCACGAAGAGAGGTGATAATGGAAATGTGGAGTTAAATACTAGCAATTTGATTAGGAGTCATTTAACAGACGATACTTCGCTTTGTGAAAAAGGATAGCTTCATCTATTCTCTGCCACAGTTGCTTGTTGCATCACAGCAAGTAGTCGGTGGGCAATCTTATATGAAAGGAAATAGATGGTTGTATTTGCAGTGTTCATCAGCAGTGAAGAGCTATTAAAACTGATTGAATGACCTTCTCTCCCTTTCTTTCACAAGAGCGTGCATGCGGCCATTTTAATATTTAACTCGTTTTGGAGCTGCGAAGGTGGTGTTAGGTGGCCGTTGATTCTGCTGCTTATGGGCAATTCAAGTTTTCAAAAAGATTTATTTCCAAAGCAGAGGGAAATCCACTTACAGGTTGTCCTCATTTAGTGATTTCCTTATTTAGCAATAGCAATGAAAAAGTAACTTTATTACCAATATTAGGATTTACAATCTTCAGAGGTTTGTAAAGCAAAGGAAAGCTGAAGTAAGATCATACGGAAAGTTGTGGTTTCGTGTAGCAACCACTTAAGCTGTTGGTTCCAATTGTGGTCTCTAACCAAGGACTATCTGTGTATGCTGGTATCCGTTGTCTACTTACATGCATTATTGTTTAAGAACAAGGTTTGAGGTTTATTGGTTTTGTATGCCGCCCACTCCCGAAGGACTCCAGGCGGCTCGCAATAAACAGGGGAGGGAATAAATAAGACAATACAAACAAATTTTAAAATCCACAACAGTCACAATTAAAACGGGGCTGGGTGCTTTAACAGCCCCCAGCCTGCCGGAACAGCCAGGACTTAGTAGCTTTACGGAAGGCCGGGAGGGTAGTAAGGGTCCGGATCTCCACGGGGAGCTCGTTCCAGAGGGCCGGAGCAGCAACAGAGAAGGCTCTCCCCCGGGGGGTCGCCAGCCGCCATTGGCTGGCAGATGGAACCCGGAGAAAGCCAAGCCTGTGCGATCGAATTGGTCTTTGGGAGGTAATTGGCAGGAGGCGGTCTCTCAGGTACCCAGGTCCAATGCCATGTAGGGCTTTACAAGTAACAACTAGCACCTTGAAGCGAGTCTGGAGACCAATGGATAGCCAGTGCAGCTCGCGGAGGATAGGTGTAATGTGTGTAACAACCAAAAGAAAAATGACAGTGCAGAAGAAAAAGGCAAGTGGTAGCCTGTTGAGAAAACTAAAAGTAAAATATTCATCTCCTT
Source organism: Thamnophis elegans (assembly GCF_009769535.1). Classification (NCBI taxonomy): domain Eukaryota; kingdom Metazoa; phylum Chordata; class Lepidosauria; order Squamata; family Natricidae; genus Thamnophis; species Thamnophis elegans. The sequence goes on from NC_045542.1 coordinate 10,895,513, forward strand.
TAGATGCTGAAAGCAAAACAGAACGCTTCCATGATAAGATTGAGCGGGAGGAGGTGAAGGAGCGTCGCTATCACCGGCGGGAAGAACTGGCCCCCTACCCTAAGAGCAAAAAAGGTAAGAGCACATGCCCTACCTACCCTGAGCAGCCCAAAGGTGTTTCGGCTAGCGGCATACAGTATCTCCTGGAGGAATGGATTCCTCTTATCCCCAATGTGGTTATCAAACTCCGGCATCCCTCTTGTCTGTCTTCTACAGCGAGCCGAAAGGACGAAGAACTGGACCCCATGGACCCCAGCGCTTACTCAGATGCTCCTCGGTGAGTCTGCTCAATAGAAAGCTCCCCCTACTGCTGAAGCCGAGTATCTTTGCAGAAAGAGGGGGGCTAGATTGGCAGATCAGCAGCAGCCCCTGGGAGAGGACAAATGTTTCCAATTCCAGGATTGAAAGAGACAACAGGAAGTGGGAGGTTTTGTTTTTTTTTAAAAAAAAATTGTGAGTAGCTAGATCTTAAAGAGATTTCACTAATCAGAAATAATTTTTGGACTATAATTTTTGGTATATTATGGAAGTTTCAGATGTTCCCCAGTCTGCTGGAATTACCAATGAGATGCATTCAGGCAATTATCCGTTCTATATTTTAGCAGACTTTTATAATGTTTGTACATAAATGATATCAAAGCATGTATGATCTATCGGGACTATAAACTTGCTTTTTCTATGAAAAGACGGGTTATAAGGAAATGAAATTCTGTCTCTAACTACATTCTTTCATTTTCTCAAACTTACACCAATCAGACGCTCAAGTGTTAGTGCCATAAGTTGGTGTCTTATGGTGTTCATGGCCCGACAAGACCGAGTGGCTATTGATGCTCCCTCCCAAAGATGGTCCAACTATTCCATCTCTCAGCCTGGGGGGGTGAAATTATACGCCCCTCAGAGAGGGTTCGCAATTTGGGAGTCCTCCTGGATCCGCAGCTGACTCTAGAACATCATCTGTCGGCTGTGACCAGGGGGACCTTTGCCCAGGTTCGCCTGGTGCACCAATTGCGGCCCTACCTGGACCGGGAGGCCCTTCGGATAGTCACTCACGCCCTCGTCACCTCAAGACTGGATTACTGTAACACGCTCTACGTGGGGCTGCCCTTGAAGAGTGTTCGAAGACTTCAGCTTGTCCAGAACGCAGCCGCGCGAGTGATTGTGGGTGCACCTCGGTACACCCACGTTACACCTATCCTCCGTGAGCTGCACTGGCTGCCTATTGGTCTACGGACACGCTTCAAGGTGCTAGTCGTTACTTTTAAAGCCCTACATGGTATTGGACCTGGGTACTTGAGAGACCGCCTCCTGCCAGTTACCTCCCAAAGACCTATTAGATCGCACAGATTAGGCCTCCTCCGAATTCCATCTGCCGGCCAATGTCGGCTGGCGACTCCTCGGGGGAGGGCCTTCTCTGTGGCTGCTCCGGCCCTCTGGAACGATCTCCCCATGGAGATCCGGACCCTTACTACCCTTCCGGCCTTCCGCAAAGCGGTTAAGACTTGGCTCTTCCGGCAGGCCTGGGGCTGTTGAACTATCCAGCCCCATCCGAGGTTATGCCTGTTGTAGAATTTTAAATTGTTGTTTTTATTTTATTTTTTGTATCCCCTCCCTTTTTATTGTGAGCCGCCCTGAGTCTCTTGGGAATAGGGCGGCATACAAACTCAATAAATTAATTGATTGAATTGCTTTTAAAAGTCACCGAGCACTTCAGGCTGTTTTAGGAGCCGAGAACTACATAGCAGAGTGGGTGCAGCGGAGTAGGACCAAGGGTAGATGAAGTTAGAAAACAGAGGCAAAGTTATTGAGGCCAGTGGCAGGATCGGAGAGCAGCCAATGATGCCAACTTTGTTTCTGCATCTTTCCTACCTCTCAAGGGGAACCTGGTCCACGGGGCTGCCCAAGCGAAATGAAGCCAAGACTGGTGCAGATACCACAGCTGCCGGCCCACTGTTCCAGCAGCGTCCTTATCCAAGCCCTGGGGCAGTCTTGCGTGCGAACGCAGAAGCTTCTCGAGCCAAGCAACAGGACTGAGATGCCCACTCCTCCTTTCATCTTGGAATGTGTGCGTTAAGTTCTGCAAGGCCCGCTTCAGGACTCCCTCTGGACTACAGACTGGGCTAGCGGTAGTCTTTCCAAATCTTTACTACAACTCTGGCATGTCAGCGGTAAGAGAGGGTGATTTTTTTTTATCGTTCAGTGGCTTCCGAAAAGCTGCAAAGTTCCCAACATCTTCGGGGCTTTCAGGAGGCGGTGCACCCTGCAGAAGAAGTTTCACATATTTGACTTGCTAACTTCTGCAGAGGACAGTCTCCATCTCCTTCTCCCATTCCACTACGAATTTCTAAAAAAAAAAAAGAAGTGGAGAGAAAACCCGCTTCATTTTTTCCCATATAACAATTTTGATCAGCTTATAATATTTGCATAGCATAAAGAAAAACATTTGCAGACAGGTTTGTGGTGTCTGGTCAATAAGGACCAGCCAAGGCAAGGAGATGGAAGCCAGTACACCTTCCTGCTCTCCACCCCCCTCTCCCCACCCAGATCGGAGTAGCTATAAGACACACAGCTCTTGGATACTGCTTAAATGACCAGATGACACTTGAGCTGGCTTGCTTTAGAAATCTGTATTATGTTTTTACAAGAATAAATAAAATATACAAAGCTGCCTGTGAGTATATTTAAAATATAACACATTAGTTCCATATAACATATCTCAACACTGCCTTTATAATGCAATTAATACTTGATACGATGCTACAGTTCTGCACAAATATATGGCTGGGGATAGGGAGTAAAAAGAAATACTGTCTCTCCCTTTTGTACGGGGGAGGGAAAGGCTCAGTGCACAAAGAGAAACGGAAATGAACAGCGAGGAAAAGTCAGTATGTTGTCGTCTTTTTGGTCTCCAAGGTCTGGATTTGCCCAGGCCAGACTTTTGCCAGCTCAGCTCTGGAAAGCGATGCAAAGTGAAGCCATGGAATTTAGACTGGGTTAGTCTCTGCTACAGATTCTCAGGTGGAACAGGAGCAAAGTCAAAAGACTTAAGACAAGTTACAACTCTTCTGATAATGTCGATCAGAACGGAATGGTGGTTTGCAATCAATCTCAGTTCACAAGAATCAAGGGCCAAGGGTGGTTCACACATGATTATTTTTTTTTCTGGATTCACTCATACTGCCCACATAGGACCATTCTGTAATTAGCATTAATATCACAAGTTTTTGAACTTAGAAAATTGGCTGCTCCCACCCACCCCACCCCAGCTGCATTGTAAACAAAACAGAATAAGTCCAGGCCTGAAGTTGGTCCTTAGCGTTGCAATTTGTAACAGACTTCTGGTGGCAAACACTAGGAAAAAACCTTAGAATTCAAATTGTACACCAGGCTACTGAGACAATTGATTAAGGGTATTGCTTCATTTTTTAAAAAAAAAATATGGCTCTAATAGCTCCATTACTCCTCTGGGAAGATATAACTGATCATCTAAATCAGGGTTGTCAAATTTGTGTTATAACGTGATGTATCACAACTTCCCCACCCCTTTGCTAAACTCGGCATGGGCATGGCCAGCGCATGACATATCCAGCCTGCAGGCCACGAGTTTGACAGCCCTGATCTAAATGAACCATGAATTGCTACTGGGGCCCCTATGGTTCAGCTCTGTCCATGAGGCAGATCTTAATGGGTGACCAGGTTTAGCTTGGTAAAGTGCATCAGGCAACCAAAAGGCACATCTGAGAAAATTAGTCCCGTCTTCCCTGTGCACTCAGTGCCATGAATTGTTCTGCATCTTGTAAGCGCAGGCAGAAGATTTCGTTAAATCTAGAAAAGCATCACAGCTGAAATGCTGCCGAAGTCTTCGGTGGTGCTTTCTCTGCTGCTTTAAGAACCTTTTTCTTTAGCTGAGACCCTGGGGAAAAAAAGCAGAAGGATGGTTGAGCTCAGTCGGGGACGGGACCTGGAGGTTTGTCAACTCTTAGGACATTCCATCTGCTAGGAATAACAAAAAACACATTTCAAGTTTGGATATATTAGAAAATGAATTTTGCCTAGAAAGCAAGAGGCATATAACTCCCATGATTTCTTGTTTTTTATATTTGCCTATTAGAGTTTTCCCAAATTCTTTTATACTTAACGAGGACTTCAAAGACATTCAACTGGGGCACCAGGGATAGGGGCAGGGGTGTTAGAGGCAAAATGGCAGGCCATTGGTTTTTTTCTAACTTGAGTTCAGTTCAACTTCTTAGATCAGTGTTTCTCAACCTTGGCAACTTGAAGATGTCTGGACTTCAAGTCCTAGAATTCCCCAGCCAGCGAATGCTGGCTGGGGAATTCTGGGAGTTGAAGTCCAGACATCTTCAAGTTGCCAAGGTTGAGAAACACTGTCTTAGATGGTTGTGATAGCTTTGCTAAGCATGGCACCCTTACTTAGACCAACATGGTAAACTGCCAGAATGGGTAATCTCTGGCTTTCCAAACAGCCCTGAACAACAACTCCCAGCATCCTTTATTACTAACCAATCTGGCTGGAAATTTTGGAGTGGCGGTTTGGTAACATCTAAAATACAATATGGGACCAATTCTATTCCTGACAGTACTGCATTTGGATCAGGGAAGGCAACTTCAAAGCTCTGTTTATTGGAGAGAGTGTCCCCTTCCAGCTAGAGCCACCTAAAGTGACTGGAGTGAAGTGAGCAAAGAATACGTCTGAATGCTTTCTATGGGAAGATCCAAAATTTACTAGTTATTCCATTTGTCCACTTAATAGATCATCATATAGATTAGGGGAAACAGCGCCCATTTGGCAAAGAGGAATCCTATACAAAGATTCCATGTCGTATCAACAATGGCTTTTTTAAAAAGCACATTACAAAAACTTGCTGTGTCTCAATTACATCCTCAGCCAATTATCTCAACCAATAGTTTACTCAGTTAACCCAGATTCCGGGATTTGCAGGATGCAATCAATTATAGATGATATCAGAATTGACACCATAAGCTAGGCTAAAACATTTAGTAGGTTGTGGTACATTGTGTTCTTAATTTCACAAGGTTACTACAACAATGTTGTCAGAGTAACAAAGCCACTGACCTATTAAGTACTTCCTCCTTTTGTTCCTTGAGCCAGATCTGTAAATACGTACAGCCAGACTAAATCATGCCAACAAGCAATGTAGTTTGAGCCCCCCCCCCCCCCCAAAAAAACCCCACCTCAAGATAGGGGAATATTATTTGGAATTCTTTTCATGCAACAAACTACAATTAGAAATTAAATTTATTTGAAGGAAAAGCCCTGCTTTAGCTGCCGTTTTAGGAAAGAGTAAAAAAAAAAAAAAGCAAGCATTGAAAAATATACATTTAACTCATTCCAGGCAGTGTAGAATGGCTTCAGAGTAAGTATGCCATGAAAAGAAGGACAGGCCCTTTCAAGGACATCTGGTCTATGACACTATACTATACTTCAGCTGCAGAAACAACACACTATGCCCAAAGAAACTTTATCTGTATTTTCCTGTTTCTGCAACTCACAAAACTCTGGATGTTCCTGACCACCTTTTTTTAAAAAAAAGCAATAATTACCATATCTCTTATATCTAGCAAAGAAAAAATACGTGCCAAAAGAGGAGTTATCTCCATAGCAGTTGTCTGTTGTATGGAGCAAGCAAATATCTCAACGTACATTTGAAATGGACCCCCAAAGTAAGTCTAGACATTGTACTAAGACATAATTGTGGCTTTCTTAGTTGGTTAGCATGTTGTGTGAATCAAATCAGTTTCGGTTAATTGATATTTATTAGTTCATTATTAGTCCAATCGTGGCTTAGCATATTGTGCTAAAACTACGTAGGTTTCAATAAGCGCATAGTTAAGCATGATATGTGAGCCATGACAATTATTTCTGCTTGTATGTTCTGTGGGAAGTAGTCACAGAACACACAATATTTACAACAGAGCCACGGTGGCAGTGTGTAGTACTGCAGGCTACTTCTGCTGACTGCCGGCTGACTGCAATTTGACAGTTCAAATCTCACCAGGCTCAAGATTGACTCAGCCTTCCATCCTTCTGAGGTGGGTAAAATGACCCAAATTGTTGGGGGCAATAGGCTGACTCTGTAAAGCGCTTAGAGAGGGCTGTAAAAGCACTGTGAAGCAGTATATAAGTCTAAGAGTTATTGCTATTAATGGTATTTTGTAGAAGATAACAGCAAACTACTGGCAGTTCTAATCTAATTATAAATTAGTGCTCAAATATGAACCTCCAAAGCAGCAAAAATTTGTCAATATGGTTACAAATCCAGAATGAAGAAGTGGTAAAATCCCCAGGTAGTGAAAATTAATAGTGAAAATGAATCCCAAGGTAGTGAAAATTAATAGTTCCAAGAGAGGCCTAGGGCTTCCCAAGAAATATGCAGCAGTTTATTCATTTGGAGCTACCCGGAAAACAGGCTATATTTAAGTTCATCTCACTGGATCCTGTAGAGCAGAATCAATGCTGAAGACAATCAGGCTGCAGTACAGAAATTCCTCTGGTCTGATTTGGCTCAGCGATTCCCAGCTCACGTCAAATATTTTACCTTACCCTGGGTGGAGTCTGAAACTTTTTTTAAAAAAAAAATCAATGTTCTGAAAGCAGTGGTTTAGATCTTGCAAAAGTTACCAGTTAAGCAAAATGTGCATAGTTTTGCTTACTTTTAAACTGTATTCATCTTTATGAATAAGTTACCAGTCTTTTTGTGAGGTAAGGAAACATTGGAGACCACAGAAAGTCTGTTTGATGAATTTTTGAAAATGCCATTTAATCCTGTTCATGGGCCACTAAATTTTCACAGCCGTATCTTTAAAACGCTTTGAGGGCAGCTTTTTCTAGATCCACTCAAGTCCCATGCTACTTTGCTACTTACCTACTGCTCTTCCCCACGGAAACCAAGGTTTCTGTCTCTGGCTTTTTACTTTCTGCTTTAGTGATGGGGAGGGAAGGATCAATTCAAGGAAGCAAATCTGTCATCTGCAGTCTGAGCTGGTTTCTCAGATCTGGCAGAATGCGACATAGGGGCCCCATTCTCACCAAGCCTCAAGGAAAATGGACCTCGCCAATATGACCCAATTTCATGTACTCCAGATCTGCTTCCTTGGAATAAATCATGGATCAAAGAAGAGGAGTCATTATCTATGTTGCCACACCGCACCCACTATTTTCCCCCCTCTCCGTCTGCATCCTCAGTCAAACTTCATTAGAATTTCTTTCCCTAGGAAGGTTTCTTAAGAAATTGACCAGATTTCCCAGCATCTGATAGTAATTTTCTAAAAAAAATAAAAAACCCTCACGCCTATTAGGCAAATATTTTACTACCCAGAGAAGTAGGGAGCAAACATAAAGCAGATCAGCAGAACCTCGTGCCCATAAATTTGCCTCTGGACCAGAGATGAACAATCTCTGGATCACAACAGCCTACCCTTAATAATTCTCCAAAACAAATAACGGGACTAAAAAATTCCAGATAGCCTATGCTTAAGATCAGGAATGATTTAAACTGTTCAAAGTTAGCATAGCAAGAAGGAGCTAAGATCAATGTTGAGATGTTATTAATCCTTTTTTTTAATTTCTTTTTTCTCAATATATTTTAGACTGTGTTTGTTAAAAATCTATACCGTGTACGGGCTCTGGGAAGTTGGGGGGGGAGGGAGGTGGGGTGTTGGGGGGGAGGGTGGGGGGAGGGAGGGATATATACTAGGTTAGATACGATGTGTTAGATTTCAATGTAATGCGACTTCACATGTATACTGTTTTTCTTTAATTTCTCTGTAAAAATAGGATAAGTTAAGTACATTGACATAGTGGAAATACACCAAGGGGAGGAGGAGTGGGATAGAAGAAAGATGGGTAGAGAGGGCGGGAGAGAGGATGGGAGGGAGGGTGAGAAGGAAGGGAGAGAGTGGATCGGGAGAGAGGAGAGGTAGAGAGGGAGGGGAAGTAGGGTAGAGGGGAATGACGGAGGGAAGATAGAAAGTTGGAGTGGGGTAGAAGAAAGAGGTGTATGGAGAGTGGAAGAGGTATATTGGGTTTCTATTTTTTGGGGTATTGTTGACAAGAGGAATTGCTGCGATTATTGTTTAATGTTGTATGGCTCTGGCTATGCACAGTATATATGTGAGTGTATGAAAATGAAAAAATGGAAAATAAAAACCTTTTCAATGAAAAAAAAATAAAAAAATAAAAAAAATAATTCTCCAGGGAAAGAGGGCTACTGAAGACTTTTAAGTGCAAAGTAGGCAAAACTGTATCTTATGGGCTAGCATCCTCCCCCCCTCCCCAATTTTGAAAACCGTTTGCATTTTACAGTACCCATAATAGGAAATTGCATCTCTCCTGTTTGATTGGGGAGGGGAATCCTACAGTTCTAGGGACCCCGTCTTCCACTTTTGGTTTAGGTGTCTTGAGCCCTGAAGTTCAGATGCCCGAATGGAACTTCTATATAGGAGGCGGCTAGAATTCTCAGGAAAGAATTTGCACGAGCTGTTTTATTCCCCACTTGGGAAAGGCAATATTGAATCATAATGCATGTGGATTTTATAAGTACACACACTTTAGATCAGTCTGCACTAGAGGTGGTATTCTCCCAGTTCGGGCAAACCGGTAGTGGCAGCAGCGGGAGGCTCCGCCCACCTGCCCAGATATCATCACGGATGCTCTGTGCATGCGCAGAAGCACCGCAATGCATGCTTCCGGTTCCGAACTGGTTGCAAAGGTAAGTGGATTTCATGCCTGGTCTGAACTGGGAAGTACATCATCAGTTCCTGGGCCTTGAGTTATCATGTAATTCCAATTTTAACATATTTAACTGTTGGTAAAGTCAACCTCAACTTGAATGATTTGAGAGTGCTGTTTATTCTTAATCGAAGGGAAGAGTAAGGCTATGGCTGTTCCTTCTGATAGGGATGTACCATCTGAGACCCCGAGGTTGTCAGTGGCCATTTAAAAGCTTGAGGGTGGTAAAAACAACACTTTTAAAAGCTGCCACCAAATTGCAAAGTTTTATGTGACAGACAAGCCAATGGCTTTCTGCATTTTAATAGGCCATCGCGTGCATGCATTATTTCAGATACCACTATCTGCGGCTTCAGTCATTACATTCTAACTGACTCACAGGTATGGGAAAAGCACTCTATGCCAGCCTTTTCCGTTTAGATGTCCACCAACTGGTTTGAACTAGTTCCCATCATCCACCCACCTACCCCAGACCACAAGCTCTTTGGCCACAGGCAGACTGATGGGAGGACTACCAGGCTGATGAAGGCTGGTCAGAGTTCTGGCTCAGAATCGCCTCAATGCGTCTCCTTTACAAGCAGCTGACCCCAATCTCAAGGGAAAAGGCTGCCCCATCCTTGCCCCAGCCATCCCCCAGTGTTAATAGGGTTAGACATGCAGCATGAGACAGAGCTGCCCTTTTCAAGGCTTCCTCAATCATTAAGCAGTAAGGCTAAATAAATACACGCTCTTTATTCATCTGTAATTTATGTACATTGGCAAACAGTACAGGCTTTCTTTGATTGTTTTCCTTAAAAAAGCAGAATTCATTAAAAAAATGATTAGCAATGTAAAAAACATGTACATACACACTCACACACATCACGGTGACTTGTGTTTATCCTCCCCACTTCAAAAGGAAACGAAATGCACCCAACACACTCCCACCCCCTTCACACACACTCCAGGGTTAGTGTACTCCCTCTCAACCCCCAAACCTCGTAGGTGTAAAACGCATAACGATTAGGGAGGGGCAGTTCACACACCCAAAGGCCTTATGTATTAACATAAAAAGGAAACTGAGCCAGAGAAGGGCCCTGACTTCTCAGAATCTCAGCCTTTCTTACCTTCCTGCCGCTTGTAGGTTCAAAATTTACACAACATGTGAACCATCAAGCTGGACAGTTAGTGTGCGCCTGTACAGATGGTTGCCTGAAAGTGCACATCAAAGGGAGACCTTTGTTTGGGAGTGAGGGTGGGTGAAGAGGGAGGACACATACTTGAAATGGGCTTTAGACGTTCACTAAGAACCCTGTTTTCATTTAATCACCTCCTCTCCTGGCAAAGTACAAAAGGAATGAATGGCACTCAGATTCTTAGCTTCTGCCCCATAGACTCCCCAGTGGTTGAGCTGGAGATCCAGAAGGCCAATTTTGGCTTTCTAATAGCCACAGCACCAGCAGATGGTGGTCCTTTTAATCTCTGGCTGATGCAAATTTCCCTTCCCATACTATATATACATTATATGCCCATATCCGGTGGCTCTATCCTAATAACCTTTACCCTGAGATTCTTCTTACTTCAAGCCAAGTGTCCCTTATGTGAAATGAGACAACCTGTTCCAGTCCATCTTCTCTGTCCGTAACAAAACCTTAAATTAATTACTAATGATTGAACATTTGCCCAATAATTCCCAAACATTTAATATTCTAAATATACACTGAAGGAAGGAAAGAATTAACTACACCTCAAACTCAGTTCCCTTTCCACAATGATCCAACAGCATTTGCTAAATGGTCAGAGCTGGAGAAGGAACAAAAGCAGAATGCCAAGCAACTCAAATACCCAACACCTTGATTTCACTCGCCTGGTACTGCCACATGCACGCACCCATACACCACTTTTCTTGTTCAGTTTTCATCTGCTTACAGTAGATAAATTTGACAATTTATGAGCAAACAGCTCTAAACAAACCAATCCCTCTAACTTTTATATACCTGGCATTTAAAAAACATTGGTATGTTCTCAAAGGGAAAATGACTTTTTTCTTCACATTTTTCTCTTTATGTGCGTGCGCGCGCACACACACACACACACACACACACACGTTGTATTTGTGCTAACAAAGGCAACAGTAAAAATATTGGGTTTCTGTCTGGATGGTCTCTTATGATGAGCTGATGGACAGAGAATGGAAGCAGTGTACTTCCTCCCATATTTGGGCATACCAGGGGTTGTGACTTTAATATATATATATGTGTGTGTGTGTGTGTGTGTGTGTTTTATTTGTGCTGATAAATAAATAAAGGGAGACTAGTATAGATCTTTATTTATTTATCAGCACAAATAAAACACAAATATAACAAAGGCAACAGTAAAAATATTGGGTTTCTGTCGTGATGGACTCTTGTGACGAGCCGATAGACAGATGATGGAAGCAGTTAGCTTCCTCCCATAATTGGGGCTTACCAGGGGTTGTGACACTAAATATATATATATATATATATATATATATATATATATATATATATATATATATATATATATATATATATATATATATATATATATATTTGTGTTTGTTTTTTTTTAATTTGTGCTGATAAATAAATAAAGGGAGAGTAGTATAGATCTATTTCAAGCTATTTAGCTCTCATCAGCTAGCCATACCCTTACTGGGATTTGAACCTGGGCTATATTACATACTAGGCAGACTTCTTAGCCATTAGGCCACAGGCTCTTATCCGTTATCAGCGATAATGGATATATATATTATATCCATCCATATATCCATATATCCTTCTTGGGATTATTATACCTTGTGATTGTGTACTTTTATTAAAAGTACACTTTCTTATAAAATTTCTCCCTGCTGACCAGAAATAAGGAAGTTCTTGGGACAGAATGTTTCTGCCCAAAATATTTCTGCCTCAAGTTGCTTTTCAGGAGGCAATGTCGCTGGGAGGTGCGGGGGGGGGGGGGGGGGGGGGGGCGCAGCGGAGAAAGAAAGAGGAAAGTTAAAGTCAAAGGGAAGGTGACCAATTCAAGCAAACAATGGCAGATACCAGCTGAAGGGTGTGGAGAATTATACATAAATACGCAATTGGATAAAATAACCATTTATGGGTTTACAAAATGGGAAGCAGATGAGAAAAAAAGGAAGACAATACGAGTGGTTCGGCACACAGTTAAGAACATAAAGACCAAGGCAAAGAGGGGGAGGAGATGAAAGAGCAGAGAAGACCTAGGGAAAGAGAGGTCAGAAGTGAAAAAGATGGGACATTGCAAAAAGGGGTCCAGGTTTTTGTGAACCTCCACAAGAAACCAGTGACAGGTAATGCAGGAGGTGTTCTGTTCTTCTCAACTGATCAGTACTGACTTGGACAGGAAGCCATCTGTAGTCACGGAAGGAAGTTCCTTGCTTTGTGCTCCATGGCCCTGCTGCTGGATAGCTGCACCCACCAGGGATCGACTGGACAATGGTCCCTTGGGCAAGCTGTACAGATAGACAGCCCCTATGACCAGGCCTGCTCCTAGAGCAAAGAGTAGATTGAGGTGGAAGTCAAAGAGGTAGATAGAAGCCACGGTGGACACCACAATGGAGAAGGAGGTGGCAAAACCTTTGAGGATGTTGTCGGCGTATTTCACAACCAGTGCCACCAAGAGGCCACCAAAAGCCTGATTCAGGATCACTCCCCACACCAGTGGGGTGTAGCCAAAGAAGAATCCATGCTGAGCTACGGCTGCCCCCTCGGTGGACCACAGCCCCAACAGCCCCAGCAAGGTCCCGAAGATGCCCAGTTGGACGTTACGTAGCCAAACCGAGGCTGTGCTGCCTTTGAGGATCTTTTCAAAATAGACCCCGGCAAAGCCAGACGAGAGGCAGGACACCACCACGGCCACAAGTCCCACCATGTAGCTTTGTTGCATCCCCTGGTCTTTGTGGGCTGGTTTGCCCCCTGCCTGCTGCTGCTCCACCTGGACAATGGCTACACCGGCAAAAAGAAGCAGGAGGGACAGCCACTGAAGACGGGACAGGCTCTTGCGGAGCATCAGCACCGAGAAGACAGCTGTGGTGAGGATCTTCAGCTGGTAGGTGACCTGGGAAAGGCAGTGCAGTTTAGTAGCCAGCCCAATGTGCCATGAATCAGGAATCTGCCTGCCACCAAGCCAGGGGCCTAAGGATTATGTGGTTCTCCTTAGTCCCAGACTCTACATTATGAAAGAAATCTCCAGATTGTTTGGACCACAATCCCCAGAATTCCCAGAAGCTTTGGGGAGTTGCAGCTCCACTCACCCAGAAGATATCTGGTTAGGGAAAGTTAATCTAAATCACTATATTACCTAAATCACCATTATTACCTTTAAAGCCCTACATGGCTTAGGGCCAGCGTACCTTCGAGACCGCCTACTGCCACATACCTCCCAGCAGCCAGTAAGATCCCACAGATTGGGCCTCCTTCAGATGCCGTCAGCCAGACAGTGTTGGCTTGTGGGCCCCCGGAGGAGAGCCTTCTCTGTGGCTGCTCCGACTCTTTGGAATCAGCTACCCCCAGAGATCCGGACCATATCCACTCTCATGGCCTTCAGGAAAGCTGTAAAAACCTGGCTGTTCCGGCAGGCCTGGGGCTGTTGACCTCACTCTTGAGGTCCAGCCCCGATTAGAATGAATGTATGTAGTGTTGTGATTTTAAACCTTTTTTTTTTCTCTCTCTCTCTCTCTCTTTTGAAAGCCGCCCAGAGTCCTTCGGGATTGGGCGGCATATAAATTTTATAAATAAATAAATAGTTCCAGATCCCTCTTTAGTTCTTGTCTCCTATTTGCAAAATGAGACCAAAATGCAGTTCCACTGATTTAATCCACCTTAAATCATTAATTTTACTGGGGGGAAAAAACAAGCTTACTGAAAACTGTAGTGGTTTAGAATCAAATATCGGATAGCCAAGGTTGTATTTGTACCCTTATTTAATCCCTTAAAAGTGGATTAAAAAGTGGAGATTGCAACAGTTTGGCTACTTCAGCATCCCATTACTGTTCACTTTCCTTTTTAAAGAGAGAGGAAATCTCTACTATTTATGGTAGGGTGTCTATTTGCTTGAGAATAACAAGAATCCCTGATAAGATTTCAGAACCTCATAATTCAGCATATCGCCCCCCACAATTGATTATCAGAAACAAAGTATATTAGACCAAATCATAAAAATATTCCAAAATTGTGCAGAACAAGGGATTTGCTTAAGCTCCATAATTTACATAAACAGCATTCAGTTTCTTTTTCCTAAAGACAGAAAAAGGCTCCCTTTGCATATATCCATATATATATATGTTTATTGTCAGTCCTTTCCAGACAGGTAGCTACACTTCCTACTTCTGTGGTGAACAACCTTAATGCCATCAGGATAAATGAAATCAAATAATAACATGGGGAACTCATTGTATTTTCTGTTTTTCACAGAATTTCAATATCAACTGTCCAGGAGATTTAAAGGAACATAACTCAGGATCCCCATCCTCATTATTCTGATGTGGGGAAGAAGGACACATTAAAAAAAAAGAATGGCAGGTATATAAAGTAGATGAAACGGTTCCACCACAAATGCGCAAACGACAAAAGCGCACCTGACCAAACCGCGGTGACAAAACCGCGCCGACGAATGAGCGCTGAAGCGCGCCGACAACAGCGCGCTGACAGAAGCGCGCTATAACCCTAACCCTAAACCAAACCCTAAACCAAACCCTAAACCTAACCGTAAACCTAACCCTAAACCTTACCTTAACTTAAATCGCGCTTCTGTCTGCGCGCTTTTGACATCGCGGTTTTAGCGCCGCGGTTTTGTCGGCGCGCTTTTGACGTTCGCGCATTTGTCGGGTCACGGATGAAACTGAAGGACATTCTCCTTTGAAAAGATGCTTCTAACGTTTCCAGAGAGCACTTTAGAGAGGAAGTGGCAGTAGGAGGAGCATCTCACCTGGAAGGTAGCTGCTGGCAGGTTGGAAATGGCCACATACTGCAGATTGTTTTGGAGGGTGTAAATGAGAGAAGGCACTGCTAGCTTGAGAGTGTCCATATACTGTACCAAAATGGAATCATACAAAGAGGCAGCAAACTGTCTCAGGTTACCTGGAAAAGGATACAGACAAGAAACTGTTTCTTGTACATATCAAGACACAACAAAAACATTTCAGTCTTTTTTCCTTTGACATGAACAACAATTGGAAAAAGGAGAGGCCCCTACTTATTACACATTGCAAATATTTGTTCCTTTCCTGTCTTTGAGAATACTCAGGACAAAGAGAAAAGACAGAACCAGAAATACGACTCTTCCCTGAGGGCACGGTGTGCAATAATTCTTTTTCCAGTGCTCGGGCATAAGAAAAAGTCCCAGGTCTTTATAATTGAGAGGGGAAGAAATGTCACAGAAGGATTTAATGTATGTATTGCACAACCTAGAGTTTTACAGCCTAGAGATCCTTAAATTAATTTCAATAAAACCTCTGTGAGTAAGCAGCTAAGACCCCTGGCAACAATAAACTGTTCTAGCCAGCTGTAGGGAAATGGGAGACTGCAAAAGAGGTTGAAGGAAAAAGAAGACAAAAGATAATTAGAAGGATTGTTTCTACTTGGGCTTTGATTTCATTGACTAATTCCTTAGGCTTCAGTCACAATGGCCATGAGGCCCCCTACAGATAGCAATAGCAATAGCAGTTCGACTTATATACCGCTTCATAGGGCTTTCAGCCCTCTCTAAGCGGTTTACAGAGCCAGCATATCGCCCCCACAGTCTGGGTCCTCATTTTATCCACCTCGGAAGGATGGAAGGCTGAGTCAACCTTGAGCCGCTGAGATTTGAACCGCCGAACTCCAGTTAGCAGTCAGCTGAAGTGGCCTGCAGTACTCCACTCTAACCACTGCGCCACCTCGGCTCTTCTACAGATTACTCTCATGGCTCAAGACCCATGTATTTTCTCACAATACCCCTGCCCAACCAGTAAGCTCCAAGAGTGTGGGCTCCCTCAAGTAAATCATTGCAGGAAACTCAGGGATAAACCTCTTCCATCACTGCTCCCTCTTCTCTGGAGTGATATCCCATCTGCAGATCAGACTCTCCTCTACACGTGTGTATTCTATGAAGCCGTGTAGCCCTGGCTGTTTCAAGCACCCCGCTAAAGTCTAGCACATATAACAACTTTCTTGCAAAAGAATGCTTGTTGCATATGGGGTTTTACAGAGCTAATTTGGGGTGATTGTTGAATTAATCATTATTGTGGTTGTTGCCCTTTTAATCTGATTACACAGTGAAATATGCAGGCTGCTCAGAGTCACTTGGTGACTGGACCAGCACGTTAAGTAAATAAAATAAAAATAAGCCCTTGCAAGAAAAGACACTGCTCACCTTATGTCAATTGGCCAGTTAACTAGGTGTTCCATTTTGTATTTTGACTCTTTAAAAAATGAATGTACTGTATATATTTCTATTTACAGAAGGAGTTTTATGACTGCATATGCACGTTTAAAATTATTCATTGATTCGCATAATTGAATTGTTTAATTACGTAATTGTTTCTCTCTGGGTCCATAGAAATAATTTTTTTGCTTGTTTCCTTCCCATTTTTGTATACAAGTTGCAAGCCATTCAAATCATGTTATTTAAAGTTATGGTGAGCCAAATCCAGATATGATCCTAAAGAATAATGCACAGAAATGACATAAAAAGAGGTTTCGATTTTTCAATGCAACCATTAGAATGGGTCAAAGGCAGAAACACACATCTCAATCCAGCAAGACTGTTAATGAACATGGAACAAGGTTGGGAGAAGCAAACCCTTCCCTGAGGGCCTCCATTCTCCGTGGTGTGGTATTCCCACCTTGCTTCTGAATAAAGATGAGCAGTAGGCAGGTGATTCCCTTAAGAATTTCAGCCATAACCACCGCTGTGGTAGCAAAGAATCGGTCCCCAGGCAACGTGCGCACATAGCGAATGCTGAGGATGAGAGAGGCATTTTGCACCACCAAGACTGCCAAACTAATGTACTTCAACTGTCGGTTACCTAGAAAAGGAAGAGTAGAAAACAGCTCAGTATCCTTCTACCAATATCACTCCCCAACAGATTCCCAAGAGATACTGCACTGGGAAAAGGATCCCCATCCAGAAACAGCACTAGAGATTTTGATGGAAGAAATAATTGAGAACCTCTGGGTCCCCTTTAAGTTTCTTTTATCAGAAACCAATAAGAAGGGTGTTAGAACATGGAGAATCAAGGCCTGAATTCACACAAACCAACAGACACACATGCAGACCAATTCCCATCTTCTTCCCTTAGGTGCCAGCCCACTAGGTAGGATGAAGAGTGAAGACTGTCAACGTGAGCAGAAGAGGGCAATCCTGGCTGACACAAGTGACCTGCAGTCTCATTTTTGTAGTCCCTAAACTCCAAAACCATAGGTTTCTACAGGCACCATTTTTATCAAAATTTATTCCTCCTCTGCATTTAACTTCATTGGGGCTTATTTCACCCCTTAACCCAGTGTAGTCAACCTGGTCCCTACTGCCCACTAGTGGGCGTTCCAGCTTTCATGGTGGGCGGTAGGGGTTTGCTGTAACTCTGCTTTACAAATTTTATAAAGTAAAGTTACTTCCCTACTTTATAAATCACCATGACTGTGGAACTGGTGGGTGGTTAGAAAATTTTACTACTAACAGAGATATAAAAGTGGGCGGTAGGTATAAAAAGGTTGACTACCCCTGCCTTAACCTATTACCCCCAAAAGGGCCGACAAAGCCCTGGTTAAATTTTCAACATTAGTTTACAGATGTAATCAAAGTTCAAAGTGCAATCCTATAGAGTCAATTGGAAGTCTGAACTGATCTTGTGGAACAGAAATGAAAAACTCCCACTTACCCACCTTCATCTTCCAAGAGCAGGAATCTTAATAAATTGCTGATCATGTCAAGAGGGAATAGTGTATGGGGTTTTTTTTTGTTTGTTTAAAATGTGTCTGGTTTTGATAAATATAATGAGTGATAATAGGCACTTAGATTCAATATTCTAGCTTCTTGATGTCAAATGGAAAAATGTTTTCTCTCTAATCTAATTGGCGAATAACAAAAAGTAATTCGGAAGCAATATTTTCATATCTAATGCCCCATATCGCAGAACTCCAGATTAAACCGGATTATTTCTTTTACTCTGTTCTTGTGCCTGTCAATTTAGGAGCAGGAAGTGGAGGGCAAAAAAAAAGTATAAGCCTCATCTTGCAGAACAACATTCCTCTTCTAGGAACAAATGCCAAGCAGGAAGGAAACTAATGTAAAAAAAGGACACATTCATAATCTGATGCATTCCAAATGTAATTGTCTACAGTTGGCCCTTGACTTACAACCATTCATTTAGTGACTGTTTGAAATTACAACAGTACTGGAAAAAATACTGATGCCCATTGCAGCATCCCCATGGTCACATGACCAGAATCCAGGCATTTGGCAACTGGCATGTGTTAATGACAGTTGTAGCATCCTGGGATCATGTGATTGCCATTCGTAACCTTCTCAGCCAGCTTCCAACAAGCAAAGTCAATGGGGGAAGCCAGATTTGGTTAACAACTTCATGATTCACTTAACAACTGCAGTGATTCACTGAACAACTGTGGCAAAAAAGGTCATAGAATGGGACAAAACTCACTTTAACAACTGCCCTCTTTATACCAAAGGAAATTTTGAGCTCAATTGTGATAACATCTACTACTTGTATATATATGAAATATTTTAAGGAAGTTTGCCTTACAATAAATTGCTCCCTAATCACACTTGCCATGCTAAAGACAGGACTGTTTTATCCCTGATACACCACACTAGCTTTGAAATGTACCTACCTTAGTTTGCAGTAATAGTTTTAAAATTATTATGGCATTTTAAGTAGTCCATTTGTCCACAACAACAATTACCCCCAACACAGGAGGAAACTCATAACATTAGGAAATTGTGTACAACTTAATGCTTTCAGGATTACCCCCCAATACCACTTACTCAAAATCTCAAGGGAACTCTCCTTGCAGCCAACTACCAGCCCTTCCAGGGTGCTTTTTAAATTAAGTAATTGGGTTACATACCCCACTCTCAGCAGTACATGGTGTTGGATAGATAGATAGATAGATAGATAGATAGATAGATAGATAGATAGATAGATAGATAGATAGATAGATAGATAGATAGATTAGATAGAGATAGATAGAGATAGATAGATAGATGATAGATAGATGATAGATAGATAGATAGATTAGATAGATAGATAGAGATAGATAGATGATAGATAGATAGATGATAGAGAGAGAGAGATGATAGATAGATAGATAGATAGATAGATAGATGATAGATAGATAGATTAGATAGATAGAGATAGATAGATAGATGATAGATAGATAGATAGATAGATAGATAGATAGATGATAGAGAGAGAGAGATAAAATAGATAGATTGATAGATAGATTAGATAGATAGAGATAGATAGATAGATGAGAGAGAGAGAGAGAAGATAGATAGATAGATGATAGATAGATAGATGATAGAGATAGATGATAGATAGATAGATAGATAGATAGATAGATAGATAGATAGATAGATAAGATAGATAGAAAGATAGATAGATAGATTAGATAGATAGATAGATGATAGAGATAGATAGATGATAGATAGATAGATAGATAGATAGATAGATAGATAGATAGATGGATAGATAGATGATAGATGATAGAGAGAGAGAAAGAGAGAGAGAGAATGAATTATGTGGTAAGAAGGAGGTTGAGGACTATTTAATTTCTTCAGGAATTCCTATCCATTCCAGCACATTAGCTACACTTCTCTCTCCTCCCATGGAAAATAAAATCCCCGAGGCCCAAAACTCAGATAAGTCCTGCTCGAAGGAAAGGAAAAACCTTCCCGGAGGAGGAGGAGGCAACACAGCCTCTCTGTAGGGAACAGGGAGATGGGAAATCGGTCATTTGGAAATTATTTGTAATTTGGTGGCTACACCAGGAGAAACTCGAAACGTCCCTCCGCCTCCCTTCCCTTCCTCCTCCTCCTCCTCCTCTCTCTCTCACCTGCCGTCGCCACCGGACTGTCAACGCCGCCACCCGGGCCCCCAGCCGCTGCCATGGTGGCAACCGCGGGGCAGCCGAGCTTTCCCACTGTAACGGACACTTCCGCATCCTACTTGCCGGCCTAGATCCGCTTCCGGGAGAACCGTAGCTAGCCATAGAGTTGGGCACAGAAAGCGAGAGGGTAGGCGGGGTCAAACCCAGCTTTGGTAATAGTCTTCCTAGAGCGTCGCAAGAGGGGGGGCGGGGGCGGAGAGGACGATGTGGTAATGTTGGCGAAAGAGGCGGACGGTTTTGCAAACAGAGACGGGATCAATCTCGCATTTTTCGACTCGGGAAAAGGCAAAGTGCGGGTCAAGTGTTGGGATCTCCCCTGAAGAAACCAGAAAGCTGTAGTCCATGGAAAACTGGTTACAGAGGGCGTTGATCAGACTCCTCTCTGATATTGCAATGGGTTGTTGCAATGGGCAAGGAGATGAAGAAGAGGGATTAGTATAGTGAAGGGGTGTCCAAATTTGGGAACTTTAAGACTTGTGGACTTCAACTCCCAGAATTCCCCAGCCAGCTGGCTGGGGAATTCTGGGAGTTGAAGTCCACAAGTCTTAAAGTTCCCAAGTTTGGACACCCCTGGTATAGTGGTTAAGGAACAAGGCTAGAAACCAGGGGATTGTGAGGCCAGTCCCATTTTAAGCATAAAAAGCTGGCTGGGTGACTTTGGGCCAGTCACTCTCTCTTCAGCCCATGATATCAGGCATGGGCAACAAACTGGTCTGTCAATTAATGTTGCAACCAGATCGGCCTGATACGGCTGCCTTTTATTTTCCCCACAACAACAACAACCCTGTCAAGTGGGTTGGACTGAGAGAGCAAGACTTGCCCAAAGTCACCCAGCTGCCTTTCATGTGTAAAACAGGATTCGAACTCACTATCTTCTGGGTTTGGGGTTGGCACTTCCCAAACTACACAAAACTGATTCAGTGAGATGGCCCAAAACCAGGCACTCAGTGTATCCTCAATCAAAGTATTCAACAAACTACCCTAGAAGAATTGTGCAAGAAGTGAAAAACTACTTAAAAGATTGGATAACTAAAGATAACCTAATATAGCTGGCTGGGGGATTCTGGGAGTTGAAGTCCGCAGGGCTTAAAGTCACCAAGGTTGGGAAACACTGTCTTAGAAGGTTCTGGGGATTGAAAATAAAGGAAGGGGAGGGGCTGTCTAGCAAGCTGCATACCTGGGTTGCCCAACCCTATTGAACTTCCTGCAGGATCCCAATTAGGTGAAAGTTATCCGTGCTAATATCTCCCCTAACATCACAATGGATCCAATGTGTGCACAAACACACCCCAGACATATTACATGTACCTGCCTTTATTCACCATACAGAGGATAATATATACAGATATATATACAGGTATATATAATATATACCAGGCACTCAGTGTATCCTCAATCAAAGTATTCAACAAACTACCCTAGAAGAATTGTGCAAGAAGTGAAAAAAAAACACTTAAGATTGGAGAACTAAATATAACCTTAAGAGGTGCTTATGT
The DNA here is from genome assembly GCF_009769535.1 of Thamnophis elegans. NCBI lineage: Eukaryota > Metazoa > Chordata > Lepidosauria > Squamata > Natricidae > Thamnophis > Thamnophis elegans. The sequence continues at coordinate 10,916,944 of NC_045542.1, forward strand.
GAGCTTAGGATAAGGCAAAAGGAACATCGGTAGGATGTGTCATTCAGGAATGGATTGTGGGGGTTCTTGGGCCACAATCTCCAACTCCTAGGGACCCACTTCAACAGAAAATAAAAGAGTCTTTCAGCCTGAAATCTCAGCAACTGGACTGCTGTCATTTGCGAATACAAGGCGTCTCCCAAGTTGCTAAGAAGTCACCTGCAAGATTGGAGGCTTTGCTCATGAGAAAGAAACAACATTGCTTGTTTAATGTAGGTTTGCAACACCATGATATACATAAAGGGTAGAACATCATGATTGCATGGCATTCCAATGTGGGTCCAGGGAGTATCACTGCATGCGATACTTCTGGGACACCTGGTCACAGAACGGGTCAAGGCAGAGCAACCACACAAGCAATAGCAATAGCAGTTAGACTTATATACCGCTTCATAGGGCTTTCAGCCTTCTCTAAGCGGTTTACAGAGTCAGCATATCGCCCCCAACAACAATCCGGCTCCTCATTTTACCCACCTCGGAAGGATGGAAGGCTGAGTCAACGCTGAGCCGATGAGATTTGAACAGCCGAACTGCAGAACTGAAGTCAGTTGAAGTAGCCTGCAGTGCTGCATTTAACCACTGCGCCACCCTCGGCTCTTAACTACCGTATATACTCGAGTATAGGCCAACCCGAATATAAGCCGAGGCACCTAATTTTACCACAAAAAACTGGAAAAGTTATTGACTCGAGTATAAGCCTAGGGTGGGAAATGCAGCAGCTACCGGTAAATTTCAAAAATAAAAATAGATACCAATAATGTTTTTGAATATTTATTTCAAAGAAAAACAGTAAACTAGCGGTGTATTCAATGAAATACTTCACTCACCTCATGATGCTGATGTCCCGCTGTGATGATGATGTCCCGTGCAGCCGCGGGAGCGATGTCCCGCCTCCTATGACACATGGCACAGTGATTCCTATCATTGGATCACTGTACCAGAGGAGGTGGGACATCGCTATGTGGCTGCTTGCCATAACAAGGAGGAGGTGGGACATTGTTGCAGAGCGGCAGGAGGGGGAGGAAGGGGAATCGTAAGACAGCCCTGCATTACATTAGAACGTGAGGAGGGGGGATGGTGCGGTGCGCGCTGCGCGGCAAACTGACACAGAGGGAGGGGAAACTCACAGGGGCACTGGGCCATTCACGAGTGTCACCCAGTGGCATGGCCCCGCCCCTTTTTCTCCTCCATTTCGGGCAAATTTTTCACTGACTCGAGTATAAGCCGAGGCGGCTTTTTTCAGCCCAAAAAGTGGGCTGAAAAACTAGGCTTATACTCGAGTATATACAGTATCAAAACTCTGCCCCTTTGTACATGTGCACTATCGTGTTACACAAGCAAAAAAACCCATGCGAAACAATTCAGTGGATGCCACTGGTGTCAGGCAATGTTTTAGTCCTTGTTAATTTAAAAAAATCCCCAAGAATACCACATTCTTGTGAGTCCAGTTTTCACTATTGACTATGTAGCATCACAGTAGTATCAGCTTTTAGTGACCACATCGTTTTATTTATGATAATTTGCTCTAACCTGGTGTTTCAGGCCTTCCAATGGTGTACTTCTTGTCACCGTAACTGAGTCCATCCATCTTGCTGCTGGTCATCATCTGAGGTTAGAGCCTTCTCCAGAGAGCTACGTAGCTCTTTGCATAGCATGTCCAAAATGCCCACTATTATAAAGGATGTTCTGACATGATTCAGAGCAAGCGAAGAGCCAATTGGATTCATAGGATGTTAGAAAAACAGGTCAATTGATAGAAAGATGGGTGTGGCACTTCTGAATGAAATTCATCTGGTTGGCTTCCACTTCAACTGGTCATTGCCTTAGATTACCTTAAGTGTAATATGTGATATCAGATCAAACCAGTGGTGGGTCGTGACCCGACAAATGCGCGAATGACAAAAGCGCGCCGACAAAACCGCGGTGCTAAAACCGCGATGTCATCAACACGCCGACAACAGTGCGCTGACAACAGCGCGCCGACAGAAGCGCGATTTAAGTTAAGGTAAGGGTTAGGGTTAGGGTTAGGGTTACAGCGCGCTTCTGTCGGCGCACTGTTGTCAGCGCGCTTCAGCGCTCATTCGTCGGCGCGCTTTAGAACTTGCGGTTTTGTTACCGCGGTTTAGTCAGGCGCGCTTTTGTCGTTCGCGCATTTGTGGGTGAACCGTGGTGGGTTCTTACTGGTTCGGGTTAGTTCGGCCAAACCGGTAGTGGTTTGGCGGTCTGGGTCGCTGGAACCGGCAGCGGCTTTGGCTGCCACGCCCCCGAACCAGTTCTCTGGGCGGTGCCATAGGCGCCACCATCTTGCTTTTGGCTTTTGCGCATGTGCAGAACTATTTTTATTGTAGTGTGTATGCGTGTGCAGTGTGCATCAAGGGTGTGGGTGCATCAAGTGCGCGGCGCAGCCACCAGCAAACCGGCAGTAGTGACTGCCGGAACCCACCCCTGGATCAAACATGCATTTGGAGGACAGGTAGACCTGAATGTACAACTACAATTGGGACCAGAATTTCAATTGCTAAGCAAGGCAGTTGTTAAATGATCCGCACTCAATTTTTTGACCCTTTTTGCAATGGTTGTTAAGCAAATCAATCCTACGCTGTTAAGTGAATCTGACTTCCCCCACTGACGGTGCTTGTTGGGAGGCGTCTGGGAAGGCCACAAATAACAATCAAAAATGAGCCTGGGATGCTACAGCTGTTGTAAATATATGCCAGTTGCAAGCGCCCAAATTTTGATCACCTGGCCGTACGGATGGTGGAATGATTGAAAGAATGAGGAGCAGTCACAAGTCGCTTTTTCTTTTTTTTAAATTATTATTATTTTAATTTTATCAATTTCATATATACATTCACAATTATATGATCTCATAACTGTTATTAATAATATGTATTTATAACAATTTTTCCCTACTGTTGACAATATACTTGAAGATTGCTTTTTTAACATCCCATAGATCCATCTTATCTTACAACGGTCCTACTTCTTCTTCCCTCCCTCCCTCTTTCCTTCCCTCATTTCTTCTCTCCTACTCCCCTTCCTTCCCTCCCTCCTTCCCCTTCCCTCCTTCTCTCCTTCCCTCCTTCCTTCCCTCCTTCCTTCCCTCCTTTCTTTTCTCCTTCTCTCCTTCCTTTCCCCCTTCCTTTCCTCCTTCCTTCCCCCTTCCTTCTCTCCTACATTCCCTCCTTCCTTCCCTCCTTTCTTCTCTCCTTTTTCCTTCCCTCCTTCCTTCCCTCCTTTCTTCTCTCCTTCTCTCCTTCCTTCTCTCCTTCCTTCCCTCCTTGCTTCCCTCCCTCCTTCCCTCCCTCCTTCCTACCCCCTTTCTTCTTTCTTCTCTCCTTCCTTCCTTCCTCCTCTCCTTTCCCTTATCTCCTTCCCCTTCCTCCCCTTTACCCTTCCCCTCTTCTTCCCATTCCTCCCCTCTTTCCTACTCTTACATTCCCTCCCATTCTTCCTCTGCCTTTCCCTTTCTCCTATTCCTCTCTTTTCTCCTCTCCCTCCTATCTTTCCTTCTACTCCTCACAAGTCACTTTTTCATTGCCGTTGTAACTTCAAACGGTCGCTAAACGAATACTTGTAAGTCAAGGATTACTCATAATGATGGAGTGCTGAATTCATTTAGAAGAGCAGTCGTTTGCCAGTAAAACATGTTAACAGGGAATGAAGCCTGGTGGCACTTCTAAAGAGAAGCTAGCATTTCAGTTCATTGCTATCTTAAATCACCTAGAAAGCAGCATCCCTTCTTCAATAGCAGAATTTATGATATATAATGCCTCGGATTTACTCGTCTTACCAGCTGTTGCACCTGGGAAGGGCAAGAGCCAGCACATCACGGATACAGGCAGAAGGCACACAGGTGGACAGGCCAGCTTTTGTCAGGGTGTAGCGACTTCCTGTGTACTCAGGAGGTAAGTAAACTCTAGCGTGACGCAGGGGTGCGTCACTTCTAGAACTTGCTTGGCATTCCCAGACTGGCACCCCAGAGGGTGGAATTTACAGGAACTTGCCTTGTTGGTTTCATTAGACTGGCATTCTTCCCAGCAATGGAATGTTCCACATTTAATGATGGGTGTGAACGTCAGGTCAAATCCGGGTGAGGGGAAGGCATAATGTTACCTTCGTTCAAGTTCTTTCTTCTAGGAGGGTCAGAATATAAATAATGCTATCTGTATATATTATCCTCTGTATGGTGAATAAAGGCAGGTCCATGTAATATGTCTGGGGTGCGTTTGTGCACACATTGGATCCATTGCGATGTTAGAGGAGATATTAGCGTGGATAACTTTCACCTAATTGGGTTCCTGCAGGAAGTTCAATAGGGTTGGGCAACCCAGGTATGCAGCTTGCTAGACAGCCCCTCCCCTTCCTTTATTTTCAATCCCCAGAACCTTCTAAGACAGTGTTTCCCAACCTTGGTGAGTTTAAGCCTCGTGGACGTCCAGAATCCCCCAGCCAGCTATATTAAGTTATCTTTAGTTCTCCAATCTGAAGTGGTTTTTCACTTCTTGCACAATTCTTTGAGGGTAGTTTGTTGAATACTTTGATTGAGGATACACTGAGTGCCTGGTATTGGGCCATCTCACTGAATCGGTTTTGTGTAGTTTGGGAAGTGCTAACCCCAAACCTAGAAGATAGTGAGTTCGAATCCTGTTTTACACATGAAAGGCAGCTGGGTGACTTTGGGCAAGTCTTGCTCTCTCAATCCAACCCACTTGACAGGGTGGTTGTTGTTGTGGGGAAAATAAAAGGCAGCCGTATCAGGCCGACCTGGGTGCAACATTAATTGACGGACCAGTTTGTTGCCCGAGCCTGATATCATGGGCTGAAGAGAGAGTGACTGGCCCAAAGTCACCCAGCCAGCTTTTTATGCTTAAAATGGGACTGGCCTCACAATCTCCTGGTTTATAGCCTTGTTCCTTAACCACTATACCAGGGGTGTCCACACTTGGGGACTTTAAGACTTGTGGACTTCAACTCCCAGAATTCCCCAGCTACCTGGCTGGGGAATTCTGGGAGTTGAAGTCCACAGGACTTAAAGTCGTCAAAGTTGAGAAACACTGTTCTAAGATACAATGCCAAATTATGGGGGGCAAATTTTATTAGTGCAAGTTGCTTCTGAAAACAATGGACTGAAAGAATTGATCTGCTTTTTGAAATCTGAAGCTCTCTCTCTCTCTAACCCCCTCTCCCTTTCTCTCCTTCCCTCTCTTCCCCCCTCCCTCTCCATGACGCAGCGTGCCTGACTATAAACATATTTACTTGACCCTGATGTGGCAACTATAGACTTTAGTCATCAGCAAGAAGCATTTAATAGGCAAATGTGAATCACTGCAAGTGTGAACATGTGAACCACAGAGAACATTTGCGTTCCTATGAAATTTGGGGAAAGGCTTTTCAAATGCAGTCTTGTTTGTGTCTGTCAAATTGATAGCTATGACTGGCACAGCATGCAGCCCCATGGACAATTCTAGGGGCCTGCAGGGTAACCATGTAACACCATGTTGAGTGAGCTGCACTGGTTGGAGACCCCTGATATGTGTGGTCTTCAATTCTCTGAATTATGTTTATGTTTGTTTATGTTTATTTCATTTGTATGCCACCCATTTCCCCCCGAGGGGGACTCAGGGCGGCTCACAACTCAAAACAAGGGAAGGGGGGATACAAACAATTTGACAACACAAAACAATACATAATTTAAAAGTGCAACAATCATACCATTCGAGATAGGGGCACGGTTCTTTAGCCCCAGGCCTGTCGGAACAGCCAGGTTTTAAGGACTTTGCGGAAGGCCTGGAGGGTGGTGAGGGTGTGAATCTCCACGGGGAGTTCGTTCCAGAGGGTCGGAGCAGCCACAGAGAAGGCTCTCCTCCGGGTAGTCGCCAGTCAACACTGGCCAGCGGATGGAATTTGGAGGAGGCCTAGTCTGTGGGATCTAATTGGTCTGGTGGAGGTAATTGGCAGCAGGCGGTCTCTCAAGTGAGTTTCCCAGCTTCAGCTCAAAAGAGCATTTTAAAAAAGACCCCTCCCTTCACTGATATGTGATTGCATCCCCCCCCCCTCAGGCCCAGGCAAGAGAGACTGCTTTTTCTTGAGATCCCACACCCCTTAGAGTTAGCTTCCACCCCAGAAAGACACATTTAATGAGAAAATGAGATTGATGAGCTTCTTGGTGACAGCAACAAGGATTCAATTCTATTTTATTAAATACACTTCCACTCAGATTTTGACATTAAGGTCTTTGCATGATGTCTTCCTTAAATACTTCTTTTTTTTTTTTTAAAAAAAGGACACATATATCCATAAGTCAAAATTATGCACCCAAACATGTAAACCAGACATCACCTCCTCCACCCCATCCCAGTTCTCCTTTGGCCAGAAGCCTTGAAAAGAGTTTGGGAAGGATGGGTAACAGAAACCCACCTGAGAATTCTCTTCTCCAAAAATACGCAGGAGTCCTTGTAAATAATAATACTCAAGTATTTACACCTATTGAGATGTCCTTTTCCTGGTCAAAGCCAGAAGTGAAACATCTTCTAGATAACTGAGAGGAGATTAAGCTTGAGTCAATGAATGAATGTGCTTCTCCCAGCTCAAGTTCCCTCTCATGATTCAGTTTCTTAAAAAAAAAGAAAGAAAAACTAGCCTGTAAAACCAGGTTACATTTCCTCAACCAGTCACTGAATCCGGTTGCTTGAGATCCAGTGGCTACCACTTGGACCACTGCCCCATCTTAGAGGGGAAAGGCACGGCCAGGAAACAAGGTCCTTCAACCACTGCTGTTGCAGACGGTAGCCCTGGGTGTTGTTGAGCCCTGGATTTCTTCAAGATGAAGATGGGGGTCGCGTTTTAGCCAAGGGTGCAAAAGCACTTGCTCTAATGTGGGTCGTTCGGAAGGCTCTGGAGACAAACACCACTGGACGAGGTCTTTGAGGTCTGGAAAAGAAGAATTGTTTTTAGAAAGAGCTCTCCATTCGAAAGGTATTCAGCACCCTCACTTCTTGAGAAACTTGGATTACTTCCTCTTATTAGAAAGTCCCCAAGAGAATAATGAGTTCCTAAGAGATAGAAAATGGATATGCAAATGGTGGGGCCTTCCATATGCCCTCTACTAATGCAATGGCTTTCTGTATTGTATTGTATTTGGTTTATTTGTATGCCACCCTTCTCCAGGAGGGACTCAGGGCGGCGAACAACTCAAAGGGGAAAGGGAACATAAACAACAGTACACATAATTAAAATACACGAAAATCACACAGCCATACCAGTCGAGAGGGGAGGGGAACTCATCAACCCCAGGCCTGCCGGCACAGCCAGGCTTTGACAGCTTTCCGGAAGGCCTGGAGAGAGGTGAGGGTCCGGATCTCCGCGGGGAGTTCATTCCAAAGGGCCGGAGCTGCTACAGAGAAGGCCCTCCCCCGGGTAGTAGCCAGATGGCATTGGCTGGTGGACGGAACCCGGAGGAGGCCGACCCTGTGAGATCTGATGGGTCTTTGGGAGGTAATTGGCAGCAGGCGGTCTCTCAAGTACCCAGGTCCAATACCATGAAGGGCTTTATAAGTTACGACTAGCACTTTGAAGCGTATCCGGAGACCGATCGGTAGCCAGTGCAGCTCGCGGAGGATAGGTGTAATGTGGGTGTACCGAGGTGCACCCACAATCGCTCGCGCGGCTGCATTCTGGACAAGTTGAAGTCTCCGAATACTCTTCAAAGGCTGCCCCAATGCAATGCACCAGACAGCCTCTTCTAAGTCCAGTCCCAGATTGGTGACCAGTTGGGGAGCCCAAAAGGAAGGTCTGTGACCTTAAATGTGGCAGCCTTGCATAAAAAAATATGGGGCAGCCTGGGATGCCTTATTAGTTCTTAATCAGCTCTGATCAGATTGAATAAAAAAATCACATCTGAATTTGAAAGTAGATGTCTCCCACCACCCAGCTGAGAATGGAGGACTGATCCATCCTGGCCACCTAGAAAGTCACTTAGATAAGATGGGCAGGGTGGACATTAATTAATTAAGAAGCACTAGAGAGGACTCACCAGAAGAGACGGGAGTGCAGAACTGCACCTTGGCAGCCATGATTTCCTCATCTCGTTCAAATGGGATATCCCCACATGCCATGTCATACAGCAGGATTCCCAAGGACCAAACAGTGGCTGGGAGAGCATGGTACTGCTGGAATTCCACCCACTCTGGTGGACTGTACACCCGGGTACCTGAAAGAAGATGAGGGAAAGAAACAGCTTGCGTCAGGCTCCAACAACCAAGAAAGACACGTTCAGATTCTCTAGGCAGCTAACTTGATTGTTCCTCGCTAGAGATAGAAATCCTACATACCAAATTAAAGCAGAGTACTTGCACCATACATTCTGGGAGCTATTAGGGAGCAACCATCTTTACCTTCTTTCTCCCACCCAAACCAACTAAACTGTGATGTTTCTTGCTCCTCTGGAATGCACTTCCTCCCCTGCTGTGAATACGGACAACATTCCATCACAGCTAGTTAGCATCACTGAGTAATGAGTCATGTATTTAGTTTAGGCTTGGATTTAACGTTCTTATGAGTTTTCCCTCTGTAGATAGCAATCTGGAATACTTCCTCTCCTACAAATTAGGTCAGGCAGTCCAGGCTATCCAATCACTGTGAGGATGTTCTGGACCTCTGCCCCAAAGTCCTGTATTAGCATGACCTACTGTATGAAATCATTTAGAGCAGCTATTGGGCTTGGAGGTTGGAGGAGGTTATGAACCAATTCATCTCGGGACCAGCAGATTGGAAGAAATGCCGGATGGACACTCACCATCAAAATCCGTGTAGACTGACTCCCTCAACAAGGCTGCAGACCCGAAGTCGATGAGCTTGAGGTTGCCGGAGCGCACATCCACCAGAATGTTCTCATCTTTGATGTCCCGATGGACCACCCCTTGGGCATGGCAGTGGCATACTGCTTCGACCACTTGCTGGAAAAAGTGTCTGCAAAGGTTCTCGGAGAGTGGTCCCTGCTCTGTGACATAATCAAAGAGATCTTGGCAATGCTCAAGGCGCTCCAGGATCAGGAAGCAGCTATCGGGAGTTTCGTACCAGTCCAAGAGGCGAATCACACCACGGTGCCCAGATCCTGACCCGACAAGTTTCATCAGGGTTACTTCCAGAGGAGCCACAGTTCCATTGGGCTGAAATGGGATAGAGAGAAGAATTTAAATTGAAGGGCGAGGAACAAAAATACTAAAGGAAGCAGCCCTCCCCAAGTTAATATCCAACAAAAATATTGGAGCTGCAATTCATGGAATTCCTCACTTTTTTTTTCTAAGCCAGAAATGTAGGAATTGCTAATGCAATACTCTTGAAGAGACCCTATTGCAGTAAGTTGAAATAAAAGGTTTAAAAAATTGCTCAGAGCCTATTCCACTCCATGATCCTTGTTTAGAACCAGGTTTTATTTTTAGGTATTAGTCCTAAACAGATAAAATCATAGTGCCTTATGAAGCAAACATGGGACACGGTGACTGGACCACAAAGCTGGAAAGACGGGGTCTTATAAACTAATATCATCTCGAGGACCACCATTTGTTCAAAATCTGCTGCAAAATATCCAAGTGCCCCAAAATCTATGCTGCAGATTTCTGGCTCACTTCTCACAGAACTACAATTTCCAGCCTTTCCAGAGTAAAAGGCAGAGCAGGATGGAGAATTGTAAAAGGCCTCCAGCACCCACAAATTCTCACAGTGGGAAAGTCGATTCAGTGATGCTGCTTAGGAATAGGTAGTGCATCCTTCTTCCCCCTGTTTATACTCAACAAGGTCATGTCAGAAAAGTTCTACCTACCGAAGTGTTTTTTTTAAAAACTTTTTGTGTACACCTGATAAAATTCCTTTGCCTTTCTAACTCTTCCACTGATTGTGTGTTATAAAAATTATGACGTGTGTTGTGAGATAAGAGAGAGGATGCAATCTACTTATCCCGGAGCTACACCTAAAGCAGCACAGGCAGATAGGAGGAGATTTTTAGCCTGGCCCCAACCCACGGCCTCCATTCTGTCACTTGGTCTTCTCTCCCAGCTTCTGGTCACCTATAATGTTTTCCCACTCCAGGTTCTACCAGGGTTGGAATAGGTATATTCCTTGATATTCTGCAAACTCACCAATTCAGCCCGCTCGGTAATCTTGCTCTTGGCAATGTGTTTGATTGCAACCTGTTGGAAAAAAAACAAAAACACAGAGATCTGAGTTCCAGCACTCATCTTCCTTCCCACCCATAGAGGCGAAGCAGAATTAGATTTCCTTAGACCAAACCCTCCCAGAGCGAGAGCTTTTTTATTCTGTAGAACTATCACTTCCCTGATCCCCAGTTACAGAAGGTGCTCGTGGAAGCAATGCCGACTATTGCCAAAAGCAATCCAAAGCCTAATCGCTATAAGCCATCCTAACGTCCCGAAACAAATTCCCAAGCACATTGCAATGTATCCAAAGCAGAGCCACACTGGCTTCTACATAGCATGGATGGCCAACTCACCTGCAGTCCATCGGTAACTCGGTGCCCAGCATACACTGTTCCAAAGCCACCTTTGCCAAGCAAATTGCCTCGCTTGTACAGCACTTCAAAGGATTCCTTGTCCTTGCCTGGAAAAATGCAAGAGAGAGGATTTGTAAATTTGTTTTAAATCAATATAAATCAGCAAAGCTCTTTACACATTGGCAGGCTTTCCAAGTGTTGCAGAAAATGACAGGCTTAGACGTCTCGGGATGCAAGGAGAAGTTTATTGGCAGCCAGGTTCAGAAAACTAGCCAAAGACCAGTATTGCAAATTCTGAACCACCTTCATCATTGAAGCACACATTCTTATAAATTCTCAAAGGCAGCGGAACACGGACTTTGGGCTTTTGACATAAGGACATTTACTGGAACCTTTACTGGACTTCTGTGGTTTAAGGCTGATGACATTTTCCTGTCTTTGTACACGACTTACGAGCAGGCTTTTCTCTCTCCCTTCTGCCACGTCTGACTTTTATATTTTAATTCACGTTTTATCCTGCTTTAGGAGAAGGGGCAAAGGAGCTTTCACAGGGCAGGGATGCCACTCAGTCTTTCAAGACAGTGGTAATTTGGTATTCACCCCACTTAGCAGCAGATCCCAGCCCCCAGAAGCACTGATTTTTGCGCCTGGAATCTCACCCAGTCTCATCCAGTTTGTTGATGGGGAGAAACCAGAGCAGCTGGGCTCTGAAGACATTCTGTTCATTTTGGGAGTGTTGAAATGGGCTTTCAAATGTGTTTTCTCAGGTTATTTTTTTGTTGTTACCCTTGGATCACTTCAATGTAGGGAAATGAGGTGGTGGCAAAGCTTCAGGTGACTCACAGATGTGGCATCTGGACTCAGCCCCTCCTTCCGGGAACCAACTCTGTAGAGTTGACAGAGAGCAGGGCAATCTCTCTGAACTCAGCTCTAGTACAAACAATCTGGGTGGAGAGAGGAACTCCTGGGTCAGGATATCATGGGTCTGACTCTTACTATTTATATATCTCTTGCAGTGAGTGGAAGTTCCCTCTTTTATGTCAGGGGTAATCCTCTGTCTGTAACAGCTGTCTAACAGGAACAAGTCTGTGAATGACTATGAATGACGCTTTCTCTAGTAAGGCAAATACAGAGAAGGGAGAAGGTTGCACCTGTTGTTACTTTGTTTCTATCCTGCCTTGGGCACAAAGCCAACTGGGTAACATTGGGCCAGCCACTCTCTCTCCCTCTCTCCCTCAGCCCTTGGAAGAAAGCAAGGGTGAGCCACTTATAAAAACTCCGCAAAGAAAACCTCGGGGACTGTACCAGACAGTTTGCCAGAAGTCAGCGATGACTCAAAGCAAAGAGAGAGATGCTTCTGTTTATGATCCAAGTCCCATAAGGTAGACCTTTCGGTCAAACACCCCTTACTGTGGGCTGATATTTACAAACCCACATTTAAATCCACATACACAATCCAGGCTGCCCTTTTCTCCTAACAGTAGACTTCTATTCTTCCTAGTATTGCACTAAAGACACAAGGGTGAATTGGCAACCTTCCCTAACAACAACAACAACAGGAACAACAACAACAACAACACTTCTGCTATTTGCTCTATATCCTAAACCACAGATAGTCTTGTAAATGAGTTACTTCTGTTTAACCACCAGTCCTTTGTGTGGCAGCTTGACAGTTAATAGCCCGCAAAATTTACCTGATGGTTCACTTAATCTGATTACTAGCAAGGGGCTGGGAAGCTCTCTCGGATTTGAATGAGAGCTTTAGGAGGAGGGAAAGATTCCTAAACGGAGGGAAGGAGAATAGTTGGGAGAGAACAGAATGCAAGGGAAATACCAGATAGTTGGGAAGAAATAAACAAATGACTAGATGGAATGAAGTTAGGACTGTGGTGGGAGTTTGAAAATCTGCTTGGAGGGAGTCCGGATCTTGCCCCTTTCTCTAGAGCAGGGGTGTCCAAACTTGGGAACTTTTAAGACTTGTGGATTTCAACTCCCAGAATTCCCCAGCCAACCGCTGCGGTTGGCTGGGGAATTCTGGGAGTTGAAGTCCACAAGTCTTAAAAGTTCCCAAATTTGGACACCCCTGCTCTAGCCAATCTTGAGAAGCAAAGCAGGGATTCTCAAAAGATCCATCCGCCAAGTCTTGGCTTTCCAATTGGAAAAGGAAACTTAAGCTCAGCATCGTGGGACCGAGCGAGCTCATTCTCCGAAGGGATGGGCACCGACTCGCACGCGCGTCCTTCCGCCAGCAGAGGGCAGCCCTGAGCCGCGGCTGCCCGCTTCCCGCGAAACGATCCCGAGCGGTTGGGCAGAGCGAAAGTTTCGCTCGTCGCCCCACCTGACCGGGTCCTCTGAGTGTACAAGCACAGATCCCTGAACTTCAGGCCGTTACACACCCATAGTGTTAGAGGTGATAGAGAAACAGAGAGCGTACCCGTGTACGTGTGAGCCGTCGAAGCTTGCGCGAAGAGCTGCAACAGGTGCAGCTCCTCGAGTCCCGGTACAACCCGCCCTAGGAAGGGAAAAGAAGCCCCAAATCTTTACTGTTCACGTGGCCCTGTTGCCTGACCCTTAATCTTGGTTAAGACAATAACTCTCTGGTTAAGTGCGGGTGGGTTTTTGCAGATAATCCACGCTGAGGATTGGGCGCCTTAAGAGAGTTTTGTGACTTGCTTGTTACAATTTCTCTCTCAATCCAGACATTTCCTTTTTTTCAAAGCACAACCAGGTGTCATTCCCGCAAAGAAACCGTTTGTTAGACAACCGTGGTTTTTAAAAACCGTGTTGTTGTTGTTTGAAACAAAGCTCTCCTAAATGCTTTGCACAGGTCCACTCCCAGGCGGTATACAAGAGTGCCGAGAGGTGCTACGTCGAGAGCGGTCTCCTTGGGGCGCGCTCATTTAAAAGCAAGCTGAATGTGTCATTTAGGGACCCAGAAGCCAAGATTGGCAATGGTCCCCTGGCACATTTGCTGAAAAGCTTGAGCGGGATGGTGCGGGGGGGGGGGGAGCCAGGGTTTTAATTGGAGAACCCTCCCGGCTGCAGTCAGTCAAAGAGCCGAGGTGGCGCAGTGGTTCAATGCAGCACTGCAGGCTACTTCAGCTGACTGCAGTTCTGCAGTTCGGCGGTTCAAATCTCACCGGCTCAGGGTTGACTCAGCCTTCCATCCTTCCGAGGTGGGTAAAATGAGGACCCAGATTGTTGTTGGGGGCGATATGCTGACTCTGTAAACCGCTTAGAGAGGGCTGAAAACCCTATAAAGCGGTATATAAGTCTAACTGCTATTGCTATTGCTATTGCTAAAGGTGCCCCGAGGTAGCAATTGATTTGAAAACCGTCCCGCTTCCCACCCCGCTTCTAAAGTTTTGTTTTTTTAATTAATCCGCAAAGGTGCAAAAAAATTTTTTTTTTAAAAAAAGGGCGCGATGCCTTCGGATTAACGACACAATCTGGGTCCAAACACTCAACACGCGGACCTGCATGTACATTAGAAAATTAGTCTTTGCATCGGTTCGTTTTAAGCGCATCGCGCCAATCCGGCCCGTTTTGATCCCGTTTACGGTTCTATTCGGGTCGGTGTCACGCTTAAAGAGCCCAGAGAAACTCGGATCCGTTCCGTCGTCGGGTTGAAAGGGTTTGGCGAGGGCGCCCGCGGAAGCGAAGCGAAGATTCCCAGCTCACCTGCCGGACTCCAAGCGACTTCGCTGCGTTGTGGGATCATCCTCGTCACCGACGCGGCCAGGTAAATCCCCGGGGGCCGATCCAGGAGCGAGAAGAGAGAGCGGAGCGAGGCTTTTTCTCAAGCCCAGCTTTAGCGAGCTCCCTGCCCCGGCATCGCGACGTTAATCAAAAACAACAAATGGAGAGAAATGAAATCCTCTGCCCGGCAAATCGGCGGAGTTTCGGCGTCCGCCAAATAACGCGCGTCTCTCTCCGCTTTCGTGTCTAGGCGCTTCTCTTTCCACCCCCAGCGAACATCCCGAAGCGTTCCATTCCCTGGCGCGCTCTGGCCTATCAGGGAACGGAGCGCATTTGCATCGCCCCGCCCACCCACCTGCAAGTATGCAAAAGAGGGAGGGAGGAAGAAACGGAGTTCAGGGAAGTCCCCGCCCGTGTCCTGGAAAGATCTTGCGCAATGGGCTCGAATGAAAATAAAAATAAACGTAAAGCGGTTACGTTGTGGAAACGGAGCTGCGCCCGCCTTTCTGGCTGTTTCTAGGGAACAACAGTCCGCACCCTCCACTCCAAAGTCAGCTGAGTTCCTCGGAATTTCAGTTATTCAGTGGAAGCGGAAAAGGAGGGGGCTGGGCTTCCCTTTTCCATGGGACTGTAGTGGTATCAATGAAAAAGGTCGCTGGTTTATAACTCTGAACCAAGAATCAGTAGTAGGTCCGTTATTGCTCTCTTGTACCATCAAAAGAGTAAAGGAATTGAAATGGAAATGGGCTGGTCGCATAACAAGAAGAACTGATGGCAGGTGGATTGAGGATGGATCCCACTTGATAGAAAGGGTCTTGCAGCGGATAAACCATGGCTCAGATTATGATGCTGATGCCCTTATAATGGTTAAAGGTAAAGGTTCCTCCCCCACATATGTGCTAGTAGTTCTCAACTCTAGGGGGCACTGTGCTCATCTCCATTTCAAAGCCCAAAAGCCAGCACTGTTTGAAGAAGTTTCTATGGTCATGTGGCTGGAAAGACTAAACGCCGAAGGTGCACAGAACACTGTTATCTTCCCACCAGTGGTGGGATTCAAATAATTTAACAACCGGTTCTCTACCCTAATGACCAGCTGGGTAGGCGTGGCTTGGTGGTCTTGTGACTGGGTGGGCTTGGCCAACTCAAGGTCACTCAGGTCGATGGGCCTTAGCTGTGACAATGTAATAAGGGTTAACCGGAGAGGCAGTTTCTGTAAACAGGACAATAAAGATTAGGCTAGAAACAACACCAGAATGTTTCCTTCCTTCCTTCCTTACAGGATTAGCCCTGTAAAGTGGGGAAAAAACAAAAGGAGATTTCTTCCAACAATCGGTTCTCTAACTACTTAGAAAGTTACCAACCGATTCTCCCGAATAGGTGCGAACTGGCTGAATCCCACCACTGCTTCCCACCAAAGGTGGTCCCTATTTTTCTACTTGCATTTTTACATGCTTTCGAAGTGCTAGGTTGGCAGAAGCTGGGACAAGTAACGGGAGCTCACCCTGTTACACAGCACTAGGGATTCGAACCGCTGAACTGCCGACCTTTCGATCGACAAGCTCAGCGTCTTAGTCACTGAGCCGCCACATCCCTGCTTATAATGGTTATTTACCATTAAATGCTGTTTGTCTCCCTTTCTGACCCTCTAACTTCCTCTGGCCACAATGGCTGAAAATAAGTTCCACAGTTTTTTACGCATTTGAAGTGGGGAACTTTTGAATGGTGTCTTTAAGGATTGTTATGGGGTTTATGTAATTAAAGAAGAAGAAAAAAAATCCAGTATTAAAAATCCAGCCTCACTCTATTTACTAATCCGGTCACCAATGGGTAATTAGTTCTACAGAAAGGTTGATATCCTTGATAGGATCGGTGGGTAGTGAGTCAGGCAGGTACACTCCGCTGGGATCTTTCTGAAGTTCTAAAAACTTGACCAGAGCATCCAAAATAGGCTGGGAAAATGTTTAAAAAGCCATTTTGAACTCCTAAGCCACTGTAAACATGACAATGTCTGTCTTCTCTGTGACTGGTGTGGTTCATCTGTGGTTTGTCTCTGTGTCTCTGTTTCTGTGTCTGTCTGTCTGTCTGTCTCTCACACACAGAGACACAAGAAAGTAGGCTTCCTAAGTGAAATAATATGATGCACCTTCACTCTATAAGGGAGATGGATATTCTCTAAAGATGGAAGAGAGAAAGTTTGTAATACTGTACTGTAATACATACGCTACAGCTATTTTAACTTGCTAGGGTGAAAATGATCTAGCAGGATCATTAATAGACGTGAGAAGACAACATATAAAATGGGGACCAGCTTGGGAGGAGACCTGGTGCTTCTAGACCAGGGGTGTCAAACTCAAGACCTGGGGGCCAGACCCGGCCCACGGGGCTATCCTGGGAACAGTGAGGGACCAGCCTGCGGTTCCTCTGCCAGTGAAGACACGCCCCCAAGCTCCATTTCCGGCTGTGATGGCTCCTGCAGCCCTCTGCCAGTGAAAACGGAGCTTGGGTGGGTCGTTATCAGAGCACTCGGGCTTCCACAGGCACTCCCGACATGAATGGCATCGAGCAGGCCATGCCCACTCTGCCCCCCCCCAGATCAAACACAACCCTGATGTGGCCCTCGATGAAATCAAGTTTGATATCCCTGTTCTAGACCAAAAATGATGTATTTGTGTTTTGTCAATACTTCTAATCTCCTAGCAAAGGTTTTTGTTCAAACCAACCGTCCCAGTTAAAAGACACATTGCTCAGTACGGGTAGCCCTCGACTTACAACCATAATTGAGTCCAAAATTTCTGTTGGTAAGCAAAACAATTAAGTGAATTTTGCCCGGCTTTTATGACCTTTCCTCCCAGCTGTTAAGTGAATCACTGCAGTTTTTAAGTTAGAAACATGGTTGATAAGCGGATCTGGCTTCCCCCATTGACTTTTCATGTCAGGAGGTCACAAAGGGCAATCACATGATCCCGGGACACTGCAACCGTCGTAACTACGAGTCAGTTGCTGAGCATCTGAATTTTGATCACATGATCATAGGGATGCTGCAATGGTCATGTGAAAAACCATCTTAAGTCACTTTTTTCAGTGCTGTCGTAACTTTGAACGGTCACTAAATAAACCGTTGTAAGTTGAGGACTACCTGCACTTACCAATGTGACCATCAGCATACTTACGAATTCACAATTTGGTTGGATTCACACATGTTCAATCTTAACTACATCACAGATTAAAATGGGTTTGTGAATCTAGCCATATCACCTGATATAACAACTTAAAATTTATATACTACCCAACACCCAGAAATTCTGGGTGATTTATATCTTCTTGTTTTTTACTCTTTATCTGCCACAATTAATCTCTATTACTCGTGCAGATATAAACTTCGGGGTTTTTTAAAAAAAAATATGGGCAGGAATTAATTTGATGCTGAAATCTTGCATGTTGTTTTTTTGAGTTTGCATGCCAAAATTGCTTTTGCCTTCCACCTTTTGCTTGCCAAACATAGCAGTTAGCAGTTAGACTTATATACCACTTCATAGGGCTTTCAGCCCTCTCTAAGTGGTTTACAGAGTCAGCATATTGCCCCCAACAACAATCCGGGTCCTCATTTTACCCACCTCGGAGGGATGGAAGGCTGAGTCAACCCTGAGCCGGTGAGATTTGAACAGCCGAACTGCAGAACTGCAGTCAGCTGAAGTAGCCTGCAGTGCTGCATTTAACCACTGCGCCACCTCGGCTCTAACATTCCCTAGTCCAGTGTTTCTCAACCTTAGAAACTGTTAAGATGCATGGACTTCCAGCTCCCAGAATTCCCCAGCCAGCATCACGTCACTGGGATAGCACTAGACAAATCTAACCTTTGTTCATGTAAACAATATCACCACTTTGATCCTATTTCTGTCACCACTCTCATCGGCATCTTTCAAACGCTATTAGGGTTGAGGAACGAAAGCTTACTTTGCAAGCTTCAGCAATTTAAAAAGAAATTTAAACCACTGTGTGCAAATGCAGACCGGCCCCATAGATTTAATACTTCAGACAAACCTGAGAGAAATGGAGGGAAATCTCAAAAGCTTAAGCCCTGGGAAACAAGAGGTCAGCCTCCTTAACAGGTTGGAGTTGCCGCTTTGGTCTTTCTCTCCATGTCAGCGGCAAGAGCAGGAGGGAAATCAATTCCTCATACCTGTTGAAAATTCCTTGCTTGACATTTTCTGGGCAAGCCCCACAGCTGTGGGTCTGAAGAGCAAGTTTCTCAATCCTGCCTGTCTTTTTTCCTGGGGTGGATGGAAGGCATGAGGAAAAGGCTTGGGAAGGACCCATTGCTCCTCGGTGTGGATCCTACTGCAAAGCAAGCCCAACAGGATTCCTTGCACTGGAGTCATTGGCTTGCCCCTGTGGGTAGCCAAGCCTGAAGAACAAGGTCCCAGCTCAACGTCAGCTTCTGACTGAGGCAGGAGGCCTTACTGAGAGGCACATGTGGAGCCTTTGCTGCGTCTGCTCTGGCCTCAACCTTCCCCTCCACTAGTTGGGTACGGATTCACAACTACTCCTTGAACCGACTTTGCTCTTATTCATGAGGGGGGGTAACATGCTGTGCTCAATCCAGGCCTATTCGCAGCAGGAGAACATCAGGGTCCTTCCGTGGCAGGACAACGACAGCAGCACTTCTTAAAGAGTCAGCTAATTGGTGGTAACTACCTGGTTCACGCATTGTGCTAAATTAGGTTCTCCAACCTTGGCAACTTGTTAAGACTTGTGAACTTCAACTCCCAGAGTTCCTCAGCCAGCTGGCTGAGGAATTCTGGGAGTTGAAGTCCACCAGTCTTACAAAAGTTATCAAGGTTGGAGACCCGTGTGCTAAATGATCTTGTGATTTGGTTTAGCATTCTGTGTGGACTCAGATGCCATAAAAGGAGGATTCTGTGTTTACTACCACCCAGAGAGCCATGTTTGCATCAAGGCCGCCTTTGAGATGCTTTGAGGGCAGCATAGAATGACCCAATCTTAAGGCACACAAGACCCCCACCCAAAGCAATAGCAATAGCAGTTAGACTTATATACCGCTTCATAGGGCTTTCAGCCCTCTCTAAGCGGTTTACAGAGTCAGCATATTGCCCCCAACAACAATCCGGGTTCTCATTTTACCCACCTCGGAAGGATGGAAGGCTGAGTCAACCCTGAGCCGGTGAGATTTGAACAGCCGAACTGCAGAACTGCAGTCAGCTGAAGTAGCCTGCAGTGCTGCATTTAACCACTGCACCACCTCGGCTCTTACTAGCTTTGAGTAGGGACCACAAAGTACCTTAAAAACTGTCCAAATTATCATTATTATATTTTTATAGAAAGGGCTACATAGAGGGGGAAATATCACTTAGATTTAATTTACAGCATCAATTAAAAGGGAAGATTAAGCTCAGGGCTACCGTACACCTTTATTTGTTCTTGTCCTGTCTTGTAGGGTGGGAATCCACACCCCCCCCCCCAGGTGTAGTATAAAACTTGGATATATCCTCCTTCCCTAAACTGTGACCTCTAGGTTATTTCATATCACTGCGATGGTTGGGAATTATTGGAAGTGACCACATTGATGAAGGGTATCCAGTGGACTGATGGAGAGATCAGGTTCTTAAAAGCTTACTTCTTAACACCTAGAGTTGGTCTAGTAGGAGTATTGTCCTAGTGCCGAAGAATGCACAATATCCCGAAAGCGTTCCCAGTCCTTCTCAGCATTTCCCTCTAATTGCAGCTCTGAGAGTTGGTTGTCAAAATCTTCTGCTAGTGAAGCTGCTGTGTTGGGTTTCCTCTGTTTACTGACATTGATCCGTTTCATCATAGCTTTGTTTCCCTGTGGACGTCTCTTTGACTTGATGGGAAAGCTTAATTTGGAGATGATGAGTCCATGGTCAGTCCAACAGTTAGTGCTCGGCATGGCCTTGGTCACCCTTACATCCTCTCTGTCTTTCCTCTGCACAATGACATAATCAATAAGATGCCAGTGTTTGGAGCATGGGTACATCCAGGATATTTTTTAGCGAGTGGGCAGGCGAAAGATGGTATTGGTGATGATTAGATCGTGAGCCGTGCATGTCTTTAGTAGTAATAGGCCATTGCTGTTGCATTTGCCGATTCAATTTTTTCCAATGATGCCATTCCAGGCAGAGTGATCGGATCCTACCCTGGCGTTGAAATCCCCAAGTAGAATCAGACTGTCGGTGCGCTTCAGGGATGAAAGTAGGGCATCGAGATCTTCACAAAACTTGTCCTTTACTTCATTCAGATTCATCATTGTGGGTGTGTAGGCGCTGATCAGTGTGTCGTTTTCCTCTCGGTTGTGGGAGATGCAGGGTCATGAATTGGTCGTTCATGCCCTTGGGAAGACTGGCAAGTTTGCAGACGTGATTCTTAACCGCAAAGCCAACTCCAGATTCATGGCGTTCATTACTGTTGTGTCCACACAAGAATAACATATATAACCACCTGCTGTTTCTGTGAGCTGACCTTCGTTGGCTAGACGAGTTTCACACAGGGCCACAATATTGATGTTAAATCTTGTGAGCTCTCTGGAGACCAGTGCTGTTGTTCTTTCTCTTTGACTTGCCAAGAGGTTATCTTGAAGCGCAAGTACATTCCATGTGGTAATGATGAGTGGTATCACCTTACGTTTTGTTTGAAGTTTTGTTATTGAACCGCATGAAATGGGATCTCCTCCAGCCATGGTAAGCTGGCCAGGGTTCAATAAAGCAAGAATGTTTAGGGCACCTTTTCTAGCCCCTTCCTCTTACTATGGAGGTGAGCAGCGTGGTTCTAAAGAAGGCTGCTCAGCCACTCAGATAGATGCCGAATCCAGCTGTTGCTTTGGTCAGCAAGAAGACAACAGTTAGACCTGAGCCACATGTGTGCAGGTCTGCGGCTACAGCTCCTAGTGTATCCACATCTGCTGTTTTGCCACTCGTCCATCGCCACAGGACTTTGAAGGTTCATGAGAATTGGGAATGTCAAGATTTGCGCGTGAGTTGGATTAAAGTGAGGGAGACGTGCGCATAGTCAGCCTCACTCCCTCTTCCCAGATTCCATCTTGCTCAGTTGGAGATGGGCTGGGCGCAGTGGTTGACCAGTGTCTTTTGTGTCTTGCCGTACTCTTAAGTGTACCACATCGCTTACAGGGACCGTCTTCATGACCGTTGTCCTAATCGAGTAGGTTTCATCCGCTCAATCCGCCCTAATCTATCTTCATATGCTTGGGATAGACAAGTCCCTCTCTCACCAAAGGTCAATGACCCAACGGCTACTCTCAACCTGGTTTGTCGAAGCTGTTGCCCAGGGTGTGGCCGCTACGCATGCTACAACTATGAGGAGCCACAGGTGGGGACCAAAGGTGGACAACCTGCCCTAGAACAACCTGCCCTAAAAGGACATGACATACCTCTACACAGAGGTGCTACCCCTCCCTGAGCACCCCATACACCCCTATATAATAAACCAAGTGTTATAAACTTCTCGTCAAAGCAAAATTGATGCCAATTCAGTTAAATAAAGTTTAATCTATAATTGGAAATCTAGCTCTCGCATCCACCATGACGTGAGCATCCAAAGAGGTATTGTTGGGGATGTATACTCAGGTCAGCAGTCACAACCTATGAAAGGGGTGAGGTGGCAGAAACACTTGATCCATTAATAGCATTCATGTACTTCTGGGTATTCATAGAACCTACTGAACTTTAATCACAAGGACAGGGTTCACACTATGCTAAAAAGTGGCTGGCAAATTTCTGCTTCAGTGAACTGCACAAATATAGCCGGCGTTTGATTGGACAAGACCGGTTCTGCTGTCACATTAGTTGCAGCATTATAAGTTTCCACTTCCTTCCTAAGAACTGCCTAAGACAGTGATTTCCAAACTTTTTCTTTCATTACCCGAAACCATTTATCAGAAAGTCTTTACGGACCAATCCTAAGCCCCTTCCTTCAGCACCACCACTGAAACTTCAGTAGTTGAATAAATGGTTGTAACTGGTACTACCTTTATTACAAAAACCCACTTTTGAGTGATCTTTATGTCATTTCAAGAGATTACCATTGGTGAATTAGCAGTTAGATTAGCAGTTAGATTTATATACCGCTTCATAGGGCTTTCAGCCCTCTCTAAGCGGTTTACAGAGTCAGCATATTGCCCCCACAGTCTGGGTCCTCATTTTACCCACCTCGGAAGGATGGAAGGCTGAGTCAACCCTGAGCCGATGAGATTTGAACAGCCGAACTGCAGAACTGCAGTCAGCTGAAGTAGCCTGCAGTGCTGCATTTAACCACTGCGCCACCTTGCGCCAATTCATTGGTTTTTGTCTTAATAGGAATACTTTGGGAGATTTTCAAGTATTTTTTTCGCACGCATGACAATCTTTAAATCAATTTAAATATCCTTGTTGTGACAGGTTTGTTTGTTGTCACCAAAGAACCACTTTTACTTAATGATGGGTGATTTACCCTGATTTTGGAAGCACTGGTCTCTTTCCTCACAACTCCTACCCCACCCCACTGTCCTTAGACACAAATAGCATGTGGCTACCATCCTCACTTCACTTTACTTATTTCTGCACTACTCCAGAGGTGGGTTCCTACCAGTTTGCACCTATTCGGTAGAACTGGTTCGTCAAATCTACCGAACCGGTTAAAAGAGGTTCCACCAGTGGACCCGGAAAGCAGGCCACACCTACAGAAGAGGTTCCAAAACTTTTTGAAACCCACCACTGGTCCTTGGATAGGATTATTCTACACTATCATGCTCATATTTATAAAACTCAGGGCCTCTGTGAAAGGTAAGGATGACGACTGCGTTTGTGGTGCAATCAGAACATTGCGTGTGTTGAAGTTGTTTTAACGCAAACCAAAGATGCCTTTAAAAAAACAAGTTTATATCATATTCTTATGCAGGCCAGTGCTGTGTGTGAGGTAATTTAAGGTGGTTCTGAAAAGTGTCGTCGGCATCTTCATATCCGGTCACATGGGCGGCAAGCCACTCCCATCCGGTTATATGGGCAGCAAGCCACTCCCACAAAGGAGGCCACACCCACAGAGTAGGTTCGAACAATTTTTGAAACCCACCACTGCACTACTCCAATGTTGGAAACAGCTGCATCTTCTTCTAATATCTCCTGAGATGTCAAAAGGTGTGTCCGAGGACATACGTTAGAAGATCCCTCCACCCCAAATCTCTGCTAGCCAAGTTGCAGTGCAAACTGTCCCCGCATACCAGAAAATTGAGATAGGATAATGTTCTAGCAACATTTACATTATTGAAATACATAAGAACTCCTGGTCACCTTGTATTTTAAAGCAGAGGAAAGTGTATATGTGAGGGGGGAGGGGAAACCAGGATAAACTAACTGATCAAATATTTTAAATTTGACATCCCGCCATCTGATCTGCAAGATGCAACAGGAACTGTTACCATCCGGGTAGTATTTTTTATTGCTTTTCTATTTACTAAGCTTCATGCAAATAATGTAAGAAGTAACTAGCAGTCAGATAAATGATTCCTGCCCACTTCCTCTTACGTTGGTTTTCTGCTTGTAGTTATTTACAGGGAAGTATTTCCCTAGACACAGCAGCCAGGCATATCGAAAAGAGTTCTTATTCTGTCATCTTGGCATTTCCCCCGTTTCTTTCTGCTCCAAGTATGGACCAATCCAAAATACATCCTTAGCATGTTAACCCTCCACTGGCCTGTCTGTGGTTTGCTCCAAAAACATTGGACTACAACTCCTATCATCCCCCCCCCCATCACTACAACCGCATTTATATTTGGAAGCCAAAATAGTTCAGAACCACTTTTCATTGACCAAAATTGCTCCTGCCTCACTGGAAAACAACAGGGTTTATTTTGCACCAGCTGCCCTGACCCAACAGAGCTCTTTCATTCAGCAGTCCCAGTGCGGCTTCCAAATAATCCCTCCTTTTGGACTTGAATGTGACAAAAAGCAAGCAGAACGTGGCTTCTGACCTACCACTTTTATCATTAGGATGTCTCTCTTATTTTCTGGAAAAAGTGGATTGTGACTACCAGACTGGGTTTCTCCAGCTGTGGACAGCTTAGCATCTGCACCTAAAATAAAGTGGATTGTGACTACCAGACTGGGTTTCTCCAGCTGTGGACAGCTTAGCATCTGCACCTAAAATCTATCAGCACAAGCTAGTTTGCAAGCAGAGTTGAGAAGGGATTGGCATTAGCAGACAGGAGATTGATGGCTGCTATTTATCAGGTGACCCCCCCCCCCCCCCGGTCCAATACACAAACATGAAAATGGAATGTCAATCCCTGACTGCCACATGTCAATTAAAAACCTGTTCTCCCTCAGAGGTGGCAACACAGCAGGTCACAGAAACCTTCGGGGTGTCACCAAGAGGCACAAGCAGCAGCCTGTTAAGTGACAAAGAGGGCAGACAAGGAATGAGGCCCAGATGCAAAAGAAAAACAGATCAACAGATGAGATTTATTTCTCCCCAGTAAGAGACTGAAATCCTGCATGCAAAGATGATTTTCAAGTGTCCACCTTCAAGTCCTATCATGCTCCTTAGAATCTCAATTTGTTGCTTTTCAAGGAGGTAGCCTTTATGGCAATAATGATGAGAAACTCCTGTTATTTTCCAATATCCTGCCTCCCTTTTGCAAAGGAACAATGGCTAATGGTACTGAGCATGGATCTCCTCCATTTAACGCATCTCAAAACTATTTGCTTGGTTCTACTAGATCAAAGTCGTATGCACATGATTTTCTTCTCCTGACAACTGATCTCACAGAAAGTGGTTTTTGATCATGGGACCTTCCTTACTGGATGGGCAGCTCTTGGGTGGAGCACATGACCCTGCTTGGGAGAGACCGCTGTGTGGTATTTTCATTTTCAGCAAGTCATCAATGGCTTCCCATTTCCTACTTGGGTGACTTAAAGAACTGTCCATCAAGGATCCCTGGAAAGGAGGGATCCAGACTCATTGTCCCAGACACATCAACCAACCATAACCCCCTCCTTGGCGACAGAATAGTTTTCTGGAAAGCAGAAAACTCAACTGAGCATTTGAGAAATAGAAGCATAAATATTTGGTTCGTGAGCACCCATCTCATGTTTTCCAAATTCAGTTCCTCCCTCACCCTCCTCCAATGCAGAGAAGTTCGCCATCCATCGTGCGGGGGGGGGGGGGGAAATGGTAGAAGAAAATACAATAAGAGAGAGAAAAGAGCGTGCAGGAGGTCAACTCTGCCTATATTTTTATTTCAGGCACCAAATACCACTTTTAGACCAACCATCCGTGGAGTCTCCAGGATCCATCTTCTAAAGCAGCAGACGACTCCCCTCCCCACTTTTCAAAGAATGCCTCTTTGAAGCGTCAGAGAGCAACAAATGGTGGTGGGGAGGGGGGGCAGGAATGTCAGCGTATCTCTCGTCCCTCCAGGAACTTGGGACTCAGCACGAAGATGCAAGAGGAGCTGAGCACATGGCTCCTTTACATCTGACTGTGTAAAGAAACGCTTGTTCAGACCAAGGCTTGGACAGTAAAATGGCCGCAATAGGTAGATTATAACTACATATGTAGTGAGGAAGACACCACACCTGGAAAAGGTAAGATTACCACAAATACTTCCTTCCTTGGCTTTTTTTTTTTTTTTTTTGGTTTTGTTTTAAACCTTCAAGCCAGTCCATCAACAGTCCAGGACCCAGGAGAGGCTCCCCGGTTTGAACCAGCCCTTAGAATGGGAGTCAAAGTCTATTTTTTTTGCCCCCCGGAGAGCTTGGCGTGGCTCCATGTTAGCTGCAGCCTCCATCGCATTGTTTTCTATCCAGAGTCCATTGGGTTCCCAATTTCTTTTCCTCTCAGCGTTACCCTAAGGGCAGACCTGCTCAGGGGGAAGTCCTGACGCTGACCGGTGAGCGCAGCCCCCTCTCCCTCTGCTGCTAGGCACAGGGAGAATCGAAAAGGCAGCAGCAAGAGGGACCAAGGCCAACGAAGCACAGCCATGAGAGCAGTTAGACCAACCCATTGGCAATGGTGGAAGAAGTGATGCCTGGCGGGTGGCCAGGAGCCACCCGTGAACAAAGAGGTGGGTGGGTGGGGGGAGAGAGAGAGAGGCTATTGCACTGAGTGAAAAAGGGGACAGCATCTTACAGACAAGGAGGAGGGGGGGGACTTCTCTTTGGAGGAAGGCAGAATGATTTCAATGGCTGCAGATTTAGGGCCTGTTTTGCTGGAAACCTTTCCTTTAGGGCAGGGAATGTGGCTGAAAGAGCAGAAGACAAGTGACGTCCTACCAAACTCCTCTTCTCCTTGCCCCCAAATTACACATGATTCCCCCACTGCCTCCAGGGTCAGGGAAACCAGCAGGCCCCACAGTGGCATTTTCCTTCTGTTGAGGCAGCTATCCTCTCTCTCAACACCCCTAAAGCCAACGTCCGTTCTCCTCCCCTCCCCTCCCCGCAGGCAGACTTTAGCCCTCCGATCCAAAGGGGGGGGGGGAGGGCTCTCTTGAGGACCAGTTCAATCATTTCTTTTAATAATGAAAAACGGCGGATGAAGGGGAAGCCCAGCATGCCCCCGTTTGTGAGTGTTTCAACTCCTTGTGGAAGAGATCCCGTCGCTCTCTTGCACCTGTCTGTTTCTCAGCGCACCAGAGGGGAGAGTCTTCTGCGGAGAGCCAAAAGTGGGGGGGGAGCAAAGGGGGCAGCGGAAGAGCCTTGATCAGCAGCAGTGGAGGAGGGGAGAGGGGGTTTCCAAGTGTTATCATCCTTCCTGGCCAAAACATGCACCGAAGGGGTGTCAGGCGAACGCAAGAGCCAGAGCCAGGTATCAACTCTTGTCGGAACCACTGTCTCTGTGCAGGGCGCCTTTCTTCATGCTTTCCAAGTACTCCTGTTGCGAAACGGCCAGCACCGAGGCCAGGATCTCATCGTCGTCCCAGTCGCTCAGACCTGGCCAAAGACAGGCAAAGGGGCGAAACGGTCAAGGGGGGGGGGAAGAGCAGAACGAGGGAAGCGTGTCTATCAAGCAAGCTTGGCTCTGCCTCTACCAGCACAGTCAATGGAAGCGAGGCTTCTTCCAAACCTGTTTTGTACTGCCACGTCCCCTGTTCTTTTTGACTCCTCTTGGCCACCATCCTCTTTCATACACGCAGGGTCAGTTTAGCTTCCCTGCTACAAATCCCATTTCCACCAGCTCATTTAATGCTCTGAGCAGGGCTGTAGAGGCTTTTCATGCTAACCACTTGCAGCTTTCCCAGATTCATTTCTACAGAGCCCACAGCCCCTTCGGTGCTGCTGAATTTGGGCGAGATTCCCACCCTACCCGTTTTTTTAAATCGGCTAAACCAGTGTTTCTCAACCTTGGTAACTTGAAGATGTCCGGACTTCAACTCCCAGAATTCCCCAGCCAGCATTCGCTGGCTGGGGAATTCTGGGAGTTGAAGTCCGGACATCTTCAAGTTGCCAAGGTTGAGAAACACTGGGCTAAAGCCTAAAACAAGTGTGATGCACTAATGGTAATTACAACACTCTTATTTTGACTGTATTCTTCTTTTCCTATACCAAAAAAAGAAAAACAGATAAGACAAATGATCAACATCACACTATGGATAAATAAATATTAAGATTTGGATGCCGTGGAAACCTGCGGTGGCTGCAGCTCCTAGAGGACGTCATCTTGCGTAAAAGCCAGCTGGCTTTGTATAAAACCTGGAGAAGGGCAGTTTAAACCTTTACACCCAGCCCACAAGATTAAGGATCAAAGGTTGGGAGCATTTTAACACACGAGACTCTGTAGAGTGAAACTAAAGAGACAGGCAATAACACTGGCATCGCTTTCAGCGCCAGAAGGCGTTGCTTTTTAAAGGTACGAAAGCTGAAAACTGGCTAATCCAAGATTCCAGTCATGCCTGCAGGGCAAAATGAGGGCACCTACCGAATGCTGTGGGCGACATCTGTTGCATTATTGCCCGGCACTCCAGGGCTGGATACAACGACACTAAGGGCGGGGTTACTCGCCCACCGCCTGCAGACAGCTGGCTGCTTGTACCTGTGAGGGGGTGGAAACTGCAAATGAAAACTTTGCATTGCAGGGTTCAGAACTGAGTGCCTTATTGCAGATGGCTCTCTCAAGACTTACATAAGTACAACTTTTATCTTTAGAGGAATGTCAACAATTGTTTTTCTGCTGAAAAGTGACACCTGCAAGATCTACATTCCTTGGAAATGCAAAATGTCTGCCACAACTTTGCAAGGCAGAAATTAGTATAGATAAAAGGATTAATGAGATGATAGGATTCCTGAGAATTTCAACTTTCATTAAAAAAAAAAAAAGGGTAACCCACCAATCCTAATGCAATGCACAAGGGTTAAAAAACGGTGTGGATTCTGCCATGGCACATAAATTATGACCCAAGTTCATCATCCATTTACTGTTCTCTCTGCAATAGAGTCATTCAAGGTGCTATTTAAACTGTGCGTAGATGGGTTGCACTGGTTGATTTTGCCTCCTGTAGGCCAGGGAACAAAGATAAAATTAGGGTTAGGATATCCCTTCCCAAGAGCAGAGGTGGCGCAGTGGTTAAATGCAGCACTGCAGGCTACTTCAGCTGACTGCAGTTCAGCAGTTCGGCTGTTCAAATCCCACTAGGCTCAAGGTTGACTCAGCCTTCCATCCCTCCGAGGTGGGTAAAATGAGGACCCGGATTATTGTTGGGGGCAATATGCTGACTCTGTAAACCGCTTAGAGAGGGCTGAAAACCCTATAAAGCAGTATATAAGTCTAACTATTGCTATTGCTATTGCAATGGCGCTTCAGCAGAACATGGCTATGAAGATCTGCCTGGTGGGGGGGAAAACCTACTTTCTAACTACTAGATGTTAAGCTATTCTTGTCTCTGGGTTGTTCTGCCCTTCTGAATTCCCTTATTTTAGTTTCTAACTCCGCAAAGTTAAATCTTATGTTAAAGTTAGGAATTAGGTATTTTGGCTTAAAAGGACATCATCTCCAACTTTTGTTCAAGTAAACTTTAACGCACTATTATATTTTCATTAATATAGTTTCTCAAACAGCTCAATTAAAAAGTGCCTGGCCATTTTCTGAATGTATGCAAAATTAGTTCTCTCATTTTTGCTCCTGTTCTAATCAGATTACCTTCTATATGTTTTTTCTCCAAACTGCATTGTCAGAATTTAAAACTGGTGGGAAGGATGCAGCTATGAAGGAAGAAAGCACAGTGCTCTTCCAGTCACCCTTTGCACCTTCAAAAGGAAGGCCCAGTCTCTGTACGTTAAGCTATGTTATAGTTTGTTTAGTAGTATCTGTCGTATGGTTTTAATGCTATTGCACAAGTAACTTGGTTCCTGGATGAAAACCCAGGGCAACTACTATGTAGGCAGGAAATTGACATATTGCATAACCATCCCTTTCTTATGACTGACAATTAAAAATACATAGAAAAGTTATGATATGAAGAATTCAGGGATGTTGCATGACGATACTGCAGTCTTATAAAATGTAGTAATCCAGGAAGATCCCAGACATTTTTGTAAGAGAACGTTATTTAACATTGGGAGGCCACAGGCCCTGTCTAAGGATGCTGTAAGAGTCACGCTGCTTGAGGACATCATAGGGTCTGGCAGCGTGAATCTTGTAGCCTTACGCCCCAATCCACAGAATGATTTTACAGCATTACATCCCAATCCACAGAACACTCACCTGGAGCACAGGGCGAGGGGGGTTTGGTAAGTGCTAGGGCTGCAGTGCTCCCAGGAGAAGGGGGTTTGGCAGCATTCAGCTCATTGTGCAGGTCGGGGTGTTCTGGGGAAGAAGCTGAGCTGCGCTGGCGTGGGGAACGGCCACTCCATTCTTCCAAACCGCTCGCTGCGGCTGCCGTGGCGGAGCTGCAAGTAGCACTGGCTTTGCGGGGCTGAGGGAAGAAGAGCAGGGGAGCTTGTCAAGGGGCTAAGGCCTTAAAAAAAAAAAAATCCCATTGCCAAAAATGGACTAGCTACTCATGCCCATGCCTGCAGTCCTGCAGGGACCCCGAGGTATCCTGACAGCTCTTATTTGCCTCCTGTGCAAAGAAAAGAGAGCCAAACCTGTCTGGCCTGCTTTTCCTGGTCACGCAGCCATTGCAAATAAGACTCTCTGGCAACCTGTTCTTCGATGGCCTCATTGGTGGCTTCCCAGTCGGTCGCTCGCTTTTTATCCTCTAGCATCTGCTGCTCGATCCAGGACTCCTCTGAGGTCTTGATGGCATTCTTCATCAAGGACTGCTCTGCATACTACAAGGAGCAAAAGGGGACTTAGCAAGAGCGGCGCAGTCCCAACAACCCGAAGCCTCCCCCCCCCCCCCGCCTCAAACAGAGAAGCTGCAACATGTGAATATCCCTCCAAATACCAGCGGTGGCGCAGAATAGGAAGCATTTGCCCAGTGGTCCCCTAGGGAGAACAGACAGGTGCTCAGTTTCTCCCTGATACAGGGAAGAGATGGATTAAATCACCATAAACAATATAGAAGCAGCCTTGGAGAATGGTTGCTTTGCTAGATCTGGGAAGGAGACTGATGGTGGTCTCCTAGCAGCTGAGGAGTCAGGCAGCTTGAAGATATGTGGACTTCATATTTCCAGAATTCCCCAGCTGGCATGAGAGGATGGGTTAGACCTGCTTGGCCAGGTGGTTACATGAGAAGTGTATAGAGCAATCAGGATGACTACAGTAGTAAGCCATGATTTGGACAGATTTTCTTGCCCCTACAGGATGTGGGACCTCTGACCTATGCACTGCAACAATGTGCTTCTCAACCTTGATGACTGGCTGGTGTCATGTATGAACATGCTGGCTGCGGAATTCTGGGAGCTGTAGTCCACACATCTTAGTGGTCAAGCCTGCAAAACACTGCGCTAC
Organism: Thamnophis elegans; assembly: GCF_009769535.1. NCBI lineage: Eukaryota > Metazoa > Chordata > Lepidosauria > Squamata > Natricidae > Thamnophis > Thamnophis elegans. The sequence goes on from NC_045542.1 coordinate 10,948,103, forward strand.
AGCTTAAAAAGAGCTATCTGTTTTAAAATGTGTTTTTGAAGACAGAAAAAGTAGGGTCAAATTAATTGTTATCAAATGTGACCAAGCTCTATTGGAGCAACTCTTTTATTCTTTGGGAAAGAGGTTCATATGTTAAAGCTCCTCCAAATCTTGGCTGCAGTCCTCTCCCCAAGCATCCTTCATTCCAAATGTTGCCGTCAACATATATTTTTGAATGAGACAGAAAGGGAAAATAGTAACATGATTACAAGGAAAACAATTATAAGATAGTCACAGTTAAGTACTTGAATTAAGTTAAAATTCCATCAATATTAGAGGGTCCAGCTATTATTTAATCTTAGACATGCCCATTTTTGGGGAATGCAGCTCCAAAAGCCAAATGTAGACCTTACACCACACCCCCTCCAAACTTTGTGTGTCCATATTGGAAAGTTGTGCTCACAAAACACATTATGAAAGTTTCTCATAAGCCTCCTTATAAAATTCTCTTCGCCCCAATCTTCCAAAGCCTGACTATTATCCTGGATAATAGTGAAGCTAATAGTCCAGGTCATGCAGAATAAGAATGGAGCAGGACATTGGCCCCCAACCTTTTGCCCATCCTAAAAAGCCCCCCTCCCCTGATGTCGACCAGGAAAAACTCACCCCTGGCTTGAAGGAGGGCAGCCCTAGTCCCACCCCAATGGTAGCCTTGTTGGGGTTCACCACGGAGTTGTAATGTATGTTGCGGTGATAGCTCACCCGGATGGGTTCATCCTCATTCTGATGGATGCCATGGAAAGTATTGATGGGCTCTGGAAGGGGAAAAAAAATGGCAGGACAGGATGGGTGACGTTGGCTCTTCTGTAGGACAGGCAGGGAAGCAACAACTTCCACTTGCCCGGATGGATGTACAGAAGAATCAGGGATGCAACTGAAACAGGGGAAACAGGTGCCTATACCTGTGCCATACTGGTAAACCTCCACAGGTCGGTTGTACATCTCTGCCATAGCCTGCATCTCAATATGGTTGCCATGACAGTTGTTTTTCCGTTTGCGGTTAATGTAAGTGGTGAAATCTTCTGTCACGTAATTGGAGAAGTAGTCGGCGTTCTTCATCTGAAACAAGGGAGGGCCTCGAGATGAGAGGGAAGCAGACAGTCTCCCAGGTGGGCAAAAGAAGCAAGGGCAGGGCGATGGGTTTCCAAAGAAGGGCTCTCAATATAAATCCTTGACGCTTTATCCAGTCAGTGAAAAAAGGGGCTCCCCGATCAAGGGGTGTCACTGGAGCTCACGCAGCGGGAGCCATGTTTCAACAAGGCCACCTGTACAACTGAGTTAATCCAGAGACATGGGAAGTGTTGGGGGGAGGGAGGGAGGGGGAAGCAGCTTCTCCTCCAGCATACTCAAAGCAATTGTGCAGAATCGTTTCCCTTTCGATTGTGCAAGGCCAGCGCTGCCCCCGTTGCTTGCAAACCATTCACAGATGTCTGCTTGAACCTCAACTTTTAGAAGCAGCTGGTCAATACAGAATGTAGACTTGACACCTTCTGATCCGTGCTAGCAAATTTGGAGGGGTGGGGGGATTGGGGGTGGGGAATGCTTTGGGTTTTGTTCTTAACAGTGAAATGCGGCTGAGTTGCAGACGCAAATTTTTTAAAAATGGAGGCATTTTTCCCCCCACTGGCTAGATAACTGATGACTGCAGTAGCAGATACAGAGCTTCAGGTTTCAGGAAAATTCCTGTGCAGGAAAGAGGCCCTTTTTTCCAGAGACAGCTGCCCAGGAGCCTAACCTGATCTGCCCTGGTTCTTGCCAGGATGCCTGACAGCTGCAGTCCTGAATGTCAGACTCAGAGATGGTGGTGGAAATCTGCCCTCCACACTCTCACTCCCACTCACCAAGTAGTCCATGCAGTGCTTCCTGACCACTTCGTGCATGTCTTGGTCACCGTATACCTGGTCAGCTATGAAAAGAAAACAGGAGAGCAATATCAGTGCAAGATCACACTTGGCTTCCCGAGAAAGGCCTAGAAAAACTGGGTGCAGAAGTCTAGGCCACAATCCCTTTTTTTCCTTGTGTCTAATGGGGAAGGAAGACGATGTGACCCCTGGAAAGGAGATGAGACATAGAGGCACCTCATCGTCGGCAATGCCTGAAGTCCAATTTCTCAGCCTTTCTTTTCATCTTTACTGTTACTAACCTACTACTACTACTACTACTACTACTAATTATTACTACTACTACTAACAACTATTACTACTAATAATTAGTATCAAGGTTTCAGTGGTGGGATTCAAATAATTTAACAACCGGTTCTCTGCCCTAATGACCAGCTGGGTAGGTGGGGCTCGGTGGTCATGTGACTGGGTGGGCGTGGCCAACTCAACATCACCCATGTCGAGGGAAGCTTCACCTTAGCTGTTACAATGTAATAAGGGTTAACCCATGAGGCAGTTTCTGTAAGTGGGGCAATAAAGATTAGGCTTGAAACAACACCAGAAAGTTTCCTTCCTGCCTTCCTTACAGGATTAGCCCTGTAAAGTGGAAAAAAACGAGATTTCTTCCAACAACCGGTTCTCTGAACTGCTTAGAAAGTTACCAACCGGTTCTCCCGAATAGGTGCGAACCGGATGAATCCCACCACTGCAAGGTTTGCTCCACTCCCAGCCCTACTCCTTGCTTTTTTTTTTTCCTTTTTCTTTTGGTGTTGTATCTTCCAGGCCACCCAGTTTTCCGACTGTATGTAAGCTACTCAAAGATCCAGAAGAATGATCAATAAGAGTAAAAAACTGAGGTCTTTCGGAATCTGCAGCCAAGAAGGCCTCGGCCTCAAATAAATTTCTTGTTATTTTTAAGCGGGATGAAAATTCAGATCCAGATTTTTTTCTGAGCAAAGAAACAAGATTTTATTTTTGATTTCTTTTTTTAAAAAAAAAATACAAGTTGCGTAGCAGTACAGCAAATCAAGGGAGGAAGAAGTAAGAGATACTATAAGAGATATTGGCTTCTCTCCTTCTCCTAAGTTGAAATGCGAAGTCAGAAATCATTATTTGGTTTCTACAATTCAACACTTTCTTGAAGGCAAGTACCACCAATCCCATGTCTCATTTTGAGGGATTGGTTGATCAAATTCTACAACTTCCATCAAGGTTCAAATCCTCTCATGGCAGATAAACATGGAATTAGGGGTTTGCCTTTATAGTATGCAATTTTATTCCACTTGTACCATCTGCAACACAACATTTGATTCAGGGACATCCATTAAACTGAAAAAAGATGTGTTTCCTCTTTCTTGCAGTGCTAAAATGGTTTTCCCCTTTTTGCCAAAACTTTACCCTTCTACGTGCAGTTCAAAAATAAGTCAAACTAAATCTTTCACTGAGTAATCTAGCAATCAAAACCTGAAAGCTCTGGTTCCATTCTTCATCACCTCAAACCACAAGGAGGGAACAAATGAATTTGTAATGAAACTGATAAGAGGTGCTGAAAAGGCAATGAAAAGCAAGACAAAGCAGCTTTCCCATCTTAAAATGGAAGTCTCTGCAGGTTAGAGAGGGATAATTCCAGAGACAAGTGAGGGAAAAACTTACTGATGCAAAGTTCAGGAGGATCACGCAAAATTAGAAGCAGGCAAAGGAATATTTCTGGAAAATAAATTAGACAGCACCACAGTGTATCAAAGAAGCATTTACAGAGAAGTGCCAACACTTCTCCCTATTTTGATCTGTTTAAACAGTTTCTAAACACTTCCGTATCCTGCTGCAACTGATATAGCCGAATTTAATTAAATCATTGAATTAGCTTAATTCAATCAGTAGCACTAGATTTGGGAAAGTTGATCTCATTCAAATTGTTCTGGAAAAAAAAAACGATTCCAAGTTCTGTTCTTATTAAAAGCACAAATGCACAGTTCAAGTATTTTTTTGTGAATCGGCGGCAGTCAAATCCAAAGAAAATGGGAAATGGGATCACAAAGAGAGAGGAATTCCTTGAGAATCCAGTTAAACACAGCAAAATTGGTGTGAGGGATTTCTTTGTTGATCTATCTGTACTTCTGGATCATGCCCTACAATTGTTGGTGCAAATGGTGGCAATATGGTGTTATGCTTCAGTCGGTTGGGCTGAAGAGGTGAGAAGAGAGACCACTGGGGCCTTAAAATAAAATAAAAAAATAATTTTATTTTTGTAGTTTTGAAAAAGAAAAAAAAAGTTGGGCTTGAAAACGTCTATGTCTTGAAGCTCCTTTCAGAGGGACAGTCATTTGCTGGCCACTCACTCATTCTCTACAATGTCACAGATTGTACCTGATTCTACAACCTTTTTTGCAGTGGTTGTTAAGGGAATCACTGCAGCAAGCAAATGTGATGGTGGTGAAGTGCAATGGTTTTTTTTTTTTTTGCAGTCACATGACACTGCAAACAGTCGTAAGTGTGGGTTGATTGCTGAGCACCAAAAATGCGATCATCTGATTGTGTGTATGTTTGTGTGTGTGTGTGGGGACGCACATCAGTACATCAAATCTGGGTTGTAAGTAGCCTTGAGTGTGTGTGTGTATGTGTGCTGTAACTTTGAACAGTTGCTAAGCGATGGTTGTAAGTTGAAGACGACCTATAATAAGGCAATATCCTCAACCACACAGGCATTATTTTGCTACAGCCTTTTTTCAGACATGTTTAATTACAACTCTGATCAATGATTGTGGGATGATGAGTGCAACAGTGGTGGAAAGCAAAGCCTAGGCAACAATGCAGTGTGTTAAGCCTTGTAAGTTGCTGTAGCCATGGTGAGGGAGAATCTTTTGCATCTTTCCATTTGGTGGAGCTGGCATGGCAGAGGAAAAACAGGGGAAGCGGAGGAAGCAAATCTTCAAAAGCAGGAAAAACGGCATGACCAACCCACTAGGATAAGACCCATGGACTCCTTCCTCAATGGCATCTTCCTGCCTCTACCTAAATCCTTGTAAGCCACAATGCCTCTCCTTTTCTGCACCATGCCTTCTGCCCTCCTCGTTTGCTTCTCTTCCTGCCTTCACAACCGCCTAGCTAGATCTGCCATTGCTTCAGGCACAGACAAGACTCTTTGTGCAACTCCTCTGAAGCTGTCGGGAACCACAACATCCTCATGGGGTATATCTGGAGCAAACAGCAACAAACACCCTCACCCACCCACCCTTGTTGGAAAGGCACATTAAGTAGATGCAAAGCAGGCAGGTTCTTGTTGTTCTTGGGAGGGCCAGGCCAAGACCTTTTGAAGAGGTTAAATAAAAGTTATGCCGTCTTCCACATGCTCAATTGCAAACTAAATTTAAGTCATTCAGAGATCCAATCCTTACTGAAATGCATAGCTCCGAGCTGTTTTTGGAGGAGCACGGGGGCAACCGCTCCCTGAGTTCTGCCCTTGTTGCTTAAGGTGGCGTCATCTGAGAAGTCAAAGGATGCACTAGCCAGCTTTCCAGCACCAAATATTATTCTCCCTTTGTATTTTTTTTAAAATTTATGTTATTGACTGGCTTACACTGCGAACTGCAGAGAGTCACTTGGGAGTTGGGCAGCATCAAAATTAAAGTAACCAAATGCATACATAGGCATCTATTGGTAGTCCTCATTTAGCGACTACAATTGGGACCAGCAACTTGGTTGTTAAACAAACCGGTCACTAAGTGACCATGCTCTTATTTCAGTTTTCCTTTGATTTACAGACTTGTGAAGTCCGTAAAGTTACTTTTTCGTCTTTGTCATAACTGTGAGTGGTTGCTAAACATGGCAGTTGCTATATGAGGACTCCTTGTACAATGCTAGGGGGAGGGGAGGGAAACCTAGCCTGCCATAAGACTACATGGATTCAGAATTTAGTAGGGCAGGAAAGACGAAATAGCCAGGAGCGTGGCACGTTGCGTGAAAATAACATGGTGTTTCTGAAGGAACCCCATCCTCAAAGCCACTCTTATGCCGGTGATGTTCTGGAATGTTCTGTACAGTGAAAGAGAGGGGAGACGGGAGCTATTAGATGTGTTCTCTCTCAAGGATGCCAATGGGAGACACCTGGTCTCATTGGCGCTGTCTCCACCCAAGCTCATTCTGTTATGCCATCCCCTCAACAGGTAGCAGTGACAAAGCAACCGTCAAAATGATTATTGCTCAAAAAGTTTTTGGCGGGCTGCTGCCCATTGCATCATGGGAGCAAGTGACTCATCTCTTCTCCCCCCCACCCCATGTAAACAAGGATGTGGTTTCTGTTGTGGAGAAGTAAAGCCAGCAGTTCCAGCAAATCACATGGGTCATGGGCTTTTCTCCGAAACTGGGGTTGCGGTTATGCTAAGCTTCGGTTTTATTGGTGAATGTGCACACTAGACCCAGATGCACGAACTACGCGTTAGAAATAGAAGTAACAGGTATCAATGGGACTTTGGATCTCTGCACTATCTTCCAGGACATGCTTGGTTTTTTTTGGGGGGGGGGGGGTTGGTTTTAAAGAGGCCTCTGTGATGCTATTCCCTCAGCCAAACGCTTAAAACACAGAGGAGGAAAGGCTATAGCAAATAAAGAGGAATATTAAGGATCTCGTGGTTTCATTAAAAAAAATGTGACAGCAAAAGTGCTGAAGAACAAAAACTTCTTACTTTATATGTTCTTTTTTTCCCCAGTTCTTTTACTTTCCAAGAATACTTCTTACCACAAGAACTGATCTGTTTCTAGGGAAAACTGTTGGAATAGACAACTGCGTGAATGAAACATTTCATCAAGCATTCACCAGTATAAGCTATGTTATCTGCGGATTCTGAGAATACCATTCTAACCCAAAACATTTTTTTTTTAATCAGAGAAGGCAGTCCCTAAATCCTGAGGTCCTGGATTTCAACTCCCACCATTCCAACCAGCAATAATATCCCAGTAAAACAAATGTGCATCAAGGGCACAAGGGTGAAGATGTCCAAGCTGTACAATATGGTTGACCACAACCCCACAGTAACATTGCCTCTCTTATCTGCACTTTCAAAACGGTTGCAATTCAGATAATTTCAGGAGTAGCGCTGCCAATTCAGTGTGTGTGCGCAAAACCGATCGAGATGCTCCTCAATCCGGATTAGCTGATATTGCCACACATTTGCATTGTTTTTGAAAGACCTGGGAGGAAGCAGTTAAGAGCTAAAGTGACCCGCCCGCACTTTTTTCATCATCAAGCCAAGGGCTAACAAGCTGATCTATCTTGCTTAATAATTAGTTGAGAACATTGAGCAGTGCATCTGGTGCTGATGAAACTGTCCTTTAAGGCAGTGTTTCTCAACCTTGGCAACTTGAAGATGTCTGGACTTCAACTCCCAGAATTCCCCAGCCAGCGAATGCTGGCTGGGGAATTCTGGGAGTTGAAGTCCAGACATCTTCAAGTTGCCAAGGTTGAGAAACACTGCTTTAAGGCTAACTTGATCAATAGCCAAGTCACCAGGCTGTTGGTGTCTCGAGCTAACGGATGTGAAAGCTAGTCAAATCAGTGTTAAGATGGCAAATTCAAGCCATCCTTTTACATTGATCTGATGAAGGCTGAACTTTTGCATCACAGGATTCTGAATATTGTCTTACGATGTTCAGAGAGGTGCGCTATTGTTTTGCCATCAAACGGCGTTCTCTGCGCATGAGCACAAATGGTCCAGGGGAAACCCCGAAAACGTATAATCAGAAATACTTCTTTTGAAAAATCAAGGGGGAAAATCCCCAAAGCATTCCAATGAAGGCCAGAGGTAGAATGAAGAATGCAGACTTGGAGGTCAGTCAACAAAGGGGAAGAAGCTTTCCTGATCAGAAACACTGGATACTCCATTTCTGGGTGTCTTTTTCACTTGAAGCACTGTCTTATCAGAATGGTTTTTTTTTTTTTCTGGGTAGAAGTGAATTAAAATAAAATGGGAAGTAGAAGCAAGTGACTCATCTCTGGAAGATCAGCTACAATGCAGTTCAAAGAAACTCAATGCTCTTTGGGCTTTAAAAATTCTCAGCCTACACCAAAAAATTCCCCAAAACATCTAAAAACAAATTAAGCAAGGTGTTAGATTTAAAAGGGAGACTATCTGCACTAAATAAAGCCCAGGAAAGGGTGTTTTGCGTTGAGTTAGCTAGTAGATAAACTAGAATACATCAGTACAGTAAATCATTGCTTTCTTGAAAAGCTCTTTCCTTCCCTGGATTGATTGATTGATTTATGGACATAAACAAACTAAACTATCTCAAGGATCAAGTTGAACCATTCAGTGGACCTATTTTACTTCCTTTATTTATCCAAGTGATAAAAGAAACCCCCAAACCTGAGGTTAAGGAGTCAAGTTCTATCTCATTCAAGGAACCAAGTTATCTTTATTGATCAAATCCCTTGTCATGCTCCTTCCCGATTCAATAAAGGCTGAGGCCACAGATTGCCAGTAAAACATATGTGGCTTTGCTTGCAATAAAATGAAATAAAATAAAAACAGTCCACCAATTATTAATTGATTGGTTGAATTGAATTAAATCAGAATTGACTCTCAGCAGTTTACAATGAACAAAACATATAATAAAACCAAACAATGGAACAACATTATAATAAACTATAAAAATGCAGCACCCCAAACACTTCGCGGAAGAATTCCGTCTTCAAAATTATCCGGAGAGATTCCAGGCTAGTTCCGGCATCCTTCTAATCCACTACTTTTTGATTTTCTGTTCAAAAGCTGCAGAAACAGACCTGGCAATAACTTTACAATTTGGGCCTACAGTATGTAAAAGCGATTGCACAAATATATTACTGGAAGGTAACGCTTGTGAACAGTATCATCAGAGAGAGTGCAGATTGTGAGGGTTGTTTTCCATGGACCGGATACCCCACAGCATAGACAATAACTGTACAAAATACTTTACTGTAGCACACAACTTTCCCAAGCATAGGCTGCTGTTTAGCTCCACGCTCCTAGGTTTTGCAAGTTGATGTAACCACACAAATAAGACCATGTAACAAATAAAAGCTTATAAAACATTCAACCTTTGTCTTCCCCCAAAAGTTATTGCCCTTTGGGATTAGGTGCTGCCTCAGGGTGATTACGCCTCTTCTGGCTGCTGCCAAGCTCCAGGCAGGAAACACATCCCAATGGGCTACTGATTGCAGCTGATCTTGGCAATTGACTGATAAGTTTTCTTACTTGTCTATTAATCATTGTATATTCCCAGACTATGCTTCCCGCTTCCCTGTCTGCTTGTCCTCTTCTAACCCCCCTTTTCTACACACCCGCACTTTTGTAGGTTAGGGGGATAGATGGGGTGAAAGTTGTGTATGAGCATTGGCATGTTCCTAAAAACGCCAAAGTGTGGCTTAATTAGCTTTACACCTGAATACTTGTGACTAAACTGGAGTGGGGGAAGGAAGGAAGGAAGGAAGGAAGGAAGGAAGGAAGGAAGGAAGGAAGGAAGGAAGGAAGGAAGGATGAGCCTATCTCTTTTCAAGGTTCTGGAGCCTGTAAACCTTTACTGCTCTTTGGGGGAAAGCATGGGCTTAGCCTGAGGGAAGTGGGCAATGGGAAGCATTTTTGCCTCGTTGTAGCTACTTTCCCCAAATGGAGACAGCCACCTCAGCATCATTCCTTCACACAAATAATACAGGCCTTGCTTAAACCGGGCACTGTAACCTCCTGATCCTTCGGCATCATTTCAGTTGAGTCCCTTTGTTTCAATCCATCACATCCATATGCTCAGCTATCCTTTCTTTTTCTCTTCATTCCAGCCTTCTGTAGTCTAGCAACCTGCACACACACTGAAGGAAGGGCACCACTGACAGAAGATGCCTCAGGAGTGAAACTTTCTTGGATATCCTTGCCTAGTCTGGCACCTTCTAAATATGTCCTCGCTCCATCTCTAGAATTGCTAGCACAGCGATTGGAGAAGGCCGATCCTGTAGGTTGATCCAGAGTGTAATATTGTATGCCCTTCTAGCACCACTGTTGGCAAAGAAGGCACCCAATGGGAAGGTTACTTTTAACTTCTTAGCTCTTGACAGAAAAACCTAACAGCGGGGAAGAAAATATTTCGGCAAGAAGGTTGACGCAATCCACCAAATGGTCCTGTTTGAAGGGTTCAAGAGAAAACAAATATCGGAACGTCTTTTTCTTGATCTCTGTGTAACAGTCTTCAGGGGGATTACCAGTTCAAGGCCAAACACATGTTTTAATACCACTCTCTAGTATCAGGCCCAACCCACATTTCGAGAGCATCTACTCAGGAGGAAGGCTTGAGTATGCTTTTTGTGCTACAGCCAATTACAGTGACACACATGATGAAATGGGCTGCAGTCTTAACATTTTCTTGAACTAATGTCATACAATAGGAAAAGGCTGGTTCATGCCGCAACAAATTAATTAATCTTTATAGGGCCACCCGGTTGTTCTTTATGTTGCAACATGCCTCCCCCCTTGAAATGGTTAAAACAATTGCAGCTCCATGACATGACACTAATTTCTGGCATCCAGGAAGATGACACTTTTTCACTTTCCTGTTTTTTGACAAACACACACAAAGAGATCCTATCATCCTTTCCACTTACCCTAACCCGCCCACAATTGTGTGCATGTGCCTGCGTGCGTGTGTGTGTGTGTGTGTGTGTGTGTGTGTGTGATTGTTTCCCATGTCATATTTTCCTGCCCACACATTATTAAACATGGTCACGTTTCGCTTCTCCTGCAGCTGTGGATAAAGAGCCACTTCAGAGAGAGTAAATGAAACTGAATGAAGCTGGGGAAACTAACAAGTGTTTTATCCAACCTCTGAAAAGAAAAAAAAAAAAGACAATTTGGAGGCTTGGATCTGTGATCATGTCTCCGTAAAGGCGATTTTCAAATTTCTTTTTCAGGATTTGTGGGATTTCCAGCCATTGCGGCCATATTTAGAAGAGATCCAAAGTTGGGAAAGTTGACTTCAAGATTACTGGGGCAGGCTGGTTTTATTCCAGTTTTAAATCTCTCCTTCTACTACATGGCAAGTAAAAGCTTCAGATAACAGGTTCCACAAATGTCTTCAATAAAATAGTAATGTACACTCATTCCAAGCTGGAGATTCCCTGTAATACCCTTATTTCATCAGTGAGATTTCCCCCGCCAACTTTCTGCCTGTTTTTTGTTTTTAAAAGAACCCCACTGTTTTACATAAACATTTTGGGTGGGGAAAAAAAAAAGAGAACAAAGCAGAGCATTTATTGTCAATAGGAGCTGCCATGCTAATTTAAAAAAAAAATAGTACGTAGGAGTAACAAAAGGGGAACCTAACTTTACACTAAAGAACCTAAGGTGGGAAACCTGAGTATATTTTGACAGAAACTGAAACTCTTGGTTGCAGTCAACTGAGATCTTTGAAAATGGGATTCCCACAGTTCCTCCCATGCTGGTGGCCTCTGCTGTGTGATGAGAAAGGAGGGGACAGGACAGGCAATCCAAGTGGGCTTCAGGCAGCCACATCATGGGCTCCTCATAATGACGGCAACCACACGTCAGTAAGCAAAGGAGACCTGATTTAATCTGTGCCTCAAGGTTTTGAGCTCTGTTCTTGTTTAGTTTTTCTTTGTACTATCTCCTCTTCCGTCCTTTGCCAAGGACACTGGCCGATAATTATTGCTACTTGAAAGATTTTAACTAGTAGCACTGCTGGAAATTCCTATATAGTAGTCCTCGACTTACAAACCTTCATTTTAGTGATCGTTTGAAGTTACAACGGCACTGAAAAAAAATAACTTGTGACCATTTTTCGCACTTATTGTCAAGACTGACTCGAACTTTCACCTATATTCTGCTTTGCTTGCAGCTTGACCAAGAATGGGTGGCTGGGTGGATTGGAATGCAAATTGGGGGGGGGGAGGAATGGCCTCCAAGCATTGTTGGTTCCTGTGTGCCAGCTCCCCTCCACTGAAGGACATTCAGAGTAGATGCCACAGCGTGATCCGTTGGTTCTCAAAACAAAAAGGAACAGAAGAGATTGGTGGACGTAATGGACTGTGGGTGGCCCGTGGGGAAAGGGGAAATGAATTATGCTTGCGTTCACGTGGGAAGCTCAGAGCTGGTTTTACTTCTTCTGTGTCAATGTGGAATTTATTCAATAAAGTTTATACTCTTGGTAAAATAATGTCCCAGGAGTTTCTTTTTCTAGACTTGCCAATTGGACAGTTGACGCTTATGGCCATGGTAACAGGATCAAAATTCAGATGGCTTATATTTATTTCAGTTGCACTGTTCCGGGGTCATGGGGTCACTATTTGGAACTTCCCAGCTAGCTTCATGCAAAGTCAAAGGGAGAAGGCAAGTTTGCCTAATGACAACATCGTTCACTTAATTGCAGTGATTGGCTTGAAACTGTGGCAAGAAACGGGACAAAACTCACTCAACAACTGCCTTGCTTACAATGGAAATGTTGGGCTCAGTTGTGGTCGTCCATCGAGGACTTCCGTGCTGGAGGAGAATTTTCATCTTTTACATCATCACGCATGAAACAGGACAAGTGGCATAATGCTTGAATGCTACAAACTGCCCTGCCCTGGTGTGCAGTGCACTATGGAGATGCACTGGTTTCATAAAAGGCATTAAATCTCACACACTTTTTTTTAAATTTGCAAGATAATTAATTTAAAAAGTATGTAGAAACTATAAGAACCATCTATGGTGATATTGTCTGTTCTGAGAAAGATAGGACTGTGCCATTTGCTCTATATGGATGTGTACTTGCATTTTGGAGAGATAGTTGTGAATTAAACTCAAGTTACACATTTCATCTGTTTCTGTGAATCCTGTCCGGCTGAGAATATAATTTTAGCTGCTCCATTTTAGTGGTCTTAACGATGACTCCAAATCTGTTAAGCTGAAAGGGATTCAAAAGGTGCATGCAAAACACAGAAGTAAAAATATCAAATAATAATAACAATAAAATAAAATAATAACATAAAATAATGATGATGATGATGATAATAATAATAATAATAATAATAATTTTTTTACAGCTGCTGTAAAAAAATCGCGCAGACTGATTATAAATTGTGGCACAATTCAGTAGCACAAATGATCCATTGGAATTTGTGCAAAAATTATAATATTAAAACAGCAACAAACTGGTGGGAACATCAGCCTGAAAAAGTTACTGAAAACCAGATGGTCAAGATCTTGTGGGATTTTCGCATACAAACAGACAAAATACTGGCACATAATACACCAGACATCACACTGGTTGAGAAAAATAAGGTCACAATCATAGACATCGCAATACCAGGTGATAGCAGGGTCGCCGAGAAGGAACATGAAAAAATTGCAAAATACCAGGACTTAAAAATTGAAATTCAACGACTATGGCACCAACCAGCAGTGGTAATTTCAGTGGTAATTGGCACACTGAATGCTATTCCAAAAGCACTGGAATTACATTTAAAACAGTTAAAAATTGACAAAATCAGCATCAGTCAAATGCAAAAAGCCGCACTGCTTGGAGCTGCACGCATATTACGAAAATACGTTACGATGTCCTAGGCCCCTGGGTGGGGCCTGACTAGTAACCAATGCCAAATCCGGCGAAACAACTGGCCGCTGTGATACAATTCTGTTGTTGCGAATAATAGTAGTAGTAGTAGTAGTAGTAGTAGTAGTAGTAGTAGTAGTAGTAGTAGTAGTAGTAGTAAAAAGGTTCACTATAGACAGAAAAGGGTCTTTAAAAGAGCCTGTTCAAATTACTGGGCAGAAGACCAGTTTTAGAGGCTAATCAGTTAGAATCTAATGTTTGCAACTATAATAATGGAGCTAAATAAAATAAGCCTGGATCAAGTAAAGAAGAACTTCCATCGGACAACAAAACAGAGTAATTGATTGTAAAAAGCCACAGAGATATTTTTTGAGTATGGTTTAACTATTGTAAGATTTTTTGAAAATCAATCTCCTTTGGACATTTACCTAATGGTAAGGACTAAATGGAAGACAGACGTCCTCAATATTTTGTTTTAATTGGTGCCAAAATTCCATCTTGTCTGATATACAGTCTCAGGAATCAAACTGGAAGACTTCAGTGCTTATTCATATATCAAACAAATATCTAGTGAAAGGATAGAATCTTTCAGCCCTGAACAGAAAGTTTTCTTGGCTCCCTTCTGGTCCTGGACAGCTATTTTTCAAGTAGAGCCTCCACGGAATAGATCAGCTGAGGAATTGTTTAATTTAACAAGATTCTTGGGGAATCTTGAGTAGACGCAACCATGAGATGAGGGAATGTAAACAATGTAATTATTAAATAGGAATTATAGGAGTGGAGAAATTGCACCAGGAAGAAAAGCTTAGAAGTAAGACCCTAGCCCAGCTAGTTAGCAGAAGGTGGAGAGTACAGGAGCTGTTACATTGAAAACAAATGTTGGCGATGCGAAAGCAACTTGAGTCAAACAAAATACACAGAAAGGGTTTTGATATGGATGCAAACTGGCTTGAAAATGAGGCATGCGGGGAGCAGCAACTTGGGAAGTGATTGAGAGGGGGGAAAAAAAGTCAACTGAAATTGTAGACATTGTATCCAGCAATATTCAAGGATAGTATATTGCAGTGATGGCTAACCTTTTTGTTGTTGGGTGCCAAAAATGCCCGGGCGTGTGCCGGCACCCATAATGCAAAGTATGCCCCCCATGCGTGTACAATCTCCCACCACGGTTCCCCCCCATGCGTGCCGCACTGTTCGCCTCCAAGCTGAGCTTGATATTTCCTCAGAAATGCACTTCTGGTAGGCCTGTTTTTTTGCCCTCCTCAGGCTCCAAAGCAGTGTTTCTCAACCTTGGCAACTTGAAGATGTCCGGACTTCAACTCCCAGAATTCCCCAGCCAGCGGATGCTGGCTGGGGAATTCTGGGAGTTGAAGTCCGGACATCTTCAAGTTGCCAAGGTTGAGAAACACTGCGCCAGAGGCTTTCCTGAAGCTGGGGAGGGCAAAAATAGCCTCCCCTGGAAGCCAGAAACGGATTGTTTCCGAACTTCCAGTAGGCCCATCTGGCTTGTTTTTCACCCTCCCCAAACTCTCCGGATGCTTTCCTGGAGTGTGGGGAGGGCGAAAACGGCCTCCCCTGGCCACCCAGAAAAGGATCATTTCTGAACTGTCAGTAAGCCTGTTGGCCTCGTTTTTTGCCCTCCCCAAGCTCCAGAGGCTTTTCTGAAGTCTGGGGAGGGCGAAAACGGCCTCCCCTGGCAGGCTGAAAATCAGCTGGCCAGTCCGTGCATGTACACTGGAGCTGACGACTCGCGTGTCAGCAGATATGGCTCCGCGTGCCACACGTTCACCATAATGGATATAATAAGATATAACAAAAACACAAAGGTAGTTCTCAACTTACAACCAAAATTGAGCCCAAAATTTATGTTGTTAAGTGAGAAATTTGTTAAGTGAGTCTTGCCCCAATTTTTTCACCACATTTGTTAAGTGAATCACTGCAGTTCTTTAACTAGTAACACCGTTGTTAAGTGAATCTAGTTTCCCCATTGACTTTGCTGGTCAGAAGGTGGCAAAAGGGGATTGCAAGACTATGGGACACTGCAACTGTCATAAATGTAAGTCAGTTGTCAAGCATCTGAATGTAAACCACGTGACCATGGGGATGCTGCAATGGTTGTAAGTGTGAAAAACGGTCCTAAGTCATTTTTTTCAGTGCCATTGTAACTTCGAACAGTCACTAAATGAACTGTTCTAAGTTCGAGGACTACCTGTATACAATTCCATCCTGTTAGCCATAATTCCCATTCCACAATTTTGCCAGTTAAAATCCTCTCTTGGAACATAGCAAGGTTGGAAAGCTTGCATTTGTAGTTAAGGGCTTGATTGCATTAGTCTCCAAATTAGATGCGATTGCATTTCAAGAAACTTAGTTTATAATTAAAGGAGATAATCTGTCACCAGGAGATAACACATGGCTCAAACCTGCTTTGAAAATCAAAGATAAGAGTAGAGCAGCAATAGGTGGTACGTCAATATTTGTTAAAGAAGACATAGGATTGTCAAGTGAGTTGTGGTCAATATTGATGTGTCCTGGAATTGAATAGGTCTTAATTTAAAACCTCCAAATAAAATTGAAATCCTGGAAAATAATAATATTCCTCTAGTAAAGTAGCTGTACAATTCTGCAGATAATCTGCTTCTTGTCCAGAAAATTTATGGAAGAAATAATTACAATTTACCTGGAGGTGCTAATCATAATGTCAAAGGACTTTAATGCCAGAACAATCTCCCTTAAAATTGGTGGACTAATGGAATTTTCCAATGTATACCCAAGGAAAATAGGACATTTGTTTTCTGGCATCTCAGTTCCTACTAGAGTAGAGAGCAATCACTAACTGATATCTACACAATTGTTCCTAGAATCTGATCTAGCACCCAATATCTCTGGCTGACAGACAGATATTACAAAACTTGAATTGAGTATATGCGAAAAGATTAAAATGGCAGCAAATGAGTTTGTTAAAAGTTAAAACTTTCCTGACCTCAGAAGTAGGAGGAGCATCCGGGCAGTACTGCATGTTCTACAGAATCAAACTTTGACATTGTACTACTTGCTTATCAGCCTAACTGTTCTCTAATTGGACTTTTTATTAATAACATAGGTCAGATTTAATTACATAAGGAATTTGAAATCTATATAGTTTGGTATCAAGCACAGAGATCTGAGAATGCACGCAAGGGAAGAAGGGAGAAAAGCGCATAATGCTTTAGATGACAAAGACTTTAAACTTATGCCTGATCTTAGACAAGAGTACAATAAAAGTTCTAATCCCAAAGCTTTTACTTATTGCAAACGTTGGACAGTTAAAATGAGAATATATAAATAAAAATCCAACATGCTTTTTATGATTATGGTTTTTATGCTGAGTTGTTCAGGAAGGCAACTTTGTCTTCAAGAAAATACTTTTCAGGAGTATTGTTGATTTAAAGATAGTCTTCTTTTATTATATGGAAAATAAAAACTTAGTACAGTCACTAAAAATAACAAAGCTGTGGGAAAGTTTGGGCAGTTTGTTTACTCACATAAATAATACAGGGTGTATTCCCCAAAAATGGAAGTTTAGTATATTAGTATCATTGTTTAACATAGGCAATCATAAGTAACACAGGACCTCAAAAATTATATAGAAATTTCTTTGATATTTCAGCAAAAACTATACAAAGTTCCTCCCCCAGAAATTGGTGGATTGACTGGCCAGAATAAAATTCCATTTTAGCAAAGGAGCAGGCTGGTCTTATCCCTTCTACTAACAAAACTATGTCAAGGATGCATATGAGCCCTAGGTTAAATCTACTGTTTACAGGCAGGATTTCCATATGCCAATAGTTTGGGATGGAAGATTAAATATTCTGTTAAATGCCAACCATAATCCAATAATCCAGGTGAGGTTATGTAAAGAATCAAGCAAATTTAGTATGCATTGCCTGAATAATGACTCAGCAATTAATTGCGGGATTAATAAAGTGATGCCTTTCTGCAGGAGAAGGAAGCAGTATAAATGGTTTTCAAATTCCCAACGAGTGAAATAGGTTGGATCTTTTCTTTATGTAGGTATAGATTTTTTTCATCTGTACAATCTTGCATTGCCTATAAATGAATTAAGCTGAAGGCAAAAAGTAGTCCAATTTTGAACAGGTTCTTGACAACTAAGGGGACTGAAAATGTTCAGCATTGTTTTTTATGTTTGATCTTGAGTGTCAAGAGTTTCTGCAGCACATATCATCAATATAATAGAAACAATCCATTTTAGATACAAATAATAGTGTTCTGTTTTAAGATATGTATTTAATTACTGGATCAAATTAACTCCAATAAACAAAGAATAAGCTTCCTAAATTTTTCTAAATGAGCAGATAGTTAAAATCCTTGACAAGTTCTGGTTATGTAAATTTTCAAAACTGGCATTACACTATAGTTGTAGAGATTTTATGTATACCTAGCATTAATGCAAGAAATATTTTCAAACAAAAACATTTGATGTTAGAGGACAGAGGGTCATACCCAGAGCTTTCAAAGCATGGGCCTGATGGACACTTGCCTATGAGCCCCATGAGCATAGGGGGCCTATGTTAATCTGTGTATGTTAACCCTTCAATGCACCTTGTAGCATATAATTACGGCAAATGTATGCTCTGTTGAGTATTGTGTTTTTCAAGCCTCGTGTATTGTTCAAATGTTTATCATGTTGATTATTTGTTGCTGCATAGCATGTTTTTAATGTTTCAATACCAATTTTGTTGGAAGTGCCAATAAAATAAATACATGCTTAATTTTATCGACCGTTTACATTTCTATTCCTGTGAGTAGTTGTTGTAGGGGCCCAGTAAACTGCTTTGTCTGGGGCCCATAATGCTTTTGTGACGGCCTGAGCAGCTCACTCAATTACCTACTTAATGAAACAGCTAGTACGAATTAAATCCCGATTTCAAGAAGAAAAATATCTGCCTTTTCCAATGAAAGGGGGTTATCATGTAGCCTTTCTTGTCTCAGGTTTGAGCAACTGGATATAATGATTCAACAAGGCAGATTCTGAGGTATCTCCATGCAAGACAGACTTTGTGTATTGGAGGGCGGATGAAATAGAAGATCTGATATGTTAGCCATTGGAATGCTGCTGGGTGCTAAATATAGGGATCACTATTGATTTCCATTCCTTGATGATATGAGGAATTGGAATGTTGAAAGTAAGCTGAAATACTTCTTATAAGATATTTACAACTTGTGACACAGCAGGCTGCTTTTCATGCTATTAGAGCAGCTAAGTTAAAGGAAAAAGGAATAGTGGAATCCATCCACTAGTGCAAATTACACAATGTCTATACCTTCCAGGATTTTGACTATGATTATCAAAAGCTCTACTCTATATTATTAATCATTTTAAAGTATTAAATGATATAGGTTAAAAGAATTAGATCTAAATTTCAGCATGTGCAATTTATTAGTTATAGATATAAATTATATAATTGTAATATTTCATTGCACATGAAACAAAGAAGATGAGTTATCCCGGGATTAGATGACTCCATATGTGAACTTAACTGCATGGACATTATTGGAATCATACTGTCTATGTACTTTGCAAGCAAAAATGAGGAACTCTACTCAATCAACAAAGGCAATACTTGGAGCAGATTGTGGCTCAGTTCATGATCTTGCAAAATTCCAACTAATGTAAGCAAACACAACAATCAAGCTAACAGTACATAATCTCTGCAATATTTCACATAAGACTGTGACAGTAAAATATATACTTAATGGATTAGATTTGATAAACAGAATGTCTGAAGAACTCTCAACTGAAGATTTTGATATTGAAGATGAAGTGTTTTATTCCATGATGTGCAAACCAGAAGGTGGTAAAATGATTGTCTACCAATATATTTTAAAAAATCCGTCAAGAAAGGCTTTATGCAGAAGGCAACAACAAAGGGAAATGTATCCAACTGAACATCAAATTCCAAAGAGCAATGAAGAGATAAGGAACTATATTTAAATAAGCAGCACCCCATAGACAACACTGTAAAGAAAAACAGTGAAAAGTAAGGAACATGTTACACAAAAGTAAGCATAATATGGACCCACTAGAGTTAAAAAATAAAGAAAGGAGATTAAAAAAAATGGGGAAACTATACACTCCACCTTCACTTCAAACGAAGGTAAAGCCAGACATTTCGGAAAGTGAATTTAAGAGAATCCCAGAAAATACTACTAAAAATAAAGATAAAGGAGTTGAGGAAATACCAGCAGAACTGTTTTAAAATCTTGGAAGATAACGGCAATAACAGTTTGTAAGTGGATATGAAAAACATAGTAGAGCCCAAAGGGATGGAAAATATCAATTTATATTAGATTTCATATTAACCTTCCGGAAGACTGTGAAGATCTAGCTCTTTGCCCAGGCATTGGGCCAGAAGCAAACCCAGCAAATACAAATGTAAAGTTAATGAGGCATTATGGGATTGGGATGCTTGGTGTTATTGAGGAGTGGTGTCGGTTATATTTGTTGTGTTCTCATTGGATTTCATTGTGAGCCATATATGTTTTCCAAATAAATAAATATTTTTCAATACAAAAATGAGCAATATTAAAGAATGCTCAAACTATTAAACAATGGCATTTATTTCATATGCTCAAAATATTGCTGCCCAAAGATCAAGAATACATTAAAATGGAGGTCATCAGAGCTACAATGGATTATTAAAAAGGATTCCAAAAAAGATATTTATTTTTGCTTTCGTAATCATACAAAGGCCTCTGACATCACAGACCACAAGTAATTGTGGGCAATAGCAGTAGACTTAGCAGTAGACTTATATACCGCTTCATAGGCCTTTCAGGCCTCTCTAAGCGGTTTACAGAGAGTCAGCATACTGCCCCCAACAATCTGGGTCCTCATTTTACCCACCTCGGAAGGATGGAAGGCTGAGTCAACCCTGAGCCGGTGAGATTTGAACCGCTGACCTGCTGATCTAGCAGTAGCCTGCAGTGCTGCATTTAACCACTGCACCACCTTGGCTCTTGTGGGCAGACCTTAAATGCAAGGGTGAACCAAACCACCTACTCCTAACATTAAAGAATCAAATTAATGAAACCACTTTCATGTAGGAAGTGAGGAAAATTTAAGAAATCTCTTGTTGAAGGGGAAATACTGCAAAGGCCACTATGATACACTGTTTTTTTTTTTAAAAAAATCCTTAAGATAATATCAACTGCTAGTGTCAAGTCAACAAAAACAGATATGGAAGCAGTAGCAGACTTTTATATTCCTGGCCTCAAAAATCAACAAAAAAGTTAACTTGAAACATAAATTAAAGACTGCCAAGGAGCATCCTGTCAAGGCTAAACCCTTCCCAGTTGTAACATCTGGCTATGATAGCTAGATCAAAGGGATAAATGAATATCAATTCTGTTAAACTGTAGTACTGGAGCAAATAGTTTAATATCATGTGAGATCAATTAATGAAATGGAGATGGATAAGCTATGTCTACTGGAGCAGATAAAACGGCAATCACAAACCCTTTGGATTACTAAATTGACAAATTGCATAAAGAGCTGTGGTCTCCCTACCCCCTGTGTAACAGAACAAAAAAAAAAGAAGAGTTGCCCAAATAATCATGGATATAGAAGCTCAAAATGACATAGTCACATTTAGTAAGGCTGGTAGCCTGAAATGGCTGAGCAAATATAAACGTGCCTTCCAAATGGACAACTATGTAAAATCACAATTGCCAAAACATCTCAGGAAGACATTTACCCAAGCAAGATTCGAACAGCTTGATACAATGGTTAGATTGGAGATTCCATTCTATCCCATACAATGAATGTACATGTATCTGTGGAGCTGAAGAGATAGAAGATCTGATTCATATTATTCGATTGCTGTTTATATAAGGGGGAGAGAGATAAGTACCTTGGTCCATATATTGAACGTATGGGCCTAGTGGGAGGCCCATATGAAAACAACATGCCTCATATGTGGCCAGAATCTGAAAACGACATTTAATACAGCACAATTTCTGATTAAAATGGTCCGACTGAGATCGGAATATGTGGGCCTGATTGGGGTAGATTGCAGGGGTGATAAAGAAATATAATTTTATTTCATTTTATATATTTATGTATGAAATTATTGTATTTTATCCTATAACTATTGTATTTTACCCTACTCTGATTTTAAATTGTTTGCTTAGAATTTTATTGGTAATATGTGTTTGATCCTGTAAGTTGATATGGCCCATAGACTGAATAATAAATAAATGTATATGTGAAGTAAAAACAGGCAACCCAGTAGAAGCACCAACAATGAAGATAAAGCTTAACTATTTTGGATATATAATCCAGAAGGAAGACCCTGACATTTGGAAAATTGAAAACTATATAGAAAAAAAGATACGGTAAAAGATACGATGGCTAGCATAGATTTTACAAGCATGCAT
The DNA here is from genome assembly GCF_009769535.1 of Thamnophis elegans. NCBI lineage: Eukaryota > Metazoa > Chordata > Lepidosauria > Squamata > Natricidae > Thamnophis > Thamnophis elegans. Next base: position 10,970,026 of record NC_045542.1, read on the forward strand.
CTATGGTACTAGTCCCCAAGAAACTGTGGTTGATAAATAATTTTGGTAAACTTGTCCATTGGATCACAGTGTTGGTAACAACAAAAGCTGTATCCACACGTAACAATTAAATTATGAAGACTGAGAGTCTATCTAACCCAACTTCTGTTCTCAGCAAATATCTTTAAGAAGCCCCCTAGAGAGGACATTAGCAAGAAAGCAATATTGAAAAGCATACTCAGATGCAGGAAAGGGTGTGTGTATGGCACAAGGAGTCAATTTTGTAATGGGACTAAACTTTCTTTTCCCCATCAGGAGTCAGCAGGCATAGTGATGATGTAACACCACTAACTAAAAGAGTTTCAGAGTCACCACCCACATTTTTAGGAGGGTTTAGGGATTTAGCCTTACTTAGATGTGGCAAACTTGTTGGCAGCTTACAGTTCATGCATGACTTTCTGTCCAAAATTGGAGACAATCTGCACTGCTGCAATCTGATGGTTTATTACTGAAACTAGGGGTTGTCTTCTCAGAAGTTTGGAGGGCTAAAATATCGGTTGCTTGTTGTGCATACAACCACCAACAGTCTCATATTCCATAAAACTGTGTTTGCTTGCTGCACATATATCTGTAGTGACACGCATACACAACTATTTACAAAACAGCTTGAATTCTAAATTCAGGTAGGTAGTCCTACACTTACGATTACAATTCAGCCCAAAATTTCTGTTGAGACCTTTGTTAAGTGAATGTTGCCTCCTTTTATGACCTTTCTTGCCACAGTTGTTAAATGAATCACTGCAGTTGTTAAGTTAGTAACACAATTGTTAAGTGAATCTGGCTTCCCCATTAATTTTGCTTGTCGAGAGTGTAAAACGTGATCCCATGATCTTGGGACGCAGCAACAGTCGTTAAGTATGCACCAGTTGCCAAGCATCTCAATTTTGATCATATGATCATGGGGATGCCGTGACCCGACAAATGCGCGCACGACAAAACCGCGCCGACAAAACTGCAGCGCTAAAACCGTGACATCATCAACGCGCCGACAACAGCGCACCGACAGAAGCGCGATTTAAGTTAAGGTAAGGGTTAGGGTCAGGGTTAGGTTTAGGGTTAGGTTTAGAGTGCGCTTCTGTCAGCATGCTTCAGCACTCATTCGTCAGCATGGTTTAGAACTCACGGTTTTGTCACCGCGGTTTAGTCGGGTGCGCTTTTGTCAGGCGCGCTTTTGTCGGTGAACCGGGGATGCTACAAAGGTTGAAAAACAACTTCTTTCAGTGCCATTGTAACTTTGAACAGTCATTAAATGAACTGTTGTAAATCAAGGACTACCTGTAATTCCTTTGCTTGAAGAGTTCTGAGCCAAAATACATCTGCTTCAAAGCGTTGAACATTTCCCAACTAGAAGACTTCTGTTAAGATGGAATAACCTGCCTTGAACTCAAAACAGCCACTTTGAGCTTAGATGTTTCAATTTCAGAATATTTTGCATATCCCTAAGGTACATGCTCTCTATAGCACAAAGACTGAACCCCAGCCACTTTCAGTGCATGTTTTAAACAAGTTGACCCAGCTACTAAAGTTTGTAACAACTCAATATATCCCATATTAGAACAGCTTGTATGCAGGTGGGTTCCAGCAGGCACTACTGCCGGTTTGCTCGTGTGTGCATTCCGCGCACATGCGCAGTACAATAAAAAATGTTCTGTGCGGTTCAGGGGCGTGGCAGGCCTGGGTCACTGCCAGTTCCAGCGACCCAGGCCGCCAAACCACTACGAGTTTGGCCAAACCGGTCCGAACCAGTAGGAACCCACCACTGTTGATATGTTTATATAATACTTTTACAACACCTTATCCCTCTGATGAGACAAGCTCATCACTGTATAGGCTTTTGGAAAGTTATGAAAACCATTGAATTCAGGAAGGCTCTGACCAGCAACAGGTTGGCTATATATCTGTTACTTGGCATTCATGGGCTTTTAGATCTGAATGATTTGAATGGAACATTACCTTGCACGCTGGCTTCCATGTGCAATTCATGTATGCTTGTATGGTGCTGGCTATCACCTTTAAAGGTTTGCATGGCAGAGGGTCAGGTTACTTGCAGGACTGTCTGTCTCTGGGGGTTTTCCTTCATTCCATCAGATCTGACCGGGAGTGTGTGTCCCAGGTCACCTGAATTAAACAGTGCAAACTTGCAGGACCAAGGAGGTGTGCCTTCTCTCTTGCAACACCTGCCCTACAGAAGGTCCTCTGGGCTGAGATTTGGAGAACCTGTCCCTCTTGGTTTTCCAGAGGGCTCTTAAGATCTGATTCCTTCCTTCCTTCCTTCCCACCCACCCAATTTGTTAAGATCCGGATGTTAGGGGAGACCAATGTATTTGTAAAGCTATTGTTTAGTGCTTTTTCTCTTTTTAGTCATGGATTATTATTAATTTTGGTTATGGGGATTTTTCCCCACGTTGCTTACCAAGTTGGGTGGCTATAGAAACTTTCTAGACCAGAGGTGTCAAACTCTATTTCATTGAGGGTCGCATCTGGGTTGTGTTTGACCTCGGGGGGCCGGGATAGGCGTGGTCAGCTTGACATCACTGATGTTGGAGGCACCTGTGGTGGCTCGAGTGCTCTACCAGCAAAAATAGGCTCCCAAGCTCCGCTTTCAGCTGTGACGGCCTCCTACAATCCTCTGCCAGACAAAATGGAGCTAGGGAGAGCCGCATGCCTGTGGAGCTCCATTTTGGCTGGCAAAAACACCACAGGCTGCTCCTTTGCTGTTTCTAGGGCGAACCCGCAGGCCAGATCTAAGTACCTCGTGGGCAGATCCAGCCCTTGAGTTTGACACCCCTGTTCTAAACCAAAAAATGAACAAATAAAAAATTGTGTGGTCATACTGGGGGGGGGTGGGGTTAACCACAAGCTGCTTTGCGTTTAGGAATGGGCTAAAACCCTTTAGGAAGGGATTTAAAATCAATCAATCACTTAAACTTTTCATACTCTCAATAAACTTTACAAAACTGATAAAACTAGTTGTCACTATTCATATTATACAAGCTAGGAGGCAGTTGCAATTTTCCATGGCCATGGGGAATTTTTGACTAGCTCTCACATAATCTCACAAATGCAAACCTTTAATAAGATTTACTATTTATTTATACCCCTGTCTACACCACAGCTGCTTCATGCTTTTTTGTTTTGTTTTTTTTGGTGTAAACTTAATTATGCAAATGAATTTCCTTGTGTCTCTTGGTACTGTTTTATTAAATCAGCAAGCTCACAAGACACCAAGGGGAACATCTCAAAACTAGCTTCTGAATTCCTACACTTGACTATGGCTGCTGAAGCCTGTGTGCATTGACATTCCTTCAGTACTGCATTCTGGTTTCTCCCCCCCCCCTCCCAAATTGCTAAGAACAAGGCACACTCTTGAAAATAAAGCAAGTTTCTCGGAATGCCAGCTACTGCATCAGAATCTAGATTCCTGGTTAGTGTATGGGGCTGATATGAGAGTAAGAGACTTCTGCCAAACAGACAGAGAGAATAGATAAGGAGAGAAAAAGGAAAAGCAATAGGACAAAAGACTGCCTGATTAAGAATGGGCAGAAATGGATATTAAACAGTAACCTCACTCCATAAAATCCAAAGTGTGGTGCATTAATCCAGAGTTAGTCTCGTGCAAAATTGCCTTTAATTATTGCAGAACGCTTCTGCTCATCAGTTCAGGGAGGAGGTTAACAGCTGCTTCAATTATGCGATAAATAAACAAGAGACAACAAGGGCCACCAAAGAATTCAAGGATATTCCCAGATAATCTCACTATATCTGGCCTTCTGGGCTGCGAAACCTGCATCCCTAGCATATGCATTCATTACTCTACAATATAAAATAAGAGATTTTTGCCCCTCTCTGCCCTCGAGTCAGCTGGCAGAAAAAGAAAAAAAAAGACATTATTGCTAGAGATCTGATGCTCTGCAGAAATAGGTTGAAATCAGTCTTATACACCTGCTTTGTCAAAGGCATTGAGTTGAAGGAAGAGAGAAAGTCAAGGAAAGCCTGTGTTTAGGAATACCAGAATTAAGTGTGGTTTTGGCAAGACAACAGGCTATAAGAAACAGTGGTTAACCACGAGAGTGTGATAACATTTATCAACTGGTGACAGTAAATACAATTGACTCACAGGCTTCTGAGAATCCTTGTTACAATACAGATCAAGCTACTGAGGGAGGGGTTTCCCACCCACCCCCAAAAAAGTGGTAGTTCATTACTTACTTTGAATTGAATTTAGGAAGTAGTAGGCTGAAGGGGTTAGAACTTTACTGATTAAAAACCTGCCATTCTTGAAAGCCAACCCATTACAACAAAATACTAGCTTGTTAAAATTATTGCTCTTTTCCTGCTGAAAATAACCCTTTGCCATACATTTTTAACAGATTTCTTGGCTAAAAACAAGCTAAATTGATTGTGTAGGTCACATTATAAATTATCCATGGCTGCTTCTGCAATATCATTAATTTTTCTTTTTTTAAAAAAAAATAGACAAAATAAGCAGATCAAAGTTGAGTGAATATTGTTTTGTCTTCAAGGCAAAACTATTTAATCCAGCCAGCTGCAGCCTCTAATTCTGGAAGCACCTCTTTATTGGTTGTTTTGCCCCTTGTCATTCATCATGGGATCAGGAGCTTTCCTTTTCTGGTGTCTATTTTTCTTATTGTGACACTGCAAGGCATTCTTTTGCAACGTTTGCGATATCTCATCAGGATTTGTCTTCCTGGGCAACTTTAATACTCAAGATGGACAACCTCTGTTAAGCCTTGAAATCTTTTTTCTAATCTCTACCCTGATTAGAAGAGTTGAAAATCAGCAGCAGCTGTTTCTGCTCTGAAGTGGACAGAATAAATGATTAGCTGTCTCCACGTAGCTATAGGATTGCTAGTACTATCGGTTCAAAGGAAGGGAAGCAGCTCTCTCCTCCTCCCCATTTGCCCTGACCTTGATGGGAAAAACACAGCCTTGTATACTGGAGAGCAAATGATCATGTAAGACAGTGTTTCCCAACCTTGGCAACTTGAAGATGTCCGGACTTCAACTCCCAGAATTCCCCAGCCAGCATTCGCTGGCTGGGGAATTCTGGAAGTTGAAGTCCGGACATCTTCAAGTTGCCAAGGTTGGGAAACACTGATGTAAGGTATCCTGTTCACCTCACAGATTGGCTACTGCAATGCATATTAAGTGAGGCCGCACTTGAAGATCACCTTGACGCTTCAACTGTTCCAGAAAGTGCCAGTTTAATATGCCCATGTAACCCCTCTGCTTTGCAAGCTCTGTTGGTTTCCAGTTTGCTTCCAGATGTGGTACAAAGGGCTGGTTACCTATAAAGCCACATATGAAATAGGGCCCAATTATTGAGGAGCTGCCTATTTCCTATAGTATCTACCTAGCCAACTTTTGCAAGGTTGGCATTTGGTTTTTTGCCATCTAATCTGTCATTTTTGCCATCTTTTTCTCCCACATCCCACTTTTTAATTGTAATATCCTTGTTTTGATTGCTGTGAGTCACCCAGAGTTTTTCAGCATACAAGGTATAGAAAAGGAAAGCGAAAGGATTAGATTAATTCCTGGAATTCCTCTAAGATTATTCTAAGGGTTGTTGGAGTTTGGAGTTTGGAGTTTATTCAATTTGTAGGCCGCCCTATTCCCCGAAGGGACTCAGGGCGGCTGAACAAAAGCCAAGGGAGGGGAAATTACAAAAAGTGAGACAAAAACAATCAGACAATACGAACAACTTAAAAGCACAACAGACACAGCAAATTCGAGTGGGGGGGGAACTCAACCCCAGGCTTGCTGGGACAGCCAAGTCTTCACGGCCGTCTGGAAGGCCCGAAGGGTGGAGAGGGTCCGAATCTCCATGGGGAGCTCATTCCAAAGGGCCGGAGCAGCCACAGAGAAGGCCCTCCTCCGAGCAGTCGCCAGCTGACATTGTTATTTACTGGTGGCCTTGAGAAGGAAATAGAAACTAAACTGGGAAACACTGATGATGCAGATAGAGATTTTGACATTGCAGAAAATGAACAGAATGTCCTCAAATAAGTAAAGAATGTTCTGAATGGCACAGGACAAGGAAAATCATAGCAGCAACTAAGAATGATTCTCTCCTTGGGCACATCAGCTGGAAATGGAAGCTGGACATCACAGGGTTGTAGTCAACTAGAGATGCAGCTGCATATATCAACATCTGCTAGAAGGGTATATTAGCAAAGAGAGTTGTAACAGAAATAAGAATTGTTTTTAAGCAGATTGAAAAAGAATTGCAATGATGTCCCAATTTGTCACTCTCAAATTAGTTCATTAAAACCAATGGAGGTATCTTCCAGGATAGAGTGGAGGAGGACAGATCTCTTTAGGGTAGTGACAGATAAGCAATCACCTGTCACAAGGCCATCCACACAACTCATGTTGTTTCATAATTAAGGTGTCACCATGTTTTGAGTTGAAAATCATTTCAGCTTAATTAAGAATAATTTGTGAACCTGACCAGAAAATGTACAGGAGTTGGAAAATGTATTTTGTTTTGAGCTCAGAAAAGAACAGCTCCATTTGAAGTGTTATGATTTGGCTATGTTCCAATCAGGGAAAACAAACTCAAAATGCTTTGAGAGCTTTGTTGTAGCCTAGAAATAAAACTCGGGGGGAAATAAAACTTGGGGGGGGGGGGAAGTGAGCTTAAAATATCTGAAAGAGGCTGTCCGAAGTTTGAAACAATAGTTTGGGAATGCATCTGTTTCGTTTTAAGCTCAAAATCTCTGAAATAACCATTTAGAAGACAAAATGTATGGCAAACCCATTCTAATTATGGTATTTTTATTTTCAAAGAAAAGACGATATATAGATGCTAGAGGATGGAACTGTGCAATAGATAAATAATATCAACCATTCATTTAGCTATTTTTCCTTAAATGGATCCAGACAAATTACAGAAAGAGCCCCATCCCTTCTGCCTTTGAAAATAAGATTGGGGCAGATATTGCCAATCTGACTGCCACAAATGCACTGGGCGACTTTGTCTACAGTTCAATAGAATCAAGTAACATTATGTAGGGATTTCAGATACACATCTAAAGCGTCAGTTAACTGAAGCAAGAGGAAAACATTAAGTTTTGCCAGTTCTACTTCATACTCCTGGCCATTTGCATTGAATTATAGAAGTGTATCTTTTTGTTGTTGTTGTGTAAATATACTAGTTTCTAGTTTTTGTAACACTTTCTGCTCCATCTCCCACATATACATATACTCTTGCAGCTTGGCGTGACTAGAAGCAGTGGCTTCTAGCCATTTGTTCCAGTCCCACTTCTCTCAAAAATGCAGTGTCACTAAAAAAAGAAAAAGGCAGAGTCATGCTTTCTCCAAGGGTTCTTGGTCTGCTGAGTCAGTAAATGCAGGGTGTGTTGCTATGAAGCTCTCTGGAAAGCTTTATCATTAGGCAGCAGCTGAAGTCGGGTACGGTAGTGTAATGCCTTATGCTGCCCCCTGCAGATCACAGATGGGAACTACTACCAGTGAACTTAATTTCATTCAAATACAAAAACACTGTACATAAAAGTACATCATGGAATAATATGAAAGCATAGATTCTGTTTAATGTGAGCTCTCTTACCTTGTTCCAAGAGGAGCTCTTTTTCCCCGTCCCCCTTACAGCATTCCCTTTTTCCTTCCCTATTTTTCAGAAGTAGCTACGTTGGTATAAGCAGTCTAAACATTCATGCCTTGTGTAACACTAGATCCAAATAAAATACGGTTTATGTAGGTACTGGTGATCTACCCATAACTGATGTTCTTTGAATGGTCCTTTGTGAAGGCACATCAGTGCATTGCGTGCAGTTCCAACTGAGAACCTTTAAGAGGCTGTAGAATTTTGGGGCAGGAGCTCTGAGCCTTCCCCCCCCCCCCCCATGTGACCAGATATGGCTCCCACCAAAACCCTTCTGTATCTAAAACCAACACAAAGATTTGATGGAACAGGAAAATCACCCGAGACCAAATGGATTAGAACAGTGGTCCCCAACCTTTTTATCGTCGCGGACCAGTCAGCCTTTGATAATTTTACCGTGGCCCGCTGAGCGCGCGCAGGGGTAGGGGAGCGTTGTTCGCGACGACACATTGATTGTTCAGTATGGCTAGCGTAGATAGCGTAGCACAAACTGCGCCTACGCAAGGCTACGCTACTATCGCTGTCTACGCTAGCCCTACGTAGCTGCGCTGGCGCTCTTAGGTTTTTTTCAGGAATCGGCCAGCGCTGAAGCGCTGAAAAGGAATGAGAAGGGCGGCGCTGGACACAGGGGGGCGGTGGGCCGCTGGTGACGTCAGAGTGCCACCAGCGGTCCAGTAACACCCCTTGTGCCAGTTAGCCCTAATTTGCATACAGAAAGAAACTATGGCCCCCGGCCGCTGCAGCGATCATGGCCCCCGGCCGCTGCAGCGATCATGGCCCCCGGCCGCTGCAGCGATCATGGCCCCCGGCCGCTGCAGCGATCATGGCCCCCGGCCGCTGCGCGGCCCGGTGCCAGGTACTCCACGGACCGGGGGTTGGGGATCACTGGATTAGAAGACAGGTGTGGTTGTCAGTGTGAATTCATAGACAATCTAAGTACAGGTAAAGATTTGATGGAACAGGAAAATCACCCAAGACCAAATGGATTAGAAGACAGGTGTGGTTGTCAGTGTGAATTCATAGACAATCTAAGTACAGGTAAAAAAAGGATCCTCTTTATTGTGATCACCATAATACTGTACAAATGTTTGTGAAGAGCAAGCTTCTTACCAGAAGGAGGTACAATCATCCCAAGGGGGGGCAAAAACAGAAGAGAGCGTGACTCTTTCAAAATCTGCATCTCTTTGGAAGCAGAGATCCAATCTATACAGCTACTTGGTCACTTGGCATAATTCCAACCACAGAATACCCTGGAGAAAAGAACCTAAATTGTGTCTGTGCTGTTCTAGAGCAGACCTGAAGAGTACAGAGTACTTTGATCTGCTTGTAAAAAAAAAGCCTGACAGCTGCCAATACACATTTGGAGAAATGCTAGATAAAAAGACTGTTCTCTTTATAAGTAACTCTTGGAAGATGAGGAATAAACAATGGCTCCAGCAAAACAGCCGAACACTATGAACACGGTCAGTCCTCAAAAATTAAACCATGTTTTCAGTGGTGTTATGGGATAGGGAAAATAGTAGGCTGTCTCGGGGAGGGTAAATATCTGGGCAAAGGGAGAATTCCTTGCAGAATCCAGAGTTTTTTTTCCCAATTTCATGAACCAACATCACAGCTATCCAAAAAGCTATTTTCCAAATAAGGTTGATTTCAAAGGACTCAACATTTTATCTCAATGGGAACAAGGGGGAAGCTGCAGGCCAAAAGCAATAGGGAAACTGAAGGACAGAGATTAGCTTAGGCTAGTAATTTAAAAAAAATTAGGGGAGAAAAACCCTCCTGACAAAGGGGGGGGAGGGGAGGAGAACCGGCAAGAGAAATATTTCTACAGAAAAAGAACCAAGTCTCAACGATTGCAATAGAAAGAAAAAAAGCCAAAAGGTAATGATCTTGACACTGCAGGGAATCTAACCCCTGTTTAAGCACGAAGTATCAAAGGATGTTCATTTAATTGCTCAAAAAGCCATCGTGAAAGGCTTCCTCTGTTAAGCAAGCACTATCTGTTTTACCTTGTCTCAAGAGGGATTGTGCAAATGAAACCTCCAGGTATTAAGATAGAAAGAAATGCGTTCTGGATGGGGGGAAAAAGAACCTGTCTATGGTGGAAGGAGAGGAATATGGATTGGCTGGGAGGCATAGATATTCCCAAGGAAAAAACAGCAACTGGGTAAACTGCAGTTATCAAGGCTACCAAGATACAGGAGCGTATAAAACAAAAGTCCATTAAAAATGTAAAGATATTTCTGAGAAGATAAAGGTCTACCCTGACCCTAGGGCAAAAGGTTAAGAACTCCCTAATACAGTGGTTCTCAACCTTCCCAATGCCGCGACCCTTTAATACAGTTCCTCATGTTGTGGTGACCCCCAACCATAACATTATTTTCCTTACTACTTCATAATTGCAATTTTGCTACTGTTATGAATCGTAATGTAAATATCTGATATGCAGGATGTATTTTCATTATTACAAATTGAACATAATTAATTAAAGACCCATTTTGAGTCCAAACGCTAGTAAGAGTTCACATTTGCATCTACACAGTGAAAATCCAACAATCAAATTGAGATATGTTGCCACGTCATTGCATCTGATTAAAGACAGAAAAGACAATTTCCATAAAAGGCCCACTGTGAAGAATTTTATGACTTCTGGATAATGAAACCACTCAGATTCAAGAGGAGTTGAACTTCAGCTGCACAGCATCAACAGATGTAACTGCCCCTTTTCACAGGTCACTCACATACTGTATAAATTAAACGTATGTAGAAGAAAGTCAGAAGGCTTTCTGGAAATTTCTTTATAAGCTAACCTTTTTAAACTCATCACAAACAATTGCAAAATCTCTTCCGTGTAGTAATAATTCTATTGTCACCAACATATTGAACGAGTTCTAGCCAATATCAAAATCATTATGGCTCACAGTGTACTTAGCCACCATAGTACATGACTACATAACAAATTATATAGTTTATAATTCAGTTTGCCACGAACCCAACAGTAGTTTTATTCATCGCTAGTGCAATGTATAAATACAGGGCTAAGGCAAGAATTAATACTGATTATGGCTTGGGTTGAAGAGACCAGAAAGTGGCTGACTTGGGGCTGATAACACTCAAATTGGCCTTCCTCAGAGGTTGTTATTTGAATGGCGATCCCCGGGCCGGGCACTCTAAATTCCCAGAAGGAAGAGGGGATAGAAAAGCAATAATTAACTGAATACGAATTAGGGCACTGACTCGACTGGATTCAAAGCCCATACTCAAGCATCGTGCAAAATTACAGGTTAAATTCGGCTTGCCCCTCACCGAACAGGGTAAAGCAGCCAATGTGCCTCCCAAGAGAGGCGTCCGCTTCTCCTTCCTGCCTTAGCCAAAGAAAGAGCAGGAGCCCAGCAGATCAATGGAATTGGTCCCAGCCCCGCACCCTTCACTGCCAGCTCTTCTCACCCGAGATATATCCACCGGGCCACCAGGGGCTACCATGGCCGAGTGAGGCTCACTTTCTAGGAAAGGAGGGGCGTCTGCTCAGTGCTTGTGGCTCAGAGCGGCTCTCCCAAAGAGCATATCAGAAGCTTTGCCAAGCAGGAGCAGCCGGCTGACACCCAGCCTTTCTTTTCCTGGCTCAGAAGGGCATGCTGGGAGCTGTAGTTTGAGCTCAGTCTACGCCGTTCCTAAGACCATCGAAAATATGTGTTTTCCGATGGTCTTAGGCGACCCTTGTGAAAGGGTCATCCGACCCCCCACAGGTGTCGCGACCCACAGGTTGAGAACCACTGCCCTAATATCTAATTAAATAAACAGGCTGGCTCTGGGGTTGCCTCAACGTACTTTAATGAGGGATATCTTTTTCATTTACATTAGACTGTTTGAAACGGCTGATCTGGGCAACAAGGATCAGCTATTCTAGGCGTACGAATTGTCAGGATGAAGATGGAGTGATGGAAGCACTTATGACACATCCATAATTCAAAGGAGGGGCAAACTTTTGCAATGTTTTTTCAGGTCTCATAGAATTGTCCGATATAACTTGTAGCCAAAAAAAAAAAAAAAAAACTTTGGAAGGCTTCATATACCTTCCTAATTATGAAGAAGACTCAACATGTTTTCACTTGGACTAATTACCTATCTTAGAAGTGGACTCCCCTTCCAGACATTAATGCTGCAATGGTGAGGGATAGACATTGAGGAAAGGGGGGAAACACCAACTTTAATGAGACTGTCTGAAAGCAACGATCAGAAGAAGGATTCCTTGACACAGGGCAGAACTGAGAGGACTGTCTTATTTCCATGGCTAGAGAAGCAGAATGGAGATACCACACTGTAAGGAATGTATCCAAAGATGGGTGACACAAATAGTTGGAGGCACAGCTGTCATATTGCTAGTCACTGCAGAACAATGTGGGTTCAGATTCTTCTTAGGGGATCTTCTGTACTAGAACCTAAATCATACCAAGTTGCAACAACAGTAAGGAACTCTTGTATAATATGAAGCATTCCCCCTGTAAATTATTTCCAATGGAAGAAGGGAAGACTTCTCAGATGACCAGGAAGATGAAATGCTACAGAAGCAGAAGGATTTGAGCCATGCTGTAAGACAACTTGAGACAGAAATGCAGGGTAAGAAACTATAGGTAGCCCTCAGGTTATGACCGCAATTGGAACTACAATTTCCATCACCAAGAGATGCGGTCATAAAGCAAGACACCATGTGACACATTGCTTAGCAATAGCAATATTGACCATCCCTATTGCCATTGTTAAATAAGGACCACACATGACGGTGATATGGGAAGAGGTGTGGAACTGGGTCCCAGGGACCAGACCCGCAGATGAGAGTGGTAGGCAGGCAGGTAGGAGCTGCAGCGTGGGCAGGTGGATGCTACTGAGTATGGGTGGGCACGTACTGTGAACAGGTGCTATGGAGTGCGGCAGTGGTGGGTTTCAAAAATTGTTTGAACCTACTGTGGGTGTGGCCTCCTTTGTGGGAGTGGCTTGCCGCCCATGTGACCGGATATGAAGATGCCGACGACACTTGTCCGAACCACCTTAAATTACCTCACACACAGCACTGGCATGCATAAGAATAGGATGTAAACTTGTTTTTTAAAAGGCATCTTTGGTTTGCGTTAAAACAACTTCAACACACGCAATGTTCTGATTGCACCACAAACGCAGTAGTCATTCTTAGCTTTCACAGAGGCACTGAGTTTTATAAATATGAGCATGATAGTGTAGAATAATCATATCCAAGGACCAGTGGTGGGTTTCAAAAAATTTTGGAACCTCTTCTGTAGGTGTGGCCTGCTTTCCGGGTCCACTGGTGGAACCTCTTCTAACCAGTTCGGTAGATTTGACGAACCGGTTCTAACGAATAGGTGCGAACTGGTAGGAACCCACCTCTGGAGTGCGGGTGGGCAGCTTCCATGGGCAAGCATTACAGAATGTGGGTGGGTGGGTGCCATAGGCAGGCACTATCGAGTATGGGAGGGCAGGTGGTGCTACCGAGTGTAGATAAATGCCACAAAGAGATGCTTTGGAGTATAGCTGGGTACTATGGGCAAGTGCTACAGAGCATGGACAGGTGAGTGCCAGAGGTGGCCACTACAGAATACAGGCAGATGCTATGGAGTACAAAATCCATATGCTACCTGAGGGCTCCTCAGAAGAAAAAGTGACAGGAGGAGTGTTGAGATCCCCTGCTCAGCTTTCCTATAGGATCTGCTTATAGGAAGCCAGCATGGAAAGTTGCAAAAGGTGATCACATGATTGCAGGACAGTACGAACATAATGGCAAGCCAGTAGCCAAATACCTGCATAGTAATCACGTAACTGTGGGGATGCTTTGATGGCTGCAACTTTGAGAACAGGACACAACTCCCCTTGTATAGCATTGTTGCAACTTTGAATAGTTACTGAAGGAGTACTTGTAATCCAAGAGGGGACTGAGTCGGAAACTGGGTAGAGTCACACCAGGAGGGGATTACAAAGCTCACTAATTAATTAGTAATCAGACTCAGTCCAATCAGAGTACGGACAGTGTCAGCCCATACATGGATGCTATCTCCACCCTTATTGAGAACTAACCAGATCCAAAGATTGTTAATTATAACCTGAAAGTAAGCTAGACAATCTCCTAATAATTCTTGAGAAATATCATGATGAAAATCAAAGATTGGGTATAGGCAGCGCCAACATCTATCAAGAACCAAGCAACAGAACAATATGCTCTTTCTATTTAAGAAAATGATGGTCTTTGTTTGAGATGCAAATGGCACCAGGGAGAGTAGCTGAGACAAGGGGACAAATACAAAGCTTTCTAATCCTGTTCTGATGCTGAGTAGCCTCAGCAGATGGAGATGTGATCTGATGGTTGAATCTGAAAAGAATATGGATTGGAAGGCCAGTATGTAATGATCTGCTTCTCTGTTATTTAGGCTTTTCTAGCAATTATCGGTTGACTAATCATAAAAGGATTGATTCTGAATGGACTAGTGATCCATTCTGGCGTATATAACAAACTGAATTCTGAGGTGCTACCTTGTTTCCCCGAAATTACAACATGTCCTGATAATAAGACCATGCCATATTTTTCCTGTGGGCAAAAATATACGCCCTCCCCCAATAATAAGCTCCCTGGACAACACCCCCCTCCAGCCAGGCAGAGCACCACTCACCAACCTAGCGATATCCCGAAGGAGCAGGAACCGGGGGAAGCGGAGCAAAGGCGTTCACATTGTTTGACACCTTTGGGATACCGCTAGGTTGGTGGGTGGTGCTGTGCCCAGCTGGACCGGCCAGCTGGTCTTTGGGTCTCTGCTTCACATGCACACGACAGCACATGTGCATGCATGCACTGACATGTGCACATGCTAACTTATGCACACGTTTGCTCGTGCTTGCGCACCTTTCAGTTTGGGCATTGTGCGCGCACAATTTGGGCATTCGGTGTCTAAAACGTTCGCCATCACTGGATTAGCTCTTCAGACAGGAGCCCTATACTGTGATTGAAAGGTAAGAATGCACTGAGAAACTCTAAGAAGGATTGAAAATGAGATGGGGAAAGATGAAAGAAAGCGAGAAAAGAGAAAATATGTTGATGAAGCAGAAGGACAATCAGCTGAAGAATGAATACATTAATACTCAATGATCGAGGCTTCCGGGTGGTGACATCACTGTGCCTAGAATGGGGTAAGGGAGCTCCTCTAACCCCTAACTCTAATTTCTTCGTGTGGGCTCACTTTTGGAGCACTGCTGATCCCGAAGAGACCAGCAGATCTAAGGGGATATTCTGCAGACGCCGGGGTGGTAAGGCAAATCCCCCAGCAGATAGGAGAAACCCCCCTAAACGGACGAAGAAATATCCTACCATCTGGTTAGGACTGAGCAATGGCGGCCGCATAGAAGAAAGAAACAGAATAGAAGCCGACGAATTCGGGTGCTTGTTATTATTGCCAACAATTCAGAGAGGAAAGCAACGTAGGAACTGTACATGTAGTCATACTGGGGCTCCCACCAATTCCACAGCTCTGGAAGTCTCCAAATCAGGCTCTGGCCAGGCATGCATCTATGTACATAAATCTCACAGATATGATGAGAAAGCAACAAGGCACAGCAACTAATTGCAGTTATCGGTTAATATTTTGTTTCCAAATTATGCTCATATGACTTCTTTCAAAATTACATCACCCAGACAAAAGAGAGAGAAGATTATGATTTCAAGAGTTACAGAAAAAAACTCTGCTTACAATAGCAATAGCATTTAATATATGCTGCTCCATAGTGCTTTACAGCAGTTTATAGTGTCAACATATTGCCCCCAGCAATCTGGATCCTCATTTCACTGACTTTGGAAAGATGGAAGACTGAGTCAATGTTGAGCCTGTCAGGATCAAATTCCAGGGTGTGGGCAGAGTTAGCCTGCAATACTGCATTCTAACCACTGCGCCACCAGGGCAAATTTGATAGATTGAAAGGCCAAAAGTGCCAAGTAAAGGATAACAGGGATAATGAAATTAAGCATCTAAGCAAAATGAAGAGGGGAAACAATAGATTCATACAAGAAACTACTTTATGATATCTCCAAGGAAACAAAGTGAGTTAGTAGAACCAAAAACTTAATTGTTGAATAAAATTAGCTCGATTGTAGAAGGCATATCAATTCTCCCAGAAACTCTATTATTTAAACAAAATAAAACAGCCGGCAAAAAGACCTGATGGAAGTTATCTTGTTTAAGGTAATTAAAAGGGAAAAAAATAGTACGTTACTATAGAATACAGAAAGGAATGCTTGAAAAGTAGCACTTCAACCTGTAATATAGTATAGAGGCTTTTCAACATGCACTACATTTTGTATGATTTAATGTGCAAGCGTTTGAAAATTTAGCTCTTTGGGTCCCATGATGGAGATTTATTGCTGCTTTGTGATTTCCTGAAAGAAAATGCCCGTAGGACAAAACCACTTATGCAGAGGGGTTTAGAAAGGCAGGTAGACATTCAGAAACAAAAAGCAACACTTAAAGCGATCTGCCAGCATTTCAAAAATACAAAAGGGAAGTAAATGGAACATCTATAAATTTTTCCAAATGGAACGGCGATATTATTGTTAGTGACCTTTCTACAGGAAGCACCCATTCAGCACTTAAAACACAGCTGTATTACAAGCTTTCCAAACCTATCTGCCAAACTATAATGGTAGACCGGAACTGACATTCTAACATCTCAAACTTGTATCGATTAAAAATTTTAAAAAATCCCTTTCAAGTAATGATACTAGCTCTCTTTAGACTTCACGAGAATCTTTATTTATCAATGGTACTATTTATTATGTGGAGAAGGGGGTGGCTGGCTGTCAAGTTTTGTAGGTTCTCACCAGGGTGGATTTGATTTAAATCATATTTTTTAAAGAGCAACTGTCATCTCTGTCCTGCAGCAGCTTCTCTTCTGACCCACTGTTGACTAACCCAGTGTTTCTCAACCTTGGCAACTTGAAGACGTCTGGACTTCAACTCCCAGAATTCCCCAGCCAGCAAATGCTGGCTGGGGAATTCTGGGAGTTGAAGTCCAGACGTCTTCAAGTTGCCAAGGTTGAGAAACACTGGACTAACCAACAGTCCTAATATTGCAGAATATACAGCCTCAGGCTACATAATTAAGTTCCATTTCATGCTGAATAAACTAAGTTATTAGTGTATCTTAAATAGAAAACTATCGTTAGATAGATTTTTACTCCAAAAGCATTTGGATAGAAATAAAAAAAATCTGATTTTTTAAAAATAAAATTTAAAAAATCATTGATTTTTATCCACTCTAGTTACTATACCTAGAAGTATTACCCAATTCCAGTCAGGCAAGAATAATAATGTAAGAGGCAGCTTGATTGGCACCACTTTTGTTGAAGCAGGTCTTCATATATGCCCTTTGGTTCTTTATGCAACAAAAAGCAACTGGCTTACTTCTTATGAATCATCTGGAGTTGTATTCCTCAAGCTGCTGTACTCCGGATATAATGTTATTGCAATTCCCAGCCAGCATGGGTTATAAAAGCTCTACAAATTGCAGTCACAATACATTTGGGGAGCGTTAACTTGTAAAAGGCTAATCTGGAATTCCAGAGGAAGAGTGCTGAATTCAGGCATAGCTTGCATACTACCTTCCAAAATTCAGCATGCTGTCACAAGCAAGGATTGTTGGTCTTAAATTGTTGACCAATGAAGCATTCCTTCTCTGTCTGTATTTAGACAGCATTCCAAATTCAGACAACATATCAATTTTAGACATTTCCCACAATGAACATCCATACATGAAAACAAAGAAAAGCAAAATGATGGCAAAGAGGCGACTGAAAGTAGCTTACTCTAACTCAGTGATAAATGCAGCCAATGAGTAATAACAGCAACTAAATTGAATGAATTTATTGATGGAGCAATGGAGGCTAATTGCTAGTTAGTTTGTCCAGATTCATAACAATTGCATGACTATGTTGCAATTTGAATCCAGACTCATTATTGCAATGCTGTATCCACTTAATCTCAGATAAACCTCTTTTTTTTGGCTTTGTTGAAATGATGCTCCATTTAAATTTCACTACTTCATATATTACTTGCTGTATTAATGTATATTTAAAATTACCATTGATTATGCTATATAAGAATTGTTTTATCCAACACCAAGTTATATATGGGGCTCTGCACAGACCACACATCTTAAAGTAGAAATGAGGTTTTACTCAGAAAATTCAATGCATAAGTAACAAAGTGGTCAGTATTCTCATTACCACTAGCTAGTAGGGAAAGCCTAGCATGTGTTTCTCGTAAAAGCGACAAGGTCACTAGTTTTTCTAGTAAATGTACCTAGGCTGTGAAGGAAAGAGAAACAGAAAGGGGTGGTTTCTCACTTAAAAGTAACACTGAATGGTTTCTACAAAAATTTAGAGCCACACATGAATTCCAAGAATGTAGTTTCAGGAACCATTTCACAATGGTTGCAAACAACTGGTTAAAACTAGGGAGCCGAGGTGGTGCAGTGGTTAGGGTGCAGTACTGAATGCCACTACAGCTGACTGTTATCTGCAGTTCAGCGGTTCTAATCTCACTGGCTCAAGGTTAACTCAGCCTTCCATCCTTCCGAGGTGGGTAAAATGAGGACCCAGACTGTGGGGGCAATATGCTGACCCTGTAAACCACTTAGAGAGGGCTGAAAGCCCTATGAAGCGGTATATAAGTCTAACTGCTATTGCTATAAAACTGATTGGATCACTGAATGAGTGTCAATTATTTGAAGTTTGAGGAGAGGACATGGTGCTTTGGTTAGTCAATCACTGAATATTAACTTTTTGGTCCTTTTCAGCTTATATCTCTAGAGCAGTGTTTCTCAACCTTGGCGACTTTAAGTCCCGTGGACTTCAACTCCCAGAATCCCCCAGCCAGCAGAGCTGGGAGTTGAAGTCCACGGGACTTAAAGTCGCCAAGGTTGAGAAACACTGCTCTAGAGAGAGGATGTACAGCTTGATCCAAGAGCCCATTTAAAAGAGATAGTAATTAAGCTACTTTTGAAAAACAAAATCTAACCTAGATTCCCAAAGATTGCATATTGTACAGACTGACTCTCTGAGCAAAATATTTGAGCAAATGGTCAAATGAAAATAAAACTCAGCATACGATTTTTTTTCTCATTTTCATTTAACCACCTTAAATTACCTCACACACAGCACTGGCATGCATAAGAATAGGATGTAAACTTGTTTTTTAAAAGGCATCTTTGGTTTGCGTTAAAACAACTTCAACACATGCAATGTTCTGATTGCACCACAAACGCAGTAGTCATCCTTACTTTTCACAGAGGCACTGATTTTTATAAATATGAGCATGATAGTGTAGAATAATCATATCTAAGAACCAGTGGTGGGTTTCAAAAAAGTTTGGAAGCTCTTTTGTAGGTGTGGCCTGCTTTCCGGGTCCACTGGTGGAACCTCTTCTAACCGGTTCGGTAGATTTGACGAACCGGTTCTACCGAATAGGTGCGAACTGGTAGGAACCCACCTCTGATACCCATCCAATATTCAGCTGCTGAAGGCAGTTACCAGTCTCATCATTTTGATCCTATGCCTTTCCTAAGCCCTTTTCTGACTTCTTATCCAATCCCTAACCTTGCCCAAAGTTCTGTTCCTCACTTGCAAAACTCTTGATTTTCTCTCAGCATTTCTTTTCCAACACTTATCCATCTCTACTATTCTCTTATCCAAAGGTCTCCCAGTCGTGAAACACCGCTGATCTTTATAACATGGCTGCCATGTGATAAAGAAAAGGGGTTAAGAACCTCCTCAAATCCCAATTATTTTGGGAACGGTTTGGATCATTTCCTAGTCCTAGCTGATATAGATACAGTTAACAATCACTTGAACTCTGAACCATGTTCAAAGTTACGACAGCAGTGAACAAGGAGACTTACAACTAATCCTCATAGCTGTGGCTGTCACCTTTCCCCACCATCATGTAATCACTATTTGCAACCTTCACTTCCAGCTTCTGACAAGCAAAGTTCATGGGGAAGCCAGCAGATGGTCGCAAATGGTGATCATGTGACATGACACCTAATGACCCAAGCTGGATTCACTTAATGATAGCAACTAGAACTATTGCAACTGCTGTTGTAAGTCAGTGCAGTCATGTGATTTTACACTTTTAAGACTGCATCACTTAGTAACGGAGTTGCCAGTCCCAATTACTGGATTAAGCAAAAACTACCTGTACTTTATTCTAACTAAGCAAAAATCCATGGAACTGAAATCAAAACAGTTTGCCCAATCTTATTCTTACGGGAGAGATTGGCTTTTTCTTACTCAGGTAACACCATGTCTCCTCCCCACCCAATAAATCACAAGCACAATTGAAAAGCTGCAATCTTTTAAAGTGTTATTGCTATACAAAAGGTATAGCATGGTGGCATAGTGGTTAGAGCGCAGTACTTCCGGCTGCTTCTGCTGACTGCCAGCTGCTGCAATTTGGCAGTTCAAATCTCACCAGGCTCAAGGTTGACTCAGCCTTCCATCCTTCTGAGGTGGGTAAAATGGGGACCCAGATTGTTGGGGGCAATAGACTGACTCTGTAAACAGCTTAGAGAGGGATGCAAAGCACTATGAAGTGGTATATAAGTCTAAGTGCTATTGCTATAGCAAACCAGGGCTGAAAGGGGAAGTCCAATGGGTACATTCAGGTTATAGATCAAATATTCCCTATCTCAAAAGAACAGAGATGTATTGCAGATTAGGATGTACAATACAATACAATAGCAGAATTGGAAGGGACCTTGGAGGTCTTCTAGTCCAACCCCCTGCCTAGGCAGGTAACCATATATCGTTTAAGACAAATGGCTATCCAACATCTTCTTAAAGACTTCCAGTGTTGGGGCATTCACAACTTCTGGAGGCAAGCTGTTCCACTGATTAATTGTTCTAACTGTCAGGACATTTCTCCTCAGTTCTAAGTTGCTTCTCTCCTTGATTAGTTTCCCCCATTGCTTCTTGTTCTACCCTCAGGTGCCTTGGAGAACAGTTTGACTCCCTCTTCTTTGGGGCAACCCCTGAGATATTGGAACACTGCTATCATGTCTCCCCTAGTCCTTCTTTCTATTAAACTAGACATACCCAGTTCCTGCAACCGTTCTTCATATGTTTTAGTCTCCAGTCCCCTAATCAACTTTGTTGCTCTTCTCTGCACTCTTTCTAATGTAGAGGAAAGTCAGAGGTGAAGGAACATCCATGGTATGAAATGCAGACAGGAAACCATTTAGGACTTTACAAAGGAAGCACTGCATTATAAGAATTATAAAAGTATAGAGTGACTGAGCCAGGAGCAATATAAAGTAGAAGTTACAAGAGTCAGTAAAATTAACCAGGATTTCTGCCTGCCAATGACAATGAACTTGATTTTCACTATTCTGTCCAAAGAAAACTTGCATGATTGTAAACAAGTGAGAGTAGAATTTAAGAGTTAAGAATTCTAGCCTATCAAATAAAGAAGAGTACTGAGAGATTTAAAAAAATTCAGTGAGAGGATAGCTAAGGTGGAAAACTAAGATGTTAAATTTTGTCTGAACTGCAAAATGAGTTGCAAATTGATGAATAAAATAAATAATGAATTTTGGACATATGTACAGAGTTTGAGATAGTATCAAGACTATGCAGAAGAAATATTAGATCAACCAAGCTGGATGTATTAAAGCAATACAATGGACCATTTATTTGCTCCTTAAACCTGTGAACATGGCCAGAACTTTTCATCCCACCCCTTCAGGAGTGCAGGGAGGAGGGGGTACAAAACTTTTGTTTCCACTTTGCAATTCCCATAGGCTACCACCAGTGAGTAAAACACAATAAAGCCTTAGTATCTTTAAGCAACAACTCTGCTTTGCCAATATTCCTATTTCCTCATTTATAAGGCAGGAGACATTCCCAATTGAAGAGGGTTCTCTGTTTTGGGAAAAATAAAAGATCTAATGGTACAGAGGTTTTCCATTGCTGGTATGTAACAGATTCTTCCACAAACATCAATCAGATAACCAACAACAGGTATTGAATACCAAAACAGTTTTTAGCTAATAAAATAATAAAGTATATGTGGATTGTTTTTCCTCAGCAAAAGTTAAAAGCCACTAATATTTCCGGCTCAGAGAAAATACTGGAAGTCTGAACTTGCCCAAGTATTTGATTCCATCCCATCCCATTACTAGGTTAAAAGGTTATTTTCATCTCAAGCTGAGAACCAAATTAATTAAATTGCATTAGGGACCAAATGAAAAGGAACCAACAAGGTTAACAGTGAAAATGTGGCAGCAACAGAGCAGACTAAAAATCACTTCCAATACGCCAGTAACTGGATCCCATTTTCAATAGGGTATTGGACATTTGAATTTTTTAAACCCAGCTGCAACACCAGTTGTCGAATGGTGTAAGTCACCATGTTAATGATCAAATCTACAAAACTGAAATCTGGCACTGGACCTGAAATATTGTAACTAACACAATGTAAATATTTGACCTGAGGCTATATGTGACTTCAAAAACTGAGGGAAGAGATTCATTTCAGCTTGAGCGTTGCCTGCTGTCCAACCTCTCTAAGGTAGATCCCATCAGCAGGCAGGACTTACCCACAGCCCGGAACAAGCAGGCCCCATCTTCCTTCATCTGTTTTATGATGAACCCTTTCTTCTCTCTCAGCGCCTTCTCGAACCTGTGTTCCTGCTGGTGACAGGAGGGGCAGATGTCAGCAAGTTAGACAGCATCCCCATCCCACAAATGAGGGAGGGCAACATAACCAACTTTCTCTCCTGTTCTACCCATGATTACTTATAAAAAGAGGGACCAGCCACCTTGGAGAACAAAGTTTATCCACATGCAAATAAGTAACTCTGCTGCCCACTAGAGGCTGCCCAGAGCAAGCAGCGATCATTACAACCCTGGGTTAATCGCCCCCCCCGCCCCATTAATTCCAAATTGTGATGTAACTAAGGATAGAATTAAACAGGATTGGCACGAATCAAAACATGCACAACTTTATTTATATATCTGTTTTATACTTTGCCTTTATAATTAGGTAAGGCAGCTAACAAAAATTTAAAATTGAAACAGAGTATAAAACATAAATGAACAGTAACATTTGTATTGCATCCAATTAATTAAAAAAAACTGATCAGGAATGTGTTCAGGGATTTTTTTTTTTTCAAATCCAAGAGAGTAGGGGCCAAACACAACTCCTAAAGAAGTGCTCCTTTTTCTGGGAGCAATCGAGGAAAATGCTATTTTTCTATCTGTGCCGGAAAGATGGACTGTTGACAGCATGGGATTCTTCCTACAAATCTTGATAGATTGTCAGGTTTGCAACAGTGGAAATAATCCCTTTATTGATCCTAAGCCATTTAAGGTTTTACAGGTCAGTCACAATTTCTTACATTGAACCCAGTGAGCAAAATTCCCATATTCAAAAGTCAGATGAAAGCTCTTCACCTCCCATGCTTGTTGTACAGAGAATGCGAGAGGTAATGAAGCAGGAAGATAGCAGCTAAGGAACTCGTACAGGACAAGGCACCACTCTGGGGGCTTCGTGATTACAAGCTCATTTTGGTACACCCCCCATATTTTTTTGCAAATACCCAGAGCTTTAAGAACAGCACTTAAGTCATGCCTGGTTGTACAATTCTGTTTTCTGCATTCTCCTACCCACTTATCTAGCTCTGCAACCTGTACCCTCCTAACATTCTAATTGAATAATTCCCTTCTCTCCTAAATAAACACATTCAGTCATTTTTGAAGTAAATGTCACAATTTCATATGGTATCATTGCTTCAAGCATACAGGTAGGTTACAATTAGTGTGAGTTTGAATAGCACAATGCTTGATTTACTGCAAATTATGAAGGGAGAGCAAATGTACTTTGCATATAAGTAGCCTCTTTTACAGTGTTTCATTAATATGTAAACATTTGTGTTTCATGCTGGAGCCAATTACCCTATTTTTCATAGAAATATCGCTTTGAATATTGTAAATTTGAATAATGCAACCATTTTGTGGGATTCACTACCAGTAATTGTACTAATTGAGATATATCTATATTGAATAGGTACCTTATTTTGTTCAAGAAATAATCACTTAATGATCCATTGCATACTGTCTTCCAGTACTCTATTAAAGAACTTAGTCATTAAAAGTTGACACCAACTTGATGGCACACAAGTAATCTGGGAAAACATATATTAATGGCAATTCAAAAGAATGCTACTCCAAATTTATTGAGCCTTTTGTCTTTTGCTCAAATAGTTTCATTGCCATCTACTGGCAACAGCGAGAGCTAGATTTTTAAGTAATCAAGATTTTCTTATTCCCTTTGTTAGCAATTCTACCGTTTCATCATTTCCTATCTGCCCATGTAATATTGAATTTGAACAGATTAGGGAAAGAAAATATTTGCAGAGTCAGGGTACTAGATTAGGGACATAAGGAAGACTAGGTGATAGTCCCTCTGGAAATCTCTACTGGTGTTTATTTTCCTTTTAATTCTGGCTTTAACTCTATAATCTTGCAAACATTCAGTCATGAAATAATTTTATGAAGACCAAAAAGGAATCTCTAGTCCAACAGTTTTTTGTTTTTTTTGCTAGGAATTACAAGAAGAGCATAAAACAGACTACGAATTAATGAATCCTGTTTTAAAAAGGAACACTGACAATTCAAAACAGTATCTTAGTGGTTACTTAAAAGCTTCATACCTAAAGTTTAGGCCTACTCCAACTGTGTTCCTTGGAGACAAAGATCAACAATGAACAAAAAGGAAAATACCGCCAGACAGGGGGGGGGGGGGGGGGGGGAAATGGGGATGCTTCAATTGTTATGTTTTGGTGCAAAATGTCCTTCTTTGGCTACTTTGCAAACTGGCATTCTCCAGATCTTTATGACTCTATGGCTCTCCTATCCATTTAGCAGCCTTTATCACTGAAGGGAAAAGGGAAAGAGGGGAAAAAAACCAATGTTTTTTATTATCCTGTGAAGATTCCTTAGGCTTGTATGCCTGAAGATCTCTCTTGAATTCTACAGCAGGTAGTCATCGATTTAACACAGTTCATTCAGTGATTGTTTAAAGATAAGATGGCACCGACTTATGACCATTTTCACACTTATGACCTTTGCAGCACCCCGTGGTCATGTGATTTACATTCAGAGGCTTGACAACGGGGCCATAGTTACGATAGTTTCCCGGGGTCATGTGACCCCCTTTTGTGACCTACCAAGCAAAGTCAATGGGGAAGCCAGATTCACTTAACAACCGTGTTACTACTTTAACAATTGCAGTGATTCCCTTAACAAATGTGGCAAGAAAAGTCGTGCAATGGCACCGACTTATGACCATTTTCACACTTATGACCTTTGCAGCACCCCGTGGTCATGTGATTTACATTCAGAGGCTTGACAACGGGGCCATAGTTACGATAGTTTCCCGGGGTCATGTGACCCCCTTTTGTGACCTACCAAGCAAAGTCAATGGGGAAGCCAGATTCACTTAACAACCGTGTTACTACTTTAACAATTGCAGTGATTCCCTTAACAAATGTGGCAAGAAAAGTCGTGCAATGGGGCAAAACTCACTTAACAAATTTCTCATTTAGCGACATAAATTTTGGGCTCAATTTTGGTGATCGTAACTTGAGGACCACCTGTATTAACCAGATGACATAATATGACCATGTAGACTTAACAGGCTCTAAAAGAACTTATACTTTTCACTGGATAAGGCAGGAACACTATGACACTTATTTTGATTAGTTCATTAGAAACTTTTCTAAGCAATCTGGCACATTAAAATGCAGTGAAGATAAATATAAAAAGAAAATGAACTGTAATTATTGTAAGAAATGGGTACATGCTGCAGCCTGATTATATCACATATATGATGACTCTTAATTTCCAAACTCCTCAGCAATAGGTAGAAGAGCTAGGGAGTTATGCTTGTTGCAATCCAGACACCCAGAAGGTTGACCCAGGGTATGGAAACTTCAAGATACATCAACAACACATCCAGACTTGCTACTCCACAAAATTCACCATTCTGCAGACTCACTATTCTCACACAGATCAATAGAAAAGACATGGAATATTCTGCTTCTCACATAACAACTTGCTATATTTCTGTTCTATATATATAAAACTAGCAAGTAATGCCAAAATATATAAGGTTATATAATCCCCCTGTGGGATATGTAAAAAAATAAAAATAAACCTTTGGTGTTTTGAAGTGAACATGCATGAACAGAAAGAAGGTTTTATATAGTTCATGACTTTGAGGGAATATTTCTTTATTTCAAGTTTCATCATCACACATGGTACACTTCTCAACCTCTCAACTATGCAATAGTAACATTCTTGTTCATATCCTTTCTATTCAATAAAAAAGCCACATTGGTATCACTTCAATTGTTAAAAACCACTTATCATTTTTCCACCTTCCTTGTCCTTCATCTACCAATTCACTTCCAAACTGAGATTAGGAAATAAATGTATAAATTTATTGAGATATGAAATTAGAGTGGGTAAGTGCATGTGGGGGTAGCTCAAAGGAAATGAGCTGAAATCATGACTACAGCCAATCTGGTTGTATACATCAAAATTGCAAGTGATCTTCAATCATTCATGAGAAATGTGTAATACCCCTATCACAATCATGCTGAAAAATTGCACACATACACAGTATAATTTGCCTAGCCACTTTGCAAAATATGAAAATGAACATCTTCCTTTCCTTATATCCTTAACTGGGGAAGGGCAAGGCACAGTTTTCATCTATTCCAAATCATGTATCATAACCATGAGAACTCTTAGCAATATTATTGATTTGGATGTTTCAATGGCATGTCACATGCCAAATGTTCTTAGAATAAGATGCAACCCTTGCTCAAGGCCTAATTTATCTGTGCTTATGATGTGGTATTACATAGCTTTTTTACAGGTAGTCCTAGGCTTATGACCATTTGCTTAATGGCAGTTCAAATTAACAACATCCTCTGAAAAAAATCATTTATGATCTAAATTCGAATTTACCACCTTCACCTTACCCCCCCCCTCCCGGTCACATGATCACAATCTGGGCATTTCACAACCAGCTCACATTTACAACTGGTTATAATATCCTATAGTCACCTGGGCATGATTTGTAACATTTTTTGCCAGTTTTCAGCAAAGCACACCATTCATTAAGCTGGATTCACACTTATAATCACAGTGACCTGACCATGGTAAAATAGTTATAAAATCAGGTCTGGTCACATGATCACTAGGATTTACAATCACAATGACTTAAAATGAAAATTCCTGTCCCAACTGTGGTTTTATGTTGAGAATTACCCTTATCTAAATAGTTCACTCCTTTTCTGTGCAAATCTTAATTCTTTTACGGAACCATGTACATTTGGAATCCAACTTCATTTAGTCATTTAGCACATTTTGCAGTGTTGACCTAAGCAAAAATTAGAGACCCACTTTTGTGCAGTGGTTAAACATCAGGGTAGAAACCAGACCATTAGTACTAGTGCTGCCACAGGCACAAAACCAGCTGGGTGATTTTTGGCCTGTCATTCTCTCTTGGGCCTAGGAATGAGGCCATGGTAAACCATTTCTCAAATCTCACCAAGAAAACTGTAGAGGCTTTCCAAGCAGTCACCAGAATAAATACTGATTTCAAATAAAGCAAAAAGCAAAAACTGCATTCAATTTACTCCATATGGGCACCTCTTAACTGTATTCTTATCTATCCTTGACCAACATATTGAGTGAAGGTGAAGGGGGTTACAATCCAACAAATGTGGATGCTTAGGTAGATGGTTAGAAATCACCACAGTAGATGCTTTCTATAGAACTTTAGAAAGATTAAGGCAAAAATTCATCTAAATTTCTCTTCAGATTTGCTAATTCATTTCTGATAAACAAGTAAGCAGATATACAGAGATCAGTGCATACAATTAAAGCTCATACTATAATCATGAAAAAGAATTCAACAATAGGACACTTCAGAGTAAATAACTCTCCTCAGAAATACGATAAGTATCTTGAGTCCAGCACCTAAGAATAGACTGACAGTCATAGATTTGAAGATGACAGGGATAACACAGTTCAATTATATCTATATATAATTTTATTCTTCTTATATCTTTCCCCAAAACTACCTGCTATGCCTAGAACATTTCAGAGAGATTATGATGAGTTGCCCTGTATGGTCTGAAATAACTTGTATCACATAGGTCCTCTTTAATGAGCTCCATAATAACTGTTGCTTTATTAAAATAATTTCTGGTCATATGTTAAAATACTAGGGTAACATTCTAGCTGGCTTACAACTTGGATCTCTTATCCCTAGGGAAGTTGCCGGAGTAATTTGTTTCCCAAAACTGCAGTCTATTTATTAAATAATATAATTGCCAAATGTTAATGTTCCATATCAGTGGAACAGGTATGATGCTACAACTTTCTAAGCCTCTGAAACAACTTCATACTCACAAGCATTTTTTTTTCTAAAGGAGGAAGACCCAGTCAGTGGAAAATAGCAAGTGGCATAGACTAATATGAATTCTACCAAAATATATCTTCCCCCCACTTTTTTTAGAAGGGCAAACTGCTTAGTCTAACCCTAAAACACATTGCTCACATGCCCCAGACTGTATTACTCCTCATAATTATTGTCGACAGTCCAATCATGTGCATCTTAACAGAATATAGTACACCAATTAGGATCTGGTACATTAGTACCACAGACTTACAAACAGGGTATCAAGCTGGCCTGTCCAGGAACTTAATTGAATTGCACTGCTATTCAGAAGTCTTTTAAGTGAACTAAGAGCTTTTTGATTTGAAGGTTTGCGATTATAGACAAATTAACTTGCCCCAAACTTTTAGATACATCAATATAAACATTTAATGGGCTTTTTCAATACACAAAGCTTGGCAATTTTCCAAAGCAACTTGCTTTGTTGTGTAATTGTTGCATTTAATAGGTTTTCCCTCAAATGCTGGACTCAAATTCACAGTGCTACAGTTTAAAACAGCTGCTTTGCCTTCTTTTTCTATGTCATAGGGAATTTGGCTTTTTAATATATTTAAATTGCTGCATTTCTAAGCCAAGTGTTCTGCTTCAACCATTTGACATCCAAATTTTCCATCAATTCTAAAAGAAGGATAAGGTGGTAGTATAGAATATTCCAGCTACTTTTTTGCCACATTAACATTACTTATCTCTTCAGCTGAAATAACATCAAATGGCTTAATTTTATTAAAAAGATGCCTATAACCCAATACAATATGCAGTGATCCTAGAGCAGATTTAAAAGCAAGGAAAGCACTGTATTTTTAAGCTAAAACTTAAATAATTGTTCTCTAGAGCCACTCTGGTAGTGCCTAATTCAAATTAGCTTCCCACTGGTATGCTGGGATGAAGAGAACTCACTTGTATTTCACAATTTCGACAATTTTCTAGTTTAACTCAAGCCAGGGATTTGAATCACAAATACAACACTTCTTCCGCGTGTTCCATAAGACCTGTCTTATAGCAACTGAGCTAAGAAGGCTCTTTGGTAATAAACCATTGCAAAATATACTTACTGTCAAGAAATGATAGTATACTATATAGAAAGTTAAAACTTAAGCATGCTGAAATGTTATGTAAGAAACATCTTGAGTGGAGAGCGAATGGGTAGATGCTGCCTAGGAAATGATCAGATAAGAGAGAACATAGCCTATAGCTGCATAACTAGTAGAGAAATTGGCTCAGAAGGGACCCTCCCTAACCTCTTCTCAGACTGTAAAGGAGACAGCAGGAGATTTGTACTTTCAGACTTGTAAGATTCTGTTAATGTAACCTTACAATAAAGCAGAATGAGCTCAACTGATCATGTGTCTGGTTTACCTGGGAAGTCTAACATATACTTAGTAATAGCCCAGTTGAGAACACCATAGGGGCAATTAATGAATCAAAAAGAAATCTGTTTATTCTTAAAATGGAAGGGCTCAAAGCTTACTAACATTACATTTTAAATTCAATTAAATATTTCCATTTGAAAATTTTCACATTGCCCAGTCTTGAAGAACAGTTTATTTAAAAACAAATGTTCTGGGTTTCATAATTAGACATAAGTGAAACCTAATCAATGTTATATAGCCATACACACAGTACAGGCATATAAATGCTGGAATCTAACTTCTGAATAGCATGCTTGTTGGACCTGTAACCGCAATTGTTAGTATTTCTTCCATCATACTTTTCCTCAGTCTCTCCAATTCACAATAGGCAAACTCTTTCTTGTACAGATATCCCGTATTATTAAGCAGTTGCCAAATACATAACTGCAATCAGATTAATCAGTAATAATCGAGCATGGATACTTATATTTGCAACTCCTCCAAAACTACAGGGGAAAAAAATCACTATTTTCATTTAATTCTACAGCTATCCTAAAACAAACCTGCTTTTTTTCTAATTACAATGGAGCTTTTGTTCCTTTTTTGCCCACACCTAATGTTAAAAGTTCACTCTCCCCCTCTTTTTTATCCTCAGCAGGTGTAATCAATTGGTATGATATCCTAGTTGTGATGACATAAGAAATAAAAGTTAACCATCAATCAACTAGCCTAACCAATTTGGTGGAGAAAAAAGTGAAACTACCAAAATAAGTGAATTTAATCTATTGCATGAAGCTTTGGGCAAAAAAATGTTTTGGCGGGCAAAAAAATGTTTTGGCAGGCAAAACAGGAACAAGAGATACAATTTAGTGCTGCTATCAAAAACAAACTGCAATCTGTAGGAAGAAAGTTTTCTCCTCATATGGAGATTGAATGTTTACCTTTTACTCCCAAACAGGACATAGCACTCCAGTGGACAGACTCCCCTCTTCCTGTTTGAACTCAGAGGATCCCTTTATCCTTCCATCAGTATCCTCATTCTCCTTTGCCTCACATTAGTATAGCTTCATA
Organism: Thamnophis elegans; assembly: GCF_009769535.1. Classification (NCBI taxonomy): domain Eukaryota; kingdom Metazoa; phylum Chordata; class Lepidosauria; order Squamata; family Natricidae; genus Thamnophis; species Thamnophis elegans. Next base: position 11,000,709 of record NC_045542.1, read on the forward strand.
TTCCAGATCACCAAAGTCATGGCCACTATCAGCTAAGCAGATTTAGCAGAAGAGGTTCACTTTCCTATTCGAATCCTCAATAACCGTTCTCCTTCCTTTCAGGATTACTGTATACTAACACCTTACTACAATAGCCCCCCCCCTCCTCCAATTCCTTTTTGAACCAACAACTTTCTTAAATAAAAATGGCAAATACCTACATTGAGATATGGAAGGGATTATTTCTCTGGGATGCATTCCTGGCAATTTAGCAAAATTATTTCAGACATGGTGCTACCAACGCACTGAATTTGCACACCTCATTGCCATGGGCGAGCCACCTAAAAATTAAAGGTGATGCAACTTTTTTTTTTCCCCAATAGAAAAGAGGCATAGCAGCCAGTTCATACACCTTAAGAGGTAGTTGCAGATGATCAGGAAAGTTGTGCATCACGGGCTAAACTCATAGGGAATATCAAAGGGGCAGCAATTTGGTAGGCCAGCCGGTGTGCTTTCCAGCCACAACTCGGTTGACCATTTCTAACCATTGGCGGGGTGGTGGTGTTTAAGTAAACCATTATTGTCTTATAATCCAGGAGTTGAGCCAAGCCCCTCCTATGCCTATCACACCAAAGGTTCTTCCATGCCCGTCCAGAGCCTCCCCCCGCCCCGTCTCGATTTTCGGGTCCTGTCGCTAGAGGGGTACCTGCTCAACGGTGGCCGGGTCCATGCTCTCGATGCGGGCCGCCGCCGTCTCGTACTCGTCTTCGCTGTTGTAGCCGGCGCCGACCTCATCTTGCTCGGGGCTATTGCCTCCCCCTCCCCCAGGCCCCGCCGCCCCACCGAGCCCACCGCCGGGCCCCCCCTGCCGTCGCCGCTTGCTGTGGCCGGGCCCGGAGCAGCAGCCGCCGCCTACTCCGCCCCGCGCTTCGGCCGCTCCAGGGTCGAGTAGGCCGAGGCCGGGCCCGTCGCCCCCGGCTCCAACACCGGGATTGGGCGGCGGAGGGGATCCGGCGGGGGGCAGTCCCCAGCGCGGCGGCGGGGGAGGAGGCGAAGCCCGGGGACGGGCTCCGCCGCGCCCGGAATGCGAGTCCCCGGGTCCGACGCCTCCTCCGACGCCGCGCGGGTGGGAATCGGCGCCGGGGCAACCCCGGGAATCAGGGCCGCCCACGCCGCCGCCCCCTCCTGGGCCGCCGGGGCCTCCCCCTCTCGAGCCGGGCTGGTCCCTATCTCCGTCTCCGGCAGCCGGGCAGGCCTTCTTCTTAGGCAGGATCGTCATGGCCAAAGCGAGGACAGGAGGGAAGGGGGCAGGGAGGAGGAGGAGGAGGAGGAGGAGCACCGAGGGACGAGACCCCTGGGCAGGAGCCTCGCGGGAGGACCCGCGTGCCGAGGCGGCGGTGGCAGCAGCGGCGGCGGCCAGAAGAAGACCGCCGCTCACCGAGGGCCGACCGCCGCCGGGTGCCCGGATGAGGAGGGCTAAGCCACGGGCAGGTTACCCGGATGAGGAGGGCTCGGGGAGGGAGGGGGGGGGAAGAGGCAGAGGGAGGCAGCGGCGAGGAGTCTAAAGGGACGGCAGAAAGGAGAGGGAAGGTGAAGGGAAGTGCCCGGATGACAGGCTCAACCACAACGTATGGCCGTCCCACGGCAACTCGGCTCGGCTCAGCAGGGAGGCGGAAGGAAGCGAAGCATTCAATCCCCAGGAGGCGCCCGAGAGGGAAGCGGCCGTCCCGGGCGGCCCAGTTTGGCTGAAAAGGGCCTTTCCCCGCTGGCGCCTAAAGCTTCCGGACCGCTGGCGGCCTCCTGACAGCGGCGTCTACTATGGCCCATCTATGGGTCCGGCCTAGTGTCAACATCAACACAGCCGGCCTCTGACCCCGGCGAACTCGACTTCCGTTTCCACGCCCCTTAGCAACAGCTGAGGCGGTCCCCAGGCAGGCCTTAGCAACCATCCCTTTTTTAATGGTTGAGCGGCACGTGATTTAGACATTCATGGGCCGGTAGTGACGGAAGTCCTTCCCTGAGTAGTCAGCGTTACTGTCAGTTAGCTTGCTACTCTGCCTTTTTATTTCTCCTCCTTCTCTCTTCCCCCCCCCCCCCGCTCCACCGTTGACCGAGTGAGGGAGGCGGGAGCTTTTAATCACGCTTAGCGGTAGACTTCGTTCCGATAGGGCTAAGGAATATAAATGCCGTTCCTTAATTCGTCAACAAATGCAACTCTCATTTGTAATTGGCGGAAATGGGCATTCTTTGCGATTGGCTGGGGAGTTCTCCCGGGTGTAAAAATTGATAGGTTGAGGCAAAAGTTCTTGCGGCTTGTCCCAAAATTCTTCGATCCGATTGGCTACTGAGCTCTTCCGAGTGTCCTGATTCCTAAACCGTCCAAATCGAGAAAGTGTGTTCCGGTGCTTTATATTCTTTTTCTTAAACTCGATGTTATCCCAACAGTTGAAACTACAATTCCCAGAATACTTATTCAAAGGCCGCGCATTCTGGGTATACCGGGAATCGTAGTCCCAAGGTTTCTTACTCTGCCGGCCGTATGTCCGAAGCATGTGAACAATAAAACGTTGAACTAAACAGGTTGCTTTTCTTGTATAATTATTTTTAAAGAGAGGACCTGAAAATGAAATTAGTTTTCATTTTATAGACGTACTTAAATATAGCTCTTCAACCGTTTTAGGGTGTATTAAATACAATATAATGGCAAGAAATATGGCCAAAAACTGTTTTAATACAAGCTTTCCCAAATGGAGGTGTACTTTTGGAGGCGCAGAGAGAGTCCAGGGATGGTATGAAGAATCTTTTAGTTAATAAATCCACCTAGCTTAAAGTTTAGTTGTATTGTTTTCATTATTCATTTGTGTTCATTTCGGTGTTTGGATTTTTGGGGGGGCTGTCTACGTTAAGATAATACTAAAGGCAATTTTTGGTTAAAAGTAGATGTTTTAAAAGGGCATTTTTAATACATATGGACAAAAGTTCTAAAGGACATTCCACACGATACTGAATTTAGAAGCATTGTTTCTGTTAGTGGTAGCAGCTAAGAAACCATGAATACTGACTGCAAGTATCTGGCTTACACTAGATGCCATTGAGAAGCAAGAGATTTCTGTGCAAGAAGTTTCTATCCTTTTGTATCTCTATGCTGTAATCTAGCAGCGACCCAGATTTTTGTAAACCCTCTATAGGCTAATTCTTAATTTACAACCATTCATTTAACAATGGTTTGGAATCACAATATTGCTGAAAGAAGGGACCTATGACGTGTCCTCAAAGTTATGACTGTTGCACCACCCCAATGTGATCGCAATTTGGGTACCTGGCATCTACAACAGTTGCAGCATCTGCAAGTCATGTGATTGTGTTTGTGACCTTTCCACCCAGATCCCAACAAGCAAAGTGGATGGGGGAAACTGGATTCCCTTAATAACTGCATGATTTGCTTAAAAACCACAGCTATTGACTTAAGAACTGCAATAAAAATGGGGTCCGTCACATGATAACTTGCTTAATAATTGAATCACTTAGCATCACACATTTTGGGAATGTATGAACAACAGAGACAACATTTGAACCTCGCTGTTATATCCAAATTATGCAATTCAAGTTATTTGTGGAACCAGAGGGCAGAATATGTTAAAATAGCCCTGTTCAAAGCTGTGTGATATTTGCAGTGTTCCCCACCCTTTTCCTGATTACTGATTTTCAATATTTATGTCTCCAAAATATGTTGAAGCACCTCAAAATTCCTTAGTAGCAATATAGAACACTAGTTTAAGGGGGCTGATTCTAAATATTTATTTCAGATTTTTATATGCTTAAATGTTAATCACAATAAAATATTTCTTGATTCAGATTACCCTAAATGAATAAATAAACTCTATATTTTAAGGATGAGGTTTTTTAAAAACCAAAATTTAGTGATGATATACTCCAATTCCATATCCATTCATATGGATCTACAAATCTTATGCATGTCTCGGTATCAGTGAAATTTCAAAAATAATAATAATTTATATCAGCCCATTTAAACTTGCCTTTCCATGTCAATAATGTATGCTTTAAAAACATTGAGAAAGATAATCTGTTTGAAGCTTTTCTTCTTTTTTTCTAATTTTAATTAGAAAATGTTTTATAGTATAATAATTTGAATAATTTTCCAAATGATATAAGTGGCTGGCATACGACCTCAATTAAGTGGTTATGTTCATCCCAAAATTCTCTAATACCTTCCCTACATGGAATAAAAAGAGCGCAAAGCTGCTTTGGAGCTCTCATCCAATGTTGTTTATTGGCACAAAACTACAACAGTGTCCATCTTCTCTCTTCAACATTTTGTCTCCCAGTATATTTAAGTAATGATGCCTCCTGGCCCTCCATTAACCCCATCCTATATGCTTGACATTATATTTCTCCCTCAAAATACACACAATCTCCCCCCCAGTTCAGATCAGTGTTGTTTTTCCTACTTGTACCCAAATAGGAACCTGAGTTGATGTGAAGCTGCAATTATACACATCACAAGCCCACACAGCATAAGAACGAGGAATTCTTTGCTGGTCCAACCGCTTTTCTCATTCCTGTAGGGCTAAGCAAGAACTTTGTCATATTGGGGGCTACGTCCAGAATATTCATATATTCAGCAAAATGGACGAGTAACATTGTCCCAGGCTGTCCCACCATCTCGGAAAGTGAAAGGATTTGTTTGCATATCAGAAACAAAAACAAACCCCTTGCATATAGTGAATTAACAAGTTAGAGAAAGTTCCTTCTAATTTTTTTTTTGGTGACATGTTTCGTTTTACTCTTCGAGAGGACCATTCAGACATGTACTTTTACCACGATGTTCTTGAAGCAGTAAATTATCTAATCCAGAAAAAGGTTTGCAAGTGGATTGTGGTGCATTGTTATTAGATGTGCAAGAATTCTCATATATACTTATGGCCTTCATTTGAGACAGATCACAGATGGTAATCTGGAGATTGGAGAAAGGAAACTATGTGGAAGAAAATGCAGATTGCCCTTTGCATATAGCAGTGGTTCCCAAACTTGGCAACTTTAAGACTTGTGGACTTCAACTCCCAGAATTCTCCAGCCAGCTGCTGGCTGAAGAATTCTGGGAGTTGAAGTCCACAAGTCTTAAAGTTGCCAAGTTTGGGAACCACTGGCATATAGTAAAACCTGGAATATTGCTATCAGTTTCATGAGGATAGAGAACTTTTGTTCAATTTAACTCTGAAGCAGTTGGACAAAGGGTACTATATTCTACATTTAGGGTGGTTATAAGTGAGATTTTCATTGTGCAGTTGGGCTGCTTTATTCCCAGAATGCCTGATAGCACCATTAATGGAAAAAAAAAAAAACAAGCGGTTTCAGGAAAATGAACAAATTCTATTCTGTTCCTGACCTGTCTACATGGTCTTTTTCAAGTATTTGTACTTAAAACTATAGTTGAATTTCCAGTTCCCTTACAAGATAAAAAAAAAGAATAGAAGACATATTCTTTTCCTTTGATATCCTTCAGATCCCAGTTTGTTAAAAGTACATTTGTGATCAGCATTAAAGTGCACAGAAGAAAATTGACAGCGTTTATGTTAACTATCTGACACATGGAGATATTGCTTTACTTGTTGTGTGGGAAACTCTGGTGCACAAATGAACAGCAACCCTGAGAAATAAACGAAGAGGAAGAAAGGGAGAAAGGCCAGAGTATGCCTTACATATGTGGGTCTGTCTACTTCCGCATCCTGTGGGTCCCATTTGTCAACTACCTGCCAGAGTACAAGCTGAATTTAGGAATTTGGCCTGAATGCATTTCATTCCGTTCATATACTGCTGCTTTGCAGGCCTGCCAGTAGAGCATTTTTTTTTAAACAATGTGGCATCTGCCAGGCCTGCAACGGTTCCTCTAAGAATCTTTGGCCTGCCACACTCTCATTAAGGAGGAGGAGCGGAATAGCAAGGGGTAGAATGTTTTCAAAATAAAAAATTCCTTTCTAGAAGCTCAAGGTTATTCTTTGTCTCCGTACCTTGGCACCTGACCGGAACCAGCTGGGTGGAGATGCCAGGTAGAAGAAGAAGATTGGACCAGGTGATGGATTTGTGGGTGTGGGGACAAGATCATGAACTTTCAACTGGGTGGAATCCCAGGAAGTTTCAGAATTGGGATTCCATAGCTCGATGCCAACATGTCTGTTTTATTAAATTGGAACTTTAAGGATAGCTCTGCCTTGGACTCTGATTTAATTCTGCATGATATTTGGAACGCTGACAGCATCACTGATTCCCATCATTCTTTAGCATGGACAAATTTCATGCTAGCTGAGGAATTGTGGGAAACAGCCCAGTATATGCAATTTGTGGAAGACTGTATGACATCCCCTAAGTTGTGTCTTAATTGACTGGTGATTTTCAGCTGTCTCATAATAGGTTATTGTTATTCCAGATACATATCCAGGAGAGAGAATCCAACATCATTAGCAAAAAAACAAAAAGAACCCAGAAAACAGTCAAGATGGACACAGAACAAAGAAGCCATCCCTGCTTGAGAGAAAATCCTTTTCCGGACATGAGAGCTGGCCAACTTGATGCATGCTATGGGCCTTGTGGCTGGTTTGATACCTAGAACGGTATCCATTATCCCACCAAAGTGCTTTTTCTTTTTCTCTGCCTTCCGCCATTTTTAATTCTTTCCCCAGTTATAGTGCTTGGTTAATATCAAGATTCAGTCTTTCTCTCGCTGCTTATTTAATCCAAAAAATGTCCGTAGGAAAACTATGGCCACATAGACCATTGTATCCTGCTCTGCAGAGTTGGTTCAGTTCTTCACAGCATATCTTCCATCAGGGTGGCGAGATGAGATGGGAACCCAGCTATACATGCATGTGACAGTTTGCAGCTGTGGACTTGGAATCTCACTCTTGGAGGTATAATACACATGCACAGTCTTTATGCTACACAATGTGGGGAAGTGCAGGCTTCTTTTTGTTTGTGTGTGTGTGTGTGTGTATGGTTGGGATCATAATACATTGAGATTCCCATGAGGTGTAGCATTTTGGTGCAATAGACTTTTTTGTCTTTTTCTTTGAAAGTGCAGTTTCCAAGAGACAGAACAGGTTTTGGGAGAGAAGGAGAGAGACAGAGAAAAAGTGGCAGCTGGGGTTTTGGGGAAGCTTTCAGGCTCCAATCCACCCCAGTGATGTCATGGCTTAGCCAGGAGATAGAAAAATTGTTGGAAGCTTTGTTGATTCTGTCTCTTTTTCCCCCCCTTTTCATTTCCCTCTTTAAATCTTGCAAGCATCCACGAGTCATTGCTCTAATCACTCCACAGCACTTTTCTCAACTATGCTGGGGACAGAATTAATTAAAGACGTTTTCTCTCTCTTGAGAGACCTAAACCTTGAGGACTAGATTTTCTGAGTTTTTTGGCTGTACATTCAGCCTGCAACTCATCTGTCCGCCCTGGTTACACTAATGTAGGAAACCTACGATTTCACCATTAGATTCTTCTTCCTTTCCAAAGCTGAGTGCCAATGTCCTTAATTCCTTTCCTGCTCTAGAATCTAAAGCTTTCTTCAGTTCTACAGTTAAGATAACAAAAAATAGGAGTCTTAGCTCATCCTTGTTCACAACTTCAGAGACAAGAGGTTTGGTATTGTGAAAACTATCTAAAGGGTAAAAAACCCACCCCCATAGCTGGGATATGTTCCTGAGTACCCCAGAGATCCATCTACTATGACCCAGTTTTCCCTGCATTGCTCTACTGTTCTGAAGTTGCATAGCATCTGGGATCCACTTCATCTCCTCTATGGCTTTGACTGCTGGGGGTATGGGAGTTGGGCAGGCACCTCTTACGTAAGAACTTCCTGTGTTGGTGGGTATCAATGTCACCCCTAAAAAGAAAGCTGATTCCCTCTGATCTTCTCTAGGTTGCAGCAACAGGGTGGGGTGGAACACTGATGTGGAAGAGCCCATCCCCAGATCCTAAACAAGACTCTGTTGATCAACAGGGACTCCAGAAAGAGAAAGGACCACCAACCCCACCCCAGCCTCCGCTTACAAGGAGGAGATCTTGACAGTCTCGTGAAGAAGGTATGGAGGGGAAAGGCTGGAATTGCGTATGGGTCCACCAGGGCCTCTAGGTGACGGAGGCTGACTGTCATCTGGTGTGTTGGCAGGAGGCGTGGGGATGCAGATAATGGCTGCTGTGAAGTCAGTGGTGTCACAGTTCAGCTTCAAGTTGTCATGGGTTTTGGCATTCAAGTTGGAGCGACTAGAGAAGCAGAAGACAAAGGAAAGGAGAGAGAAATTATGAATGCAGAGGTCATCCCAGCCTCAAAGTATGAGATTCTTTATTACAATCAAAGACTTTCCAGACATTGCTGAACAATAACTCCTTGCTCTCATGGCCCAATGCTGAAGAATGCAAATAAACTTATCCATATCTGGATGCTCAGCGATAGGCTGAACCACAAAAATTCCTAACAAGTATTTAAAACTAAACAAAATGTGCCTGTTGTACAAATGAAATTACTCCAGACAATATATTTCTGAGGCTGTTGAGTGAACTTTAGTCTTCCTTATACAGCTGGTGTTACAAAGGTCTATGAGAAAACACTGATTCTCCCAAAGAGCTGACGCCAACATTTTAATTATTTTGAAATATCTTCATCTTCGATAATTTGTTCCCTGTCCAATCCTTGGGCAGTTTCTTCAGCTGCTTATAATCCATCAGCAAATAATTAACAGTTCCATTTAGTGTATATTTAATGATAAACATCCATTATATTTCAGAGACAGCCCAAAAGCAAAGCTGCTTTAACTTCAGTTTGCTTTTATTCTTTCAGTCCCCCTCAGTAATTGCTTTTTTAAAAACACATTTTATTAACTTCCCAAAAGAAAAAGAAAAATCATAACAATAAAACAATCGCAGGCAAAAATTTAAAATTAATATGTGATATATTTCAAATGATACTAAAACACATGGCTTGATTTACAGGATGATCCCTACAAAGACTTCAATCATATTTGGAAAGGTGGAATGGGAAAAAGGAGTAGGGGAATGCTCATCCTGAGATAAATGATAGTCTTGAAAGAATATATAGATTAGCAACTGGATTCACAATATCTGCTAAGCAAATCACTTTGTAGCTGTAAATGAAAATATTCTACACCAACAACATTTGTTAACAACATTGTTGGATCAGCAGCATTTTCGGATTTTGAGACAGTTGAGATTGTAGAACAACTTGTTAAAGAACTAAAAAAACATACCATTTATTCTTATAGTTATTGATAATTCAATCTGATATGCAGATGATAAGAAATGAAAGGAATAAAAATTAGAGGTTTCTATTTTGCCTAGATGATGGAGAGTTTCTTCACTTCTATAGCAAGAGTGTCAACGGATCTTAAATGAAGACTTATATAACAAAAAATATTTTTTACAATTTATTGGACTCCACTATGTTTTTATAGAAAAGACTAAAATGTAATAAGGATAATGCTTTTTTTAAAAAAAGCATGGTTTTACAATGTCCTTTATTTACTAAATATTGGGAGAAAGCAGTGGATTATACAAATATGACTTGGACAAAAGTTAAAATTTTCAGAGGATAATATTTCTTGAATTACATACCTACGACATGAAATTTGACAAGTGGACAATGTAAATCGCCATTCCTGGGGCCAAAAGACATATTGTAGTATTGAAAAGATAAGTGTGTGGCCCTTTCACAGGATTGAAGACCTGATTACATTTGCCTCCTTGGAGCAGATCAACTATAGTCTTTGTATGGCTAAGTATAATGAGATATGGAACTCATTTTTATAAAATGCAGTAGGCAAAAAATAATGGTTTATGCAAATGTATTAGAAATTAATATATACTTGAATAATATTTTCATTAGATAAGTTTAGACATTGTATATTGTAACTGTTAATGATATATGTTTTCTTTTTTTCTGTGATATTTTTTAACTTTTTAAAGCACTTTTCATGTATTCTTTCCTTTGAGAAGGTATCAATAATAATTACCTTTGTGTTTTATTTCTGTTATTTTTTAAAACAATAAATAAAAACAAATCATTTTGGGCGTAGCACAGTGCATGCAATCAGCCTCTGTGAAGGGAATTTCTTTTACTAAATGAAAGATTTTTCAGTCATTTGAACTACTGCGAATTATAGCCCAGTTGCACTCCAACGAGGAAGAGACCAACTATTTAATAGAATACAAGAGTGGAGTGAGGGAATTGGAACGATACACTTCCTTATCCGATTCCTGCCTTTTCTTCATAAATATGTAGCACCCAATCTTTCATGTGGCCTGTTCCCCTTGTGCTGGCAGAGGAGGCATCCTGTGGGTCCTATCAGCCCAATTATTCCAGCTGGCTGAATCCAGGAGGAGGGCCCTCTCTGCTGATGCTCCTGCCCTCTGGAATATCTTCTCCCCCACCCACCCCCTTTTTGTGGTTGACCCCAACCCTCCTATCCTTTCATAAGAGTCTAAAGACCTGCCTCTAGTTGGTTTGAGGCAGTGGTGGGATTCAAATAATTTAATAACTGGTTCTCTGCCATAATGACCAACTGGGTAGGCGGGGCTCAGTGGTCATGTGACTGGGTGGGCATGACCAACTCAACATCACTCACGTCGATGGACGCTTCGCCTTAGCTGTTACAATGCAATAAGGGTTAACCGGAGTGGCAGTTTCTGTAAGCAGGGCAATAAAGATTAGGCTAGAATGTTTCCTTCCTGCCTTCCTTACAGGATTAGCCCTGTAGAGTGGGAAAAAAACAAAAGGAGATTTCTTCCAACAACTAATTCTCCAAACTGCTTAGAAAGTTAACAACCGGTTCTCCCGAATAGGTGCGAACCGGCTGAATCCCACCACTGGTTTGAGGGAACAGCACAGTGGAGGTGGTTGATCGAGTAACAACAGGTCCCACCTCCTCCCATTCCACCCTGCCCTCCCCATGTATCCTTAGGATTTTAATCTTTGGCTTTAATTTATGTTTTAATGTAGATATATTTTTATGACTGTAAGCCGCCTAGAGTTAACTTCTGCTAAGTTGGACGGCCATTAAATTTTATAAATAAATACATTTTACAGTATCTTGTGAACGCCCTAATAGATTTTCCATATTTTAACATGGCTATTATGGTGGGTCAATCATTTGAAAGGAAGATTCTATTATTTGATCTTCTTTAAGAGACAAAAAAAAACCCATAAGTGATTTAATAGATGTTTGCCGACAGGGAGGGAGTGATGAAGGAAGAAAAGAGGGAAGGAAGGAAGTAATTGCAGGGAAACTAAAGAGACGAATACCTCTGAGGTAAATTTTTCACACCTATTGTGTGCCACTCAAGTATCAGAGGTTTTCATGGAATGAAAACTTGCCTCTGAAGGATTCCTGTCTGCACTGCTTTTCTTTCACCAGCGGTGCTTTCAAAGGAAAATTATTCTTAGTCATGCGTGAGCATTTTAAAAGCTCAGCCAGGGCTAAGGAGGTGCATCTTTCAGCAGGTACAGAATGTAATTCTTTCTTCATGATGTAACCCGATTTCAGAAATGTCCAGTAAGGGATTTAACACTTTTGTTTTTCTTTACCTCTCTTCATTTTGTAACTTTTTCTTTATACAATTTTGCATTTATCTGTTTCACTTTGTATAAAACGTATTTAATACTAGCTGTACCCGGCCACGCGTTGCTATGGCCCAGTCTGGTTAATTTGAAAGAAAAGAAAAGAGAAAGCGCAAGTTTCTAATATGTTTAATTTCACAATGCTTGTGGGTATACAATATTTTTTGTTGTTCCATTGTCTGGGCAGATATAGAGATTGTCTGGTTTGCCGACTCTAGAACATGCAACATATAATTGTCCATGTGAGAAACAATTTTCGATTGCTGGAAAGATGTTGGACCGGGAACATTTATCAACAGCATGTAAAGAAAGAAACATTCCCAGGGTGGTTCCCACTGGGCAGGGTCATGCCGTTGCCAGCAGCGGCAAGGTTCGTAGGGTCTTGCCCACCTGGCAGGCCCTGCCACTTGCTGCACTGGCCACGGCTCCTCCGGCAGAGGCGGCCCCCGCATGGAAGTGAGCCACAGTGGCCCCTGCAAGAGCCGCCACGGAGGACGCTCCTGCAGCCCCCAGCCTGGCGCCCTCCAAGCTCCCCGCGACGGGCAGCCTCCAGAACGACGGGCTGGATCGGGCCCCTCTGGACATGGGCAGGGGGACCCCAGTATGGGAAGGAGGCTTGGGGTGTCCCCCGTGGGTGTAGTGGGGTGGCAGATGGCTGCTGCTGTTGGTCAGGCCTGGGGCTGCTGGGTCAGACGAGGCTGGTTGGGGGAAATGGCGCTGGGGCTGTTGGCCTCGTGGAAGTTGTTGAGCATCTCCTCGAAGGAGCTGCGCTCGGGCTCCCCCAGGTTGGTGGCCCGGGAGAGTGAGACAGCCAGGATCTCGGAGGAGATGTCCTTGCTGTGCGACTCGTCCAGGTCGTCATAGCTCTCCATGTCTTCAGCGATGCTGTTGTTAGAGCTGAGGCTGGCCGAGATGTGCGCCGGGGTCATGCTAGTGATCTGGAAGGCACTCTTCTTCTTCAACTGGGCGCCCACCGGATCCCCGACGCCTCCTCCTCCCTGCGAGAGCAGTGCCAGGCTCTGTGGCGGAGGCACCCTGGGATGGCAGGAGGAGCCTGAGACAGAGGTGGCGGCGGAGGCCGGGGGAGGCAGTGTTGGCTGGGCCAGCAGGCCGGGCAGGAAGTCCTCCAAGCCGGCGCCGCTGCTGCAGCTGCCACCCCACCAAAGCAGCATCATGGGCTATGCCATCTTCTTCCTCTCCTGCGCCTCTGCCACTGAGTCAGGCTGCTGCTGCATTGGGGCCGGTGGGAGGAAGGCCTGCCACCGCCACCGATGACTCCCTCAGCACTGGCCCGGCCAGGCTGAGGAGGAGAAGAGGAGGAGGCAGCTGTCACCCCCAACCTGGCTGCCCTCAGTGGCCGCAGCAAGAGGAGGTGGCCGGCATCCCCTGAGGAGCAGGAGGAGGAAGGAGCTGCCTCTGGCGACGCAAATGCGAGGCAGCCCCTGCCGGCCGCGGCTCCATCCAGAGACAGTGCTGCCCTGCAGCCACTGCCTCACAGGGCACCCAGCGGCCGCCCCAGCCCCGCTACGCCTCAGGTTGACACCGCCACTGCCGCCCTGTCGGAGCCGACTTGGCAAGGCCATAGCTGGCTTGCTGTGAGGGTGGGGTGGAGAGCGCACGTGGCTGGCCAGGCTGAGGAGACGCTCTGCCTCCACCTCCTCTGGAGCTCCGCTGGGCTGGTGGGGCGAGGCCGGCTTAAAGGCAGGGGGAGGAGGCCGAGGGATGGCGCAGGCACCCCCCCCCACAGACAGTAAAGGCCCGGCGGGAGGGGAGGGGAGAGAGGGGGTGGCCGAAGGGCTTCGGCTCCCCTTGGCGGAAATGGCCGAAGTTCGTCAGAGGAGGGGCGGAAAGGGAAAAGGGTGCGGCCAAGTCTTAAGCACTCATTTTACTTCTTAAAACCCCTGAACTCTATGGAGCATTTCTTCATCTACTTTTGGAATACAGCCTTGCTGAGGTAAGTCGGGTTTGGCATTCAAACAAAAAAAAAGACACACAACTCTGAGTTAACCTAATGTGTACATGCCAAGTTAGGGCAATGATTAGTAGACCTCCTTTCTAATTCTAAGCTAATGACTTTGGTGACTTTTGTTTCGGTACTATCCCTCTGGTGTTGCCATTTTTCTACCAGGAGGTGGCAGAAGAGCCATGATTTCAAAATATAAGCCAAGTGTTAGGCTGCAGGTCTCCAACATTGTTGAATTCAGTTCCTAAGTACTAGGCTTAATTTCAGCAAGACTCATGTTTCTTACTCACGCCTATTTATGTGAGCCATTTGAAGCCTGAGGAAGTCCCGACATTTCGGTTCCACCACAAAACCGCGGACGACAAAATCGCGCTCGACAAAAGCGCGTACGTGACGTCATCACAGCGCGACGAAAACATCGCGCTGTGATCGATAAATGTAAAAATAAAGCGAAAACCTTACCCTAACCCCCCCAAACCTAACCCTAAATGTAACCCTAAACCTAACCCTTAACCTAACCCTAAATCTAACCCTAAACCTAACCCTTAACCTAACGCTAAACCTAACGCTAACCCTTAACCTAACGCTAAACGTAACCCTAACGCTCTAAACCTAACCCTAACCCTTAACCTAACCCTAACCCTAACCCTAACCCTTACCTTTATGTGAATCGGCTTGCTTTATTTTTATTTTTATTTTTATTTTTTTCGTCGCACTGTGATGACGTCAAATGCGCGCTTTCGTCGAGCGCGCTTTTGTGGACCGCGGTTTTGACGGGTCACGGACATTTCAAGGTCATCTGATGGGACCCTTTCATGTGGCACAGACTGTTTCCCAAACCAAAATGACTGAACTGTATTGGTGGACAATGGACATAGGGTGGCCCAGGGGGAGTTTAAGGGGGAGTTTAACTAGGTTACCTTTTGCACCAAAACCTCAGAAACGGCTTTGTGTTTTCTGTACCTATATGGATCTATCGGTAAAGTAAAATCTTGGTAAAATAATGACCCAGGAGTTTATTTTGCTGTATATGACAATGGGACAGTTGACTCTTGATTCTTGGTTCGGTACTCTTGGTGTTGCTACCCTTCTACCAGGAGATGGCAGAAGATCCATTATTTCCAAAAGCTGTAAGAGACATGAGTCTTGCTGAAATTAAGGAATTGAATTCAACAATTTTGGAGACCTGCAGCCTAACATTTGGCTTATCATTCATATATTAGGTTCATCTCAGCCACATTCTTGGGTTGCTGACCATGTCTCCTGCTGATCTGCCTCTTGGATACTGTTGCTTCCATATTTCAGACCCCAAGAAGGTTTCCTTGGTCTTCTGTGTCCTCCAGTTTTTCCACATCTGCCCATTTTTTTTCCTTCAGCCCTTAGGCTGCTGCAGAGGTGGGTTCCTACCAGTTCGCACCTATTTGGTAGAACCGGTTCATCAAATCTACCGAACCGGTTAGAAGAGGTTCCACCAGTGGACCCGGAAAGCAGGCCACACCTACAGAAAAGGTTCCAAACTTTTTTGAAACCCACCACTGGTCCTTGGATATGATTATTCTACACTATCATTGCTCATATTTATAAAACTCAGTGCCTCTGTGAAAGGTAAGGATGACTACTGCGTTTGTGGTGCAATCAGAACATTGCGTGTGTTGAAGTTGTTTTAACGCAAACCAAAGATGCCTTTTAAAAAGCAAGTTTACATCCTATTCTTATGCAGGCCAGTGCTGTGTGTGAGGTCATTTAAGGAGGTTCTGACAAGTGTCGTCGGCATCTTCATATCCGGTCACATGGGTGGCAAGCCACTCCCATCCAGTCACATGGGTGGCAAGCCACTCCCACAAAGGAGGCCACACCCACAGAGTAGGTTCAAACAATTTTTGAAACCCACCACTGGGCTGCTGTTATCCTTGCACCCAGCCAGCATCCATTTTACAGCTGGGTGTGCATTCTTCTGCCTATCTTTGCCCATTTTAGTATATGAAAGTTGGTTTCTTCCATTTTCTATGCAGTAGTTCAATTATATTACAGCTAATTCTTTCTCCTTTGAATGTCCAGTTGCATCAGAGCAGCTGAGTCAATTACTGCAAGGAGGGGGAGGGGAGGGGGAGAGAGATGACATTTATAGCAGTCAATCTGCAGATACTTAACTCATCCTTTTGACTGACAAGCTCTTCATTCTGTTGGAAGATTCAACAGAAATAGCACAACCGGAGCCTAGAGCAGTAATCAAAAGCCATCTAGTTCTGACACAAAACACCCATGACTGAATGCTTCTCCCCAGTGAATGTTTCTTCTGGCTCTTCCAGATGCTGATGCTGTGCCTGCTTTCCTTTTTCTTGCTGAATGGGTGCCAATAAGCAGACAGCCATTCTCTCTATCATTTCCTTCAGATAATGGAAGTGGCTTTTATCTTTCTTCTCTAAACTTCTTTTCTCTGTTCTTGCACTGTCCAGACTCTTTCAGCCTTTCCTCGGACTTCTTTCCATTCAAACCCATCTATCAGTTCAGCTTCCCACAGATCCATCCTTGAAACAGGGATGTTTATTAAAATTGTGTCCATGGGATATTTGGTAACTCCTTTAGTCAAACATTTTTCCCCCCTTTTTTGGTGACATAATCAACTAAAGTATCATCCCATCCCCTCACTTGTTAATGCAACTCAATCTTAAATCTGCATTAAGCCTTAGATTCTCAGCAGGAGTGAATCTTCCCAGGAAAATGGAAAGAGTTACGTGGAGAAGGGGAAAGCCTCTCTCCACTTTTGATCTCATCTTCCATCAGTTATAGACAGATCACTGCTCTAAATGGGGCTTTCCAGAATGCCCTTTGGGTACTGGACTTCAGTTCTTATCGTTCCCACCCAGACCCACTGATCCCAGACTAGGAAAAACTCCTATATCTGTTATATCTTCAAACAAGAAAGGCTTCAACAGGTCGTGTGTATAAAGCAGGAAGGAGCTAGCACAGTAAAGACAAGCTCCAACTTGGTTAAGAATGAGCTACGGTTTGCTTAACCATGCTTTTCCTGAATAAACCAACATTGGAGAGGTTCACAAAACAAACCATTATGGTTTTGACACTGCAATGGCTGAAGTCATACAATATACAAGCCTTTAGGGTTCATGAATCACAGTAGTTGGGTTTATGCAGCGCATTAAGCCAAGGCTTAATTGAGAAAATGTATATGGCTGTCCAAAATACTCTCACCGACTCCAAGAAGCTTACAAAGATAAAAGCCCAGTACAAAAACCAATATTTCCCAGGCAACAAAAAACAGACCAGCCAGTTGATGGCTTCATATTATCCTGGGCTTTGCAGGCCTATTGGCAGAACCAGGTCTTTACGGCCTTGTAAAATAGTGTGTGAGTGGGAGCCAATCTTATCTCTGTAGGGAGGGAGCTACTACAGAGAAGGCCCTTTTTCTTGATTCCACTAAATGGCCCTCTTAGGATAGGGGACCCATGGTATTCCCTGCCTCCCAGTGGTGGGTTTCAAAAAATTTTGGAACCTACTCTGTGGGTGCGGCCTCCTTTGTGGGTGTGGCTTGCCGGCCATGTGACCTGGTGGGAGTGGCTTGCCAGCCATGTGTTTTCTTTCTTTCTTTCTTTCTTTCTTTCTTTCTTTCTTTCTTTCTTTCTTTCTTTCTTTCTTTCTTTCTTTCTTTCTTTCTCTCTCTTTCTCTTTCCTTACTTTTGTCTCTTTGTTCCTTTTTTCTTTTAGTTCTCTCTCACTCTTTTTCTTTATATTTTGTTTCATTGTTTCTTACTTTCTATATCTTTCTCTCTCTCTCTCTTTAGCTTTCCTTACTTTTGTCTCTTTGTTCCTTTTTTCTTTTAGTTCTCTCTCACTCTTTTTCTTTCTTTTTTCTTTCTTTCTTTCTTCCTTTCTCTCTCTTTCTCTCTCTCTCTCTTTCTCTTTCCTTACTTTTGTCTCTTTGTTCCTTTTTTCTTTTAGTTCTCTCTCACTCTTTTTCTTTCTTTTTTCTTTCTTTCTTTCTTTCTTTCTTTCTTTCTTTCTTTCTTTCTTTCTTTCTCTCTCTCTCTCTTTTTCCTTACTTTTGTCTCACTCTTTTTCTTTCTTTTTTCTTTCTTTATTTCTTCCTCTCTCTCCAGAGTTGGGGCCATCTAGATATCCTAGGCCCGTGATGGCGAACCTATGGCACACGTGCCAGGGGTGGCACACAGAACCCTCTCTACGGGCACATGGGCCGTCACCAGCTGCTCTTTGGGTTTCCAGCATGCACACACGCTGGTCTTCACGGGTGCTAGAACGCCGGAAAACAGCCTGAAAAAGGTCCCCTAAAACAGCCCACAAACCAGTGGTAGGTTTCAAAAATTTTTAGAACCTCTTCCGTAGGTGTGGCCTGCTTTGTGGGAGTAGTTTGCCAGCCATGTGACTGGATGGGAGTGGCTTGCCAGCCATGTGACTGAGTGGGAGTGGCCAACTTGTAAATGTGGTGAAACTCACTTAACAACGCTCTTGCTTAGCAACCAAAATGTATCAAGTTACAAGAGCCTTGCACCTCTAACCCTTTAGAAAAAAAGCCCCAGGGGTGTTCAAACTTGACAGCTTTAAGACTTGTGGACTTCAACTCCCAGAATTCCTCCTCTCGCTCTTCGTCTTAATGATGTCTGGACGGGCAGGGGGAGGGAGCTGGAACCGGTTCTAAAAGGCACTGTAGGTTTGTGGAACCTTTTCTATAGAAGAGGTTAGAACTAGCAGGAACCCACCCCTGCCACAAACAGACATGTGTGCGCCGGCCATCTGCTCTTCTGGTTTCTGACGTGCACATGCACACTGGCCAGTTAGCCTTCAGAAGTGCCTGAGCTCTGGAAAATTGCCTGAAAACATCTCCAAAAACAATCTGAAAATGGCCCGGAAAATGCCAAAACCAGCCAAAAAAACAGGCATGTGCACGCTGGCCAGATGGTTTTCGGGTTTCTGGCACTCCACCGCACGCGCATGCATGCACATGCACAAGCGTTCCAGTTTGGGCACTCAGTGCTGAAAAGGTTCACCATCACTGCCCTAGTAGACCCTATGGGATGATTTTCCCCAGGACAGGTAAGACTCGGCAAGGTATTGTAGAACATGGAGTCCAAATAGATGTGGGGCCATCAGATCCCTTTCCCCCTGCTCTGGCTCTGCTCTTGGCTATGCATGGGAATCTCCTGCCAGGAGTCCTGATCTGCCCCATAAAATAAGTGGCCAAAGCATAAGGTCTTATCCAGTGGTGGGATTCAAATAATTTAACAACTGGTTCTCTGCCCTAATGAGCAGCAGGGTAGGTGGGGCTTGGTAGTCATGTGACTGGGTGGGCGTGGCCAAATCAACATCACTCACGTTGATGGGCGCTTCACTTTAGCTGTTACAATGTAATAAGGGTTAACCAGGGAGGCAGTTTCTGTAAGCAGGGCAATAAAGATTAGGCTAGAAACAACACCAGAATGTTTCCTTCCTGCCTTCCTTACAGGATTAACCCTGCAAAGTGGGAAAAAACAAAAGGAGATTTCTTCCAACAACCGGTTCTCCGAACTGCTTAGAAAGTTACCAACCGGTTCTCTCGAATAGGTGCAAACTGGCTGAATCCCACCGCTGGTCTTATCTCCATTTCCAAGCACCTGCCTCCATCTTATGGAGAAATAGTGAATTTTTCTGACACTCTAAGCTTCCATCCTCCTTGCAAGCACTGATTTACCTATAATTTATTATCTGCATTTCATTCGAAGCAATGTCCAAATGGGAGTATGTTTAAATGAGCCAGTTAAACCCCCATACAAAACTGTAAACTTTGAAAAATCAATTGGGATCACATCAACCACTTGACAATGAAATGCCATCTTCAGCGTGAAGGAAGAGGAAAATTGCAAATACAACATAGGTAATTATAGTAATTACCTTTGCATATATTTTATTTCTTAGCCTGGCTCCATCAGCATCCATGGAGAAGGGGAAAGAAACACTGAAGATGGCACTAATGACTATATTATAGGTATCTTGTTGCTTTTTAATGTTCATCGTGATGCTATAAAGAGATGCGGGGCTTCAACCACATGGTCATGGTTGACATCTTGATATATTTTTTTTAACCGTTTGATTTTTACCCAGCTCTTCTTCTAATCCCTGATTTTGGAATGTGATTCTGATTAGCAAACCATGGAATTGACCTTGAAGAAGGCATCCAGAAGTCATTAGGACAAGAGGAGCAGCAAAAGTATCAATTAAGCTTCGGGGAAAGCATGAAAAAGAAACTCGGACTGGTTCCCCGTGACTGCCTGGGACATAAGAGTGAGGGAAACACCACAGATTTGCACAATTCTGTTACTTCAACCTAACTTAATCAAATAGAGTTCCAATCACCTTGTGGAGCATGTTTCCTGATCTGGTCTACCTGCAGAGCAGAACTTTGGCATTCCATTCAAAAACAAAGTTGACCTGAACTTGAAAAAGAACGGAAAACATTGTGCTTTCACTGGAGGGGAAATGCTGAACTTTTAAGCTAATCTTCTCGTGTAGCAAGAACACCAAAGTAGACCAAAAGTGTGGCAAAAATAGGCTGAGGGGAAATGTCCATAGGCACTAACATGTCACTTAAATTCTCAATTCACTTCCTCCATATTGCCCTAGTCCAGGGGTGTCAAACTCAAGGATCCAGCATGGGGGTTGCTTCAATCTGGCCGCCTGGAAACAGTGAAAGACCAGCCCACGGTGCCTCTGCCAGTGAAAACAGAACTCAGGAGGGCCACCCGTGGCTCTCCCGAGCTCTGTTTTTACTGGCAGAGGTTTGCGGGAGGCCATCGCAGCTGTAAACGGAGCTCGGGAATCTGTTTTAGCTGGCAGAGTACTCGGGCCACCACAGGCACCCCCAACACGAGTGATGTTGAGCTGTCCACACCCACCCTGTCCATGCCCACCCCAGCTCCCCAAGGTCAAACACAACCCTGATCTGGCCCTCAATGAAATTGAGTTTGACACCCCTACCCTAACCTAACTCAAACCCTAAACTTCTCAATCCAGTCTATCAATTCCTGTTGCCCAACCTCTTCCTGCAAAGCCCAAACAAATTCTTTTTTAGTAAACTGATCATAAATGTCCTTTATGCTTCATCCTGTGGTAGATATGGTTGTACTTGACAGCATAGCTGAGCTGCAAGTACAATCAGATCCACTGTATTATTAAACAAATCTGGTCATACTTATTAGCTGTAAAATCAGTTATGCAAGAGATGGAAGGGAAGCAGCTACGGCAATATATTATATTGCTATATATTCAATCACGCAGTCAGCTCGATGTTTAGATTGGATTTGCCATTTTTGTCCTCCTATCGACTCCTTCCCAAGGACCTGGGGTGGGCAGATGTTCTTGTTTGATGGTATTAAGAGATATTGTCACAGCTTTTTTTGCAATTGGGGATTTTTATCAATGCCAATGATGTTTAAGTGGTGCTCCGAGTGTTTTGGAATTGTACCCAAGGAGCCTATTCCTATTGATATCATTTTTGCTTTCTTTTGACATAGTCATTCTACTTCTATTTGCAGGTCTTTGTATTTTGTGATTTTCTCCAGTTCTGTCTCTTCTCTTCTGCTGTCTCCAGGTGTTTACTATCCGGACTTTTTTTTTTAACTTTCTTGTCTACAGTGAAGGCAAGTAACATATTTACAGAGGTGGGTTGCTACCAGTTCGTCAAATCTACTGAACCGGTTAGAAGAGGTTCCACCAGTGGACCTGGAAAGCAGGCCACACCTACAGAAGAGGTTCCAAATTTTTTTGAAACCCACCACTGGTCCTTGGATATGATTATTCTACACTATCATGCTCATATTTATAAAACTCAGTGCCTCTGTGAAAGGTAAGGATGACTACTGCGTTTGTGGTGCAATCAGAACATTGCGTGTGTTGAAGTTGTTTTAACGCAAACCAAAGATGCCTTTTAAAAAACAAGTTTACATCATATTCTTATGCATTCCAGTGCTGTGTGTGAGATAATTTAAGGTGGTTCTGACAAGTGTCGTCGGCATCTTCATATCCGGTCACATGGGCGGCAAGCCACTCCCATCTGGTCACATGGGCGGCAAGGCATTCCCACAAAGGAGGCCACACCCATAGAGTAGGTTCGAACAATTTTTGAAACCCACCACTGCATATCTACCATTGCAAAAACTTTGGTGGCCTGGAATTCAATTCATCAAATTACTAAATTTTAAATGGATATAATTTTTTAAAATGTAATTGCACTCTGTTCTAGGAGTATGCTTTATATGTCACCATGAGGTATTGTTACATACTCTACAGATTGTCTTTGATCTTCAGGGAGGAAGGCAGAAATGGGGAACCAGTGGCACTCCAGATATTACCAACTAAAACTCCCAGCAGCCCCAGCCAAATGGTAATCATGGTAGATAAAGGGAATTCTGAAAGGCCATGAGGTGGTTTTTTTCATTTTATTTGTGTGTGTGTGTGTGTGTGTGTGTGTGTGTATGTATGTAGTGTCATACTCCTGGTATGCCCAAATATGGGAGGAGGCATACTGCTTCCTTTCTCTGTCTATCGGCTCATCACAAGAGACCATCCAGACAGAAAGCCAATATTTTTACTGTTGCCTTTGTTACATTTGTGTTGTATTTGTGCTGATAAATAAAGGGAGACTAGTATAGATCTATTTCAAGCTATTTAGCTCTCATCAGCTAGCCATACCCTTACTGGGATTTGAACCTGTGCTGTATTACATATTAGGCAGTTGTGTTAGCCACTAAGCCACAAGGTTCTCCTCCTGTGGAGGAGAACCTTGTACTAATATATATATATTAGTACTAGTGAGACACAGTTTATATTACCAGTATATCAATCTAACAAAAACCTGTGTGCCTTATACAGTCAGCATTGGTTGTCAGTGGCCCTTCAGGCAAGAAACTTCTGTGGATTAAATCTGAAAATGTTTGCTTAAAATGCTTTGCTACTGCGCTGAGTCTTTTCTCTGTACTGAATAGCTTTGGTAACACATTTGAGCTGTGTCTCCCCCATCCTCACTCTCTCCCACAGATAATAGATGTGGTTTTTTTGAGCATGAATAATGCAAGTGGAAGCAATCCCTTCTTCCCACTGGTTGGGTGTTAAAAGCTGTAGGCCTACTTCTTACCTCTGGGGGGCAGCACTTTTGTGGCTGTTCAACATATCCAGCTCTTGAGCACTGGCACGGCTGACAGACATGGTGGAGTTGGTGAGGCGGGTGGTGCGGCGCCTGTTGCGGCGGGGACAGCAGGAGGTGCTTAGAATCCCTTTGCTTCCTTGCTGAGAGGAGAGAGATGTGCTGCGGCTGGTGCGGTAACCCAGCGGCTCAGTCAGACAAAAATCACTGTAGGTGTGTTCGTCGGTAAACTCATGACTCTGCATGCGGGTAAAGGAAAAAAAAAAGCCAGGGGATGGGAAGAGAAAGAAGGAGAAAAATAATAATAGAGGTTGATGTGAGTGGACAAACCTATTCTTACTCCCAAACACCCCTTCTTCCGCAAGGGTGATCGTATCAGATTACTTAATTAATACTTCACCAGAGTTTTAGCAATAGCAATAGCAGTTAGACTTATATACCGCTTCATAGGGCTTTCAGCCCTCTCTAAGCGGTTTACAGAGTCAGCATATCGCCCCCCACAGTCTGGGTCCTCATTTCACCCACCTCGGAAGGATGGAAGGCTGAGTCAACCTTGAGCCGGTGAGATTTGAACCGCCGAACTGCAGATAACAGTCAGCTGAAGTGGCCTGCAGTACTGCACCCTAACCACTGCGCCACCTCGGATCGTTAGTTTTCCCCTAAACACTTCCTTCACATCATGTGTAATTTAATACAATTCTATTATGGCCCTTTCACTTGCTTCTCTCCCCACTCCCCCAAGCTGAAAAGCCTCAAACATTGTAACTTTTCCTCCTAAGGAACTTGTTCTAACAGTTTTTAATAATTTGGATTACTTTGTTTTTGCATTCTCAGCTCAATACTCTTCCGAGAAATACTGACCGCAACTAAAAAAAGACTATGAATAGGATATTAAGAATGGTGACACCATTAATTTGTATTAAGGCATTATGAGTCTAGCACTTTTATTATCAATTCCATTCCCGATGACTAAAAATATAGTTTCTGCCTTTTTTCCTGTGCTGAACTGACATTTTTATTGAAATAGTAATAAAACGCTAAGATCCCCTTCTTGGGTCAATTACTGCAAATTCAGCCAGCAACAGCTTTTTATGGAAAAAAAAAAGGGAAGCAGGAGGGCACCCAATACCCATCACTTGTCTTATTCCACAGTGAGTCTGTTACCTTATTGACATTTCCCCAAGCCTGAAGAGAAATTTGTCCTTCATTGCTGCCCCTTCTTGTTTTAACTATCCTAGTAAATTAATGTTGTTGAAAAACATAATCGCTGCTCATTCCTGATTCATTAGTTGTCAACTAGAGCAGAAAAATATAGAACATACATTTGTAAACCTGTAGAATCAGTTCAGGCTGTCGTATCAAATCTATAGCAATAGCAATAGCAGTTAGACTTATATACCGCTTCATAGGGCTTTCAGCCCTCTCTAAGCAGTTTACAGAGTCAGCATATTGCCCCCAACAACAATCCGGGTCCTCATTTTACCCATCTCGGAAGGATGGAAGGCTGAGTCAACCTTGAGCCGGTGAGATTTGAACAGCCGAACTGCAGAACTGCAATCAGCTGAAGTGGCTTGCAGTGCTGCATTTAACCACTGCGCCACCTCGGCTCAAATCTAGGCAACAATATTCCCATCAAGATGAGTAATGTTAAGACAGTGGGGAAATTCAGCTGAGATAAACAAAATCAAGGCAAAACTCTGTCTCCACTAAGAGCAGATGAAAACAGGACCTTGGACAGCTCCATGTGAACTCTAGTTGATGTTTAAATTTTAAAATATGGACATTATAATGCAGTTTCCGGAGTTATACTCAATGAAAGTGCGTCTATGCCACCACCACCACCACCACCACAGGTTCTAGGGGCTACAGTTCAGTCTTTCAAGACCTACATAGGATCCTAAGATTTCTGTCCTGTACTATAGTTTAATCATTAAACTATAATTTAATATTAAACATTAAAAGAGGTGTAATTGACTTAATTTTGCATTTTGCATCTACTGGCAATCTGCACTTCAGTTATCCTTGTTGCAATAAAAAGTAACAAACATTCTATCAGAAGCAATGAAGCCATTATTGGAAGAGGGTGGGATCAGCCCTACAAAGTCACAGTGACAGGCCTCTCCCCTTTAATGTTGCTGGTTCTATTTAGGGTGAAGTTCTTCATGTTATATACACATTATATATCGGGGGGGGGGGAGACTGCTGAGGAATAAGATCAGCACAGTTCCAACCTCTCCCTCAATAAGAAACCCTCAAGTATTTAGCAACAAAAGTCCCATTATTCCACCTGAGCATCAAAATCACAGCTTACTATTTTGTAGAGCGTAAAGTGGGAAGATTGGCTCACAAGGTGTTGGACAGAAAGCAGATTTCATTTGTAAATACAAATGCAGGCTTCACCCACCAGTCCCACTTCCGTTTCCCAAATTCCTTCCATTCCTCCCTTTTTTGAGTATTCCCATTTTTGATCCCATCTTCCTATTACTCACTGTAGTTTTCTCCAAGCAGTGCAAGAGATGGTGGTGCTGTTGTTCAAAAGCGGATCGGTTGCGCACTGCCAAGGCATGTGCATCAGGATCTCTGTCCTGATGGAGAAAGAAGATAGAGAGGTGAGGTATCTGATGGACACGCCAGCACATTACCATTCCATTTCAACAATTGGCAGCTCCAGCTTGAATATCCACATATCTAAATGATCAGAGCCATCATTGGACATGCAAGTAGAAATGTAAAAATGGGGGAAACCGCCTGAGTGCATACGTTTTAAAACCTATTCAACTTTTAAATATATTTAGAGTATTGTAATTCAGATTGCAAGAAGGGTGGCAGAGTATCCGAGTGCCTTCCATTGAAAAAAAAAAAGCTTTCTGCATTTAGAAAACAGTACTGCAGGGTTAGGGTGTGGCTATATTTGTCTTCTCTAATGGACTACCTTTCTGTCTACAGGGAATTGATATTTTGCAAAGTAGGAAGCCTTCCAACAAAGAATACTCCAGTTGCAATATAAAGCCGGGAGCTTATTTAAAATTGGAATTGAGATTAGAACATTTGAGGAGTACTGGATTAGACTTTTGAAGTCATTTAAAAAAAAAATATTTACTTACTGTTCATATAATATATCACAAACAAGATAAACAGATAATTTAAGAGTAGGCTTCTATGATGCCTGTATTAGCCAAAATCAAAGTATTGATCAACAAAGGGGGAAAACCAAGTGGTGCAAGACTTGACTGCAATGTAGGAGGCTGCATTGTGCAGTCCTTGACATTTCCAAACCTTCTTCAAGGACAGTCTGACTCATAGAATATTTGGAAAACACCAAAGCATGAATGACAGCAGTTAAGTTCATTGTACCACAGGAGACACAGAATCTGAATCACCTAAAGCTGATAGAAAGACATGAGGACAACAGTAGCCCCTGAAAGTCCAGGAGTTATGAATTGGGTCCTTTGACAGAACAGGAGACCATCCAGAGTAGCTGTTTCTTTCAGCCAGTCTTCCTCTATCCTTAACAGTGAATGGCTTCAAAACCTAGTAAACTATTATTTGTTTTAGTTGCTGTTTGTTGAATACATGAAAATGGGCTAGGTAAACAGCAATGCATATGCTCACCCAAGCCAACACAAAACAAATTATTTTGTAGTATAATGCAATGCTTGAAACCGAGCCTTTGTTTTATTTAGACAGCACTTTAATTAAATTGCTCTCATTAATGAATGGGACTTTGCGCAAAAGAAGCTCGCAGCTTCCCTTACATTTGATGAGAGGGAGAAATAGAGATGGGAATCTTGGACATAAATCTAAACCAAGTGCCAACATTTCCAATGACCCATTCGAGGGATTTTATGATTATATTAACAAGTGTGGCAGATAATAGAGAACTAGAATTATTCCCTGGGGAAGAGCATTCCAGCATTTGGTTTCCGAAAGTGACTCATGGTGGAAGCTCTGTTCTAAGCTTGGCCCAAGGATGTGTAACTGTCGGCCCTGGGGATGAACATGGTACTCAGCCTAATTTCAAAAGCCCTCTGAAGACAACAATCACATCAACTTCTCGTTTTGCCAGAGGTCTAGACTGATCATTTGCAGATTGTTTCTGAAATTAGGCTAAGTGCTGCATGCATCCCCATAAATAAAGTAAATAAAATGGGGAAATAGAAAAACAGACCAAGAGAGGGGGGAAAAAAACATTAACAGATGTGACAGAAAGCGAATGGCCAAGAAAGGGAAAGAGGGCTGGTACTGTATATCCCATTCTTTTTCTCTCTCTTTTTTTTTTCCTTATCTTTCGGCAATTAGCTGTGTTTGGCTTAACATGCAGCTCTGGCAAATTATTCTTACCCTGATGGAATGCACTGGAGAGAATGTCTACAGCCCAGCTGTAGTCAACCCCAAAGATCAAAAGTTTGGGTTCATTTTGACTGCAATAACAAAAACGGAGCGTTTTGGCTCAAGCAAGGAGGAGGAACCGCACGTTTCCCATTCACACTGATCCTTGTTTTCCTTATCTAGGAAAAGGCAACTGGTTTAAGAAAACAACCTGTGCAATTGTCTTAAGGATGCCCAGCATGGAGAAAACTGAGGGCACCAAGGTGAACAGAGAATTGAGTTCATACCTCAAGGCCTCCATTCTGCTTGTACTGAAGATAAGCATTGGTAGTGCCACTCTTGGCCAGTCGTATTCGGGCCAGTCGAACTTTCTGTAAAGGGAGAAACACAGAGAACCATTTGTGGAATGTCACAGATAGTTGCGCTCCCCATGTCTATGGTCTCCTCCTCCTCCTCCTCTTCCTCCACATCTACCTGCTGAGCTCGTCGCTTATCTGCCCGCTGATTCTGGTGGTAGATACGGCTGAAGTTGGAAACAATGACAGGTACAGGAAGGGCGATGACCAGCACCCCACTTAGGGAGCAGATGGATCCAAAGATCTTCCCTGCAATGGTGCTTGGAACCATGTCACCATAGCTGCAAGAGATACGACAGTTACTGCAGCCCTTAAGCCATCTCACAATTGCCCAGATAAGCCTGTTACCCTCTGTCTTATAACACCCAGAAATGAACATATCACCTCCACCAACTAGTGCCTTTCAGATATAGCAATATCAATAGCAATAGCAGTTAGACTTATATACCGCTTCATAGGGCTTTCAGCCCTCTCTAAGCGGTTTACAGAGTCAGCATATTGCCCCCAACAACAATCCGGGTCCTCATTTTACCCACCTCGGAAGGATGGAAGGCTGAGTCAACCCTGAGATTAGAACCGCTGAACTGCAGATAACAGTCAGCTGAAGTAGCCTGCAGTGCTGCATTTAACCACTGCACCACCTGAACTTCAATTCCGATAACCCTTAGGTAGTATTCCACTGGATTAAAGGAATTGGAATCCAATGTATTTGGAAGGTTTTCCTTGGCCAGTGTTCCAGAAGGCTGGGGAGAAAATAGCTGACTGCTGAGTAGCATAATCAGGACTTTCAAGTCTGGAATCTGCCTCTGTCCTCCCAACACCAAGTAATCAAAGACTGGCAAATAAGAAACGGACTGCCAGTTTTGCCCAGCAAATAGCACCAGGTATACTGGGGTTCACTAGGATTGCCACTGTTCATTTAAACATCTTCCCTTCCCTTCATCATTAGAAAAATAAACCTTTGCATTAGGCAATATTACCTCTCTATATATTACCATTCTTATGAAAAAACAAGGCTTATTCCAAAGAGTGGGTGGGTTCCACCAGTGAAGCCAGGGCTCATTGCCTTATCCAAGGAGCCTACATCAGATAATTAAGGTTTTCAATCAACCATCGTGGTATATATATATGTAGATGGGTGGGGGCATTAAGCGTGTGTGTGAGAGAGAGGGGGAGGGAGAGAGGGAGAGGGAGTGAGAAAGAGAGAGAGAGAAATTTTGGATGGGATGCTGAATTTTTCATTGACCCCTCTAGCACACTGCTAAAAGCAGCTTGATATAAAAAAAAATCAAGCAAATGGAAAGATCTTGATCTTTGATTTCTATGCTGTGAAAATGTTAAGTTATGTGACAAGCTGCTATTAAGGACCCAGGAGGATGACTAAATAATAGTGGTGGCGTATCTACTAGATAGCTTGGGTTCTGTGTGCTGCATAAAGATTATGTAAGCACGAGACTGGAATTTTTGATCCACATAAACTTGAACTTTCTTTGGACAGGACAAACTTCCAATATGTTTCTATTAAAGGGTATTTTATTTGTTTGTTATTCATTTCTCTGCTCTGGTCAATTCTGTTACCATATGTCTTTTTGAAAATCATTTTTTGAATATCTATACTAATTATGTAAGTTTTGAGTATATTTTACAAAAAGGAATGATTAAATATGTATTACAAGAATGTTATTTATGGCTCAATCATATATTTAAATGTTTTTTTTTAACATGGTATTGGACCTGGGTACTTGAGAGACCGCTTGCTGCCAATTACCTCCACTAGGCCGATTAGATCCCACAGATTAGGCCTCCTCCGAATTCCATCCGCCGGCCAGTGTCGACTGGCAACTACCCGGAGGAGGGCCTTCTCTGTGGCTGCTCCGACCCTCTGGAACGAACTCCCCGTGGAGATTCGAACCCTCACCACCCTCCAGGCCTTCCACAAGGCCCTTAAAACCTGGCTGTTCTGACAGGCCTGGGGCTAAAGAGCTGTTGCCCCCGTCTCGAATGGTATGACTGTTGTGTGTTTTAAATTATGCATTGTTATGTTTCGTTTTTTAATTTTTTGTCTGTATCCCCCTTCCCTGGTTTGAGTTGTGAGCCGCCCTGAGTCCCCTTCAGGGGAAAAGGGCAGCATATAAATATAATAAACTAAACTAAACTAACTGTGACTAAATTAACAATATTTAAGTGGCATTCTAATAGTTATTCAGATTAGCTTTTAGGCTGAGAAGCTAAAGAGGAATGACCCTGGTTAATAGTTGAATGGGATTCCCCCAGTATACCAGAAGTCTACCCTAGATTAAGAAGTTGAAAAAACATCTTGAAGGAAAACAATGGTTGATCACTTTCATGTCATTACTGGGGAGTTGGTCTTTTTTATATACAGGACTGCTGTAAAGAATTTCTTTACTTGTAAAGTGAATAGAAAAACAATCTCTCCCAATCTGGTGCCTTCCAGATATGTTAGTTTTCAATTCCCATCATTCCCATTCAGCATGGGGAATCCAATACATCTAGTGGAATTGATTGCAAAAGTTAGTATGACATTATTTGATGCTTTATTTGTGTCTACATCAATAGACTCGTGTCAATGAGAAGAGACTTGAAGACATATGAAGACAAAGTTCTACAAACTGTTCCCCAAAATTCAGCCACTTTCATTGGTCACTAAAAATCAGAATGGACCAATGTAATAAAATGATATTTGATTAGGAAGAAGCAGGATTTGCAGTATAGATTGATGGGGTTTTGAATGACATTTTTTTGAATATTCAGTCCCAAAAGAAGCTTCATGCAGCCAAATAAAACCAATAAGCATGTGAGCATGCTTAGAACTAATATTATATGAGCCAAGGTGGCGCAGTGGTTAGGGTGCAGTACTGCAGGCCACTTCAGCTGACTGTTATCTGCAGTTCAGCGGTTCTAATCTCACCGGCTCAAGGTTGACTCAGCCTTCCATCCTTCCGAGCTGGGTGAAATGAGGACCCAGACTGTGGGGGCGATATGCTGACTCTGTAAACCGCTTAGAGAGGGCTGAAAGCCCTATAAAGCGGTATATAAGTCTAACTGCTATTGCTATTGCTATATGACTCCATAGATAAATTTCACCATTTCAACAATTCAAATCGCACTGCTACAGAATATTTAAATCTTCAGCCTGTGATGGACATGTGCTTCTGGGCAGGGACTTGAACTTTCACTTGGGTGGGGAAAACCTGGAAACTTTCAGATTTGGCTTTTCCTAGATGTGCCAATATGACATCTCTAATAAAATGGAACTTTGAGAAAAACCAATTTGCGAAGTCTTCTTTTGTTGGGGGTGTCACTTGGAACCCTGACACCCTGTACATTCACATTTCAGTTGGGTTAAAGAATAAGGGAGGAGGCGCACACTCAGCTTTCACTAAATTTTACAATTCTGAATCCAAGGGCCTTGTGTTGTGGTCCGCCGGTGGCTTGTGGAGCTGGCAGCAGAGTCGGACAGTGAGGAGGTCGGGGAGGAACATGGGCCAGTCCTGGAGTCTGGGAAAGGCTCGGATGAGGGCTCTGCATCAGAAGCAGAGAGGGGGCCAGGGCCATCTGGGAGTTATGTGCTGCTTCTAGAGCCTCCGGAGTCTGACATCAGAGAGGCAGAGGAACAGGGGGAGCCTGTTCCCAGTGCTCGCATGCACAGAGCTGCCAGAAGGCAAGAAGACAAAAGGGGTGATTCAGAAGTAAGGTTTGGAGATGATTGGCCCCTCCCATAAGACATAAAAGAGGAGCAAACAGACGTGAGCTTTTGCAGGAATGAACTTTATTCGTTCTGGTTGGTTTAAACGCTAAAGCCTTGCCAAACTAATTGGCAATTAGGTCTTTGGCAGCATTTCAAGGGAGATAAAGGTGGGTACTTATCAGCCTTATCCCGAAAGACTGTGACAGACTTCTGTCGGACTCTTCGCAAACTGTTTGTGACTCATTACGGGCTGTGAATGAACATAATTCACAGCCATTGAAATAAAAAGAGGGTTTTGGGGACTAAGTGTGATTTTTACTGTCTCAGGAAGCCTAGGTCAGAGCACCTTATAGTTAAATATAGGCAGTTTAAATGCAAAATATACAGGCATGCCATTAGAAACAGAGTCTATGCTAGTTTCCAACATACATTGTGACTTACTGGAGCAGATCAAGGACAGGTAGTTTGTCTGCCAACATTGAAACATTCCAACTTAAACTATGCATGCAAACTGAAAAATTTCAGCCTGGTACTGAGTTAAACACACCTTTCGGTAAATGTTTTTTTTTTTTTTCCTTTAAACATTTTATTTATTTCATTTTCATTTTCATTTTATACAATCACTTATATACTGTGCGTAACAAAAAACAAAAAAAAGGAAAAAATCCACCATAAAAAAAAAAAACCCAACATGACACTTCAATCCCCCATACACCCTTTCTTCTCCCCCTCCAACTTTCATTTCTCCCCTCCAGCATTCCCCTCTTCTACTTCCCTTCCCCCTCAGACATCTCCCCCTCCCTCCATCTCACCCTCCTTACATTCCCCTCTCGCTCCCTCTTTACTTCTCCCTCTTCTTTCCCTCTTCTCCTCACTTTGGTGTATCCCTACAATTAATCTATTCAGTTTATTTTTTAGAAAATAAAAGAGAAAAAGAAAAAAAAGAAAAACGAGCCGCAGTATACAAGTGAATTCTTATTGTTCTAAGAATTGAAACTGTAATTCCACCCTCCCCCCTCCCCCCTATAATCCCCCCTCCCTAACCCCCTTACGGCTTCCCAGGTCCCATACCCGGCATAGTTCTTTAACAAGCACTTGAGTATAATAAAGCCAGCTAACTTTAAAGTTAAAAAAATAAAAGAAAAACAAAAAAAAAGGGAATAGTAAAAAATAGAAAAGAAAAAAACACACACAGAAAAACTTTACCTTTCGGTAAATGTTAATGCATGCGTACAATTTATGTCCAATTGTGTACAGGTTCAGAGAAGAAATAGTGACTGTGGGAAGTGCCAAAGTCAGGGTACTCTTTCTATCGGTCCTTTCAATCTTCTTTGATTAAAAAAAGCTTCCAAATATTGTTCACTGAAACACAAATTTGAACAGGGTGCCAAATATTGGCATGCAACCGTAACCACTCTCTCCTGCAATTCTATGTACAAATAAGTCAGCCAGCACTGGTACTCCTGGGAGGTGCCATCTATCTTCACATTGTTCTCAGTAGTAATTAAGAATTATATTCTTTTTTTTAACCCAGAGATGGACAATCTTTTGAGATTCTGACTCAGAGTGCTTGCCATGGTAAAGCAGTGGTTCATCCTGTCCTTGAGAAGGCATTTTTTATTTATTTTTTATTTATTTATTAATATACCGTATATGGTCACCAAACTCACAGTAACTCTGGGCAGCTTACAGAAATAAGCATTGCTGAATCTAATCTTTTATCCAGTCTCCAACTCTCTCTTCTTAGGGAAGGTTGTTGAGAAAGTTATAGGTCTGAAACTCCATTGAGCCCTGGAGGAAGCAGAATATCCGGATTCCTTTCAGTTAAATTTTAGGATGGATTATAGTGCTGAGAGAGTACTGATCATGTTTATTGATGATTTCTGGTGGGCTTGGGGTGGGAGGCGGTGCATCCATCCTTGCTCTTTTAGCGGTGTTCAATACCATTGATCATAGCTTATTTATTTATTCATTAGATTTATATGGCTGCCCATCTCCATAAAGTGACTTTGGGTGGCTAACACCTTAAAAACATCAATAGAAAACAAAATGCAATTAATAAAGCCACATCAAAAAGGGGAAAAAAAATGGTCACTGAGGGTAAATCAGTCAACAACAAATTCATGTAACGTATGAGCTCAATCACCTGCTGACCGCCATGTCTGACAGACGAACTGTCAGGGCTACTTCCCTCAGTAACCAAGAAAGAAACCACTCAACTCCATTTTGCAGAATTAAGAGTACTTTTACTGATCATGAGTAGATAGCAGCTAGGCAAAGCAAGATCTGAGGCAAAAGCGCGCGTAATCATAGATATCAATATGTGACCCAATCCCCTCCCCTGGTAACCCAATCCCATAGTCCAATCCAAACACCCCACAAGTGTCATGTGGGAGACATCTTCAAAAATCATCATCAGGTTGGTATGCCGGACAGTTGGCTTTGGCGGCAACCCCTCTCTCTGCCACATGCGCAGTAGATGGTGAGAACAACTACCTTATTACTGCCTCTCCTGCACAGAATACTTCCCTCACCCAAATACCATGCCCCCCTCCCCGTTTCAATGGCAGCCGAAAAGCAAGCAGCAAAACAGAGGCTGACACAAACTGTTTCTTGAGATGTTTGCAGAAGGCCAGCAGGCTTAAGAGTTTTGGGGGAAGCATAGTTTACTATAGTTTACCATAGTTCTTCTTCCAAGGCCAGATCAATTCAGTTGTGTCTGTTCATGAGCTCCTCCATTTTATTATGCCTCAGGGCTTGATTCTCTTCCTCCTTTTAATGTCTACATGAAGCTATTGGGTGACATTGTTAGTCAGCCTGGAGTTATCTAATTACTAAGTATTATCTATACATTCATGAAAATTAGTTGTACATCTCTGTTCTTGGCCATCCATCCTTTGGGATTCTGGGCATGCAAAGTTTGTGTTCAACCTTTCAGCATTTGACAGACAATACTGATTTATGAGACACCCATTGAGGCTACTCTTCAAGGTGCTAGTCGTCACTTATAAAGCCCTTCATGGTATTGGACCTGGGTACTTGAGAAACCGCCTGCTGCCAATTACCTCCCAAAGACCCATTAGATCACACAGATTAGGCCTCCTCCGGGTTCCGTCTACTAGCCAATGTCATCTGGCTACTACGCGGGGGAGGGCCTTCTCTGTGGCGGCTCCGGCCCTTTGGAATGAACTCCCCGCAGAGATTCGGACCCTCACCTCTCTCCAGGCCTTCTGAAAAGCCGTTAAAACCTGGCTGTGTCGGCAGGCCTGGGATCGATGAGTTCCCTTCCCCACTCAAATCGTGTGGCTGTTGGTCGTTTTTAAATTCCCTGTACTTTTTGCTGTAGTTCTTGTGTTTCCCTTCCCCTCCTTTGGGTTTGTGCGCCGCCCTGAGTCCCGCTGGGAATAGCGTGGCATATAAATAAAATGAACCTTGAACCTTGAACCTACTAACTCCAAATCTGAATTGGTCTGAACACTGTCACAGTGATGTAGTGAAACAATTGCTTCACAGACTCCTTTCTTTGGCTGAGGCATGAGGAAAGAGTGTCTTTCATGGAGTCAGAATCACTCTTATATTGATTATACCTTTATCTATTCTATTGGGTCCCAGGCACTGAGAACCAAATTATGACTGGTGCTAGTTTTAGAGTATCAAGCCCATCTTCCATTCCTTTTCTGGCACGCTGTTTTGTACTGTTCCTCTCCCACAATTGGTTGCTACCCCAAGCTGCTGCTATCACAATTTACATTAGCCCTTGAACTTCCAACTTCATGCATTTTTAATTTGATAATAGTTAGAATCTTTGCTTTATTACAAAACAGCAAACTTTTTCATCCTTGCCTATGAGAACTGTTTCTCTGTGGCTGTCCTCTGATCTCAAGTTTATTTGCCTATTTACCTAACTTGCATTCCCTATAAATGCATTAGCTAACCTGGATTCTTACTAGCACTCAGCAAACCAAGGCCCGATAACTAATACTAAACGAAAATCTAATACTATTGCAAAAATAAGATAATTAAAAAATAAGTTCCTATTGCAAAAATAAGAAACTTATTAATTAGAAAGTAAATATGAAAATCCTTGACAGCTATATCCCTGTGCCACCAATTCTTTACTTCACTGTATTTTACATTCCTCTCAACAAAATTCTAGCATCTGGTGATAAGTTAGCCACTTGTGTTTGCCTATTATTTCTCATCTAAAAATGTTCCTTGTGCTGAGAGCCACATAGATGTTTTTGGGCCTAATCTGGGTTTGTATCTATTCTAAATTCTCAATATAGCACATCTAACATAGTGATTCTTAAAATCCACATTAATCTTGACCTTGTAATACCAGAAATATCCATGCCACCCAAATCTCAGGTCATGTCCTTCTAATTTTTCTTCCCTGTAAGATACAGTTATGTTTTGTAAAGGTTGTAAACGTTCCTCCTTAAATCATTTATAATAAAAATGTTAATACCCTCTAATTCAGATGGTTCACGTGGCCGGAGAGATGGCTCTGTGTGCCACTTCCAGCACATGTGCCATAGGGGTGTCAAATTTGATTTCATTGAGTGCCGTATAAGAGTTGTATTTGACCTTGGGGGAACATGGGCAGGGTGGGCGTGGAACACAGAGGTGGGTTCCTACCAGTTCGCACCTATTCGGTAGAACCGGTTCGTCAAATCTACCGAACCGGTTAGAAGAGGTTCCACCAGTGGACCCGGAAAGCAGGCCACACCTACAGAAGAGGTTCCAAAAATTTTTGAAACCCACCACTGGTCCTTGGATTCTACACTATCATGCTCATCTTTATAAAACTCAGTGCCTCTGTGAAAGGTAAGGATGACTACTGTGTTTGTGGTGCAATCAGAACATTGCGTGTGTTGAAGTTGTTTTAACGCAAACCAAAGATGCCTTTTAAAAACAAGTTTACATTCTATTCTTATGCTGCCAGTGCTGTGTGTGAGATAATTTAAGGTGGTTCTGACAAGTGTCGTCGGCATCTTCATATCCGGTCACATGGGCGGCAAGCCACTCCCATCCGGTCACATGGGCGGCAAGCCACTCCCACAAAGGAGGCCACACCCACAGAGTAGGTTCGAACAATTTTTGAAACCCACTACATCTTGACATCACTACAGCTCGACATCACTCATGTCAGGAGTGTCTGTGATGGCCCGAGCACTCTGCCAGTGGAAATGGGTTCCGGAGCTCTGTTTTCGGCTGCGACGGCACCCTGCAACCCTCTGCCAGCAACGGTCATAGGCAGCTCTCCCAAGTTGTGTTTTCACTGCCAGAGACCCTGCAGGCCCATCCTTTGCTGTTTCTAGGGTGGCCCCATGGGCCAGATCTAAGCATCCTGCGGGTCATATCCGGCCCCCGGGCCTTGAGTTTGATGCCCCTGATCTAGATTGCAAGACTGTGATATGTTATCCCAAAACTGTTTTCAAGACTTAAGCCTGGTGAGAGGTAAGGAGCCTAATATTTTATTATTGGGAGATCTCTAGGAGTCAATGACATGTTTATCTTATTCCACTCTCGAACTGTCAAAATGAACCAATGAAAGTACTTGTGCCAAAACACCCCACAGATTGCCAGATGTTTCATCTCCAGTGGTCTAGCTGTGGAAATTCATCTCCTTCAAGACCAGCCCATGTTAAAGGACAGAGGCAAACAAAGCTGGAAAAAAATGCTCCAAATCCTATTCTTATTTGTAATGTACGCTGTAAATACAGTACCACAGAGATCAATTTTATGCTACTCTAGTTTTCTACTAGCACACTGGCACTGGTGAACAGCACTTGGCTGGAGCTATAAAGTGTATTTCCACCTGCATAGTATGAACTGTGCTACCTGTTGACTTGAATCCTCACTATTCACATTTGTTGGAAGACCTCAGGCTCCAGTGTTAGCAAAGAGAGAGAAACGCTTGTCTCTCGTTCTACTTTCTGATCCTCATATCAGAGCAGATAAGAGAATTCGGGAGGCTGGTCAGAGTGCTGATCAGTGGTGGGTTTCAAAATTGTGTGGCCTCCTTTGTGGAGCAGCTTGCCACCCATGTGACCGGATGGGAGTGGCTTGCTGCCCATGTGACCGGATATGAAATTATGAATTAGTACTTAGGTTGGTCCAAGAAGCTATTCAGAAACTCTGGCATTGAAGATGCAAGTCTTAAAGCTGTCAAGTTACAAGATCCTTGCACCCCTACCCCTTTAGAAAAAAAAACTAGGGGTCTTCAAACCTGACAGCTTTAAGACTTGTGGACCTTCAACTCCCAGAATTCCTCTTCCAGTCACGTTGGCTCAGGAACTCTGACATTGAAGCACGCAAGTCTTAAAGCTGTCAAGTTACAAAATCCTTGCACCCCTAATTTAGCAGTGGTGGGTTTCAAATTTTTTAGAACCTCTTCTGTAGGTGTGGCCTGTTTTCCGGGTCCACTGGTGGAACCTCTTCTAACTGGTCTGGTAGATTTGACGAACCGGTTACTACCGAATAGGTGCGAACTGGTAGGAACCCACCTCTGGTGCTGATGGATACAACAGCTACGCTGCTGTGGTTGAAGAGGCTTGGATAAGGTACCTTCTTAGCGCATGAAAATAGGCACACTTCTGAGAATTGTTAGTATTCCCTTTCTCCTTCGCCTCCCCCCCCCCCCAACTTCCTATTTCTTAACAGGGACCTTTTGTTTCTTCCCTTGTACTTTTAAAAGCATTTGGGAGAGAACTGCAGAACAAATCAGCCATTGTCTGTGGTGTCTTCACTTGTCCAGAAAGTCTTTGAGGAAGGGGGGGGCAGAGAAGGAAGTGGGAGGTAAGACAATATCTCTGATGATTTTTTTTTTAATGTTATGTAGGTGTTGAGACTACGATCCCCAAGATCTGTGCCCAGTGATTTAGTCTTAGTGGCACCAATCTGTAAAAGTCTTTTAGGTCAGATTTTCTAATTCCATGTTTAAATTCCCAGGAAGAAGATGAAGCTTTTTCCTACTTCTATTTAGTGATTTCTTTTCATTTTTTCCCCCTTTCCTATCTTAGTATCTACAGTACATTAGTTGGTGAAGAAGAAGGACTGTATCAAGGGTGGAGACACGAGGTAAATGAACTATAGCAGTCTGATTCAGCTAAAAGTTTTACAATAAATGGAAAATCTGCTGCCAATCTATCTCATGCAACGATTGAGCAATGTATTTGTACTGCAGTTTCAAAGGGATCAGACTGAAAGTAAGATGAACGCTTTGCGTGTTGCAACAGATGAACAAGGAACCATTTCATCAACAATGCAATGAAGAAAGGAGCCTTTTCCAAAAACATCAGTGCTGGTCAGTGCTGCAGAGCATATATAACAGAAATCCATTAGAATCCATATTTTTAGATCCTAAAAAATTGGCTTCTATGTATCCGAATTTACAACCTAAATGCTGGAGATGTGATTGTGTGGATGCTACATATTTTCACATATGGTGGATTTGCAAAAAGGTTAAGGCATTTTGGATAAAAATATGGTGGAGTATGTAAAATGTTCTAAAAAAAGGATAAAGTTTACCCCTCAATTATTTTTGTTAGGTATAATTACTGATTGTACAGTTGTAGAGATTAATTTGATTTGCATTTAATAACTGCAGCTAGATTGTTGGTGGCTCAATACTGGAAGAAGGAAGATCTGCCTACTATTCAAGAATGGACATTGAAAGTAACAAACCTAGCAGAGATGGCTAAAATAGCTGCATATCTTAAGGATCATTCAACGAGAGATATAAACTGGAGTGGAAAGATGAACTGATTACACTCGAAATAAATATGGGACTAAGAAATTTTCAGATAGCTTATGATTAAAGAGCAGGAATGATATAAATTGTCTAGACCTAGTTTAGCAAGGAGGAGCTAAAGCTCAATTGAAAGACATTATTAATTATCTTTTTTTCTTTTTAAGTGTATTTTAGATTGTTTTTTGTTAAAGATTTATACCCTGTATTGGTTCTGGGAAGTCGGGGGGTGGGGTGGGGTGGAAGGTTGGGGGGGGGCTTTGGGGGGAGGGGGGGAGGGAGGTAAATATTGTAAAAGTTTGTTTTTCAAAATTATCATTTAAAAAAAGGGGAAAAAAAGAATCCATATTTTATTCATGTCTCCCCTCCCCGTCCACATTTATAAACTCTCAAAAGCTACGGAATAATTTTGATAAAATACAGTATAGGCAAGTCCTTGAACACATCCTACAATTTGAAGAGGCTGTTGAGAATCAGCAGTTGATGCCGACCAAGGCCCCGGTGGTGAGGTTATGTGTAATTGCTTAACACCAGTCCTCACGATCAGCACAGATGCAAGATGTGCAGCTCGATTCTCATCACTTTTCCTGGGAACAAGCCCCATTTTATTCAATGGGGCTTCCTTTCCAGAAAATACGCACAGAGGGTTGCAGACTAAGCAAATATGCATACGAAGATGCTTACTCTGCAGAATGGATGTCACAGAGCAGGGCTGTATTTGCATTATCTTGAAAAGATTCTGGGTTTGTTTTAGCACAGATTAGCGCTCTTTATATTTATTGTACCCAGCGCTTTCTAGTTCACCAGATGAGGGAGCCGAAACCTGGTGCTGACCCATTCAAACAGTTCTAAATCAGTTCAGGGGCTGCAAATATTTTAAGGCTGTCAAAAAGAAAAGAAAAGAAAAAAAAAAGATTAGATGGAGAGAATTGTGGTGGGGATTGTCTTATGTTAGACATCAGGATACAGGGCAGGAAATGGAGAGAAAGCATACTGGGTTAGGGTAGAGTCATATGAAATCTAAGCTTTTCTCATTTCTTTCTGTCAGACAAAAACATTCTTATATGAGGCTTTTGATGGATAAGCCGTTTTTATGTTGAGTTGGTGGACATTGACAGTTCTTTTTTTTTTAAAACGATGTTTTCATTAAGTCTTTTAACTCTATTTTTAATTTGCTTGATTTTTGTTTGCCTTTTATTATTTCTAATTGCTTTTGACTAATGGAAAGTGCGCTCCCTCCCTCCCTCTGAAACACATCAGATAAATAAAGCTTCACTCACCAATCCGGAAGCCAGAAATTCTTACACTCAAAGCCAAACAAGGGCATATGATCAAGGAGAATATATCATGTATACCTGTCTATAAAGGGTTAATATTTTGGAAGGGAGAGGCAAAGACGTACATACACATGTGTATTTTAGATCATACAATTTGCCTATTTGAGTCTGAACAGTGGTGGGTTTCAAAAATTGTTCGAACCTACTCTGTGGGTGTGGCCTCCTTTGTGGGAATGCTTGCCGCCCATGTGACCAGATGGGAGTGGCTTGCCGCCCATGTGACCGGATATGAAGATGCCGACAACACTTGTCAGAACCACCTTAAATTACCTCACACAGCACTGGCATGCATAAGAATATGTAAACTTGTTTTTTAAAAGGCATCTTTGGTTTGCGTTAAAACAACTTCAACACACACAATGTTCTGATTGCACCACAAACGCAGTAGTCATCCTTCCCTTTCACAGAGGCACTGAGTTTTATAAATAGGAGCATGATAGTGTAGAATAATCATATCCAAGGAACAGTGGTGGGTTTGGAACTCTTCTGTAGGTGTGGCCTGCTTTCCGGGTCCACAGGTGGGACCTCTTCTAACCGGTTCGTAGATTTGACGAACCGGTTCTACCAAAGGTGCGAACTGGTAGGAACCCACCTCTGGTCTGAATAATCAGGCCCTCCATTCAAGGTAGCAAAGGCAAGTTCTGATGCATCCTACCAGAACAATACAGGGCTGCAGATTCAAGTGTTCTCAAGCCTCTTGTGTTTGTCTAGGTTCCAGGCTCATTGTGGGACTTATTAAACTTTCCTTAATTTAGTACAACAGCTAAAACTTTCAAGTTCTTGTTAGGCCTTTCAAAAGTATCCGTTGGTTATGGTGCTAACCCTGGTTCTTATTTCTTGATTGATCGTGCCAGGGTTTTTTCTTTTATTAAAAAAAAGTTACTTGGTAGCACCTCAATTCATTCCACTCCAGCCTGAGAACTGCATGCAGCTCCTTGCTCCTGCAATCCCCCCCCCCCCGAGATGAAATTTGAAAATCACTGGGACCATTTTCCATTTAAAAAAAAAACCCACAAACAAAAAAATAGATATGCTAAAGCTCTAATGGATTTAACCCCCCGTTTTATTTGATAAAGCAGACCTCAAAAATTAGGCTGGAAAAGTCTGCCGCTATAATATCCTCTATCGATATGATTGTATTTTGTATTGTATTTGGTTTATTTGTATGCCGCCCTTCTCCAGGAGGGACTCAGGGCGGCGAACAATCAGGGGGAAAGGGAATATAAACAACAGTACACATAATTAAAATCACAAAAATCACACACACAGCCATACCAGTCAAGAGGGGAGGGAACTCATCAACCCCAGGCCTGCCGGCACAGCCAGATTTTGACAGCTTTCCGGAAGGCCTGGAGAGAGGTGAGGGTCCGGATCTCCGCGGGGAGTTCATTCCAAAGGGCCGGAGCTGCTACAGAGAAGGCCCTCCCCCGGGTAGTAGCCAGATGGCATTGGCTGGTGGACGGAACCCGGAGGAGGCCGACCCTGTGAGATCTGACGGGTCTTTGGGAGGTAATTGGCAGCAGGCGGTCTCTCAAGTACCCAGGTCCAATACCATGAAGGGCTTTATAAGTTACGACTAGCACTTTGAAGCGTATCCGGAGACCGATCATAGCCAGTGCAGCTCGCGGAGGATAGGTGTAACGTGGGTGTACGAGGTGCACCCACAATCGCTCGCGCGGCTGCATTCTGGACGAGTTGAAGTCTCCGAATACTCTTCAAAGGCTGCCCCATGTAGAGCGCCCATGATATCGAAACAAAAGCAAAACCGATAATTCCCGTTCTGAATAAAGCCATGTTCTTTTCATAAAGAACATGGAAGAATCAGGATGAAAGAAAAATGGAAATTATGAAGTTTCTGATCAAGCCCATCAAGATCTTTGCAATGGTTCTGGATTTACAGCATTTAGAGAAAGCATCTAATAGGAACAAATTGTGACATGATATAATGCACTAATAAAAAAAAACCACCTCATTATCTGGACATGAATAGATATGGTTAGCATAAGCAGGGACCTTTGTCCTCTATTCCAGTACAAGGATTTCCCTCCCTGCACTGCTCTCCACCACCATTCCTATTCTGCTTGGCTGAACTCACATTCGAAATAAAGGTCTGCTCCTGCCATCACATTTAGTTCTGCCCTCAAGAAAAGGACAACAGCCTGAAGGAAGATCGATCTGACCAAGACTGGCAGTCCTTTTTGTTCTTCAGTGAGCCAGCACAGCACCTTCTCTTGGGACAGGGACTGGTGCTAGAAGATTGCAGAAAGCGAAATAGCTTATATAGGAACATCATTAATCTAACTAAAGTGATCTGCTATTATGTAATAAAATATGCTCAGAAATGACATGACTAATTGAATGGGAGCAGAAATAAATCAAATAAAGGCTGATTGGGGGGAAGGAAGAACCCAAAGCCCATCGTTCCCAATAGGGAGAGCCTTAGGAGAGGGGGAAAAACTGCATAATCTCAGGACAACACTCAGACAGGGTTCGCAATTTGGGAGTCCTCTGGACCCACAGCTGACCTTAGAACATCATTTGTCGGCTGTGACCAGGGGGCCATTTGCCCAGGTTCGCCTGGTGCACCAATTGCGTCCCTACCTGAACCGGGAGGCACTCGCAACAGTCACTCATGCCCTCGTGACCTCAAGACTGGACTACTGCAATGCGCTCTACATGGGGCAGCCCTTGAAGAGCATTCGGAGACTTCAGCTTGTGTCCAGAATGTAGCCGCGCGAGTGATTGTGGGTGCACCTCGGTACACCCACGTTACACCTATCCTCCGCGAGCTGCACTGGTTACCATTGGTCTCCGGATACGCTTCAAGGTGCTAGTCGTCACTTATAAAGCCCTTCATGGTATTGGACCTGGGTACTTGAGAGACCGCCTGCTGCCAATTACCTCCCAAAGACCATTAGATCACACAGATTAGGCCTCCTCCGGGTTCTATCTACTAGCCAATGTCATC
Organism: Thamnophis elegans; assembly: GCF_009769535.1. NCBI lineage: Eukaryota > Metazoa > Chordata > Lepidosauria > Squamata > Natricidae > Thamnophis > Thamnophis elegans. The sequence continues at coordinate 11,043,890 of NC_045542.1, forward strand.
TGGCCACTACCCGGGGGAGGGCCTTCTCTGTAGCGGCTCCGGCCCTTTGGAACGAGCTCCCGCAGAGATTCGGACCCTCACTCTCTCCAGGCCTTCCGAAAAGCCGTTAAAACCTGGCTGTGTCGGCAGGCCTGGGTCGATGAGTTCCTTCCCCTCTCGAATCGTGTGGCTGTTGGTTGTTTTAAATGCCCTGTACTTTTTGTGTAGTTTTGTGTTTCCCTTCCCCTTCTTGGGTTTGTGCGCCGCCCTGAGTCCCGCTGGGAATAGGGCGGCATATAAATAAAATGAGCCTCGAACCTCTGGATTCCCACATTGCTGTTCCTCACCATAGGGAAGAAGTTAGAAGGGGAAAGGGGTGTGGGACGCCCAGAAAAGATTCATTCCAAAGGATCTCAGCAGTTTTTATCTCCCTGCCCATAACACCGCCTGCCAATTCCTATGGACCAGAGTTATTCACAAACTACAGCTGACAGCAGACTAGGCTTCATCAGCTGGCAATCTTCTTCATTTCATGGAAGACTGAAAAAACGTGAGACCATAGTATTAATATTAACCTTTAGCGTTTTTGTGGGCTTGACAACTCAGTCTGATTGGGACTTCCTCTGGATGCAAGATAGACTTGCTACCACCAAATGTCATTAGCTGGTGGTACCAGGGGTGGGTTCCTGCCAGTTCAACCTCGTCTATAGAAGAGGTTCCACAAATCTACAGTGCCATTTAGAACCGGTTCCAGCTCCCTCCCCCGCCCGTCCGCACATCATCAAGATGAAGAGCGAGAGAGGAATTCTGGGAGTTGAAGTCCACAAGTCTTAAAGCTGTCAAGTTTGAACACCTGGGTTTTTTTTCTAAAGGGTTAGGGGTGCAAGGGTCTGTAACTTGACAGCTTTAAGACTTGCACACTTCAATGCCAGAGTTTCTGAGCCAACTTTTGGTTGCTAAGCAAGAGCGTTTTAAGTGAGTTTCACCACATTTTACAAGTTGGCCATGCCCACCAGTCACATAACCACCAAGCCATTCCCTTGGTCACATGGCTGCAAGCCGTTCCCCTCCTGGTCACATGGCCAGCAAGCCACTCCCACAAAGCAGGCCACACCTACAGAAGAGGTTCTAAAAAATTTGAAACCCACCACTGGGTGGTACCCTATTGCATGTCCACTGGTGATGCTGTGGGAGGAAGTTTTCACAGAGATGGGAAACATATCTAGGAGTCTAAGTGTCCTTCATGTTTCTTCCAAAGGGATCTGACATCTGCTGACCCAACCAATGAAAAGAGGAATGAAAGGAAGGCAAGCCTTCCCACTTTTTACCCCGATTGGTGCAAGAATTCTTGAAAATTAGCAGCTTTTCTACTGTAGGTTTCCCTGACAGTTTCTTCATAGTGTACTGGCAAAGAATATTCAAAATCCTTGAAATTTATCATCTGGGACACAAACCTGGCAAGAAAGATGATGATGACAGGTGTATTTCACATGACAAACTACCTGAGGCTTTGCGGAGAGGCAGCTTGGAAATGGGAACTCACCAGACTTGGCTGCTAGCCACCATACCCCATCAATTCACTTGTATGCTATCCCATAATACCTTGCTTTAACATCTCCAATTCTGTGTTTTTAGAAGACTTCACAAATTTTAAATGCCAAGATCACTATGAATGATACCATTGGGGAAAAAAATAATTTGCATGGGTAATGTATATGTGTTATACATATCGTGGTGGGTTTCAAAAATTGTTCAACCTACTCTGTTGTGGAACTGAGCTCCCAAGGTAGCTGGAGAGACCATTTGGGGGCAAAAAACAAGGCCCTATCTTGTCATTTCTATTCTCCACCTGTAAAATGGGAATAGAGTGAATTACTTTTCAGGATGCTTAATGGATCCAGTGAATCATATCAACCAGTGGTGGGTTTCAAAACTTGTTCGAACCTACTCTGTGGGTGTGGCCTCCTTTGTGGGAGTGGCTTGCCGCCCATGTGACCGGATGGGAGTGGCTTGCCACCCATGTGACCGGATATGAAGGCCGATGACACTTGTCAGAACCACCTTAAATTGCCTCACACACAGCACTGGCCTGCATAAGAATATGATGTAAACTTGTTTTTTAAAAGGCATCTTTGGTTTGCGTAAAACAACTTCAACACACGCAATGTTCTGATTGCACCACAAACGCAGTAGTCATCCTTACCTTTCACAGAGGCACTGAGTTTTATAAATATGAGCATGATAGTGTAGAATATTCATATCTAAGCACCAGTGGTGGGTTTCAAAAAATTTGGAACCTCTTCTGTAGGTGTGGCCTGCTTTCCGGGTCCACTGGTGGAACCTCTTCTAACCGGTTCGGATTTGACGAACCGGTTCTACCAAATAGGTGCAACTGGTAGGAACCCACCTCTTATACATTACAACTGGAATGATTAACATTAGATTTTGTCTCTTTTGCAGGTTGTAACGTCTGGATTACTGCTCTCCAAACCAAAAGTTCCCTGGAATAAAGACAGATCCTATCTTCCTTCCAGGTATAATGAAATTATAATTTCCATAATTTCTAACTTTTGATGGAAGGATGGAAGAATTTGGAGAGTTATAGCCCAACATATCTGAAAGATATCAGATATGGATCAGGTCACATTATTCTCTTCCCCCTTTAATCTCTCTTTAAAACATGCCTCTTTTAATAAGATTGTGACTTAATCACAAATCCTCCTCCTTACAATCTAGAAACACATATTAATAATTTGCCAATTTAGAAATTTCTTTCCTGTCCTTTGCTATTTTCTTCGTAGCTGAAATGGATACTATGGGCCTCTGGGCGTGAATATGGATTTTTGCTAGCATTTATGTCCTGAGGCATTTACAGACATGAATTTTAATATGAAAAAAAAATGCAAGGGGAGGAATGGAAAGGCTAATATGAAGTTCATGGGGACAAATCAATGAAAGACCCGATCATCAGAGGCGAGCAAATGCTAAATCAGATTTCTGGCATTTTGTAATGATCGCAAAGATTTTGTAACCCAAATACAACAATAACAGTAAAGAAAAAACCTGTTGTACCCTGCATGGTAATGTTTAATTTCATGTGCAAGTCCATCTAGTTTGTTTCCCATCTATCATATGGAAATTTATATGACATAATTTAAAATACTTAGAAGGTCATCACCATAACTGACCTTAGCCAAAATCTTTCCACCTCAAAGTTGTATTTTTAGATGAGGGGAGTACTGAAATTTAGTAGCAATAGCAGTTAGACTTATATACCGCTTCATAGGGCTTTCAGCCCTCTCTAAGCGGTTTACAGAGTCAGCATATCGCCCCCAACAGTCTGGGTCCTCATTTCACCCACCTCGGAAGGAAGGCTGAGTCAACCTTGAGCCGGTGAGATTAGAACCTCTGAACTGCAGATAACAGTCAGCTGAAGTGGCCTGCAGTACTGCACCCTAACCACTGCGCCACCTCGGCTCTTTAGTATTGGAATCAAATACCCATTGCTCACGAGACAAACCTCTATGAGTATCAAATTGCCCTCCCAAATGACCCTAGACTCCAGCTTTTAATTAAAATTCCCAACATTCTCCAACCCTGATGCTTCTGGGAATTGCAGTTTAATATCCGGAACGGCAGAGGTGTTGTTTAAGCCATGTGTACATACTGTAATGGATTCTAGGCACCACCTCGCTTCAGTCAGTTCCTGCTCTTTGAGCCACAATTTTACATTTGTGCTCAACACCGGCAAACTTTGGGATTCTATAAAACAAAAAGCGGCTTCTACTTGACTGAAATCAAGTGAATTCTTTCTCAGGAATGTTCCTTCCTAAACCCTTATGTCTGAGCATGAGCAAAATACAGGTAGTCCTCAACGTACGGCCACCATTGAACCCAAAATTTCTATTGTTAAGTGCATTTGATGAGTGAGTTTGGCCCCATTTTAAGACCTTTCTTGCCACAGTTGTTAAGTGAATCATTGCACTTGATAAGTTGTTGTTAAGTGACTCTGTCTTCCCCGTTGATTTTGATTGCCGAAAGGTCACAAAAGGTGATCACGTGATCTTGGGACACAGGAACGGGCATAAGTATGAACCAGTTGACAAGCACCTGGATTTTGATCACAGGATCGTAGGGATGCCACAAATGTTGTAAGTTTGAAAAGTGGTCATAAGCCACTTTTTTTTCAGTGCTGTTGTAACTTTGAACCGTCACTAAACGAACTGCTGTAAGTCAAGGATTACCTGTATAATCTCAATAGATCAAACTATATGAAGTCAAATAATGTTTTGTGCTGCTGTGACAATTCCTGTTAACCAGGGACGTGCAGTCAGGGGAGGCAGGGGAGGCAGGCCTCACCACTGTCATCATGAAAAGAAAAAATGTAAAAGGAAAAAGGCAAGAGCTGAGGTCAGGCTGAGCTAGTTGCTGCCAGAGTCACAGTGGATGACTCTGCTTAGTGCTTAACTGTTTAAAAAAGCCTCTTAAAAAGTGCCCTCTACAGGAGGAGGCGGGAGAACTACGTGCCCATCTAGTCTATCTTTATGATCATTCGAGCAGAGCTAAGCAAGGGTTAAAAGCCAAAAAATTCCTGATGTAATGAAGCACGTCGTTCGCCTGCCTCCTGTAGAGGGCGTATTTTAGAGGCTTTTTTAAACAGTTAAGCAGGGTCATCCACACGGTGACTCTGGCAGCAACTAGCTCAGCCTGACTCAGCTCTTGCCTTTTTCCTTTTATTTTTTTTTCTTTTCATCATGGCAGACAAGAGCAGAGTTGAAATCCTCTGTGAAACAGCTGGAAAAGTATGTGTGGGTCGGAGGGAGGGGGAGGAATTCAAACTTCATCCTCAAGTGTAGATCCCGCCCAAGTGTAGTTTGATTGCCCACACACACACACACACACACACACACCTGGATAAAAGATAAGCCCAGCTTCACTGATTACAAGTTTGAAAAGGCAACGTGGCTCCACCTGCAATCAAAGGCTCAGATCGGAAGGCAGCAGGGGAATGGGGTGGGGGTATGGCAGAGGAGCTGCTTTCAAGCCATTGGAAAATATATCCAATCCAACTTCTGTGTTTGTGTTAGTTTGAGATTGAGTGAGAAAGGGATCCAACTTCTCTGTATGCGTGTGTCTGTTTGAGAGAGGGGGGAGGGAGGGGAGAGAGGAAGAAGGTGGAGGGAGAAGAAAAAGAATGAAGGAAAGCTTTTGCGCAAAGGAGAAAAACAAATCAGAACTGAGCATGCCTGGCTGTGGAATTCTGGGAGCTGAAGTCCACAAGTCTAAAAAATTTGAAACCCCTGTGTCAGTGCCTCACTAGCCATAAACCTCACCGCATGTCACTGATGTTAACACTGAAGTATGAATTCCCCTTAAATCTTATCCAGGCTCCCATTAATACAGTCTCCTTTATCTCATTTTTAGGACTACCATCGATTCAGTAGGTTTGAAATTACAATACAGGTAGCCTTCTCTTAACTAGTTCTTAGCAGTTATTTGAACTTGCGGCAGACCTCCCAAAAGGTACCTATGATCTAATTCTGGAGTTCTGATGGCAGCACCTCTCCCCCCAGTCACACAATTACATTCCAGGCACTTGGCAACTGCTCACCTTTACAGCTGGCTGCAGCATTTGACAGTCATGTGATGCATTATACATTCCCCCCCCCCCCCCAGAAACTGGACTTTTGGGTCTTTTTCTGGCAAAAGGCATCCATAGGAATGCATTGACTCATTTAAGAACTGTGGCATTTATTTAATCACAGCCGCAAAAAGGTTGTAAAATCAGGTCGGTCATATGGATGCTTTCAACTTCTAACCTCATCATTATTCCATTGTGATGGAAATCCCAGGCTCCATTATGCTTGTAAGACAAGGGCTCTTGCACCTCCTGAAGTAACTCTCTTTCTTGAACCTGTGAGATATTTATTTTTCCAAATTTCAGACAGATGAAACCAAAACTCTGCCCATTGCTTTCTAAGCTAAATGTGCCATTCTTCTACAGGTTGCCTAATACTCTGGCTTTGTTAACCCATTTGGTTTATATGTTTATTTCATTTTATTTCATTTCATTTATGCCGCCCTTTCCCCTGAGGGGGACTCAGGGCGGCTCACAGCTCAAAACAAGGGAAGGGGGGATACAAACAATTTGACAAACAACCAAAACAATACATAATTTAAAAGCGCAACAATCATACCATTCGAGATAGGGGCATGGTTCTTTAGCCCCAGGCCTGTCGGAACAGCCAGGTTTTAAGGGCTTTGCGGAAGGCCTGGAGGATGGTGAGGGTGCGAATCTCCACGGGGAGTTCGTTCCAGAGGGTCGGAGCAGCCACAGAGAAGGCTCTCCTCCGGGTAGTCGCCAGTTGACACTGGCCAGCGGATGGAATTCGGAGGAGGCCTAGTCTGTGGGATCTAATCGGTCTGGTGAGGTAATTGGCAGCAGGCGGCCCTCAAGTATATGATGAAGAGGGCCCTTTTACAGAAGTTTCAGAAATTAAGAAAGATTCTTTTGTTTATTTTTTTTAAATAATTGTGACTGAAATTTTTAATTGCAGTAGTGGAAGCAAATACAGATTACACTCAGTGAGAAAAAGAGAAATAGAAAGGGTAAAATGTGAAGAAAAAAGAAAAATATTTAAAGAAATGACTTCCGATTTTCATCACAAGTATACAGGTAGTACTCAACATACAACCACAATCGGGACCAGAATTTCTGTCGCTAAACAATGTATTCGTTATGTAAGAAGTCACAGGACCGCCTCACTCAGTGAGCCCAATCCAGGGACTCCTAGTTGCCATCAAGAATCGTGGGTCACTAATTGAAGGAATCCCAGATGAAGAAAATTTCTGCTTCACCCGTTGACTTCTGCTATTTTTCTACTGCTGCTCTTGAGATGAAACTTTATGTAAAACACTATTTAGCTGTGCCAGGCCTTCTTCCTGAGGCCACCCCACACTATTCTTTAAATTGCATGTCCCATTTTTTTCTCCAAATCTTAGGGCCGATTCTCACAATCCTTTGGAAACCTTCTGGTCTTCTCCAGGTCTCATGAAATGAGTGCATGATTAGGAGAACAGGAGAAGCCCCGTTTTCACAATGCTTTGGACGATCTCATTCTCCAAATCACATACTCTATTTTCTTCTCCATATTACACAAGTGGGTAATCCCATCCACTCCTTATTCCAGAGAGGTTCCACTGAAACTTATCTACTTGTAGAGTACCCTCTACCATGTGTCTCTTAGGGAATAATTACAATATGAAAGAAATAATGACAGTAGATTCAGAAGGTGAATTGAAAACATTGAAATTTCACTTCTTCCCCGATCCCATCATTGCTTTATTAAAATGAGTACAAAAGGCTCAAAATCCATAGAAAGCCATATCATTTATTTAAGATGGCTGAAATTTTATAGAATAGTTGCAAAGAACTGTAGAAGAAATTGTTCTGAACCCCCCTCCTCCGTCCAGGAATGAAAGCCAAAACAAACGTAAAAGATAGTTTAGTTTGGTTTAGTTTATTAGCATTTGTAGGCCGCCCTTTTCCCGAGGGGACTCAGGGCGGCTCACAGAAAACCAGGGAGAGGGGAATACAACATTAAGACAACAACATATAATAAAATAGTAAGCAACATTCCTTCATCGTTCGGGGGTCGGGGTCGCAATGCTTATCCCCAGGCCTGACGGGCGAGCCAGTTCTTCAAGGCTATGCGGAAGGCCTGGACGGTGGAGAGGGTACGAATCTCCACGGGAGCTCGTTCCAAAGGGTCGGGGCTACTGCTGAGAAGGCCCTCCTCCTTGTAGTTGCCAGCCGACACTGGCTGGCCGATGGAATGCGGAGGAGGCCTAATCTATGGGATCTTATAGGTCGTAGGGAGGTAATTGGCAGAAGGCGGTCTCTCAAGTATCCAGATCCACTGCCATGTAGGGCTTTATGGGTGATTAATAGCACCTTGAAGCGCATCCGGAGATCGACAGGTAGCCAGCGCAGCTCGCGGAGGATAGGTTTATGCGGGTGAATCGGGGGGCACCGCAATCACTCGCGCGGCTGCGTTCTGCACTAGCTGAAGTCGCCGGATGCTCCTCAAGGCAGCCCCATGTAGAGCACATTGCAGTATTCCAGCCTAGAGATCACAAGGGCCCGAGTGACTGTTGTGAGGGCCTCCCGGTCCAGGTAGGGTCGCAACTGGCGCACCAGGCTACCTGGGCGAATGCCCCCCTGGTCACAGCCGTTAAATGGTGGTCGAATGACAGCTGTGGATCCAGGAGGACTCCCAAGTTGCGAACCCTCTCTGAGGGGTGTAGAATTTGACCCCCCCCTGAGTGTTGGAATGTTTGCCAAATCTTTGGGAGGGAAACACAACAGCCACTCGGTCTTTTCTGGGTTGAGCACAAGCTTGTTAACCCTCATCCAGTCCATAACGGCCTCAAGACCCCGGCCCATCACGTCAACCGCTCATTGATTTGGCACGGGGCGGACAGATACAGTTGAGTATCGTCCGCATATTGATGGTATCTAATCCCGTGCCTGCGGATGATCTCTCCCAGCGGTTTCATGTAGATGTTGAATAGTAGGGGGGATAAGACCGAACCCTGCGGCACCCCATAATTTAGGGGCCTTGGGGACTCTCTCCCCTCCCACTAACACCGACTGCGACCTGTCCGAGAGGTAGGAGGAGAACCACCGTAGCACGGTGCCTCCCACTCCCACCTCCCGCAGTCGTCGCAGAAGGATACCATGGTCGATGGTATCGAAAGCCGCTGAGAGGTCAAGGAGGACCAGGATGGAGGGATGTCCTTCATCTCTGGCTCTCCAAAGATCATCCATCAATGCGACCAACGCGGTTTCTGTGCTGTAACCGGGTCTGAAGCCTGACTGGAAGGGTCTAGATAGTTTGCTTCCTCCAAGGACCGTTGGAGCTGGAAGGCCACCACCTTCTCAACAACCTTCCCCAAGAAGAGAATGCTTTTTAATCAGTCCAGACTCTCGTTGGCTGCAAGCCCAAAATAACAAAGGGATAAGCACTCTGGCAGCAAGTCCTACAAACCTAGGCCAATGCAAACAAGCTCTCACAGCAAACCAATTCTCCAAGTTGGCTTCTCTTAACCGTGAACGTTGACTTCTGCAAAAGGGTGTGGCACAAGCAGTCTCTTTTATAATCAGGAGAGGATCTTAATAAGCATCAGCTGAGCGTAATCATCTCGTATAATTGCGCAGCTGTTCTTGCCGCCGAGTAGCCCTTCGACGGCATGCATCCCGAAACAACTCACAAGTGTTTTCCGGATCACTCCCTCTGATCCAAGGCTCCGGTGCCACCTGGTGGCCAACCAGTCTTTCCTCGCCCTGCTCGGAGTCGGCACCCTGTCCAGAGTCCTCCACCTCCTCCAGGGCCGACTCATAAGACCCCTCGCTGTCGGAGTCTGGCGGCAGCTCCAATGGTTTCTGCTGGGCCACAACAGGAAACAATGTGTGAATGGATGGCAAATCATTTTGACAAGGTACCACATTGGCATTCTTTGATTATATGGCATCTTTTCTTGATCTAGCATGGCCCAGAAGTTTGAACCTATAGTATCCACTGGCCTCAGCTAGTAAATGGCCTGAGATTATGGCAGCTGGAGAAAGGCTGCTGTACAAGCTAAAAAGCAAGGGGTCCAGAATAGCCATAGAGGAATGTCACACCAAGCAAACCTGAAAACAATACTTCATTTTCAAGGGCAAAAAAAGAACAGATAAACACATTTTCAGAGATCCTGGACTCTATCCCCATCATCTACAGCCAGCACCGTCAGTGGGGAAAGCTACAATAAATCTTTCAATGACAATATAGACTCAGCAACAGAACTGCATGGGATCTGTTACCCTCTGCTCAAGGACATGCTTTCTGGATCTCTAATGTCTGGAAGATCAGGAAAACCATTTTTGGCATTTGGGCAGCCCTGTACTTTGGGTAAGAAATAAACACTCTGTTGAAATTACAGTGCAGCGTAAGAGGTTTATATAGAGCCCTTCCTTAAAGAAAAATGACTAGATACAATGCACAGCCATTAGAAATATCTTCCATGATTTCAAGACTATAGGCGTATATTTCCCCCAGCTAAGTCTCTTTCACCCCATCCATCTGTTCTTCTCAAGACATATCTGCATTACAATCAAACTGGTTCCATATTCGTTCTTTTTCCAAAAAAGCTACAGAACTGAACTTCCAGGAAAACCACACAATTGAAATTCAGCACAGGAACGAGTAGGTAGCACAGGTTTTGAACAGAGTTCTTGAGTCTCCACCCAATCTCCAATTCTCAGAATTATATTTAGGAGTGGGGGGGGGGGAGAAGAGCTGTGATAATTAAATGAGCATTGAACAGCATTCTGTAAACTGTTGTTTCTCTTCTTTTCCTACCCTATAATCTTTCTGCTTTAGCGAAAAAATAAAAACAACTAAAGAAAACTCCAGAAACATAGATGATGGAGTGACTGCTCTCAAGTCACAATGAATGGGAGCAGTGTCTGCAGCATGAAATCATAGCATCACAATCCAAGCCTATTTGAGTCTGAATAATCAGAATAATTGCAATGCTACAACTGCCATCCTGCCTGCTTTGGCCCTCCTATGGACATCACTGATTGGTGTCCGGGGTGGATGGGTGGCAGGATTCACATCACTGAGCACCTCCCAGGACCTGATCTATGGCAGAGGCTTATGGTCAGTTCCACTCTTATTGCTATAGGAGCAGAAGAAGCATCAATCTGACTTGCCTGGTTCTTTCTTTGCAGCAAAGAAAGTCGGGTGATCAGTGTAAGACTTTATCAGTTCCCAGACTGATAAAGATTTTGGAGGTTGCTGTAAGTTCTTCCACTACACGAAAGGACCAGCAAATTCACCGGTTCTCAGGCAAATGATATAGCAATAGCAATAGCAATAACAGTTAGACTTATATACCGCTTCATAGGGCTTTCAGCCCTCTCTAAGCGATTTACAGAGTCAGCATATTGCCCCACAGTCTGGGTCCTCATTTCACCCACCTCAGAAGGATGGAAGGCTGAGTCAACCTTGAGCCGGTGAGATTTGAACCGCCGAACTGCAGATAGCAGTCAGCTGAAGTGGCCTATAGTACTGCACTCTAACCACTGCGCCACCTCGGCTCTTATGACTCAATCAGTCAATTAATCAATGAATGAATCAATCAATGATGAATCAATCAATCAACCAATGAATCAATCAATCAATAGCAATAACACTGATACTTAGATTATATATACCGCTTCACAGCCCTCTCTAAGCGGTTTATAGAGTCAGCCTATTGCCCCCTACAATCTGGGTCATTTTACCGACCTCAGAAGGATGGAAAGCTGAGTCAACCTTGAGCCTGGTGAGATTCGATCTGCCAAATTACAGACAGTCAGCAGAATTAGTTTGCAGTACTGCGTTCTAACCATTGTCCCACCACGGCTCTTATGACTCAATCAGTCAATCAATCAATCAATCAATGAAAATCTGCATCTTAATGTATTGTGGCACTATATCAGAGGTGGGTTCCTACCAGTTTGCACCAGTTCGGTAGAACTGGTTCGTCAAATCTACCGAACCGGTTAGAAGAGTTCCACCAGTGGACCCGGAAAGCAGGCCACACCTACAGAAGAGGTTCCAAAAATTTTTGAAACCCACCACTGACACACCACACACACAAACACACCCCTACACACATAGACAGACTCACACAGAGAGAGAAAGAGAAAGAAAGGAAGAAAGAAAAAAAGAAAAAAAAAAAAGTGAGAGAGAGATGAAAGAAAAAAAAGAAAAGGGACAGAGAGACAAAAGGAAGGAGAGAGAGAGAGGAGAGAGAGAGAGAGAAAAAAAACACATGGCCGGAGAAAGCCACTCCCATCCGGTCACATGGGCAGCAAGCCACTCCCACAAAGGAGGCCACACCCACAGAGTAGGTTCAAAAAATTTTTGAAACCCATCACTGCACTAATGATTTTAGAAGAGAAAAGGATTTCTGATTATCCCTCCCCTCCCTTTCTTCTCAAGTAAATAGCAACTGACGAGGGGTAAACACACTCAGCCCATTGATTGAAGGCAAAACCATGGAACAGGGGCTGAAACCCTTTTAAATGTTTACTGACAACCTCCATCGCCATGGCTTATGATCTCGACTGCTGAAGCCCAACAACTTCTGCAAAGACTAACTCATCAGTCTATTCTGTCCTAGACAGAGGAGACAATATTCAAACAAGTCCTTTCTCTTTCAGGATAATTCCTGCAGCCGCAATTACTGCAATCTTTTTGGCTGTTTACTTTGATTTGGACCACATTGCTTGCAGCAGTGCCATAGCTGCTTTAAAAGGAGAGCTCCAGCTCCGGGGAGGAAAACACAATCCACAATCCACTCAAATACAAATACTGCATTTGGAAGAGGAAGCATGGATGAAATTCCTTGCAGTTCAAAAAAGGCACAATTTATATTTTTTTGCAACGTTGCAGGAGAAGTGCTCACACATCTTGATTCCAGGGGGGATTTCTTGGTTGCTGAGCACCCAGTGGAGGAACAATAAAAATGTCTTAGGCCAGCTTCAATACCAATCTTTATCGTTACAAAGAATCACCAAAACTTCCAGTCTGACTGGCTTCCTTTTGGTTACAAATCAATGTTCAATCTCTGTCCACCTTGAGGGTACAGCAGGAGGAGATCAAGTCAAAGGCAAGTTGGTAATTAGAAACTCTTTCCTTAATTTAGATGTTCGTCTCTTTCTACTTTGCAGACGTCAAAAAGGAGGGTGGGTTTTTGCAACGGACAGGAAACAAATATGACAACCAGCTGTAACATAAACACCATATATCCTTCCTCTCTGCATTCAAGGAGGATATATTTTGCTGGCACTGATTATAAATACGGATAGCATGATATTCATATAATCCCTAGGTACCAACTCATAGCACTTCCACTCCACTGGAAAGAAGATGCAGTAACCTTGCGTTGCAGACTCTCACACTACAGAGGTGGTAAGCAGAGAATGGGCTCAAATGGGAAAATTGGACTGACAGAATTCCCCATGTCCGGGATGGGGTGGAAGAAGGAGCTAGGGAAGATGATGTTTTTGATGCATTGAAAGTATGCCTGCCGGCCAGGCCTCTTCTTAAGAAAACCAAGAGAGTCAATAGCCCCATTCAATTTATTGCGGCAACATCACAAATAATGAAGATTGCAGCAATGGGTGTGAGTGTGTATGGATATGATTTGGTTTGTCAGTGTATGTTTCCCTTCTGCTGGATGCAGCACATCTCATATCCTTTCATAAAAAGGAACTTGCCTGCATCTGTACAGGAGAGAAATAACACCAGCCACAGTCATGGCATGACAACCACATTTTCATACCAGTTTGGCAACCACAAAGGGCTGCAGGAATACTTAGCTTTCAATGCCAGGTTAATCCACTAGAATCTGCTTGGATTAACCATCAGAAATCAAACTGCACTTGAAAGGTGTTTGAGTGAAGGCATCTTTTCATGACTGGGGATGATTCTGGGTTCTGCTGTGTTAATATAATTTAGCATGAGCTGTGTGCATCTATGACAAGGATATGAGATTTATGCTCTAGGACTGCTTATTTTGTGGCCTCCCATCCCAATGATCAAGCATTAGGTTTAGCGCTTCATGGGTTTAAGTTTGTATTAAACAAAGAAAAACAACAACACAAGTCTTACAAAAATACAGAAAATAAGCCAGAAAATCCTCTCTCTCTCTCACACACACACATACTTTTGCATCACTGCCCTGCCCTTCAAATACAAAATATGTTCCAATTTTCTTCAGTAGAAATATAGTAGAGGGCAAAGGAAAGAAAAAACGCAGGGAAGGTAGGGTGAATAAGGATCCTGAGAACAATAGCTGTGCTTTTGGGGATAAAAGCCCCACGCCTATGTGGCTGTTCCTTAGAGGAATTAGGGCCTGCTGAAATTTCTGAACCCAGGGGGAGATCTGAATAAAAGTCCCCAGAGTTTTATTCCTCCTCTCCCATCAGACACCAAGGCAGAGCTAGAAATGAAAATAAATTAGGCAAATGCTCTCAATTCATCTCATGTTTACTGGCTGAGGAATGTGGATTTTTTTGAGACTGAGTTTGTACTGCAAAATGCTTGTTTTAATATTAAACATAAATGAAATTGCTTAGAAATTTAAGATTAATCCATTGGCTTTTTTTGCAAAAAACAAAAAAACAAAAAAACCATTGGTATCTGCTATCCTTTAAAGATTATCCCTGCTGAGGACAATACTTGTAAAATATCCATATCAGCATCATCACAACTTTAGGATAGAAGAGCATGAATTTGGAAACCTAATAGTTTTCCTACAGAGTTCTGTCTTCATTTCTCTTTCTGTCCTCAGCTCTCTTTTGGATATATTCTAGAGTGTACGTACCATGGGGCAGAGATCTATTTCCTCCTTCTTTATAAAATGTTAAAAGTTCAAAAAACAACAAACAAACAAGCCCTGCTGAGTTCTACTGCTAAGCAAATGGCTAGAAGACTGCAGCATTACTCATTTGTGGTAGCAGAAAAAATACATAAATAAATCTATATTGAAGAAAACATTTACTACAATAAATCTCATTCTTGTCATGGCAATAGAAGGCTCTTCTGTTGGCAAATCTGCCCATTTCTCAAGCCTTCACTGCTTGTCACCTGCTCTTCCATCCCAGGACTCTGGATCTCTTCCAAAACCATCAGAATCACACCCTTCTCAAAGGCAAAGGAGTTAGGCAGCTATCATTCCTTCTTCAAAACCATGGACACAACTAAAGAGATAATACAGATTGAGTTACCGTTTCAGTATGAGCCGTGTTTCCCCAACACATGAAGGGACTGCTGAAAAGCCATCCATTTGGCTGACTTCACTAAAACCTTCTAAATTATTATTTTAAAAACCCTAACAGTTGGATTCCCCTTAATGAATTAAGCCAAAACCAAACACACTATGGCTTTGTGTGATTATAGACTGCAGCTGCAAAGCCTTCCAAATGGGTGTTTCTTGCGTAGCAAACCAGCATGAGCAAAAACCCCTCCTTTCCTGAAACATTAAATAGCTGCATCCAGAATGCCTTCATGTGTGTGTTCATGCAAAAAAAACAGCACACTCCTGCCGAGACTGTGAGTGAGGGGAATTGAACACGTGGAGAGCTGGGAAGTACTTTGAAACAGGATTCTGGAGGAAGTGGTTGCCTTCTGGGCTTCAATGACAAGGAGCTTTGTTTGTACCATTGCACACAGATGCCAAAATTATTATTATTATTATTAGTAGTAGTAGTAGTAGTAATAATAATAATATTATTTCACATTTACTATATATGGATGATTTGAAACTCTATGTAAAGTCAGAAATAGAAATCCGATCATTGACAAACACAGTCCAAGTATTCAGCACCGATATTTCAATGCAGTTTGGCATGGAAAAATGCGCCACTGTATCCATAAAAAGGGGCAAAATCACTGCATGTGAGGGAATTGAAATGCCCAATGGCCAACTAATTAAATGCAACGAAAATGAAGCCTACAAATATTTAGGCATTCTGCAGTTGGATAACATCAAGCACGGAGAAGTAAAAACTATTATCAGGCAAGAGTACACCAACAGAGTTAGGAAAATTTTGAAATCTAAATTGAATGGTGGAAAACAATCAAGGCCATAAATACCTGGGCAATACCAGTTATAAGATACACAGCTGGTATAGTTAACTGGACACAAGCTGATTTTGAAATTTTGGACCGAAAAATCAGGAAACTAATGACAATCCACTACAGTTTACATCCACGTGGTGATACTGATAGACTATATCTGCCCCGAAAATCAGGTGGCATAGAATTATTACAAGTGAAGCAAACAGTTTAAGAAGAAAAACATGAACTGGCTGATTATTTAAAGAAAGCCAAGAACATCTATTAATCGAAGTAAAGAACAAAAATCTACTGAAGGCCCAACAGACGAAACAAGAATACAGAAAAGATGTGATAAAATCAAGAATGGAGAGTTGGCAGAACAAAGCACTGCATGGCCAATTTCTCGAAAAATAAAAGATAAAGTGGACAGTGAACAAACTTGGTTATGGTTAACAACAGGTACATTAAAGAAAGAACCAGAGTCACTAATCCTGGCTGCGCAAGAACAAGCTATCCGCACAAATGCCATTAAGGCCAAATCGAAAAATCCTCTGATGATGCCAAATGCAGACTTTGCAAAGAAGCTGATGAAACTGTTGATCACAAACTCAGCTGCTGTAAAAAAACGCACAGACTGATTATAAATTGCGGCACAATTCAGTAGCGCAAATGATCCATTGGAATTTGTGCAAAAATTTTAATATTAAAACAGCAACAAACTGGTGGGAACATCAGCCTGAAAAAGTCACCGAAAATCAGATGGTCAAGATCTTGTGGGATTTCCATATACAAACGGACAAAATACTGGCGCATATACACCAGACATCACACTGGTTGAGAAAAACAAGGTTACAATCATAAACATTGCAATACCAGATGATAGCAGGGTCGCCGAGAAGGAACATGAAAAATAGCAAAATACCAGGACTTAAAAATTGAAATTCAACGACTATGGCACAAACCAGCAGTGGTAATTCCAGTGGTAATTGGCACACTGGGTGCTATTCCAAAAGCACTGGAATTATATTTAAAACAGTTAAAATTGACAAAATCACCATCAGTCAAATGCAAAGGCTGCACTGCTTGGATCTGCATGCATATTACGAAAATACGTTACGACGTCCTAGGCCCCTGGGTGGGGCCCGACTAGTAACCAATGCCAAATCCGGCGAAACAACTGGCCGCTGTGATACAATTGTATAATAATAATATTTCGCATTTACTATATATGGATGATTTGAAACTCTATGTAAAGTCAGAAAGAAATCCAATCATTGACAAACACAGTCCGAGTATTCAGCACCGATATTTCAATGCAGTTTGGCATGGAAAAATGCGCCACTGTATCCATAAAAAGGGGCAAAATCACTGCATGTGAGGGAATTGAAATGCCCAATGGCCAACTAATTAAATGCAACAAAAATGAAGCCTACAAATACTTAGGCATTCTGCAGTTGGATAACATCAAGCACGGAGAAGTAAAAACTATTATCAGGCAAGTACACCAACAGAGTTAGGAAAATTTTGAAATCTAAATTGAATGGTGGAATACAATCAAGGCCATAAACCTGGGCAATACCAGTTATAAGATACACAGCTGGTATAGTTAACTGGACACAAGCTGATTTTGAAATTTTGGACTGAAAAACCAGGAAACTAATGACAATCCACTACAGTTTACATCCACGTGGTGATACTGATAGACTATATCTGCCCTGAAAATCAGGTGGCATAGAATTATTACAAGTGAAGCAAACAGTTTAAGAAGAAAAACATGAACTGGCTGATTATTTAAAAGAAAGCCAAGAACATCTATTAATCGAAGTAAAGAACAAAAATCTACTGAAGGCCCAACAGACGAAACAAGAATACAGAAAAGATGTGATAAAATAAAATGGAGAGTTGGCAGAACAAAGCACTGCATGGCCAATTTCTCGAAAAAATAAAAGATAAAGTGGACAGTGAACAAACTTGGTTATGGTTAACAACAGGTACATTAAAGAAAGAACCAGAGTCACTAATCCTGGCTGCGCAAACAAGCTATCCCACAAATGCCATTAAGGCCAAAATCGAAAAATCCTCTGATGATGCCAAATGCAGACTTTGCAAAGAAGCTGATGAAACTGTTGATCACATACTCAGCTGCTGTAAAAAAATCGCGCAGACTGATTATAAATTGCTGCACAATTCAGTAGCACAAATGATCCATGGGATTTGTGCAAAATTATAATATTAAAACAGCAACAAACTGGTGGGAACATCAGCCTGAAAAAGTCACCGAAAATCAGATGGTCAAGATCTTGTGGGATTTTCGCATACAAACGGACAAAATACTGGCGCATAATACACCAGACAACACACTGGTTGAGAAAAACAAGGTCACAATCATAGACATTGCAATACCAGGTGATAGTAGGGTCTGAGAAGGAACGTGAAAAAATCGCAAAATACCAGGACTTAAAAATCGAAATTCAACGACTATGGCACAAACCAGCAGTGGTAATTCCAGTGGTAATCGGCACACTGGGTGCTATTCCAAAAGCACTGGAATTACATTTAAAACAGTTAAAAATTGACAAAATCACCATCAGTCAAATGCAAAATGCCGCACTGCTTGGATCTGCACGCATGTTACGAAAATACGCTACGACGTCCTAGGCCCCTGGGTGGGGCCCGACTAGTAACCAATGCCAAATTGGTGAAACAACTGGCTGCTGTGATACAATTGTATAATAATAATAATAATAATAATCATCATATCATCATCATCATCATCATCATCACCACCACCACTACCACCCAGAACAACATTCCCCAACTGGTGCCCTCTCAGTGTACTGGGCTGCAGTCTCACTCCTTAGCCTGCAGCCGTAGGCTGTAGTGGCTGGCTGAAGTGGGAATAATCTTCCTACAAAGGTGGAGTGCACCGACTGGGGATCTCAAATGCATCAAAGGTCTCCTGAGCCAAGCAAATGATCGATCTCAGGGTGTTTTAAGTTTGCAAAACCCTTTTTCAAGAGAAAAATGCTTGCCAAAGCAAGTAGATGAGAACTGACTGCATTGAATACAAGGAAATTTCTGTAGCAAGTTTTGAATGGGGGGAATGAAGATATTGGCTGCACTTCTATTTCCCTTGGATGATATCCCACATTAGTTTCCCAGCCACTGCTGTCTATCCACCTACTTGAAAAGCATCGCCTGAAGTTAGTATGGCCTGTCCAGTCTGGCCAAGGGGAAGCTCTTCAAAAGCCACAATAAAAGGGGCCTCTTTTCATAGAAACGGATTTTGTTCTGTCCGCTGGATTTCCAATTCAGCATGCAACAAAATGAACAATTTGCAAATTTTCACTCTCAACTGTAGTTGAGGAAGAACCCTTTGTATACGCTCCTACTCTAAGCACAAGGTGTTCCTAATGGCATGAGTGTAACAATGATTTGGAGATCTTGGTGCCAAAGTCTAAAGTGGCTCAAAGAAAGCTATGGATTAGGAACGTCAGAATAAAAGGCTACACTAAGGCTACAGTTCTATTCACCCTCACTACCTAAAACAGAGTTGGAGATCAGTGGTTCAGTTTACATGCCATGCAATGCCATTATTTGCTTAATCATGGTTTATTAAACAAATCACAATTGATGGATTTGCACCATGCTAAGCCACAAAGAAGCAACCATAATATGGCTTAGCTAAAATTCAATGTATGGGTTGTAAACCACGTGTTTTTGATTTAGTGTGCTAGGCAAACAAAGCCAATGCTTGGACCAATAAATCACTAGGCACTGAAACAGCAAAATTCATTCCAGCAGTAGAATGAGAATAATCCTATGAGAGAAGAAGGAGGGGCTCTGCAGATTGGGCAAAACATGGAGGCCTCCTTAGGCCAAACCTGGCTCCATCTCAGAGATAAAGTCCATGTTCTACTGCAAGTGAGAAATCTCTGCTGAAGGAATCTCAAAGAAACCCTGAAAATTCAGGATCAGCATGAATTATTGGTTTGGCTTTTGGCAAGGCAGCTACTTATGTAGAAATTGGGAGCCCTCCACAGCCTGGCAGTCAACTGAAACAGCATTTACAGAACGATGGGGTTAGTGATTCAGCAACCACTGGTCCTCTGGTTAGCCAAAGGCCAGTAGAAAGCAAATTAAACTCTGTTTTCTGGTCATGTTGGCAACCGCCAGCCTTCATTTCACTCCCAACCTCAAAGTCCTGATATTTACTTACATTTACCCCACATACTTATGATTCTGCTTTTCCATCCACTAACCTTATCATCTCGCCTACATATTAAGTCTATTCAGTGGCAGCTCCTTACTACGAAATTCTGTCTTTCTAAACAGAAGGTGCCAAGGTTTCTTCAACCCTATGCAGGGCAATATATGTGTCATAATTCTGTGGAGGTACAATGAGGTTCTTGCAGAGGAGGTTCCTGAGAATTTCAGTTTTCATTATAAAAGAGGCAAGTTCCTAATCGTTATGGTTATAAGCCTGGTAATCTCAGGAGTCATGGTGAAAGAGCCATAAGCAACAGCAAAATCATGTCAAGTAAAAATCACCAGCTTTGGTGCAAATATTGCATTTCTTTAATATATATATATATATATACACATATATATACATATATACATATATATATATATATATATATATATATATATATATATATATATATATATCACACATAAGGTGGGTTCCTACCAGTTCACCTATTCGGTAGAACCGGTTCGTCAAATCTAACGAACCGGTTAGAAGAGATTCCACCAGTGGACCCGAAAGCAGGCCACCTACAGAAGAGGTTCCAAATTTTTGAAACCACCCACTGGTCCTTGGATATGATTATTCTACACTATCATACTCATATTTAATAAAACTCAGTGCCTCTGTGAAAGGTAAGGATGACTACTACGTTTGTGGTGGCAATCAGAACATTCCGGTGTTTAAGTTATTTTAACGCAAACCAAAGTGCCTTTTGAAAACAAGTTACATCCTATTCTTATGCATACCAGTGCTGTGTGTGAGGTAATTTAAGGTGGTTCCTGACAAGTGTCGTCGCCATCTTCATATCCGGTCACATGGGCAGCAAGCCACTCCCATCCAGTCACATGGCGGCAAGCCACTCCCACAAAGGAGGCCACACCCACAGAGTAGGTTGAACAAATTTTGAAACCCACCACTGATCACACAACTGCACTTCGTTCTGCAGCTTTGGGGTTCTTTGTATCCATGTCTGCCCTCAACAGATGCAAATGGCTGTAGCTACTGAATACTGAGAAAACAGAACCTCAGAAACAGTCTAGTCAGTGCTCTCACATGCCCAGTTACAAGGGTTGAAGGTGGCAAGACAAAAGTTGTATATCAAGAACCCCATGGATGTTCCGTCAGCATCCAAGTATGAGAATAGGCAACATCAATTCCATCCCATTGATAGGGGTGGAAATAGACAGAGGGCCTAAACGCTGGAACTAAGCTAGAAATAGGGCTAGATTCCTAGATTCTGCAGTAGCTGTTCTTCACATTTAAAAAAAAGGTTTTTTTGCATCTACAATAAAAACTGATCTGAGCCTCCTCCTCAAATTGTTTGCTCACTGTATTGGCATTCCTAGAGAGAGATTTATTCCATGCCTAGCTGAAGCTTTGACATGAGCACTTGAAATAGGTTTAATGGATGAGACAAAAAATACTCCATTTCAAAACTAATTTATACATTTCATTCCTGCAAGGTGTCCCAGATCTAAAACTGGAAATCTTAAACAATGTTTTAATGCTTAAGTGCAGGCTGATCTTGGACCAATGAGGAATTCACAAGGTTTTAATCTAATGCTGCCAATTTGAGGGCAGGGCAGCTGGCTTTTCCTTACCTTTTTAAGATGCCTTGTGCACTATTTCATAACTGCAATTGAATTCAGGCTTTCCAAAATCCAAGCATCTACCATCTTTTTAACCTCACCAGTATTTGCTTCTGAATTTTAAGTTTAAAAAATGTGAAAAGAGAACCAGAGCCAATCACCCCCTTCCACCGAACTGAAGCAAGGAAAGAATCTACAATCGCTTGAGTGTGAATGATTTTGAAATAACCCACCCGTTCCCTTTTTGAGGTAGAGATAGCCATAGCAATAGCAGTTAGACTTATATACCGCTTCATAGGGCTTTCAGCCCTCTCTAAGCGGTTTACAGAGTCAGCATATTGCCCCCAACAACAATCCGGGTCCTCATTTTACCCACCTTGGAAGGATGGAAGGCTGAGCCAACCCTGAGCCGGTGAATTTGAACAGCCGAACTGCAGACCTGCAGTCAGCTGAAGTAGCCTGCAGTGCTGCATTTAACCACTGCGCCACCTCGGCTCTGGTCATATCAGTAGAGAGCTGGTCATATCAGTGGAGCTCAATGGGAAAGCAGCCAGTAGCTCTTCTTCATCCTCCTAATAATTCTTTACCCCTTAATTTAGCCCCCTTCCCTCATTTTCCAGCCAAATTTCCATCCACAAAGGGTCCATTCCTGCAGGCCACGATTTAACAGAATTAGTTTCAGTGGCAGGCAGTTCTCTCCTCTCTCTGTGGTCCTACTATAATAATTCAATCCTACGTAGGCTCCTTCACTGCCTGGAAATTTATTTATTTCTTTCCCCTCCCTTTGGTTACACATTAAGTGACTTAGCCCATAAAGAGAAATTACTCAGCAACAACAATAAGAGCCCAGAATTGCTGATCTGGCTGCATCCAGGCTGGGAAACCCAGCACTGGCATTGCCCCTGCAGAAGTGGACAAATAGCCAAAGATGCCTTTGAAAACACCTGGGGGTGGTGGGAAGAGTGAGGGGAAGGGGACATTTGAACTAAATTAAACAATCTTCTTTTTTGATGCTAAGATAAAACTATGTCGAATAGAAAGAGCAGACGGATGTACCTTGAGCCTTTCTCTGGGTTCATCTTGGTGCCACCCATTCTGTGGCAAGGCACCCCCCCCCCCACTTATACAAGAGGCTGCAAGCACCCCAGGGCTATTTTTAATTTGGGCTTTTCTGCATGAAGGATGGTGTCCTGTTAGCTGAGTATGCGGGAAGATTGAGGGCTAGGAAACCGAGGGGAAGGAAAGCTGTCAGGAAATTGCTGTTAAGAATCAAGAAGTCCATGGGCAGAACATTGGCGGAAAAGAGACAAACTGTACTGGGAACAGAAAGAAGAAGGGACAGGGGAGGGGAGGAAAAACATGGCAGAAAGGGAAGAATGTACACCTATTCTTCCTCAGGGGCAAGACAAGCTAGATGCTCTTGGCAGACTGGCACAGAAAGAATACTGAATAACCAAGGACATTATTTTATCCTATTGTCCAGAGGTCAGGTTGGAGAATGGAGAGCTGGAGAAAAAGCTTCAACCCAGGCCCTGGGGACAAAAATGGCAGCAAGCAACAGCAAGAGTACTCTGGAGACTGTGATCCAGCCAGCCTCCCTCCAATCAGCCTAACTCCAAATGCGTTAAGACTACCATCCCCGTCCTTCCAGGCAATGCATGGCCTTGCTAGGGAGGCCCCTGAACTGCCCTTATTAGAGCCTGAGGGGTCTCCTGCACTTTCAAAAACTGCAAAAAAAAAAGTCTATGAGGTGGTAACAGCAGCAATTCTGACCTAGCAAGGCAACCTAGAGAGAGTCAATGTCACAGATGGATCTAAATTAAGTGTTGCAATAAGCTTGATGGCTTGATATCAGAGGTAGGTTCCTACCAGTTCGCACCTATTCGGTAGAACCGGTTTCGTCAAATCTAACGAACCGGTTAGAAGAGGTTCCACCAGTGGACCCGGAAAGCAGGCCACACCTACAGAAGAGGTTCCAAAATTGTTTGAAACCCACCACTGGTCTCTGGATATGATTACTGTATATACTCGAGTATAAGCCTAGTTTTTCAGCCCACTTTTTGGGCTGAAAAAAAGCCCGCCTCGGCTTATACTCGAGTCAGTGAAAAATGTGCCCGAAATGGAGGAGAAAAAGGGGCGGGGCCATGCCGCTGGGTGACACTCGTGAATGGCCCAGTGCCCCTGTGAGTTTCCCCTCCCTCTGTGTCAGTTTGCCGCGCAGCGCGCACCGCACCATCCCCCCTCCTCACGTTCTAATGTAATGCAGGGCTGTCTTACGATTCCCCTTCCTCCCCCTCCTGCCGCTCTGCAACGATGTCCCACCTCCTCCTTGTTATGGCAAGCACCACATAGCGATGTCCCACCTCCTCTGGTAACAGTGATCCAATGATAGGAATCACTGTGCCGTGTGTCATAGGAGGCGGGACATCGCTCCCAGCGCTGCACGGGACATCATCATCACAGCGGGACATCAGCATCATGAGGTGAGTGAAGTATTTCATTGAATACACCGCTAGTTTACTGTTTTTCTTTGAAATAAATATTCAAAAACATTATTGGTATCTATTTTTATTTTGAAATTTACCGGTAGCTGCTGCATTTCCCACCCTAGGCTTATACTCGAGTCAATAACGTTTCCAGTTTTTTGTGGTAAAATTAGGTGCCTCGCTTATATTCGGGTCGGCCTATACTCGAGTATATACGTTATTCTACACTATCATGCTCCTATTTATAAAACTCAGTGCCTCTGTGAAAGGTAAGGATGACTACTGCGTTTGTGGCGCAATCAGAACATTGCGTGTGTTGAGTTGTTTTAAGGCAAAACCAAAGATGCCTTTTAAAAAAACAACTTACATCCTATTCTTATGCCTGCCAGTGCTGTGTGTGAGGTAATTTAAGGTGGTTCTGACAAGTGTCGTCGGCATCTTCATATCCGGGTCACATGGACGGCAAGCCACTCCCATCCGGTCACATGGGCGGCAAGCCACTCCCACAAAGGAGGCCACACCCACAGAGTAGGTTCGAACAAGTTTTGAAACCCACCACTGCTTGATATGATTCACTGGATCCATTAAGCATCCTGAAAAGTAATTCACTCTATTCCCATTTACAGGTGGAGAATAGAAATGACAAGATAGGGCCTTGTTCGTTTTTGCCCCCCAAATGGGTCTCTCCAGCTACCTCAGGAGCTCAGTTCCACAATATTCCTGCCTGGGTGACTAAACTCCTGGGCCAAAGACCTCCTGAGGAATGGCTAGCGTGACCTAATATTACACACTAGCCCACACCAGAGCCACCAAGGTAGACCCACGGCAAGATGAGCAGAAAATAAATTTAATAATAAAAAATGTAAATTCCTTCTAGAAAACACACCCAAGCTAATATTTGGCAACAGTGAGCATTCTTGATTTGTTATTTATATGACAAACCCCCCCCAGTGGTGGGTTTCAAAAATTGTTGGAACCTACTCTGTGGTGTGGCCTCCTTTGTGGGAGTGGCTTGCCACCCATGTGACCGGTTATAAAATTATGAATTAGTACTTAGGTCGGTCCAAGTAGCTATTCAGAAACGCTGGCATTGAAGCATGCAAGTCTTAAAGCTGTCAAGTTACAAGATCCTTGCACCCCTAACCCTTTAGAAAAAAAAACTAGGGTTCTTCAAACCTGACAGCTTTAAGACTTATGGACTTCAACTCCCAGAATTCCTCCTCCAGTCACATTGGCTCAGGAACTCTGGCATTAAAGCATGCAAGTCTTAAAGCTATCAAGTTACAAGACCCTTGCCAGTGGTGGGTTTCAAAAAACTTTGGAACCTCTTCTGTAGGTGTGGCCTGCTTTCCGGTCCACTGGTGGAACCTCTTCTAACCGGTTCGGTAGATTTGACGAACCGGTTCTACCGAATAGGTGCGAACTGGTAGGAACCCACCTCTGCCCACCCCCCTAGAAAAATAAATTCTATCCAAACTCCTACCATCCTTGGGGCTCTCAGCAAAGAGCTTTTCCCACCCAGGAAAGCAGGAGTCCTAGAATCTCACGGGGTGGGAGGAAAAAGCTGTGCCTCTGCCAAGCTGAAAAGAGCTGCAGAGCCACTGGGATCACTCTGGTGATTAACGGTGAGCCTGGCTTAATATTCTGCTGCTTAAAGTATCAAAGGCTGGTCCATGCGTACCGGCAGAAAAGGAAAGAGCTGTGTCGAGGGCTGCAAGGGAGTACTCCATGAGGAGAAGAGGGACTTTATTCTGGGCAGAGATGGTTACCAAATAGGATGCCAGGAGATCTCACGTCCTGGCCCAGTTCCTGAGGGGAGAGCAGCTCAGATGCCTCGGTGCTCCTTTATGTGGAAACCGAGGCTTTCACTGACGTCTTCAGGGCTGGGAACTGGGAGGGGGGTATGCCTGCCGACAGCGGGTGTCTCTCTGGCACAAGTGCGAGCAAGTTATTAAAACTTAATTGAGCAGGATGGGAACAGGGCAGATAATTAAGCTCCCCAATAATGGAACCATCAGATTTCAGGAGAGAAGGGTGGGATGAGAAGCAGGGCTTTGCGGCCTGGTTGAGAATAGGAAAGGAGTTGGGAATTATGGCTGGGATTTATTGGGAAGGGTAATTCTCAACAGAGCCTAGTAGAGACTGGGAAGGAAGGGAGCCAAGAGTTCTTGCTAGCTCAGCTGCTGACACTGGGGAAATGTTATAGCAACCAGTGGACTCTCATTAAGTTTAGACACAGCAGAGAAAGCGGATTCTTTTCATTCAAACTAGTCATCACCTGTTCGTAGCTCCTCTCTTCCTTCTCCTCTTTGCCAGACTACCAACGGTCCTGAACCTAAAGGATAGGCCTTCAGTCCCAAACTGGCCCACTTCCAACATATACTAAATGGATGCTCCATTTGCCCTGGTCTGGAGACACAATCTACCCTTTCATGATTCAAAAACTGTCAGGAAATTGCCATATGGATACATTCTGAGGTGGGGAAGAGCATGCACCACAGCTTCCTTTTACCATAATAATTTCTTCTATCCTAAAACCCTGTTGTGTTTCTGGCCAACCCATCATTGCACTGAACTACCAGCCCCACATTCAGAGTATGGAAAAATGAAAGCGATCTTTAACAAATCCATCCCCCGGATTTTCAGCTTCAGCAACACCAATTCCATTTGGTAAGATAATAATTTTCTGATCTCTGAGAAGTGGATCATTTCCTTCCTTTCTTCCTCCTTCCATCCCTCTCTTATTCCCTTCATCAGAATCAAGGCAAATATGCCTAGTAAATGACACTAATTCCTTATCTAGCCTTTTTTCTTTCTCCTGGCTGTTTATTTTCAACCAGAGTCCTAGTATCTGATTCAAGAGCAGCACTTACATTTTGGTCTCTCTCTCTCTCTCTAGTCAAAATCTCTTTCTCTTATCCTTTGCTGGTGGAGATTCATAGGCAAATGTCAAGAGGATTTAGGATATTTGGTCAGACAGACTGAGAATGGCTTCCAGGGAGGCTTGAAGCCTGAGAGCCCTCTTGGAAATTAGTAGTTGGTCAAAGGATTATTCTGGACAACTTTGAAAATACTCCCAGTATATCTGACCAGGTTCTCCAAATCTCCTTGACGTTTGCCTGTGGCTCTCCAGGACTCACTCCTTTCTAACTGCCCTTTCTCTTATCCCTGGACCAACTCCATAGAACTGTTGTTAGGGCAAAATGGAGGTAATTCCAGATGTTACTACCCTTGGAGAATCTTACAGGGAGAATGAGAATTAAAAATAAAACTAGTCTCGCACAGTCTCAACTCACATTCATAAGTTTTCCCAGATGAAAGCCGATGGATTATAAAAACTCCCCGACTTTGATGCTACACTGAATTCTTGTGGCAGCCTGAATGCTCCCAGTAAGGATAAAACAAAACAGGTACAAAAATAGATGCCAGAAGTAATGATTCATTGGAATACAGGAAAGCCTTTGTTAATAATAAACCTAGTAGCATCGCTTCGCCTTAGGTTTCCTGCAGACTTCCAAAAAGCCCTTGATCTACACCACCCTGAATCTTTCAAAATAGCCACCAACATCTTGCTATTGCTCACAGAACCCCCTTTAATTCTCTTTTACTGGTGATGCCTCAATTTCTCTTACATTGTAAATAAACCTTTGAGAGAAGGAACTTGTCTTTTCTAATGGTAATTATATAAGATACATCAATAATGACATGATTTTAACAACTTAGTAATAATTTGATTTAACCTCTTAATTCTAAAAATGATCATACGGTACTAACCCCATCGTGGAATGTGAACCGGTGGAAAGCCCAGAAATGAACTGGAACTAAAATTTTATAGAGACCTCGAGACACTAGATCTTCTTATCCTGTTCTAATGTAACACACGGCACCCCAGTTGAATACAGAGGAAAAAAGAATCAATCAGGTTGATTGAGGAAAATAAATCTCTGAAGCCAGCTGACATTCTGAAACACCAGGTCCCCAGTCCCAATGTTAAAAATCCAGCCGGCAAGTATGCATGCATAAGCGCACCCAAAATCACTTTTTTTATTTCCGGAAAGTGCGTATAGTTCTAGAATGCATACATATCCCCCCAAATGTGGTAGTTTAAAAAGGAAGATCGGTGCTTTTGCACAGCAGCCAGAGCTATGATTACAAGTCAGCGCATTGTGTATAGAATAGTGAAATGGAGGAAATGCTATATTTGAAAGAATAGGCTAAAGTTTTCATCCATAACAGATACAAAAATGGTGCTTCTAATTTTTGAGGGAAAAGATCCACATATTTATACATCTTTCCTTATCCCTTCCTTCCTTCTTTCCTTCCTCCCTTCCCTCCCTCCTTCTCCCATTGCCCTTTTAATTTGCAACTCCCACTTATTTGACCTCAATAGGCCCTATCTCAATTTCTCTTGGTTCTCATAACGGGTGCCGTCCTCCTCACCTTTCCCCAAGAAAAAGACACTTTTTTTTGGCAGTATCTCCTTGAAGATAATGCCGCATTGATCTCAGGATCATCTAAAGGTGAGGACGCAGGTTCTCTCTTTCATTTGGCAGAGCCACCTTTTTGCCACCACTTTATAAGAGTGTCTGGGGGAAGAGCTATCTGGACCCATTGGTAGATGACATAACTTCCAAACTAACGTAGTGACCTGCATGGACTTAATGCTTACCCATCTCCTAATGATTTGGCTCTTATCTCTACTCTGGGAACTGACCAGCTCTTATTCCCACAGCTCATTATCTGACGACAGCCTGGACTTGGATACATTAATTACAAGAAAGTCCAGTTGCCTTTAGATATCAACCTGGTATCAGCTTCCAAAAGAAGTGTAATTGGAGGTTTTTTTTCCTATTTGAGCAGGGAGAAGAATGAGATAAATAGCGTAGAGCTGAGACCTTACGGCCATGTCTGAAAGTGGGAACTCACCCAAGTGTGGTCATGGTGACAATAGTGTACCAGAAGGCAGCAGGGATGCTGGTGAAGTTGGTCTCCGTTGTGCTCTTCTCAGCATAGAACATAACAGTAGCAAAGATGATGATAGCCATGGTGAGGGAGAAGAGAAGGAAGCCCAACTCAGAGGCACAGCTCTTAAGAGTATAGCCCAGGATCCTTAGGCCCTGTGAGTGACGTGAGAACTTGAAGATGCGGAAGACACGGAAGACTCTCAGGGTCACAAAGGCCCCAGAGACGTTTTCATTTTCTGGCATCACCAGCCCAATATAATAAGGCATGATGGCCACAACATCAATGATACTCATCACACTTTTCATGAACTTAAATCGACTTGGGGCAGCAAAAAGCCGCATGAAATACTCAAAGGTGAAGATGAGGACACAAGCTGTGTCCATGCAGAAGAAAGCTTTGGGGAAACGATCTCCACAGGACATGCTTCTCTTCTGCCCAGGAGGTGGCCGGCATGGGATTGTCTCCACCACATTGGCAATAACTGAAACGGCAATGAAGAAACCAGTCACATAGTAGAAGACCAAAGCCATGGTACTGGTGTGGGGGTTCTCAAACGCTCTCCAGAGCTGTTGGCGGAATGTGCTATCTGGCGGCAAGCCAGTGTCCGTGGCATTCTCAGCTTCTTCATCTTCAGCCAGGCGCTCCGCGTTCTCCTTCTTACGATCTCGGTATTCCTCCAAGCAGCAGTCACCAATGAGCTCTGGGATGATTCCATAAAAGGACAGCTCTTCATCAAAGGCCTGTATGCACTCCTGGCGGGGGTAATGGAGCCTGCCAGTACGATAGAAGTTGAGAATGTGCCGAAACATCTCTGGGTCACGATCAAAGAAATATTCCTTGCTGTCTTCGTCAAAAAAGAATTCCTTCTCGGAACTGCCTAACAAAGTATCTGGATAACGTCAAGGGTATTCTTCCATGTTTGGAAACGTTTTCCACTAACGTTGACCATTAGCATTTCATCATGGCGGTGTTTATTGTCCAGAGGAGGTTTGGGCATAGGCTTTTTGGCCAGTGGGAGCCAGCCCACAGCTGCTGCCCGGGCAAAGGGCAGCCAGGTTGCCACTCCTGCAGCCATACTGTATAAGCTGTATCACCATCAAAACCTCTATGGCGCTGAGACTCTTGGTTAAATAGGGGCTGTCGAGTAGAAAGACGCCTGAAAGAATTCCCCAGCTAGTTACTTTGGTCAGTTGCAACCATAAGTCAACGACTTAGAGGGTCTCAGTAGGAATGTAGCCATCTGGATTAGTTCTGTCTAAAATATCCAAGCACAACAAAGTATCCCAAAAAATGATGCTTTTTCCTCCTGTGCGAAAATATCCAAGCTGTTTCAGTGGTTGTTAACAAATCTGGATGCATTGGAGAACTTGCTGCCAAACAGCATTCCAGCTCTGTATTCAGATCAAGATGCTCTGTTATCAATAATGGTGGAATCAGAAAGTGATAATGCAGCTGACAGGGGTCTTCTCCATAGTTTGTGCCTGGTGATAGATTAATTAGACCATTTGGCCCTGTGCAGATTGAACATAATGGACACTCCTCTCTGGAAACCTGCAATGAATTAGATTGTTCTTCTGTCCTTTTGTCTTTTGATCCTTTCTTCCTGTTGGCAGAGAAAATGGATGGCAGGATACCAACATGGGATGGGGAGGTAGGAGCAAGGGGCTCAGTTGATATCTTCACCTTTAGGGAGGACACACATTGCTATAGAAGGTGCCGGGGGGGGGGGGAGAGAGAGAGAGAGAGAGAGAAATAAAAAACAACAAACTATGAGAAAGAAATAACTGCATGCAATTAGATTATGGCATTTGCAGTGAATGCAGCAGTTCTTAAGTTATTGAACTAGTCCTGCTTCGAAAACTAGAACCCCAAAATACTACATGAGAAATATGGTTTAATTAAGTGCTAATCCTAAGAGGCACTGGTTTGGGATCCAGTCTTTTGACTGGGTTTTTGGAAGAGAAACCAAGAAGCCGGTCAAGGGAATGAGATCCACAATTGCACACCATGGAAACCAGCCTTTAGGTAACTATGTAAATCCTTCTCCTGAGCTAGAATAACATCTAGGAATCTAGAGCTCAAATGACTAGAGGAGCCAACAGGACTTATTTCATATTGTAAGAGTCAAAAGGCAGAAAAGTAGGATGTCTCTTCATAATGCTGTGTCCAAGATGTGGCATGAGGGTGCTTTGTCAAAGATTTGGCAGAGGCAAGGGAACACTTGTCATCTCTCTGTACCTACTAGGGTGTGAAAACTGCTGTTTCTCAGGGGCAAGCTAGCAACAGCCCCAGAGAAGGGAGGATTGGGGGGAGAAAAGAGCATTTCTCAGGGAACACCCGCAGGATCCAAACAAACTTTCCCATTTAGTTGTGCCAAGAGTTCCCACCTCTAACTGGAAGCTAGACTCAAACTACAACATGCGTCTACATCTTTATAAACAGTTTGAATTAAAAAAAAAAACCCCAACAAATTAAGGTGCAGGCAGGGGGACACTGGAAGGAGAGGGATGGGAATCAAGAAAAGAACATGACAAGACTTGGGACAAGAGGAAAAGGAAGAATAAGGCAAGTTTGAAAATGGGGGAAAAAAAACCTAGATCCTTGTGGGAAGGAAAGGAGGAAAGAAGGAAGGAAGGAAGGAAGGAAGGAAGGAAGGAAGGAAGGAAGGAAGGAAGGAAGGAAGGAAGGGCAAATTTAGAGAAGGCAGTGATCCTTGATGGAATGGTGGCAACTCGGAGTAAAGCATCAAATCTAAGATGCTGAAGGCGTGAAGAAGCCCAACCTAACTGGTATGTGGAGTAATTGGGGAGGGTTGCGGGTGGGGTGGGGAGGCTAACGCAAGGCTCTTACCCCGGAGACTGTCCGAGAAGCAGGCAGTAGCCTGACCACCGCAAACCCCGGTGTGTGGTAATGGGATTCGGGTCAGGAGGTGCCGAGCCGCCCCCGAGGACGCAAGCGACAAGGCTCCGGTTGCCCTCGGCGGTGCCGATCCTCATCGCTCCCTTCGGCTCGCCCGTCTGACTGTGCCGCGCTCCCACCCTCCGGGCGCCGCGTGTGTGTGTGTGTGTGCGCGCGTGTGTGTTTGTGTATCTGAGAGTGTGTGCGCGAGTGTGGGTGAGCTGCATTCGGCAGGGAGGGGGCAGAGCGAGCGGTTGGCAGCAGCGAGTGGCTGCATCGCAGGCGGCGGAGGCGCGCACCCCAGGCAAAGCTCGGGCCGGCCGGGGACCAGCAGGAGCAGGGAAGGGAAGACGCAGCCTGGGGAGGGGGGGCGGCAAGAGGCTGGAAAGACGAAGGCGGGTGGAAAGGAATGGGATGAATGGCCCGGAATGGAGGGAAGAATAGGAACAGGCATAGACGGAGGAGTTCAACAGGAGAATAAAGCAAAAAAAAAAAAAAAAAAGCCAGGATGGATATCGAGGAGAAGCTGGCGTTGAGAGAGAAAAAAGACCAGAAAAAGAAGCTTGCTGCGATCGTGTAGGAAATAAAACAAAATAAAATAAACTGGACATCTTAAGAGTGCATCGAGGGAGACCGGAATGAGTGTAAGAACTGGTTAGGACAGTGTTTCTCAACCTTGGCAACTTGAAGATGTCCGGACTTCAACTCCCAGAATTCCCCAGCCAGCGAATGCTGGCTGGGGAATTCTGGGAGTTGAAGTCCGGACATCTTCAAGTTGCCAAGGTTGAGAAACACTGGGTTACAAACTAGAGATGGGCAGCTGCAGGAGACAGGAAAGGGCGGGGGGGGGAGCTGGAGAAGTGCCCGATCAACAGATAGCACCTTCAAGCCACAGAAAAGTGCTTAGAGACCGGATGGCGGAAGGAGGCAGAAGGCCGGCATGGGCTAACAAGCAGGGCTGAAAGAAGCCTGGAGATCTGGCAAGCAGAAAGGACGCCCGGGGCCCCTTCAAACGCCTTGAGGAATCAGGCACCCCGTCCACTACCGAGGGACTCCCCCACGCGTCCTTCTCTTTCCCTACCCGCCTTTCCCCTTTCGCTTCTGCAGGAAGCCGTTTAGAGACCCGGGCCGTACATTCCCTTTTCCGACCGCAGCTGAGAGATCTTGGGCTGCTGTGCGCCAATGCTGCCCGCCTTAACGTTGATGAGCCTGCCTAGGAATTTCAAATTTGGTGCCATGCAGGGTAAGTACAAAGAGGAGGAGGAGGATCAGGGAAAGAGAGGACATAATCGCTACAGGGCGGGAGGGGCGAGCGTCTCTCAATGAATGCGGGCTGCCGCTCCTCCTTCCCATCACGCACGGAATCATCTCGGGCTCCTCCTCACAGCGCCCCCTCTGGAGATCCCGGGGAGCGTTGCTTGCCGGGTGCGCCGACCCTCTGAGCCCCCAGCTCTCTTGTAGAGCGCACCCCAGTCTGGCTGTTGGGTTCATACAGATTCCGCAAAATCGAAACGGGGTGACAAGAGCCCAAGAGGGAATGTTCTCCCTCTTAAGACTGATACCCTCCCCCCCCAAAAAAAACCCCTTCCCTGGGGAATGCTGGGAAAGGCTAGGTGTGTTTCAATATCCAAATTTCTTTTCTGGTATGGGAACAAAAGTACCAGTAAGGCCTAAACTGGCACAAATCAGGGACCTTCATGGTATTGGACCTGCGTACTTGAGGGACCGCCTGCTGCCAATTACCTCCACTAGACCGATTAGATCCCACAGATTAGGCCTCCTCCGAATTCCATCCGCCGGCCAGTGTCAACTGGCGACTGCCCGGAGGAGAGCCTTCTCTGTGGCTGCTCCGACCCTCTGGAACGAACTCCCCGTGGAGATTCGAACCCTCACCACCCTCCAGGCCTTCCGCAAAGCCCTTAAAACCTGGCTGTTCCAACAGGCCTGGGGCTAAAGAATTGTTGCCCCCCTCCCTGGTCTCGAATCGGTATGACTGTTGTGTTTTAATTATGCATTGTTTCTTATGTCGTTTTAAATTCTTTGTTTGTATCCCCCTTCCCTGGTTGAGTTGTGAGCCACCCTGAGTCCCCTTCGGGGGAAAAAGGGCAGCATATAAATAAAATCAACATTCAACATTCAAAATCAACTCTACATTTGTTTAAGTTCTTGATCCTGAATGATCAAGAATGAAATGAATGTTGAGAGGGTTTTTTTTTTAAATTTCTCTTCATCTGAACTAATACATACAGGCCTGGAGATTAACAATAAGTACAGAACACAGAGAAGGCAATTTTTTTTTATTAAGTTAATGTCAGGGTTGTTGTGGTGTTTTTATGATTTCTAACTTTTGCTGTTTTATTGATTTTTTTTTGTTTTTAATTGATATATGTTTCTCTGAGTGCCTCTTGGCAGAAACAGTTACTTGCAAGTGCAATAAATCAATGATATCTCTTCATCAATCTACATCATGCGGTATAAAATAGCAAAATAAAAAATAAAAAATAACCAAACAACTCTTGCAGTCAAGCAGTTGCAACTTTTACCACTCTCAGTTCTTCACGCTCTTTGACTAGGATGGACTCTCATTCCCCCCCCCCCCCATCACTTCTGAAGCCAACCCAACACACCCAATATGAAGATCATCATCTTCTCCTCCTGCTTAGTTCTCTGTGCTTGATAATGGCAAGCCTGTAACATAAATGAAAGGGAGAATTATTGCTTTATCTGCATGATAGGAAACGTGCTCTATTTATCGCAGGAATTCCTAGCAGGGCAACCATGGGCTATAAGATGCACGTAGAAATCTTTTTTTTGCATTGCAACATAAAAATGTTATAATGCAAAGGTGGCCTATAGCAAACCATCAGCATCATCTTTATTCTGAGGATTTCCCCGGGGCCCCACATGGGCCTCTTAAACTTTCATAGAATTAAAATGAAAGCTACAAGTATCCCAAACCATAGTTTGGAAAGTTGTTCATGTGGCAAGAAAATGGACAATATGAAGAAGTAGAAGGGGAAAGTCCTGCAAAAGTGTATGTGTGGGTGTGGAGGTGGGGGAGTAGAAGGGGCAGATGAGTAGGATGCTTTGTAGTCTATTTCGTTCCCTGGACAAAATCAGTGGCAAACTCCCTAGCAACTCTTTTGTTACCATATTCACTGTCAGGCCTGCAGTTGTATTCCTGTTAGGATCTTTGGCCTGCCACACTTTCTCTTATTTCATTATGCTGTTTCATTAGTATAGTTGATGGTAGGGAGGAATAGACAGGAGTAGGATTGTGGAATGTATTGTTGTCATTCTTTACTAGAAGCCAAGGTCATCTTTTGTCTCTGCACTTTTACACCTGACCGGAAGCAGCTGGGTGGAGATGCCAGCGTGGAAGAAGAAGATTGGACCATGTGATGGATTTGTGGGTGTGGGGACAAGATCATGAACTTTTAACTGGGTGGGATTCTGATGTAATTTCCAGAATTGGGATTAACACAGATGTGCTAAGATGTCTGCTTTATTAAATTGGAACTTTAAGGATCATTTTGCCTTGGACTCTGATTTAATTCTACATGATACTTGGAACGCTGACATTCACAACCTTTTCCCCATATTCCTAATATCCTTCTGTCTCCATCCCAAGGTTAGGGTTAGGGTTAGATGCTGCCTTTCACCATACTCTATTTCACATGCAATTCCCTGTCATCACAACAACACAATAGCTAGCATCCTCTCTTCCCCTGCCCCCATTCAAGGTGCTTGAATCTAGCTCCTTGTTGACCTGAGAAAATCCCAGCTGGCAGATGCCCATGAAGACATATGGCCTCTCCAGGAGAGGATAATAGCTTGCTTGGACTTTAGTTTCCTTTAACAGAAAGCTAAAATGTGAATTGGCTAGAACAAGGAAGGGAAGGGAAGCCTGGTGGATTAGGCTGGACAGATAGTTCATCATGCCAGCCGAAAGCCAGAACCACATTACCAACCTCAGAAGCAAAGAAATCCAATTTTAATGGCAAAGATATGGTCGAAGGAATTTGTCAGCAAAAACTGATGCGCAGAACTGTGTGTCCTGTCATTGTCTTGCTGTATTCTGTTAGAATGTGTCCTGATATCAACATCCCAAATATTCCTGTATGTTCAATTTATTTTACATATATTCCTCAATAGGGCTTACACCAAATCTACAAACGAAGTCAGTATTCTGCTCCCTCAGCTTCCTCAGAGAAAATAGAATATTTGCAGATGAGTTGCCTGCACCTCACTTCAAACCAAGAGGGAAATAGTATACAAGGAAAATAGCCGTATTAACTTTAATTGCATTTAATTTGATGATCTAAATCACTCACTCTTCATCTTGGTCTTGTTCAATTGATATGATATGTGTGCTTCTTTAAGTATGCCTAAGATTGCTACCTGTACAGTGGTGAGATTCAAATAATTTAACAACCGGTTCTCTGCTCTAATGATTTCTTCCAACAACCAGTTCACCAAACTGCTCAGAAAGTTAACAACTTGTTTCTCCCAAAATGGTTCAAACTGGCTGAATCCCACCACTGTAACCTGTGCCTTATTATTACAGCATAGCATGTTAGATGGAGGTAAGGAGAGGGAAGTGTGTAAACTTCAAAAAAAATGGGCCTATTTAGCTAATACAAGATATGGTTATATTGTTATGGATTATGAGACATCATGTCACATGTCCAAAAGAAACTACGTAAGAGCAAATAAAGATACTGGTGCTTATTAAGTAGCAGAAACAGGGGGAAGAAGAATGATCTAAAATTCCAAATAATGCACAAGGCTGTTCTTAGACTGTCTGTTTATACATCTTCTAGGTCGCTTCCCAAACATTTAAACTCTCTCCTTTAGGCTGGGAGAACCAGCATAAACACAATTACAATAGCAGGAGAAACAGTAGGAAAGCTTTCCTTTGTACATGATACCATCTCCTGTCCCCAAAGGGGTGGGGAGTTTTACACGCTTGAACGCTATTCCCCGTCGCCATCTCCTGACACCCAGAGATGTTTCACGCCTGCGTTGGTTCTCTCAGATCAAAAGATCTCTGAGCGTTTCACCTGGCCCTTATTTTTCTCTACCAGTTTAAAGCAATAGAACACAACATAATAAGTGCTGGAAAGGACCTTGGAGGTCTTCTAGTCCAACCCTCAATTCCCCCCCCAACCCTGGCTCCAGCAGAAGACCCTATATGGGCCGAGGTGGCGCGGTGGTTAAATGCAGCACTGCAGGCTACTTCAGCTGACTGCTAGATCAGCAGTTCAGCGGTTCAAATCTCACCGGCTCAGGGTTGACTCAGCCTTCCATCCTTACGAGGTGGGTAAAATGAGGACCCAGATTGTTGTTGGGGGCAATATGCTGACTCTGTAAACCGCTTAGAGAGGGCTGAAAGCCCTATGAAGCGGTATATAAGTCTACTGCTATTGCTATTGCTATATCATTTCAGACAAATAGCTCTCCAGTCCCATTTTTTTGAAAGCCTTCAGTGATGGGGCACCCACAACTTCTGAAGGAAAGTTCTTCCATTGGTTAATTGCTCTCAAGGTAGGAAATGTCTCCTTAATTCTAGGTTGCTTCTTTCCTTGGTTAGTTTCCAACCATCGTTTCTTGTCTTGCTTGTTGCTTTGGAAAATAGTTTCACACACACACACACTCACACTTGTCTTTGAAGGGGCCTCTCAAATATTGGAACAGTGTTATCACATCTCTCCTAGTCCTTCTTTTCATTAGACTAGACCAGTGTTTCTCAACCTTGGCAACTTGAAGATGTCCGGACTTCAACTCCCAGAATTCCCCAGCCAGCGAATGCTGGCTGGGGAATTCTGGGAGTTGAAGTCCGGATATCTTCAAGTTGCCAAGGTTGAGAAACACTGGACTAGACATACCCGATTCCTGTAACTGTTTTTCGTACGTTTTAGCCTCCAAACCCCCTAGCCAACTCTGCCTGAAATCAGGGGAAAGCGGCAGCCGCTGAATCATCGGCAAGTCGGGTATTGCCCTTAGCACGATGGGCCCGGCTAGAGAAGGGAAGGAAGGTGGGAGGAACGAGGAAACGCAGGACGCCCCGCGGCAGGGAGAGAAGGCGCCGCGATCGCGCGGTTCTTTCATCCCGATCGCTATAATAATCCGTTCCCCGCTCTGTCCTGACCCTGCGAGTCAGGCTACTTCAGGACCTACCAGAACAGCCCGACTGTAAAGGTCCCAACCGCGTTTAGGAAGAGAGGGTTCACCCTTCCGAACGAAGGCGTGGATGAGGATAAGCAAACCCGGTGACCCGCGGTGTGGAGGGGGGGGGGAACTGAGGTCTGAGGCCGCTTTCTGACGTGGTCGTAGCCACGTGGCGGGCCAAGAACTCCCTTAGGCTGCGGGGATGCCGAGGTTGCGTCGCATCTTTCGCTCCTCCAGTTGCAAGAAAGAAAGAAAGAAAGAAAGAAAGAAAGAAAGAAAGAAAGAAAGAAAGAAAGAAAGAAAGAAAGAAAGAAAGAAAGAAAGAAGAAGGAAGAAGGAAGGGGAGGGGAGGGGAGGGGAGGGGAGGGGAGGAAGGAAGAAAGAAAGAAAGAAAGAAAGAAAGAAAGAAAGAAAGAAAGAAAGAAAGAAAGAAAGAAAGAAAGAACCAACCAACCAACCAACCAACCAACCAACCAACCAACCAACCAACCAACCAACCAACCAACCAACCAACCAACCATTAGAGGCTGGTACCCAGCGCAGGCGCTTGAGACAGTTTGTAAATCAAGCGGAACGGGTTATTGTTTTTTTTGCACTTCGTCGTATCTGGGTGGTAAGACTTCCTATTTTCTTTTTTTAATCTCCTGGGATATTTTTCAGCCCAGAGATAGTAAATGCATCGAGACAGGAAGTCTTTACAAGTTTCCTCTTCCCCTTCCAGAAGGCCTTAAAAATAATAATGACAACCTTGCATTCTTATCTTCCAGACGTGCATTTCTGTATTTGTGGTTTACGGCCTGCTGGTTTCAAAATATAGTAAATAAATAATATCTCAGTAACTTCCCACAATACATTGCCCAGAGAGGAAAAGATCCCAATCACACATGGCTTCAAGCCACAGTTTGATTTGTCTTAATTTGGCTAAGCTAATCAGCCAAAGACAACTGTCGCTCTACAAGTCAGGGAGCCGAGGTGGTGCAGTGGTTAAATGCAGCATTGCAGGCTACTTCAGCTGACTGCAGTTCTGCAGTTCGGCTGTTCAAATCTCACCGGCTCAAGGTTGACTCAGCCTTCCATCCTTCCGAGGTGGGTGAAATGAGGACCCAGACTGTGGGGGCGATATGCTAACTCTGTAAACCGCTTAGAGAGGGCTGAAAGCCCTATGAAGCGGTATATAAGTCGAACTGCTATTGCTAAGTCAAGGGTGTGCAATTTTGGGGGGTCCTGAGGCCCACTGGTGGCACAGCCCATTAGCAAACTTACCTGCATTTCCACCACTTATACATCTTCCTTTTCCTGCCAGATAATCTTATCACAGTTTTTGACGGGATAAACATAAGCAGCTCTGGCTCTCAGTAACTTGCCTGCAAATCACTGTTTTCCTTTACACACATGATTATAGCTTGAGATTTAAATATTACCGTCTGTGCAATTTGAAAGCAAACATACATTGGTAGTCAGGAACGTGCTTTGGATGCAGAAAGATCCCAGTAGCGCATTCCCTGATACCTCCACATGAAAGCGTGAGGTAACAACTGATAGAAAAGGCCTCTAGGGAGGATCCGGGAGAATTGCTTTAATCAGGAAGTACAGTGCTGAAGTAGAGAAGCATACTTTGGGCTGTAAAAATGAAGATGATATCCAGATCATAGCAAAGAACTTGGAGAATTCTTGGTGTGGCCATCTAATGGTCTTTTAGATTTGTATAGCCCAGATATGGCTTCCTGGTAGATGGACACACTTGCTAGTGTGGGAAGTTATCATCCAGCCCTCTCCCAGAAAAATGAAATATCCTAGGAAATATTGAAAAGGCAGAATATTTCTCTGGATATCAAAAGAAAGAAACATGTTTTAAAAGACAGAATAGCTGCCTGTAGCTTCCTGCCCATCCCAACTGTTAATGGGCCATTAAATAAAATAAAATAAATAAATAAGAAGGCCAAGCTAGTCCATTTTATTTATTTATTTATTTATTTATTTATTTATTTATTTATTTATTTATTTATTTATTTATTTATTAGACTTATATACCGCTTCATAGGGCTTTCAGCCCTCGCTAAGCAGTTTACAAATTTTTTAGCAAATTGAGTCAGCAACTTGCCCCCACAGTCCAGGTCCTCATTTCACCCACCTCGGAAAGATGGAAGGTTGAATCGACCTTGAGCCGGTGAGATTTGAACCGCTGAACTGCAGATCACAGTCAACTAAAGTGGCCTGCAGTACTGCACCTTAACCACTGCGCCACCTCGGCTCTTTTACATAATAAAGACTTCTCCACTGCAGCTTCAGGGGGGATGGGAGTAATATTGGCCCTTTACTCAACTGACCACATGGCATCTGAGAACTCAACCAAACCTGGATTCAAAACACAGCCTAGAGAGTAGCCCCTGCATGGCCCCATGGGAGTCTGACAACCAATCAGAATACATTTCTTACACATTAACAGGAAAGAGAAAGGTGGGACTAAACAGGGTATAAAAAGCCTAGCAAGCCCCTCCTTCAGCCCTTCTCTTCTTCTCCACCAACATTGAAGCACGTGATCACCTTTTCTGTTCAGGGCTCAAGCCATGTGGCCCTGTCCAACAATAAACCATCTTTCCAAGCAGCCTCCATGTCTCCAGTGTCATTTTCCCCACTTGGAGCCAAACCCAGAAGGACATTTCTTTCATCACTAGGTTTGCATGTATGCAACCGCAGTTTGCTTTAGCCTTTTTTTAAGAGAGTGTGTCTAGTTCACACACAGTGTTAAGCCAAGTTAAAAATAAATGCCATCCACATTATGATTTAGCATTAGGTGTGAACCCTGGTTTATGATAAAGCAGCTTCCTGTCTTTTTCTTTCCTGGGTGTCTAGACTATATGTTGATTTTTACAGCTATGTGACCTTCAGATATCAATAGGTACAGGATTTTTTGCTTTATTGGACCTGTTAACTTCTATCTGGTGCAAAGCTGTGAAAGAAACGGAGCACCCTTAAAACATCTTATCCATTGTATGATTGTCAAATGATCAGGACTATAAATCCTACTAATTTTCCACATTGGGTACCTTTTTTCAAAGTCTGTCCTGCCGAAACCTGCATAGGAATAGTTCTCATTTAGAGAAATGAATGTAACTACTTGCATACAATTGCAAATTGTTGTATTGCTGTTACAGGTATAATAATAAAGTGACAAGACATGATGGTGTGGGAAGTTATCATCCAGCCCTCTCCCAGAAAAATGAAATATCCTAGGAAATATTGAAAAGGCAGAATATTTCTCTGGTTATGAAAAGAAAGAAACATGTTCTAAAAGACAGAATAGTTGCCTGTAGTTTCCTGCCCATCCCCACTGTTAATAGGCCATTAAGACGGCCAAGCTAGTCCCTTTTACATAATAAAGATTTTTCCACTGCAGCCCTAGGGGGGATGGGAGTAAAGGCATGATAATATTGGCCCTTTACTCAACTGACCACATGGCATCTGAGAACTCAACCAAACCTGGATTCAAAATGCAGCCTAGAGAGTTGCCCCTGCATGGCCCCATGGGAGTCTGACAACCAATCAGAATACATTTCTTACACAGGAACAGGAAACAGAGAGGTGGGACTGAACAGGTTATAAAAAGCCTAGCAAGCCCCTCCCTCAGCCCTTCTCTTCTTCTCCACCAACATTGAAGCATGTGATCACCTTTTCTGTTCAGGGCTCAAGCCATGCGGTCCTGTCCAACAATAAACCATCTTTCCAAGCAGCCTCCATGTCTCCAGTGTCTTTTTCCCCACTTGGAGCCGAACCCAGAAGGACATTTCTTTCATCAATGGGACAATGTATGTCATGTCAAAGAAGCAAGTCAACAAAGCAAAATAAGGGAAGTAATTGTCCCAGAAGAATTGAAATCCTTGGTTAGATGGAAACACCCAATCCCCCATTCCTCTACAAAGCTATAGTACTGCGGTGAACTGTTATAAAGTGCAGAGAATGCACTGAACTTTAAGAAATATCTTTAGTATGCCCTAACAATATGCGAGAAAGCCTTGGTTATTTTTGATTCCATACAAATAAACTAAGGAACCTGGGGTGACTTCATTTGATTCAGTAAAGGCCACGTTTGTTGATGGCTGATGAATAGCCAGGCATGCGGCCTGTTCATCTTTCCATAAAATCTGGGACCTAGTTGTAAGTAAATCTTTGCAGCCTCTAAAAATATTGTGTGTTGTTTCCATTTCAGAAAGGGCAAGAGAAATACGCTGATTTTGGAAAGTAGAGAGAGATTCACACGTAGCAAAAAGGAAAGAATGTAATGAGGCTCTTATTAACAATTGTATGAAAAGTATGACGCTTCCTTGATGCTTCTGCATCAGTTTTTTGGGTTGACAGACTACAGTACTCTTTCTAGGCTGCAGAAGTCCAAACCACCATTAAAAGACAAGATACTGAAAACACTAACTCCTTACCGCCATCTAGAAGGTATTTCATCACTGAGATACAGCAGCCCTATCAGTATCCAAAGCTATTATTTAAAGAACTGTTTATACTTCAACATACAGAATTTTGGGGAAAACCAATCTAATTTGAA
Source organism: Thamnophis elegans (assembly GCF_009769535.1). Taxonomy (NCBI): domain Eukaryota; kingdom Metazoa; phylum Chordata; class Lepidosauria; order Squamata; family Natricidae; genus Thamnophis; species Thamnophis elegans. The sequence goes on from NC_045542.1 coordinate 11,086,444, forward strand.
AATGATTCATAAACCGGGGAGAATGTCCCCCCCCCCGAACGCCATCACTCTGCTAAACAAATAATTCCCTCAACACTGTCAAACTGTTTACTACGTCTGCATTACTATTAGTCTTAATCTTCTCATCCTTCCTATCACCCATCTCCTCCCACTTATGACTGTATGACTGTAACTTTGTTGCTTGTATCCTTACGGTTTATATTGTTTCCTAGTCAGTGGTGGGTTTCAAAAATTGTTGGAATCTACTCTGTGGGTGTGGCCTCCTTTGTGGGAGTGGCTTGCCACCCATGTGACCGGGTGGGAGTGGCTTGCCGCCCATGTGACCGGATATGAAGATGCCGACGACACTTGTCAGAACCACCTTAAATTACCTCTCACACAGCACTGGCATGCATAAGAATATGATGTAAACTTGTTTTTTAAAAGGCATCTTTGGTTTGCGTTAGAACAACTTCAACACACGCAATGTTCTGATTGCACCACAAACGCAGTAGTCATCCTTACCTTTCACAGAGGCACTGAGTTTTATAAATATGAGCATGATAGTGTAGAATAATCATATCCAAGGACCAATGGTGGGTTTCAAAAAGTTTTGGAACCTCTTCTGTAGGTGTGGCCTGCTTTCCAGGTCCACTGGTGGAACCTCTTCTAACCGGTTCGGTAGATTTGACAAACCGGTTCTACCAAATAGGTGCGAACTGGTAGGAACCCACCTCTGTTTCTAGTATAATTTGATTGCTTATTTGTACCCTATGACTATCATTAAGTGTTGTACCTTATGATTTGTGATGAATGTATCTTTTCTTTTATGTACACTGAGAGCATATGCACCAAAGATAAATTCCTTGTGTGTCCAATCACATTTGGCCAATAAAGAATTCTATTCTATTATAAAAAAGAACTAAGACATTATATTGCTTAAATGAGAGATGGGAAGGAGTTGAGCATAGTCAGAAAGTCAAGCTAAGAAGGGTTTTCTTCATTTGATGTATTAGGAACATAAAATATAAAATTGTTTTATCCCAGGGAAAACATTCCAGAGGGGAAGACAGCCAGTTGTAGGAATCACATGGTTGTGGTGAGTTCATTGTGAGCTTTATGTTATGGTTCTTTACCTGCTACTATCAAAATTTTCCTCTTCTGAAACATACAAATTCTTATGAAGAACCCATGTGCAGCTTTGAAATACGTCTGCAATGGTTCAAACCAGTGGCAAGAGCAACTATACCAAATATGAATTTCTCCTAAGGTGATCTTTTTCCCAGCCCATTCTTCTTCCTTAATAAACCTTAAATCAGCTGTTAAGTTTTTCACATTTATTTCTGTTGTTCAAGGCTTTTGGATTTACTAACTGGCATGGTGGGCAGAACTCAACGTGAAGAGTTTGTTAACATATGGTAGATAAGGAATTATTTCCTTACTTTCTAGGCTTCAAGACCAGATCTGGAAAAGCTAGATTTTTACGTACTCCCATCAAGAAACCAGGTTTACCTGTTGCTTTTCCTTGAAAGTGAAAAGTAGCCAATTGCTTGCAATCTATACTGAGAAATGTGCAGCTGCATCTCATTGACTTGAAAACCATGGTGTGTGTGTGTGTGTGTGTGTGTGTGTGTGTGTGTGTGTGAATAATACATGTGCAGCTTTTTAATAGGACAACCTTGCATGAAATCATCACCTCTTAACCTTTTCAAATCCCTCACTGCTGGAGTAGGGACAGAACTCTTAAAAATCTCCTGCATTGGAATGATTCAGCAGTTACACAACTTCCAAGCTTTTGCTCTCTGTGTACAGAACATTAAGCAAAAGGCACATGTAGAAGAAGGGGTGTTTCGGCTACCCACTAAAAAGCCATTGTGCAGCATGCCAACAAATGGAAGGAGCAGCACAACGCACCATGGGGCTAAGCCACTCAGTTAATTCCCAAGGAGGACGGGGAACAATCTAATGGGAATTCAGTATTAAGGTTGATCATTGGAATTTGCTATGGAAATGCATGTCTTCTTTGGGAAAGAGAAGTAGTGATAGAATTCTCCTTACTTGGCAGGCAAGGATGGTGGTGCCTGATCCAAATAAAGGCCAGTCTTTCTTAGGGAGCCCCAAGTTTGCCATTGAAGTCATCATGCTACACCGAGATAATAGATTCATTGGCTTTTTCCACTAAGCCCAGGCAATGGGCTACCTCACTCCAGGACCAGTAGTCCTTTTTAGTCTTCTCCTTCCCCCCACTGCCTTTTGATTGGACACTCCTGCATGAATCAACCTCTGAATCAGCACAGAGGGAACAACCAGCACTTAGCAGCAATCAATACCAGCTCTGCTCTAGCTAAGAGCTGTTCATTACATTGGCTAAAAGCCAAACTCTCCCTCCCAATTGTAAGGCAGGCAGGCAACCAAAAGTATCCCCAAAAGGACCTGTTTGGGATACTGGGCTGAGGCGGGGAAGGTGATCTCATTGGTTCCACCACAAAACCGCGGTAGACTAAAGCGCGCTCGATGAAAGCGCGTACGTGACGTCATCACAGCGTGACGAAAACAGCATGCTGTGAGCGGTAAACTTAAAATTAACGTGTAAATCTAAACATAACCCCCCCAAACCTAAGCCTAACCCTAACCCTAACGCTTAACGTAACCCTAAACCTAACCCTAACCATTAACCTAACCCTAACCCTAACCCTAACCCTTTATGTGAATCGGCTTGCTTTAATTTTATTTTAATTTAAATTTAATTTATTTTTAATTTTTTTTGTCGCGCTGCTGATGACGTCAGGTACGCGCTTTAATCGGGCGCGCTTTAGTGGACCGCAGTTTTGACGGGTCACGATCTCATTAGGATGGGAGAAGCATGAATCTACATGTTACACCCATCCTCCGCGAGCTGCACTGGCTCCCTGTTGGTCTCCGCTTCAAGGTGCTAGTCATTACTTTTAAAGCCCTACATGGTTTAGGACCTGGCTACCTGAGAGGCCGCCTCCTGCCACATACCTCCCAACAACCAACAAGATCACACAGGTTAGGCCTCCTCCGGGTGCCGTTGGCCGGACAATGCCGGCTGGCGGCCCCTCAAGGGAGGCCTTCTCTGTAGCTGCGCTGGCCCTGTGGAACGATCTACCCATAGAGATCCGGACCCTTACCACTCTCCCGGCCTTCCGAAAAGCCACCAAGACCTGGCTGTTCCGGCAGGCCTGGGGCTGTTGATTAATGTCCAGCCCCACCTAGACAGCATGGATGGTGTGTAATTTTAATAACTGTATTTTTACTCTTAAATTTTTAAATGTTTTTTATCTTGTTTCTGTAAGCCGCCCAGAGTCCTACGGGATTGGGCAGCATACAAATTTTATTACATTTCAAATTTCAAAATTAGTATTCTGGTTTACCTTCTGGCTCAAACAAGACTGCCCACTGTGGGTTAAAGACACAAGCATAGGACCAAAGTGATATGTTGGCTGTAGAAAAGGAATACTTGGACTTTGGCTTTTCCATCCTGAGTATATAAGATGGTATGAGACACTCAACTAATTTATGCTATTTCACTTTTAAAATAAATATTAGAGAAACTCCAGGAAAAGATGCTTACTCTCAATTATTATCAGGATGGCCAAACAGAAAATTCATATCAAGTAGCAATGTTCAGTCTGTATGTAGGCAGATGAGCAATACTTTGGCCTGATCAAGAAGAGCTCTGCTTATGTTCTTACATGGAAGCATAAACACTACATCTCTTCTGAACGCAGGGCCCCGTTCTTTGCAGTCACTCACAATATAGTATTAAAGAACTGAGTTTGAAAAATAAAATATATCATGCATAAACTGTCAAAAGATGGTGGGCTGCAAAGAAGGATCTGATCCAGTTCCTGTATGTTTGATAATACTGTAGAAGATTTAGAGCCATAAGTAGATTGAAAAATCCTAACTTGTCTCTACTATCTCCAGTTGAGGCTGGGAAATGTCTGAGAGAGTCACTATCAGCAGTGTAAATCAACTTTCCCCAACCTTGTGCCTTCCAGATGTATTGAACAACTGCTATCTGATACAGGAGCAATGGGTGATGTGATCTAAATTTGAAGGAAAATTTCTCAACTGGGAAATTTCATTTAAGTAGTACTGAACTTGACGAATCAGTGCTTTACCTCAATAAAAATGCAGTTCAATTGTTTGATAGCATAGCAGGCATGAAGGCTTTGCAAAAGGTGTTCAAACACCACATTGTGACTACATTATACCTACAAAGATCAGAAATGTGCAAGCAGTGGTGTCTCCAACACTGGAAGTCTTTAAGAAGATGTTGGATAGCCATTTGTCTGAAATGGTATAGGGTTTCCTGCCTAGGCAGGGGGTTGGACTAGAAGATCTCCAAGGTCCCTTCCAACTCTGCTATTGTATTGTATTATTGTATTGTGTTTCCTGTGGTTGTGGACGGAAGGGTTGGACTTGAAGAAACAGTATAGGAAGAGTGTTGACACTTGAACTTTGAGGTAAGAAAAGATTCCTGAGAATGAGCTGTGGTGGTGCAGTGATTGGAATGCAGTATTGCAGGCTAATTCTGCTGACTGCTGGCAGTTCGGCAGTTCGATCCTGACCAACTCAAAGTTGACTTAGCCTTGAGCCGGTGGGTAAAATGAGGGCACAGATTGTTGGGGAAAATATGGTGACTCTGTAAACTGCTTAGAGAGGGCTGTAAAGCACTGTGAAGCGGTATATAGATCTAAGCGTTAGTGCTAGAATACCATGGACAGCCAGGAAAACTAGCAAATAGCTCATCAAACATATTTACCCAAAGTTCTACTTGAGGCACAAATGCTCAAATTGTTCTACAGGTAGTCCTCACTCAATGACTGGTTTTACTACCATTCAAAGTTACAACGGCCATGAAACAGGTGCTTTCCCAGCTGTCATAAATTATAGATTGTCATGAAGAAAATGTATGTGGTCATTAAGAATTGACAATGACTTGATAGCATATGATCAATCAAATCACCCCATAAGTATCTCCAATTGAGACTTACAGTGTATTAATTATGCAATTATATTGGTGCCAAAATAATTGTAATGAGGTCAGACTTCATCTCAGCAATGGTTGGATAAAGTTGAACAATGCAATAAGTCAAATGTGGACCTTGCCTACTAATTTCTAGATTGAAATTAGCAGTTTCTGTTAACACTAAACCAAAACAATGTATATTTCAACCATTATATTCCAAATACCGTATTTTTCGGAATATAAGACACACCGGTAATAAAAAAGAAAGGTTATCTTATTATCCTTCAAGAACATTTTGAGAAGACCGTGATTTGGAAAAAATGGCCAATAAAAAGAGCCTTACAGAAACCAAGATGGCTGAAAGCTATCAGAGATGCCATGGATATGACTTTATAACACCTCAGAGAAAGCAGTTGCTGCCCAATTAATTTGGTAAACTGTAGTCCATTGGATCAAGAAGAGTTGGAAGTAACTGAACAATGACAGCTCTGTCCCAATTTTCTGCAATAAATCATACTCCAAATAGCTTATACAGTCGAAAAGTGCTGATTCAATTTTTATTTATTTATTTGTATCCCACCTTCATTTATGGGAATAAAATAGTCACTAGCATCGAGGCCCAGGAGACAAGGAGCGACTGGTGGAAGCTGGTTAGAAGGCAATCCCATCTGGAAATAAGGAGGAATTTCCACCCAGTGAGAAGAATTTGCCAATGGATTAGCTTGCCCTCTGGAATTGTGGATGTCCATTGCAGGAGATTTTCAAGAAAAGATTGGACAACGATTTTTCTGGGATGGAAGAAGGGCTCTTGCCTTAGGCAGGGAGTTGAACTAAAAGACCTACAAGTTCCCTTCCATCCCTATGACTCTATGAGGTCATCTTCCAGTTAAAGGGAAGCTGAGAAACTTCCTTGGGGAAGCTGCTCCCCCCCTTTGCGGTTTATACGTTTTATGCCATACCAGCAGAGGTGGGTTCCTACCAATTCACACCTATTTGGTAGCACCGGTTCGTCAAATCTACCGAACCAGTTAGAAAAGGTTCCACCAGTGGACCCAGAAAGCAGGCCACACCTACAGAAGAGGTTCCAAAATTTTTTGAAACCTACCACTGATCCTTGGATATGATTATTCTACACTATCATGCTCATGTTTATAAAACTCAGTGCCTCTGTGAAAGGTAAGGATGACTACTGCGTTTGTGGTGCAATCAGAACATTGCGTGTGTTGAAGTTGTTTTAACGCAAACCAAAGATGCCTTTTAAAAAACAAGTTTACATCCTATTCTTATGCATCCCAGTGCTGTGTGTGAGATAATTTAAGGTGGTTCTGACAAGTGTTGTCGGCATCTTCATATCCGGTCACATGGGCAGCAAGCCACTCCCACAAAGGAGGCCACACCCTCATAGTAGGTTCAAACAATTTTTGAAACCCACCACTGCATACCAGCCATATGGTTTATTGGCACTTCTGAAGAGAAAATGAAGAGGAATACAAAATCAGGATGCAGGTCTTGAACCCTTCACAGTATGCTTTTGGTCCAGCTCATTGATCTCCAACCACTGATAGAGGTGTGCTGGGAATTGTAGCTCAGTAGCCTGTCAGGCCTGGAAGCCATCTTTTGCATTGGGCCTTCCAGCCTTCTACATTTAATACTATGGGAAAATGGAGGGGGGTTATATGGTGTATGGGAGATAGTCATAATAACATTCCTTTCTCAGAGAGTCAAGGACATCTTGCCCTGCACCTGGAGGAGTGCCTGATTGGGCAGTGTGATGGACATGTGGGTGCTGGGCAGGGTCTTGGACTTTCATTTGGGTGGGGGAAACCTGGAAGCTTTCAGATTCGGGTTTTCCCAGATGTGCCAATATGGCATCTGTAATAAAATGGAACCTTGAGGAACTTCAAGCTTCGGAGTCTTCTTTCGTTGGGGGGTGTCACTTGGAACCCTCTGGGAACTGCACTTGTCTCTCTTTGATTAGGATTTCAAAGGACAGAAAGTGACCTTTGAACTAACCAATTGGTTGCCAATGAAATGAAAATGCTGTCAGCATGAAGCAGTTGATCCTTTTGACAACAGAATATTTATTCTACCATTACAATTGATTGAAGATCCTGGACTGTCTGTTTAAGGAAAATCGCAGCATAGTGTTTGATAGTAATCCAACTGGAAATGCCATTGGCATTTGGACAAGGAAGACTTGAGACTAGAACTGATTCTCCTATATAGTAAAGCATTTTTATGACATCCCAGCCAAAATCTGGGCATGGCTTTTTCTAGCAATTTCCGGTAGGCATTAAATACCACAGAGAGGAGCTGGAATCCTGTGTCAGAGGTCCCAGGGGAGAATAGTAAACCAGCAGCGCCTCCTCTGGGATTTCCTTTTCAGAGAAGACCAACATTATTGGAAAATTGTGCCTCTTACAGCTTTTCCTGGCAGAGCCCCTCAGGGAGATATTTCGTTCAACTGTGTCAAAAGCTGTTGAAAGATTAAGGAGAATTGTTGGTTTGCATTATCTCCATTTATCTTTCGGTATAGATTCTCCACAGTCAAGATAATTTCAGTCACATAGCTGTGCCAGATATTAGCCTGGTCAATTTTTTATCTTAACTTTGTTCAGAAAAGTCTAAATCATCCATAACTTTGGCTGAGTCCTCCGACCTTGACGCAAGAGATTTAATACAACTCCACTCTTCTTGTTCAGAACATCTCACATTCCTCAAGAGCTTCTGCACATGCACCCCCACACATCTTCTGAGGCCACATACCTCCTTTCAGTTGGTTCAGACTCTGTGACAACTTCCATTCTTTGATCTGATCCTTCAGAAGCAGCTCAATGTCAGGCTGATTATCCTGACTTTGATATGTCAGTTCTTGGGATTGCAGGCATCAAAACAACTGGCACAGGAAGAAGCCTCGTTCCCACCCCAAATCCTTCTCCATAAAGGTGGAAATAATGGAAGATGAGCCAAACTAGGAGAGAATAGAAAGGATCTAATCCAATGATATAGTAAAGGCTTACATGTGGAATAACAGTGAGTGCGTGGCTAGTCATTTAGAACAGTGTTTCTCAACCTTGGCCACTTGAAGATGTCCGGACTTCAACTTCCAGAATTCCCCAGCCAGCATTCGCTGTTGAAGTTGAAGTCCGGACATCTTCAAGTGGCCAAGGTTGAGAAACACTGATTTAGAAGACCCAGTATTAAATTTGTGGAATCTACATTTAAAATAATTTCTAGTAGCAATATAGGGAAATAGCCTGCAGGGTGACGGCAGACACTGCAGGAACATTATTTCAATAGAAAGGAGTGATAAGAGTTTAGGCAGGCAGATTTCTCAGCGGAAACATTCATTGAAGAGAACACTGCAAATAGGTATGGCTGTCATCTCCTGTTTAGAAATTCTTCGGTAGCAAGATGGTCAAATCATATCAAAACATCATTTTATTAAATCAAAGATTTGGTTTCTTTTAATACGAATTGCTGGCACACAGGTCATATCTAATAGTCCCTTGAGACACAGCATCTATGAGAATTGGCCAGAGAAAAGAACAATGATTCAAGTTCAAACTATAAGGATGGGGAAAGATTCATGAAACGGAGGCTGCTTTAGCTAAACATTCAGTGCATGGTGCCAGTCCTGGTTCCACCACAAAACCGCGTTCGACTAAACCACGCTCGACGAAACCGCGTAGCTGACGTCATCAACAGCGCGACAACAGCGCGGAGACAGAGGCACGCTGTAAACGCTAAACCTAAAATTAACCCCTAAACCTAACCCTAACCCTTAACCTAACCCTTAACCTAACCCTAAACCTAATCCTAACCCTTAACCTAACCCTAAACCTAATCCTAACCCTTAACCTAACCCTAAACCTAACCCTTAACCTAACCCTAACCCTTAACCTAACCCTAAACCTAACTCTAACCCTTAACCTAACCCTAAACCTAACCCTAAACCTAACTCGAACCCTAAACCTAACTCGAACCCTTAACCTAACCCTTAACCTAACCCTAAACCTAATCCTAACCCTTAACCTAACCCTAAACCTAACCCTTAACCTAACCCTAACCCTTAACCTAACCCTAAACCTAACTCTAACCCTTAACCTAACCCTAAAGCTAACCCTAAAGCTAACCCTAAACCTAACCCTTACCTTAAGTTGAATCGGCTTGCTTTCAAAGCGCTATTTAAAGCGCCTTTCTTTCTCCGTGCTCGCTGTTGTCGCCCTGTTGATGACGTCAGCGACGCGGTTTAATCGGGCGCGGCTTAGTCGAGCGCGGTTTTGTCGTGCCACGGCCGGTCCTATGCATCTGGGAACATCCAATGACTATTTATACAGAGAGATTCTTCAAAGTATTCCTTATGACCCTTATCTTAGTCATTATCAAAAGAATTGCTCCCATTTTGAAACTGCAGATTTGTGTCTTTAACGGCTGCCAGAAATTAGTAAATACAGCTTCTTCGCTATGACATAGAGAAAGAATTGTTTGTTATTCTGGTCTATTTTGCAGCTCCTTCAGGTATATTGGTAAAGTTATCTGTAAATAAATTAACACCAATCACAATCCTTGAACTACAGTATATTGCTGAAGACCATATTAAAGGCTCAGTAACTGATTTGGAGAAATGATGGCTTGACTTGGATTTGTGCCAGGTTTACAAAGAACTTGATCTGTAGAAGACCTTGGCATGTAGTAATTTGCCTGTTTTAAGCTTAGTATGCTTATTCCGGTTTATTCAATAAATAGGGTTAAACTATGGCATTAGCATGGCTGCAAATCAGCCCAGAGGGCAAAGAGTCTTCATTTAAGAACAGGGTCTGCAAGATAAACTGAACCACCAACTAGCCAACCACATTTTAGCCTAACGTGTTGTGCAATTTTTAGTTACTTAATAATTCAGTTAAGGAGTTTGCACAGCATTCATAGTAGGGGGTGGCTAGTTCATGATCCATGATTTTATGCGAGTTCAGTCCTTCTGTCTCTCCTTTAAGGGTGACTCTCTGAGGATGGCATTGTCCTGCTGCTGTTGTTTTCCCATAGCAGGCATGCAGATGTAGGTTGCAACCGAGCCTTGAGATTGTACGGATCCTGGTTGGAAACTCTGGGATTTGTCGTGCCATGTTAGAGCAGATGCGGTCATAAAATAACAACCATTAGTGAGTTTCTATGATCTCCTTTTTCAATCACCTTCGGTTGCTGCTGTTCTTTTGTTGTTGAAATGCCTCTTCTCATCACAAGTTTCTTTTTCCAGCAAATTGAACTAGGCATCACTAGGATTATAGTTATTGATTTCATCCTGGCCTGTTTTGAAACATTGATAAATGGCAAGCAGGGTAAAGAAGCCCAAAAAATAAATAAAATACAATGCCCCATTTAAACTACCAATCAGGGCTACCCTGCTTTGAGAGAAAGCCCAAAGTGAAGGTTTATTCTTGTTCTAAAAACTGGATTTCCTCTGATTTCTATCAAAGAATTCCTTGGCTAAAGGACATTTGTGGTTTGAATATTTCCTCTCTAGACTCAGTTCAAAGAGTTTCCCAATCAGGAATTTGTTTCCTATTACAAATATTTTAAAATGTAATTGAAGGGGAGGGCTGAGACTAGGACTGGAGAGAAATTTATCCAATTAGCCCTGTTGAAACATGCATAGAAACTCAACTCGGAGGACTCTATCCCTATTTTCTAAGAATTGCAATTTTATTCACGTTCAAAGTATATAACATCGATTTGAAAGAATTGCTAAAGTCTCAGTGTCCCTTCCTTGGTGAGGGAGAGAGGAAGCTTAAACTGTAATTAGTAGTTGATGAGGGAACTTTAAAATCATTTTTGTGATTCGTAAATGAAATATGTCAACAATGTCTCGCGCTGAGTCCCCGGTCTGCTTTCATCTATTCCTTATTGTGTGAATTTGTTTGGTAATACATCATATAACTGAAGCTTCTTCCTTTGTCATCTCTTTATCTTGATGCCCCAAAAAAGCCACAACACCTGCCGTTAGACAGAAGGGAATCGGATCTAATAAGGAAGAGGGGAAGGGGAATAAAAGGAGGCAGGGGCAAGGCCCACCGCCATCACATTATACATTCCAAAGCTGTGAAAACTAGGAATGTAGAAAGTCACCACTTTCCCTCTGGCTTATATGGATTTAGCTTCCATAAAAGTGATGAGTTCAATCTTCATTCAGTGATAAACTCTGCTGCAAATGAGTAAGAGTGATAACAATCATATGCAGATTGCCTTTCTTATCTCGCTGAACAAATGCAGCTCAACACTGAAATTGAACATTGAAAATGAAAAGACTAGGCCCAACTACCTGTGGAAGAAATTTTCAGAATTTAATTTTCAGAAATTAAATCTCACATCCCTGGTTGGGCTTTAAAACTTGGGAGCAGAAAGAATGAGGCCCCCCACAACTACCTATTCACTTTTTCAAACTTACACAGTCCAGTGCATTGCAATCTCCAGGGGAATCTGCCTTCATCAGCCTGGATAAGAGGCTCTCTGGAGTGCAGCAGCATATAAGCACCCCCTCCTCTCCACCCAAAAACTGAACTCTGCCATGAGGGTTAGCCAGTCTGTGGTATAACATGAACCAAGTCTTAGGTTTGGCTTCTAGTTTGACATAGGGCCATGTATAAAAATACTAGCAAGAATCAGATCTATATAGAGGCACCTCTGAACACTTGCACACACAAAATGTGCATCTGTTTAGGTGCTCATTTTCTTGCCAGCCACACAGCACTGCTTTGAAGACATCAGCCATTAATCCTAATTCTCCGAAAGTTGGGACCCAACTGGGTATTTCCCCTAGAAAATATGTAAGAGTGCATGCAAGTTAGCAAAAGGTTGCTTCGTTTTCAGCAGATTCCTGAGCTTGGCTTTAGCAGTTAGTAGATCTGGAAAAGTTTCAGCTGTTAATTCGTGCAAATCAAAATGCTAAGGTCACAAGAGCAGGTCAAAGCACCATTTTTTTTGTTTGTTTGTCCCTGACCAGTTGCCAATCTAAATGCACTCTATCAGAACAATTTTTTGTGTATGAAAATTGCACCCTCCAGACATGTTCGATTTCAACTCCCACAATCCTTAACTAAACAGGAGCCGAGGTGCACATCAGGCAAAAGTAATCACAGTTTGTGTGTTTGTGGCTCAGCTGTTGTATAAAGCCAAGCAGGCTTTATGGCTCATTGGGGGCAAATTATGATTGATTCATATAAATCATGGGTTATATGAAGTGTAGAATATACTGACTGTTGTAATACCATCAGCATTTTTCTTTCTTTTTCTTAAGCCAGGGTGGATAACCTTCAGGAGCTGCTGTGGTTGGGTGCTGAAGAAAGATAATTCGAACAATTAATCAGTGGAACAGAAGTTGCCTCCAGAAGTTGTGAATGCCCCAACACTGGAAGTCTTTAAGAAGATGTTGGATAGCCATTTGTCTGAAACGGTATAGGGTTTCCTGCCTAGGCAGGGGGTTGGACTAGAAGATCTCCAAGGTCCCTTCCAATTCTGCTATTGTATTGTATTGCAATTCAATGCTCGGTTTGTTGGGAAGGGGGGTTTCCTGGTATTTGGGGGGGGCTGTCATCCTTCCTTAGCAGGGATACCCGAAGATTGTGGGCTGAGGATTTCACTTGAATTTTGAGTAGCATGTGATATGCAGCTCTTCGAAAAGAACTGCATGGATTCAGAAAAAAAGAATGATTTACATTAACTGCAATTAAGAAAACCTCCAATCCATTGGGAGTCTCTGCAATCCATACTTCAAGGCTACATGCAGATTTAGGACTTCAAGGTCTGCACCTCTGCATCTCACTTTGCATCTGGGTTTTGTTTTTGCCTTAATGGGGCATTTGCTGATCATGGATGTCTGGTTAGAGGCAGCTCTAGGAACTGCAAAGCAACCTTGGGAGGCCACCTGTAGTCTTGGGGGGGGGGGGGATGTAAGCCATGACTTTTTTTAGCCAGAATTGCCAGCAGAAAGAAGTAAGTAACAAGACCTGAAAGTTGGCCAATGATGGTGCTGCAAATTGATCTATGCAGTCCAAGCTTTTTTCACAGCATAAAACCTGTGTTGCAGTTACTGGCTAAGATCAGCACTGCAAGCTGCTCTGAAAGCTTTGCTATAACCAGCAAAATATTGGGTGTCAAACAGGAGATCACAAAGCTAACTACCCCACCTGCCAAGCAGTGCGCTGGAGCAAGCAGAGAGAAGGGGCAGGAAACATGGACCCCAATTGTTATTTTCACTGTAAGTTTTTGGTTGACCCTGATCCAGCCATTGTTTTCCACAGCTGGATTGCCAACACCTAGTATGTTTTTGCATGCACCCCCCGCCCTTGTTTCAACAGAATTGTACCATCCCACCTTATCCCCGTGGCAGCTCCAGACCCCAGGCTCAAATATGTGAATATTTTTTTTTTCTCTCTCTCTCTCCATGGTCTGGATCAGAGGTTTTCTCCTGTAGCACACAAGTCAGTTTTCTCATCCTACCTCCCTTGACAGGTTGACGAACGTTCTGGCAGAGACTATCTGCAAGCAAAGAAAGGCAGGCCTGGTGACTGCCTTTACAGGCACTTAGCAGACTTGGGAGCAGAAAAATGGTTGGGTTTGCACAACACCCTAAATCACAAACTTGCCAATATCATTTTTGCCTAGAGGATTGTACAAATCCAGCTTCCATGTTTAATTTGTGGGTTCCTGTATTGCGGAACCCAGAAACTTAGACTGAGTAAAACATAAGCCAGCAATGAAGAGCAAAAATATAAATGTGTAATCTTTTCTTTGTCATTAATTATGTAATTACTCAGCTCTGGGGATTACAAACCCTCTGTAATGCTCAAGTTCAAAGGTCAGTTTTGTCAAAGAAATTCACACCTGGCACATCTCCCTTCCTTCCGGTACAATATATAGAATTGTACAACATAATAGTAGCTGCATCAAAAGATACAGCTACTATTAGGTCATGCCTGTATTAGAAAAAGCTTCATGTTAGTTTCAGTCTAGTTAGTGCTTTTATTCCCCTCCCTGACTGGTGGGTGTTACTTCTTTAGGGTGATACCCTTTGTACAGCAGCCCGATGCATAGAAATTAAGCACTATCTTCTCTGTGCAAGGAAAACACCCCCATTTCACTTTCTGTTCTGGCAGCACTGTGGTTAGAATGCCGTATTGCAAGCTAACGCTGCCCACTGCCAGGAGTTTGATCCTGACTGGGTCAAGGTTGACTTAGCCTTCCATCCTTCCGTGGTTGGTAAAATGAAGACCCAGATTGTTGGGGGGCAATATGCTGATTCTGCCAACTGCTTAGAGCAAGCTGTAAAACGGTATATAAGTCTAAGTGCTATTGCTATTCTGTTAAAAATGCAGGAAGGCTGAGAAAAAAATAACAAAGCATTTAAAATGAACAGCAGTGCCAACTTTTACTGTCTCCTCTGGCTAAATTATCAGATGAGGGCTTTCATGGCACTAAACTGCAGATCAAGCTCCTGATAAAAGGCATTGGTGGTGGATGAGGGCAGAACATGCTAATCAGTAGGATCCTTTGAGTTCAACCTGATTGGTGTGTGAATTTGCTATGAAAGTAACAACCCACCTGAAATATTAAGATTGGATTATACTGTTTACATGTCTACTAATGCTCACTATGACAAGTGGGTGGTGTGGACGGTTGCTATTTTAACTTTAGCTTACCACTGTGCCTAAAAATAAAAGAATTTAAATACAGTATACAATTTCCCACTAGACCTCAGACTGCTGAAATCTCTGGTTATATCAAAATGGGCATCCGTTTTTGTAAATTAAGACTCATCAGTGTTTACCAAGCACCTGCCCTAGTTTTAAGTCTCCCTGTGCAGAGCCTGTGAGTCCTTTTATCCACTTCTTGCTGCACCTTTCTCCTGTCATCTTCCTCATTTACTGTGCAGAGTGAGAGAGCTGGGGGGAAATTGTGTCCGATGAAGTAGGACATCATTGCATTTTTGGATTCATTAGTGTAGAGAACAAGAACTGATGGTGCTTCTGGTTTCTGTGGATGGCGCTGCTTATATATTCCAGCATGCATCAGCTACTTCCTTCACTCATAGAGCTTTTTGGGACAGAGTCAAGATTATAGCCGGTATTAAGTAACACATTTTGACATTCACCACATTCCAAGTCTTGCATTCCCCAAAGAATCTTGTCGCTGAAATCCTTACAATCTCCCCAGTGGGGTAGGCATTATCATCCCCATTATTATAGACAAAAGTGGGGAAAGGGACCGGATGTCAGAGTGCTTAGTGGAAAAACCACTCAGTGGAATCACGACTGAGAAGATATAAGGAAGGATGAGCAGGACGATGAAAAATGCTTCTGCCAAACAGCCAGCAATGCCATTACCAATTACACAGTTCTAAGGCCAAAGTTACTATCAGTGTCATAGACTTTCCGTTGGCAATTTTCCTCCAAGGATACTGTATTTCGTTTCTCCTAGAAGTGAGCAGCAATTCTTTTTTTCTGTCTCACAGAATTCAGTGTGAGAATCGTGGAGAATTGATTCATCTCCACCTGCATAGCCTTCCTTAACCCAAGTTGGGGTTGTTGTGAGCCTTTTTGCTATTATAGAATCTTCATTCTTTTTAAAAAGAGCACGACAACAGAGAATGTTAGGGAGAGACTATTTATATGTGCAAATCTCTATTTTAATCAGACCCCAATAGTTACATGAGGAGGGGGCACATTAGCAGGGGGGGGGAGGAAAGCATGCAACCAGGACTGATGACTACAATTTGCATCTTCACCGCAGCTGGCAACACCCACTCATTGGAATGTCACTGAGTTCCTGATGCATGGATAAATATTTCATTGTTGTTGTTCCCCCAGATCAAAGACCCAGTTTTATTTAGATACTCGGGGGCGTTGGAAGCAATGGGGGGAAAAAAGATGAGGAAATGCTTCTCAGAGAAAT
This sequence comes from Thamnophis elegans, assembly GCF_009769535.1. NCBI lineage: Eukaryota > Metazoa > Chordata > Lepidosauria > Squamata > Natricidae > Thamnophis > Thamnophis elegans. The sequence goes on from NC_045542.1 coordinate 11,102,366, forward strand.
TCAGGCTTCTCAATTTCATCATCTGAAAAATCAACATTTATGGCTCGAAAAAGCCTGAAATATACAGGTTAATTTAATGACCGTGCTAAATGGGATTGGCAACTCTGGTCAGTGACATGGTTGTTAAGTGAGACATCACATGTCTTGCGATTTCACACCACTACCGTCGTTTGTCAAAAAGGGTAAAGGTATTTCAAATGTATGTTGGAAATGTCAATGTAAGGAGGGTCACCTTATCTCGTTTGGTAGACGTGCAAAAAAGCTAGAAAATCCTGGGTTCAAAGACAGCAATTCAGAAGATTTCGAAGATTAGCATTCAGTTGAAATCAGAACTTTTCTTCTTGGGACTGAGGGGTAACCAGTTGGAGAAAAGTCATGGAACATTGTTTTTATATATGAGAACTCCAGCAAGATTGTTGTGTTACAAAAATTTGAATAATTGGCAAGGCCTATGACAGAGGAATGCTAGTTGAAAATGATATAATTTGGCCAAATTGAATTGTTTTGATTAGAGAAAAGACAATAGCTACATTTATTGGTGAATTGAAACCCCTCATGGACATTTTGTGTAAAAAATAAAAAAAATAAACTTATAATTCATGGTTTTATGATTAGATATAAGAACCATGATTTATCTTTAAAGAGAGGTCAATTTATAATTGTCCTTATTCTGCTATAAATATTGGAAGCCATTCTTATATCTTTTTGCTTTCTTTTCTATTTTTCTGTTAACACTTTCTTTTTGCAATTTTAATTTTTCTTTACTTTTGTTTTTTTTTCTTTTCCACTCTTCCAGAAAAAGTATGTATGTATGTATGTATGTATGTATGTATGTATGTATATATACACACACACACACACACACACACACACACACACTTTTTAGCATATGTATCAAAATGGCTATCATGTGACAATGGGTTACTGCAACAATCATAAATGCACACTGATTGCAAAGCACCCAAATTGTGATCATGTGACTGTGGAAGGGGGGGAGATGCTGCAACACTTGTAAGTCACTCTGTCATAAGTCTGAGAACCAGTCATAAGGTTACTTTACAAGCATCATTTCTATGTCATAAAGTTACTTTTCTAGGACCATTGTAGCTTTAAGCAGTTGTTAAACAGGATAGTTAACAGAGGATTGCCTGTACTGTAAGAACAAGTTGCACTTGGGTTTGGAGTACATAGGCAGGTAGGAGAATATATGTTTTAGTTCATTCAAAAAATGGCTCATTTTGTTTCACCACTCCAGATTGAGCAAAGATTCTATTGCCCAGAAGCATTGAGAATAATTATTATAATTTCAAAAAAATAAAATCTTCAGTCAAGGATATATAGCTTCGTGAACCTCTTTCCTTCTCCCTAAATTGCTACTTTCTTGAGTCCTTCATTTGTGATCTGGTAAGTGGAAGAAAAAGCTCATGGAAAGCAAAAAATAATAATTTTCTTTTCTAAAACTAGATGTAAGGATGGGTTTGGGCACAACCTTCCATACAGGCAGAGAGTTTTGATTCATAGCCTTGGTCTTTGGGTTTCAAATTCAAGACCTTTCTGATAAGAAAATGACCCTGTGTTCCTTTAAGCCTCATGCCACTTGTCCCCCAGCTTTTGAATAAATATAAAAAGGTGAATTTGAAAAATGCTGAGATGAAATAAACTAATATTTCCTTATAGCAGAATTACTGAGTGTGATCCCTTCATGCACATTGGTGAGTACTTGGATCTTCTCCACGATCAAACTTTCAGCAGCCTCTGCCAGCATGTCTAATAGCGAGGGATGCTGGGGGCTGTAGTTAACAACAGCAGGAAGGTCACAGATTGCTTCTCCCCCTCCCCAAATTAAAGGCCCAAGAACCTAAGGGGAAAATCCTGGGCAAACCATTTCTTTAGATGTTTGGATTGATTTGCTTATTGCAATGAAGTCTGACAGATTCTAAGTTTCTTCTTAAATAAATGCTGATAAAATGAATCCATGTCATTTACTGCAGCCACAGGAAGGAGGGATTCACCTCCCCACCAGCTGTCCTCCTGAGTACCATCAAAGCTTCCTTTGTATGGAGCTCCCAGGGATGAGAAACTGCACAGGAAAGCCTTTTTTTGCCAATTCCCAAAAAGAAAGGCCCAATGTTATTTCCTAAGCTATCCTCTCCCCCTCCAAAATGCTGGATTAGCACTGAGTAGTATGTCCAAGGACTGGCCAAACAGCACAACAAGGACCCCAATCTTTTCTGAAATGCTCTACCAGCAAGCAGAGACACACTTTCCGAGCCCCAAACACCAATAGTCCTCTTTTGCCACAGAGCCATAGGTGACTAGGGCAGAGCTAAGAGCTACAATGAGCAGAGGATGGCAGAGACTCTACGGCTAAATCTGATCCGTGACCCGACAAATGCGCGCTGACAAAACCGTGGCGACAAAAGCGCACCCACAACAGCGTGCCGACAAAACCGCGCCCACAAAACCGTGATTAGGGTTTTTATGTTAGGGTTATGGTTATGGTTATGGTTATAACGTCGTTTTCGTGTCCCAATATGTTGTTTGTGGATGGCGCGCTTTTGTCGGCGCGCATTTGTTGACGCGCTGTTGTGGGCGCGCTTTTGACGTCACGGTGTTGTCGCCGCGGTTTTGTCGTGCGCGCATTTGTCACGCGCGCATTTGTCGGTGAACCAATCTGATCAAGGACCCAGAGTGGGGGATGGGCAGTCTTTTACCCACTGAGGTAAATCGGCATGTCTTTATTAGGCCTAGTCTTTGGTGGGTCATAATGGAAGCCTAAGGCCAGCTCAAGTCAGAGACCCAAATGGGTGGAAGCTCCGTTCTCTCTCTCTCCCCACACTGAATACCTCTTTTTCTTCCCATCCAGCGAGCTACCAAACAAGGAGCATCATCACATCTGCCCGAGCTCTGAACTGTCTGGTTTGAAATTAGGCCCAGGGCTACCCTTTGCCTACCCTGGGCTTAGGAAAAGGATGGGAAGATGGAACATGACCTTGGCCTGGGGAAAGACCTCTCCAATGTATGTCTACTAGAATAGTACCTATCAATTCAGATCTTTAAGCCCATTTCAAAACAAGGTTCACACAGAGTAAAAGCCACTCCCTTCCAAAAACAAAAAAACCCCAACCCACTATTCTTTGCATTATCAGTTACTCAACAGTTACTCGACTTGTACAAGTCACTGATGTGTTAAATAAACACAGGTTGCCTTTGCTCCACCTCTATGATAGGAAAAAGGGGCACAGTTGCAACCGTGTAAAAGTGCTTTTGGGCTGTATCACTTGGGCTGTCCGCCTCGCCTGCTGTCGAGAGGGAGGGAATCTTATATATATATATGAAACAGGGAGTTTCAGAACTGACCAGACATGCAAAATGAGGGAAGTGGTATGACTATGACTCAGAAGAAGCTACAGAATCAGAAATGCAGCTTGCAGAGTAGAAGGCAGGGAGAGAGGCTTTTAAGGAAAGGGAACTTTACTCCCAGGACTGCTATACGTTGAGAATGGATTATGGAGCTTTATTATGGCAGGAACACCACCACCACCTCCTCCTCCTCCTCCTCCTCCTCCTCCTCCTCCTCCTCCATGGGGCAACTCCTCAGGACCAGGGATGACAACCTTGGAAGGAGGGAGGCAGTTTCAAAACTGGCAACCTCGAAAAGAGAGCTGCAATGGGCCATGCAACTTTTTTAAAAAAGTGCCAACTGCAGAGAGGCTACTGCTGCCAGGGGTTCTTACGGGGCAGCAAAGGCAGGTCCACGAAGAGGCAGGCAGCGTAATCAGTAGGTGCATGATTCGAAAGAAATCAATCTGTTTGGGGGGGGGGAAGGCCTGAGTAGAACAGTGATGAAGGGAGAAGCTGCTGTTTGTGCTCCGCTAAGGGGGAAAGAGTAGCGGGGTTTAAATGCCTGCCCCCTCCGATAACAGTTGAAAGGAATGGTCCGACCAGAGAGAGGGGAGGCGGAAAGTTCCAATATCTCTACCCCTCCCCACCCACCCCTGCACACACCAGCAGCGCAGCCAAGGGCCAAGCACGGAGGACGGCATCACAGGTGGAACTGGGCTCAGACAGCATCATCCAGGCCAGGTTCAGCATCGGGGGACGGGACACACTCTTTGCTAAGACGGACAATCTCCTGGGAAAGGACCTCCAAATCCTGGAAGAAAGGGGGAAATTACATGTGAGGGAGCCGGAAAAGGAGACCAGGGCAAGAACAGGCATGATATCCAAGCGGGAGACCAATACATGTCCTGCCAAGCAAAATACGGGACGTCCCTTTCCAGCTATGCCCATTCGGCACAAATTCATCCTCCCAATTAAAAACTGCTCATTGATCGTCGTTGAGCTTGAATTCAAAATAAGTCTGGAGAGCAGCAAACCCAAACCAACACAGAGATAAAGAACCAATGGCAATCAATGTGTTTTATTAAGAGAAGAAAAGGGCGATTTGGATTGCAAAAAAAGCAACTTCTCTTAAAAGACCCTGAAAACAAGACCTTTCTTCCCCTTTTAGCACTATGGTGGCTCAGAAGCCTGGATCGTATGCATCTCCGATCGCATTCTCTCTTTCAGAGCGTTGGACACCAGGAGAGCTAGACCCACCTCCATGCCCTAGCTGGCATCTTCTACCATCCACTCTACCTGCCCTCAGCTTCTTTCCCAAATGCACAGTGCCCCCTACGGGCCATCACTGGGATCGCCCACACTACTATCTCTGTCATGTACCACCTTGTCCTTTCCCACCTATTCAGTATTTCCCTGCATGGCTGGCTTATCTGAAGGCTTCCTCCCAGACTAGCCTCTTGATCCTCAGTGACAGTGCCAAGATAGCATCCTTGTTCTGCCCCACACTGACTGCTCCACCAAAGCCCCAACCTTGAAACAGCCTGTCCTCTGAGGATGCTCACACCCCCCTCATCCCTCCCCATTTAGACACGGCTATAAATAGCCTCTTCTTTCCGCTGACATCATTCTTTCGTCCCCTTGTTCCATTAGGACATTGGAAAGATCAGATTCTACATCAAGCTCGTGCTGAAGGTTGGGGGTGGGGGGGGGGAACACCCCAATATGCTGCAAAGTCTTTCACTGGGGCGGGCTCTCTCTTTCTCTTGCCTCAGCACGTGCTTTCGGGATGAAAGCAGGCAAGCAGAAGACTCACCTTGCTAGATCTGATAGGAGCCTCTTTAACCCAGCAATCTGTTTCTAGCTACTGGAGGCAAGGAAAACTCTCTCAAACACAGAGGAAGAGCAATTGATTTTTCCCTGCCATCTGATCCTAGAAACTGATATTCGGAAGTATACTTCTTTTGAATATGGAGTATCCTTTGAGATGCCGTGGCTAACAGGAATGTTCTAAGCCACCTTGCATAAATCTGTCTGGTCCTTTGAAAAGACTTTCTCTGTAAATTTTACAAACTGCATGAATACTGTACGTGGGTCGGGTTTTTCTTGTCACTGCTCTTTTGGTGGTGGTGGTGTGTGTGTGTGTTTGTGTGTGTGTGTGTGTGTGTAAGCACATTCAAAGGGGATCTGAGTGCTCTTCTACCCAGACTCTTGCCTACCTATCTGAAAATCCACAGCAGACCACTTATATCATTGGGGGTGGGAGAAACAAAACAGACGGCTGAGCACTCTTTATAATCTGGCCTAGCCCAGCGGTGGGCGTTAAGTGACAAACAGCCAGGAAGTAGCACTCCTGCTATACCATCACCACTATGGCCAGAATGCAGATATCTCTCCTGCATCCCCATACATACTTCCAAGCTCCAAAAATTCCTCGCCCCCCCTTAAGCTACTCTTTCCAAAGGCAACTGCATCACCCAAGATCTCCTCTCTGAATGTGGGTGGTCACCCATCTGTGACACCGAGAGAAAGAAGGCTGGAGAAAATGCAGATTGCGGGTAGGAAGATAAAGAGTTCTTCATTCAAGGTCGCCAAAGTGTTCAGGCAGAAGGAAATTTGCTACTCCCTTAGCTTCCCTTTGGTGCCAAAGCTGGGCTCTTGCTGCCTCTCCTCCACATCAGTCACCTTGATCTGCAGCCTGAGAAACAAGATGAATTGCCAGGCAGCTACAGCAGCTGTGTATATATACTTGCTCAGGATGAAGAACATACAATCTCAGAAGCCAACTAGCAGAGAGTCTCTCTGTTCTTATTCACTTACCACAGTAGCCTGTTCCTCCCGTTAAGAGTTCTCCCCAAAGCTTCATTTTTCAAGAGTTACAGGCTGATGAGGATTTGTCCAACAAGCCCTCTGCCTCATAACAAGTATCTTCTCCCTCTCTGGTTCCTGGTCTTAACCCCTTTCCCAACCATGGATTTCTTGATAGTGTTGGATCAGAACTCCTACTGTTGCAGGAATCATGGGAGCCATCATCCAACATCACGGAGGAATTGATGTTTGGCAAAGGCTGCTGTAGCTGCCTTCAGCGTTTCTAGATTGGTTGTTTTTAGTGGTCCCTTGAATGTAGCCTGCTGGTTCCTCTTTGGATAAGTATTGTTCTACCCAGCCGCTTCTGTATTTTGTTTATGAGGAGTTGCTCCCGATCATTTGGGTTTGCCAACTTTATTTATTTTTTTTTGGTTTGGCAATTCTGTTTTTCTGAACGTGCAGAGCATTTGCTTTTAATCAGAAGGATCAGAAAATAGTTGCGGTATTAGCACTAGTGAAAGCCAGTATGATGTCGTGGTTAAGGTAGAAAACCTGAAAACTTTTGAGTTCTAGTTCTGCCTTAGGCACAAAGCCACCTGGATGACTATTAGGGCCAGGCACTCTCTCTTTCTCCATGGCACGACAAAACCGCGGTCCACTAAAGCGCGCCCGATTAAAGCGCGTCGCTGATGTCATCAGCAGCATGACAACAACGACCGCGGAGAAAAAAGGGCGCTTTAAAAAGCGCTTTTACAGCAAGCCGATTCACGTAAAGGTAAGGGTTAGGTTTAGGGTTAGGGTTAGGGTTAGGGTTAGGTTAAGGGTTAGGGTTAGGTTTAGGGTTACGTTAAGTGTTAGGGTTAGGTTTAGGGTTAGGTTAAGGGTTAGCGTTAGGTTTAGGGTTAGGTTAAGGGTTAGGTTTAGGGTTAGGTTAAGGGTTAGGTTTAGGGTTAGGTTTGGGGGGGTTAGGTTTAGGTTTACGCGTTAATTTTAGCTTTACCGCTCACAGCGTGCTTTTTTTGTCGCACTGTGATGACGTCAGGTACGCGGTTTCGTCGAGCGCGCTTTAGTCGACTGCGGTTTTGTGGTGGAACCCTCTTTCTCAGCCCTCGGATAAAAAGCAAAGGCAAACCACTGTATTTCTGAAAACGTCACCAAGAAAACTGCACAGGGTAGTTCTATGACAGGATGTCATAATACATAGGTCAGCCAACGGATATACATAGCTCGTATTTTGAGGAACTAACAATATGTGTCTACTAAACAGATTAACAGCCAAGCCAGCAAATGGGCTAAAATAGATGCTTCGCTTCAGCATATTTCATGTGCAGACTTCCTTCTAACCCGTGTCTACCCGTACTATGTCTTAAGAGCAAACTTTGCAATTTCTATATGAACAGTTAAAGCTTAATATCATGGAACCCTAGTTTGGTTCAGGCTTGAGGCCTACTTTGGTTCAGCCTGCCACCTTAGTTCAAGACTAATTCAAGGGCAGACGCGCACAAAATTATTATAATACAACCATCATGGCTCTAAGGCAGTGTTTCTCAACCTTGGCAACTTGAAGATGTCTGGACTTCAACTCCCAGAATTCCCCAGCCAGCATTTGGTCCTGAAAGATAGGCGAGCGCCATTCCAAAGGGACGGGTGATGGCCTCTGTTGCCCTCGGCCGATCGAAAGGGAGTCGGGTTCAGATCCCCAAATCCGGAGTGGCGGAGACGGGCGCCGTGAGACGTCCAGTGCGGTAATGCGACCGATCCCGGAGAAGCCAGCGGGAGCCCCTGGGAGAGTTCTCTTTTCTTTGTGAAGGGCAGGGCGCCCTGGAATGGGTTCGCCCCGCGAGAGGGGCCTGCGCCTTGGAAAGCGTCGTGGTTCCGGCGGCGTCCGGTGAGCTCTCGCTGGCCCTTGAAAATCCGGGGGAGAGGGTGTAAATCCGGGGGAGAGGGTGTAAATTCACTGGCTGGGGAATTCTGGGAGTTGAAGTCTGGACATCTTCAAGTTGCCAAGGTTGAGAAACACTGCTCTAAGGGAAGGGTGCCACTGATTATGTATAGAGCAGCTTCAGAATATTTTCCTATTATGGATGTTGGCACCAGGCATCTAGTTTAGGATTGCAATCATCTAGCTGAAAGGCAAAACGATAGGTACTTATAAAACCGAGCCTGCGAGGATTGGGCCTTCCTCTAGGTAAGCTGACACTGCAGTAGGAGCTTCTGTTCACAGCATGACCTTTGCTATCAAGGGCACTGTCTCCTTCTGAAGGTAATCATGCGGATCCCAACCAAAGGCAACCCCTCTCTGCATGTTTCCTTAAGACCGCAGGAGTGTCTTAGCTCACACTTTTTATTCCAAAGGAATTGTTCCAAATAACCCCACCTCCCCACCACAACCTTCCGCATTTTGGTTACTTTGCAAAGCCATTTAGCTTTCCTCACTACGACTTCCAGACGTCTTCAAATTGGTTCCACCACAAAACCGCGTTCGACTAAAGCGCGCTCGACGAAACCGCGTACCTGACGTCATCACAGCGCGACGAAAAAAGCATGCTGTGAGCGCTAAAGCTAAAATTAACCCCTAACCCTAAACCTAACCCCCTGAAACCTAACCCTAACCCTAACCCTAACCCTAACCCTAACCCTTAACCTAACCCTAAACCTAACGCTAAACCTAACCCTTAACCTAACGCTAAACCTAACCCTAACCCTTAACCTAACCCTAAACCTAACCCTAACCCTAACCCTTAACCTAACCCTAACCCTAAACCTAACCCTAACCCTAACCCTAACCCTAACCCTAACCCTTAACCTAACCCTAACCCTAACCCTTACCTTAACTTGAATCGGCTTGCTTTCAAAGCACTTTTTAAAGCGCCCTTTTTTCTCCGCGGTCGCTGTTGTCGCGCTGCTGATGACGTCAGCGACGCGCTTTAATCGACCGCGGTTTTGTCGTGCCACGTTCAAATTACCATTCCCAGAACTCCATGCCAGCCTGTTCAAAGGCAGGAATTAAGCCACCCAATATTCTTCAATTGTTCGCTTTACAACTCCTACGGGCTTTAGCCAGCATGGACAATAGCAAGTGTTTGCATAGGCTGAATTTCCCAAATCCCCAGACAGCACCATCCTGGGGAAGACCGTGCACTGCCCGAGGCCCCAGCGTGATGTATAAATGCCCGAAAGCTGTGAATGAGATCCCCAGGGACCTCCACACGTTTATCCCAAGTGATCATCTCTAATGAATAAGAAAATGGTTAAATACACGATTGGCGAGTGGCCATATGAATTATTTATAATTTTACCTACATTTGAATATGGTTAAAAGGAAATAAAACCCAAGGTTAGTTTCTATCCCAGCCTCATCCATAATATTTTGGAGTGTGGTCCCCAGCATGAATTGTCCATCTTTGCCTTGCCATAGAAAAGCTGCAGGTGTTTAATGTAGAACACTGTCGTTTGGGGGAAAATACACTCTTTGCTCTAACATTCCTACCCCAAATCCCGGGGTTTTCCAAATGAATAAATCGGAGCAATAAGTTCCTAGGGAGTTCTTCTCTAATGTCTCCCCTTTGGGAAAAGAACATTATATAGATACGAGAGAAGGCGTTCTTGGCTGTGGAAACCTACTTAGAAAATGCCTTCCTTGCAGAGTGCAGACCAACATTTGATTTCAGTCTTACTAAAGCCGAGGTGGCGCAGTGGTTAAATGCAGCACTGCAGGCCACTTCAGCTGACTGCAGTTCTGCAGTTCGGCTGTTCAAATCTCACCGGCTCAGGGTTGACTCAGCCTTCCATCCTTCAGAGGTGGGTAAAATGAGGACCCGGATTGTTGTTGGGGGCGATATGCTGACTCTGTAAACCGCTTAGAGAGGGCTGAAAGCCCTATGAAGCGGTATATAAGTCTAACTGCTATTGCTATTGCTAAAGCCTGTCTATTTATTCACCCAAAATGTTGGGTTGTTGTAGCTACAGCATGACCTTGATTCACCCTTTGCTTCTATGGGATTGTGGAGTTTGCTCTTAAATGATGTTGCTTATTTTACTGACTAAAGTCCCCCCGTCCTTGTTTGTATCACAATCAGCATTCATAAGAACCAGTTAGGCATCTTTCAGATAAATAAAATGAAATGTCCTGCATAAATGGCCATTTCCATTTCAGGGTTCCTGTCCCTTTATGTCTTTTGCTTGGTCCTCCTAGGTAGAATTCCTCTCTTCTTCCCCTTGCAGTTAGGTGGCTGACTCTGCCCAGTTCCTGTTTCACCCCCAAAGCCTTTATCTCCGGGGTCCACCTACAAACCTTCTGTAAGTGCATGTTTTTGGTGAGCTGCTCCTCCAGCATGTTCTGTAGCTTCTTGTTCATCTCCCGCAGGTTCTCATCTCCTGGCTTCACCAGATCTCGCAGGACGCTGCTTAGGCTACTTCGATCGACCTGCCCATGAGCCCCAGACACATCTGTCAAAGGGGAAAAGGGCAGGGAGGGAAAAAAAGGCAGTGACAAAGAAGTTACAAATGAATGTGTGTATGAAAGTAGTGGAAACGGCGCATCTGGGCTACCCCATTTGAAGAGCAAAAACAGAGGTCGTGTATCGTATTATCCTTCCTATGAATAACTACATTGCTTTCCTTTGTAAAAACCACTTCTTCCTCTTGAGAAGTAGTTTTTGAAGAACACTCCTTAGAATGAAGAAGATCATGACTCTTCATGAGTTTGTCATCCCCGGGAGAAACCAGCCTAATAATGCTATGGGAACAAGTTACCTCACGTACATCTTCAAAATTCTGCTTATGAAAATTCCCTTTTCATAAAGTATTAAAATTTAATATTCAGAGGGACAGAATCAAGATCACGTGAAGTGTTAATACCATTTTACAATGCCTTGGTAAGGCCACACTTGGAATACTGCATCCAGTTTTGGTCGTCAAGATGTAAAAAAGATAGTTGAGACTCTAGAAAGAGTGCAGAGAAGAGCAACAGAGAGATTAGGGGACTGGAGGCTAAAACATACGAAGAACGGTTGCAGGAACTGGGTATGTCTAGTTTAATGAAAAGAAGGACTAGCAGAGACATGATAGCAGCGTTCCAATATCTCAGGGGTTTCCACAAAAAAGAGGGAGTCAAACTATTCTCCAAAGCACCTGAGGGCAGAACAAGAAGCAATGGGTGGAAACTAATCAAGAAGAGAAGCAACTTAGAATTGGGGAGAAATTTCCTGACAGCTAAAACAATTAATCAGTGGAACAACTTGCCTCCAGAAGTTTTAAATGCTCCAAAACTGGAAATTTTTAAGAAGATGTTGGATAACCATTTATCTGACGTGGTGTAGGGTTTCCTACCCAAGCAGGGGGTTGAACTAGAAGACCTCCAAGGTATCTTCCAACTCTGTTATTCTATTCTATTCTATTCTATTCTAAATTGTATTGTATTGTATTTGGTTTATTTGTATGCCGCCCTTCTCCAGGAGGGACTCAGGGCGGCGAACAACTCAGGGGGGAAAGGGAACATAAACAACAGTACACATAATTAAAATACATGAAAATCACACAGCCATACCAGTTGAGAGGGGAGGGGAACTCATCAACCCCAGGCCTGCCGGCACAGCCAGGTTTTGACGGCTTTCCGGAAGGCCTGGAGAGAGGTGAGGGTCCGGATCTCCGCGGGGAGTTCATTCCAAAGGGCCGGAGCTGCTACAGAGAAGGCCCTCCTCCGGGTAGTAGCCAGATGGCATTGGCTGGTGGACGGAACCCGGAGGAGGCCGACCCTGTGAGATCTGACGGGTCTTTGCGAGGTAAATTTGTGTCTACCCACTGGATAGGGCAATCTTTCCCAGTTTGGTGATTTTTAGAAGTGTTGGATAACGGAGAACCTGCGAGTCCATGTCCATCCCATCCAGAGGATACCAAATTGGGAAGGACTCCCCAGTTATCCACCAGAGCTCTTTCCTTGGTGACCTTCCAGAAGTGCATAACCAGAGGTTTATTTTAAATGACCTTTGAAAAGAGGAAGATAGATGACCAACAAAGGGTTGGTTCTTTTTCCCCAAGCTTCTGAACTAAATGGATTGGTTTTTAGAGTTCTTTTATTCCTCTGAACTTGCAATGGTATGCAGGGATGACCTTGAAGGGCAGGGGGGAGATCAACTGCCTAGAGTCTAGACAATGGTCTGATAAATGAAATCTGAGTCTGAAGGAGGAGTGGTAGCAAAAGTGGCTCATAAAGGGACCCTTCCTAGTTTTCAGGAAAGTCAAAGTGAGTAAAAGGAGGAAGGACTTTTAGACTTGCAAGATTCCGTTATTGTAACCTTACAGTAAAGAGAGAGCTAGTACTCCTAATTGTGCTTCTTGTCTGGACTACCCCACAAGACTGAGGGGACTGTACATGGATGCATTTAGTTTATCGTTATCGAGAATGAGGATCAGAATCATGAGGAGCAAATAAAATCTGCTTGAGTAGTATCATTTAATTCCACAGCCAATTAAGAGTTGGTTCTATGATTCTAGAGCTGAGGTGGCGCAGTGGTTAAATGCAGCACTGCAGGCTACTTCAGCTGACTGCAGTTCAGCAGTTCGGCTGTTCAAATCTCACCGGCTCAGGGTTGACTCAGCCTTCCATCCTTCCGAGGTGGGTAAAATGAGGACCCGGATTGTTGTTGGGGGCAATATGCTGACTCTGTAAACCACTTAGAGAGGGCTGAAAGCCCTATGAAGCGGTATATAAGTCTAACTGCTATTGCTATTGCTATGATGATGTTGGGGAACCAATTCAGAGTGAGGCCACGAAAAATTACTCTTAGTTTAAGCAAGAACAAGTGAGGGAAAGAGGTAAAGTGTTTCATCTTTATTCTCAGTCCTGTTGACTTTCAGAAATGCAGCCAAAACGGAGAACTTGCAAGCAGGGGGCCAGCAATACTGTGGAATCCCCCCCCCCTCAACCTCCCACTGCCAATATTAAATGCTGCAATAGTAAATAAAACAGCAACAACTGTGATATCCATCTTTCAATTCCCCCTTTTGGAAGGCGCACTTATCTTCCAGTCGCCACCTCCCTGCGCCTCTAACCGTTACTCACAGCTCTCCTTCCTGGAGTTTGGGAGTTTGGATCTAATCTCATCAGGGATCTGACATGAATGTGGGGTCTTTCCATGTAGGAAAGCTGAAAGTTGTTCAACCATGAAATTAGCAAAGCAGCAGGAAAGAAATAAACAGCAGTCGACCAACCTCCTTCCCGCCCTAAGAAGCTAGCATGAAAAAAAAGGGCACGGGAATTAAATTGGGTGCAGGGTGGAGGGAGCCAACACATTTGCTTGCAATTTCACTGCTTTCGAGAGCCAAGAGACAGATAACTCAAAACAAAAGGGAAGTCTGTATGGCTCCATGACAGCCTAGCCCCGTGATGGCACGCATGGAACAGGTGGCAGGCAGAGCCCTCTCTGCAGGCATGCCAGCCGTCACCCCAGCCTAGCTCCACGGTGCATGCGCGCATGCCTCCCACTGGTCAGCTGGTCTTCCGGTCTCTGCCGTGCATGCAAAGGGGCGGGGCCTTCACCTATCTCCGCAGGTTCCCCCCCTACTTCATTTCTGCTGCCCGCATCAACCTGGAAGCCAAAACGAGGTGCAGGGGTACCGCATGAGGCCGCCCCATGCCCCGCTTTGGGCCTGGAAAGCCTCCTGCACACTGGAAGCTAAAACAAGGCATGGGGGGGGGGGGGGCTTGAGAGACCGCCTGCTGCCAATTACCTCCCAAAGACCCGTTGGTGCTCCTGTTTCCTTTCTTCCAAGACCAGTGGGTAAAGGCCTGCATGTTGCACCCTCCCTCCCAAGGCTGTAGAATACAATTTGCTGCCTTGATTTCCAAGACTGATGCTGGACTAAAGCAACCCTGACATCCAGATCAATTCTGCCTGTTCTCCCTTTCAGCCTTCATTAATCCAGCTGTCTCTCAATACCAAAATCCTTCCTGTCCCTTGGCTATGCTAGTAAGTGTTGCCATAAAGGTAAAGGTTCCCCTCACACATATGTGCTAGTCGTTCCCAACTCTAGGGGGCGGTGCTCATCTCCGTTTCAAAGCCGAAGAGCCAGCGCTGTCCAAAAACATCTCCGTTGTTATGTGGCCGGCATGACTAAACACCAAAGGCACACAGAACACTGTTACCTTCCCACCAAAGTGGTCCCTATTTTTCTACTTGCATTTTTACGTGCTCTTGAACTGCTAGGTTGGCACAAGCTGGGACAAGTAACGGGAGCTCACTCTGTTACGCGACACTAGGGATTCAAACTGCTGAACTGCCGACCTTTCTGATCGCAAGCTTAGCATCTTAGCCACTGAGCCACCGTGTCCCTCTACATTCACACAAAGTATGTATGTATAGTGTGTATGTATGCCATACATACACACAAAGCCTCAAAGAAGACATGGTGGCTATGAATCCTAGGTTTGAACCTAGCTTCCGTATCAAGTTCAATTCTCCTACTCGGCTTAGTGCCCATTGCACTTCCTGCTCTTCCATTTGTTCACTGGGTAACAATCATCGATGCAAGTTACAATCCACATGTTGCCATTTAACAGAGGCAAGCGCACACTTTTTAAAAATTAGTATTTGGTTCTCCAAAAGCTGAACTCTGAAATCCACAAAAACTATACATTCCTCTTTGGGTTTCTTACTCTGCACATAGACAAGAATCCCTACTTTAATGCCAATACCAACACCACCAACACCAACAATTACATTTTCTCTCCCTATTGTCCTTGCAGCTCATCACGTAGTAGCTACGTAGCAGCGTGCCTTCATTTTAAGAAGAGGAAAATCACACTTCTTAAAATGTCAAATTTGGCACCCATTAGTCCCTTTTGTGGGCCACGCTCATGAGCATTCAATGAAAGGGTAAGGCAATACCCATAATTTGCCATCCTCATCTGGAATATGCTGTGATACTTAAAAAGTTCTGCCAGCGTGTTAGGAAGCCTACTAGCAGGACTTCCTAAAATGTTCTTTAGGAGCATTTTTGTTCAAACCTCTCTTCTGTCAAATGTTCACTCACGGGAATGCAGGAGAGAAGGAAGGGGGAAAGGAAGGAGAGAAGGAGAGAAGAAAGGAGGGAAGGAAGGAGGGAAGGAGGGAAGAAGAAAGGAGGGAGGGAAGAAGGGAGGGAAGGAAGGAGGGAAGGAGAGAAGGAGAGAAGAAAGGAGGGAAGGAAGGAGGGAAGGAAGGAAGAAGAAGTAGGATTGTTGTAAGATAAGATGGATTTATGGAATGGTAAGAAAGCAATTTCAAGTATATTGTCAACTGTAGGGGAGAAAAATTGTTACAAATACATATTATTAATAACAGTTATGAGATCATATAATTGTGAATGTATATATGAGAAATAAAATTTTTTTTAAAAAATGTTCACTCACTTTATTGTGATCTTAACGGAAAAGGGCACACTTTGAACCGCTATACTCCAAGAGGACTATAGGATAAGATCGAATGGACTTACGCAATAAGGAGATAGATAGCTGCCATTAGACCAGTGTTTCTCAACCTTGGCAACTTGAAGATGTCCGGACTTTAACTCCCAGAATTCCCCAGCCAGCGAATGCTGGCTGGGGAATTCTGGGAGTTGAAGTCCGGACATCTTCAAGTTGCCAAGGTTGAGAAACACTGCATGAGACTATTGTGCTCTTATACTGCCACAAGTTTCCCTTTCCTCTTGCTGGCATTTGGTTTCAATGTACAAAATCTACAGTATCCATTATTTCCTCGCGTTGGCACAGCACATTGGGGCAAAGATCTGAAAGTGTTACAGGAGTAGGAGTAGTTGCATTTTAAGAAAAGACAAAAAAAAAAACCCATGCTGAAGCCTCTGGGGCACTGAAATCAAGTAATTAGAATATGGGGCTAGATTCCATTACAAAGATTTGAAGGGCAAATCAGGCTGCAAATGACCGTCCGATCAGGCAAAAGGGAAAGAAGCTGAAGGAGGAGGAGGAGGAGGAGGTGAAGGAGGAGGAGGTGGTTTGTATTTTTAGCATTCATGAAATATTCACTGGCTGAGTTGTGTGTTGCCAAGCTGAGGCAAAGGCGACCCTGCACAAGCTATTTATAGCTGACTTCTGTTTCATGCCCATAGCACAATTCAATGTGGATGTACAAAAAAACGTGCCCAAAGGATGCCCCCCCCCCCACAACACCATCACTTGACTATGTACTTGCACGGCTCTTCACCTGGGCATGCAGACTTTTTCTAAGCCCCCCCCCTTCTCCCTTGTGATCCCACTCCCACTCCTTTGCAGTTGTGATCCGCGCAAGCGATTGTGGGTGCACCTAGGTACACCCACGTTACACCTATCCTCCGCGAGCTGCACTGGCTTCCTATTGGTCTCCGAACACGCTTCAAAGTGCTAGTCGTTACTTTTAAAGCCCTACATGGCATCGGACCTGGCTACCTGAGAGACCGCCTCTTGCCTATTACCTCCCATAGACTGATTAGATCGCACAGACTAGGCCTCCTCCGGATTCCATCGGACGGTCAATGTCGGCTGGCGACCCCCCCGGGGGAGGGCCTTCTCTGTAGTTGCTCTGGCCCTCTGGAACGATCTCCCCGCTGAGATCCGGACCCTTACTACCCTTCCGGCCTTCTGCAAAGTGACTAAGACCTGGCTGTTCCGGCAGGCCTGGGGCTGTTGAATTGTCCAGCCCCATTTTAGGTTGTGAATGTTGCTGCAATTTTAAACTGTTGTTTTATCTTTTATATCCCCCCCTCCATTTTTATTGTAAGCTGCCCTGAGTCTTCTGAGAGTGGGCACACAAAACTAATACATAATAATAATAATAATAATAATAATAAATTATTAATAATTAATAATTAATAATAATATTAATAATAATAGTAATAATAATTAATAATAATTACATTTAAAACAGTTAAAAATTGACAAAATCACCATCAGTCAAATGCAAAAAGCCGCACTGCTTGGATCTGCACGCATATTAAGAAAATACGTTACGACGTCCTAGGCCCCTGGGTGGGGCCCGACTAGTAACCAATGCCAAATCCGGTGAAACAACTGGCCGCTGTGATACAATTGTATAATAATAATAATAATAATAATAATAATAATACTGTATCCATAAAAAGGGGCAAAATCACTGCATGTGAGGGAATTGAAATGCCCAATGGCCAATTAATTAAATGCAAAGAAAATGAAGCCTACAAATACTTAGGCATTCTGCAGTTGGATAACATCAAGCATGGAGAAGTAAAAACTATTGTCAGGTGAGAGTACACCAACAGAGTTAGGAAAATTTTGAAATCTAAATTGAATGGTGGAAATACAATCAAGGCCATAAATACCTGGGCAATACCAGTTATAAGATACACAGCTGGTATAGTTAACTGGACACAAGCTGATTTGGACCTTTTGGACCGAAAAACCAGGAAACTAATGACAATGCACTACAGTTTACATCCACGTGGTGATACTGATAGACTGTACCTGCCCCGAAAATCAGGTGGCAGAGGATTATTACAAGTGAAGCAAACAGTTGAAGAAGAAAAACATGCACTGGCTGATTATTTAAAAGAAAGTCAAGAACATCTATTAATCGAAGTAAAGAACAAAAATCTACTGAAGGCCCAACAGACAAAACAAGAATACAGAAAAGATGTGATAAAATCAAGAATGGAGAGTTGGCAGAACAAAGCACTGCATGGCCAATTTCTGGAAAAAATAAAAGATAAAGTGGACAGTGAAAAAACTTGGTTATGGTTAATAACAGGTACATTAAAGAAAGAAACAGAGTCACTAATCCTGGCTGCGCAAGAACAAGCTATCCGCACAAATGCCATTAAGGCCAAAATCGAAAAATCCTCTGATGATGCCAAATGCAGACTTTGCAAAGAAGCTGATGAAACTGTTGATCACATACTCAGCTGCTGTAAAAAAATCGCGCAGACTGACTATAAATTGCGGCACAATTCAGTAGCACAAATCATCCATTGGAATTTGTGCAAAAATTATAATATTAAAACAGCAACAAACTGGTGGGAACATCAGCCTGAAAAAGTCACAGAAAATCAGATGGTCAAGATCTTGTGGGATTTCCGTATACAAACCGACAAAATACTGGCGCATAATACACCAGACATCACACTGGTTGAGAAAAATAAGGTCACAATCATAGACATCGCAATACCAGGTGATAGCAGGGTCGCTGAGAAGGAACATGAAAAAATCGCAAGATACCAGGACTTAAAAATCGAAATTCAACGACTATGGCACAAACCAGCAGTGGTAATTCCAGTGGTAATTGGCACACTGGGTGCTATTCCAAAAGCACTGGAATTACATTTAAAACAGTTAAAAATTGACAAAATCACCATCAGTCAAATGCAAAAAGCCACACTGCTTGGATCTGCACGCATATTAAGAAAATACGTTACGACGTCCTAGGCCCCTGGGTGGGGCCCGACTAGTAACCAATGCCAAATCCGGTGAAACAACTGGCCGCTGTGATACAATTGTATAATAATAATAATAATAATAATAATAATAATAATAATAATAATAATAATAATAATAATCCACCAGTGGAACAGCAGGAAGAGCCTACGTGGCAAAGGTGCTCTCTAAGGGCAGTGGAACCTGTAGAGGAGGGGCTGACAGAGGCAAGAGACAATCAACCCACTGTGGAGCTAAACTGGGGGAAAACTGCAGGGCACACCCAGCAGGGGGAGCCCCAGGAAAGCAAGCTGTCAGGACAACATGCTGGTTTTGTGACTCGGTTTCCCAAATGATTTCCTGAATGATTTGCTGAATCCAACATTTTTTAAAAAGTTGGCTGCTGACTTCACATCCATTTTCGTGCATCATTCTTGGGCAGGAAACAGTTTCCTTTGGAGCACAACACCAACCACAAACCAAGGGAACTCTAAAAACCATCCTAGTGAGAACTCCTCCCCCGCCACACACACAAACACATATTTCCTTCCCTGGCTGTTTCATTCTTGATAGGAAGAAAAAATTATGTCTACAATGGCATCCCCTTAACCTTGTAAACAGCTTAGGTTCTCCACCTCTACCGACTTGATGCCGGAAGCATTATGGCCGCTAATCCTGATTTCTTCAGTTTCTGAACCTGTAAAATTCCTATTTTGTTAATAAGATAAATAGATCTCAATGGAGCAGGGCATTTTGGACAGTCCATTGATGCGGGTCAAATATTTTGTAATTGTACCCACTCAAGTGTGTGGAATATGGCATTAACCGAAACTGAAATTTAATGGATTGAGAGTATTAGCTTTGGCTTGGAAAAAAAGAGAGAGTAAAAAGCAGCTTCTAATCCTGCCAGCACGTTTGTGTGATTTTGAGCGACAGCACAGAATTGACAAGTTAAGAAAAGGAAGGAGGACTATTCAGCAGGATGGATTTACTTTGGTTAGGAAATGGGGCTTGTTAAGTCTCTCACAATAGCAGAGAACTATTGAAAGCCAAGCATCTATTGAAGGTCAAAGTGGCCACCTTTTCCTGATGATCATTCAAGATCATTGATCACCCTTAAATCTGTTTAAACTGTAATGCTCCAGAAAGGAAAACTCCGGCAGGGAGTGGATGGAAGAGAAGCAAATCAAATCTGGAAAATATCTGCAATTTTGTAAAAGAGAGTGTTCTGACCCCCACCTTGTCCGTTGAAAAACGAAAGCCAAACAGAACGTTCAAAGGAATATTTTTTATCAGTCCCGGCTCTTGCTGGCTGCGAGCCCAAAATAAACACAGATAAATGCTCTGGCAAAAGTCCTAACTCATAAACTGCTACAAAACAGGATTATATCAATCAAGTCACTTATCCAAGTGCTTTTCTCGATGGTTGCACACAAACGAAGAACGTTGACTAGAACAGAAATGGAACGTTGACTTCTGCAACCAGGGCGTGGCACCATCAGTCTTTTATCCGCAGGAGGAGATCCTAACGAGCCACAGCTGCTCGTTATCATCTCCTGTGAGTCCTCAATTGTTCCTTACGGTCAGCCCTTCTCCTGCGTGCATCCCGAAACAACTCACAGGAGGTTTCTGTGTCAGCCTCTCTCACTGATCCAAGGCTCAATCATTACCTGGGGACCAACTAGTCTCTCTGAGCCCTGCTCGGAGTCAGTACCCTGTCCAGGGTCCTCCGCCTCCTCCAGGCTTGACTCATAGGGCCCCTCGCTGTCAGAGTTTGATAGCAGCTCAAAGGCTCCTGCCGAGCCACAACAAGAGAGGTAGACTTCTCTATGGAGCTACTTCTCAATCAGTTAAGGTGTTTGCATACCAATGGGAGATTATGTCTATGTCATGTTTTTTATACGAATGCAGAACCAGTACATTAGCTATACTCATTCTAAAGCTTGTACTTTTCTCATCCGGTCTCATCAGAATCATAAATGAAAGTAGCATCAACCCAAATGCTTCAGAAACCAAAATCCTGTATCCTGAAAGACACATCACAAAAAACTAACTATCAATAACACTAAACAACTATCAGAAATAGCTTATTTAACCCAGCAGAATGATTGGAGTGAATGGCCTCCCTAAACATTCTCTGCACAGTATGTGGGTAACAGGTTCCTTTGTGCACTGTAATATCAACCACACATCAAGCTAAGCTACATATTTGATCACCAAATAAGAATATTTTTCAAAGAAGTCTGTGATATAAGAGGGCAGCAGAAATTAAGCAGATTTTTCCAGTCCTATTCATATAAGGATATCCAGGCAATGTGGCCCAGTGATCAAATCTGCAGAGTTCCATCGCTCACTTTCCAATGATTGTGGAACAAAGAGTTGTCGTAGGAAAAACGACATTTCCCAGGGAAGTTCTAAGCTTCAGAAATCCTGCGGAACTGACTACCCTTCCAAGTTTGCCATTGTGCTATAAAGGTTAGAGAGTTAAGAAAAAAATAAAACCTGTGGCTCTAACCCTCTGAATCATAGCATGCAGATGAGCAGGATAGGTCCCCCTTTCTCCCAAGCAGCTTCTTTTCCCCGCCACCCAACGCTTTGAAAACTTAAGAGCATCCTGAAGAAGGTCAAAGGAAATAATATTAGCTAAATATATGTCTTGGAACCAGCAAGTGCTGTTTGGATATCAAGCTACAGCCAGGCCATGCAAACAAAGAAGGGAAGTGTTAAAACATCTGAGTGTGCTTTTCCTTTTATACTACAAGATGGTTGAGTGGGAACAGCTCCTTTCCTCCTCACTTTGTCCGGGCCTTTGATGATGAACTAGGTTCCACCACAAATCCGCGAAGCCCTTATCCGCGGAGACATAAGCGCGAAGACTAATTCGCGCCGTTCGAAGCGCTAAGGAAAAACGCGACCCTACCGCGATGACATAATCGCGGAGGGCAAATCCGCGCATTCCCAAGCACTCAGTACCCTAAACCTAACGCCAAACCTAACCCTAAACCTAACCCTAATCCTAACCCTAAACCTAACACTAAACCTAACACTAAAACAAACCCCTAAACCTAATCCTAATCCTTACCTTAATTGAAATCAGCTTTCTGCGGCGGCGCCGTTTTAAAGCGCCCTTCTGTTGCCGTGCTGTTGTCGCGGCAGTGATGACGCACGGTGATGACGTCGCGGCTTTAGCAACACGATTTTATCACCGCTATTTTGAAGAGCGCGGTTTTGTCGTGCCACGGATGAACTAATATGTTTTGATAGCAGATGTTGCAGGCCTTGTCACTGCTGCAAAAGAAGGTCCCTAACCACTTGGCATCATCAAGTACACATTAAGACACACGAAAAAAATCTCTTTGGTGGGGCCACGTCGGGTGTGGAAGCAGCATCAGATGAATTAAACAATCTGAATCATTTATTTATCTTCTTGAGTCTACAGGCTTCTTTTCACCTCTCCTCTAGAAATAAAAAATTGTTGGATTTTCCTGGCACTAGTACTCAAGCACTGATTCTAGAAATCTAGAAATCTCTTTCAATAAATGTGGATGCTGGCAGAAGAAGATAGCATGCAAGATGGAAGAGAGCACAGTTAAGGTTGCTCTCCAAGGTCCTTCCCCTCCCGCCCCAGATTTATCTAGCATTATACACTCCATTCCAGATTTTTTTTCCTCTGCAGTCGTAATCTTTTTGAATTTAAACCTGCCAGATTCTTGCTTAATCAATTGGAGAGAAAGTGGAGGGATGAGGTATTCTTGATGACCCTGCATTTTTATTTTGAATTTCAGTGTTTTTATGTATTTTTATCAGTTCTGATGTATTTCATCAGTTCTGTGCCCAAGAGATAGAGTAGAACTATGCTTGCTTCATTTAATCCCTTGGGAATAGACTCTTTCTTCCTTACAGTTTAATTCTTCTAACGTTCACTTTCTAATTTTATGGGAATCTTAACCATTTTTAGAAAATACACTACAGACAGTTGTGAGATGCAAAGCTCCCATGTCACATTCCCCCTCAGCCATGATCAAGCCACAATGACCTAAGAATTTACAATGTCCTAGGGACTTCATAGGATGCAATCCTGTTGTGGCCCAGCAGGAGCCGTTGGAGCTGCCACCTGACTCCGACAGCGAGGGGCCCTATGAGTCGGCCCTGGAGGATGTGGAGGACCCTGGACAGGGTTCTGACTCCGAGCAGGGCACAGAGAGACTGGTTGGCCACCAGGTGGTGCCTGAGCCTTGGACCAGTGGGGAGGAGAAAAGGAAGAGTGATCCAGAAACCAACAGTGAGTTGTTCCTGGATGCACGCCATCGAAGAGCTACTCAGCGTCAAGAACAATTATGCAATTACAGGAGGTAATTGTGCTCAGCTGATGGTCATTAGGCTCCTCTCGAGGCTATAAAAAAGACTGCTTGTGACACGCCCTTCTTGCAGAAGTCAACGCTTTGACTAAAGAGAACGTAACTACCTTGGCAGGCTGGATTGCTGCCAAGGTCCTTCTCTGTTTGTTTTGCTTGGCTTTCAGCCACCGAGATTCTGGTCTTGCTAATTAAAGTGCATTCTAGTTAAGCTTGTCTCGGTTTTCGTTACTGAACGGAGGAGGGGGTCAGAACACAATCCTAAAATGGAACAAGAAGACCTTCACAGAAGCTCAACCAGACTGATATTACACAGGGAACATCACCTCTGCTTTCAGCCTCTACTCCCTCCTTTTTTCCTGCAACCTCAAATTTCTGGTTGCTTCCTCCTGAAGACTACAGTTCTCACCAATGCGGCTGTCCATCACATAGGTCTCAATAACGGCACTCTTCCGGCATAGGTCCTCAGCCATGGAGGCACTACTGACTTCAAGGTGCTTCACCTAGCAGAAAAAGATTGCATTACTTGTTACTGCCAAGCCTGCTACCCACAAGGCCAATGCTATTCTAAGAGCCGAGGTGGCGCAGTGGTTAAATGCAGCACTGCAGGCTACTGCTAGATCAGCAGTTCAGCGGTTCAAATCTCACCGGCTCAGGGTTGACTCAGCCTTCCATCCTTCCGAGGTGGGTAAAATGAGGACCCGGATTGTTGGGGGCAATATGCTGACTCTCTGTAAACCGCTTAGAGAGGGCTGAAAGCCCTATGAAGCGGTATATAAGTCTACTGCTATTGCTATTGCTATTCTTAGACTTGGGAATCATCTAGCTTCAAGCAATGTCTCTTAAATGTGGCAGACCAACATCTTTTCCCAATCTGCTCTCTTTATCCCGGACCTGCAAGGGTTGTCCATGTGTCTGACTTAGTCCCCCTAAGTTCAGAATTGGTATCTGTACTGACATTCTTTCAGAATCAGCTCCCCAGCCACAACCCTAAAAATCAAGGTCAGGCAACTCTTATCAGGCTTAGAAGACAAAGTTGGTGGACTCCTACAAGGGTCCTTGGGAAGGCAACTGTGTGCCTGCTTCCAAACTAGGTGGTCTATACTGTGGGAAGTCGAGGAAATACTGAATGGCCCAAGGGTCTCACAAAATCCAAACCTAAAACCCAGGTGATTTTATACCTTCTCCTCCAAGAGCCACTTCTCCTGCTGAACTTCAGCCAGCCGCTGGAAGAGTTCTGAGATCTCCTCGTCTGAAAGGTCGGCTGGCCGTGGAGGTTGCGACTGTGACTGTGGGCTTCCTGTGGTGGACTGCAAGTAGAAGAGGTAAAAGGCAGGTGTATCACTGCTCACATTCAGGCCTTTTACTACAGGCACAATTCAGTACATTTGCAGAACAACTCAACTTCCATCAAGCAGGCAAATCATTTATCTCGTGTTTCCTCTATACATAAACATCAGTGCTGTATATAAAAATAATTTTATAGTAATACACATGAAACATCCGGCTCCTACTACCAACTATCCTTTTCCATCTAAAGCATTTGAAAGCAGATTCTCAAGCGGTGGAGTAACTGGAAATTATGGACATTTATCATGTCTGGAAACTGCCAATTGAAAAAGGTTGTGATCTAAAGTTAAAGGGATAAGAACATGCAGTTTATTTTCCTAGTGGAGCTGTTATGCACACCTTTGGGAAAACATCATTAAGCTATTTGTCTATTTTTTCCAGATGAGAACAGAAAATAAATTCACTAGTAAGCTTATGGGGGGCTCACACGTTATACTTGTTGCAGTCAGTGAATTAAATTGGATGTAGGTGAGGTAGTGGAACTGCTGAACCGATGCCCGTGTTGTCGTAATGGACTGGGTCATTACCAATAATCCAAAATTCACCAGAAACACAGAGATGCTTTGTCTGTCTGGTGAATAAAGTTCTACATATTCTGAAGGGAGTTGCCCTCATCTTAAAAGTTTCAGGGTCGTAGCTTTCGAACTCTTCTGGACTGAAACATCTTTCTCTTGCTATGGTTCAATCTGATAAAGACACTCTCATCACAGTAATCCATGCCCTGGTAACTTCTCATTTAATTAGTGCAATGCATTATACGTTGGGTTGCCCTTAAGGACATTTGAGGCATTTCAATTAGAAGAAAATGCTGGTTAGAAGATTACCGAGTGAAACTGGGCAATATGAACATACCATGCCTGTACTTTATGGAGTGGCTTCCAATTAGTTTCTGCTCCCAAGTCAGGGTGCTGCTTAATCTATAAAGGGCTTCACCCTTAGATCTCCAGGATCTGAAGGAACTCTTCATCCCCCTATTTCTATTTGTATCCTAACATTCTTTCTTGGCAAGGCGGTTCTGGCTGCCCTTCTACCCTGTGGTGCAATAAAGGCTTACTAGCCTTTTCAGTGGTAGCTCCTCAGTTATGGAATTCCCTCCCCAGCTAGGTCCTTAAATATGCCAAAGATTTAATCCATAACCACATGCTGACATTTCATTTACTTGTTTGTAAAATCCTCTATTAACATCAAATCCTCATATCCTGTTTTAGCTGAACATCCATTAATATTTAATACCAAAAATTCCATCTTCCATGCAGTATAGTTTATTATCATTCTCCCTTCTTTATGTAATTATATCGTATATCGTAACATTTTCCCCATATTAGTTAACATTTAACTGTATATATTTTATTCTATTTTTTAATAGTGATAATTATTGTGATTAATAACCTTTGTATATGGTCCAAAAATATTTCCAACCTTCCCTTCTCATATCCAATTATTATTTATCATATCAACTCCACATTATATACATTACTATCAATATCAATTATTATTCAGCTATGTCTATTACAAATAAGAGTAATTAGATTTAGCTAATTTTAAATTGTATTCTTCAATCTATCAGCCTATGTCTCTCCAATAACAAAACCTTCTTAGTCCTATTACCATTCGCAGTTATGGAATTCCCTCCCCAGCTAGGTATGGGTGAGGCCGTGAGTGGGGCCATTTTTCATAATCTTATTTGCACTGCCATACAAAAATATTTTTATGCTCCCAAGCCATTTAACAGTGTGTAATTCCCGTTGAAGCTTTTAATGTTTTCACAGATTTTATTTCCTTTTATTGTTTTAATTATTCTTTTGTTGATTTCACTTTTTAATGTCATGGGTTTTATAAAATGTTTAAATATATGCTATTATTACTTAGCCTATTGCTCTTAACTGTTAATATAACTTTAATTATAAAGTGTCAACATTTCCCAGTTTCCAAATCTATTTGCAATCTTAGTGTTTCTCTGCTATGTTTAAAAATGATTAATTCCGTATATTTGCTATACACATTTAGGCCCTGATTCACGTTAAAGGCAGTTTAACAAAATGAGTCACGCATAGGATGGGAACTAGGAATCCTTCAATCAGCCTCCATCCTGCTTTTTTATTCAGGCTTCATTAACTTCTTTGCACTGACATAATGTTTCAGTAAAGTTTTGCTCTGATTTACTATTAGTGATTTTTGGTACCAGGTTTTTGCAGACAATACAAATTATGAATATCGGTAATTAAGCAACGTGTGAATTGCTCTAAACATCTGTGAAAGCATTAAATTTAGATTACACAAGAACAGATTTGAAAACAGGTGTGTTATTCCGATAGGGAGCACAGACTCCTGAAGCAAGCGTATACCCAAAACCATCCTATTCCTTAAATATTTAGGCTGAGTTTTTGTCCACTCGTGCCAGTATTTCGCATCTGGCTTCAGCTGGCTGACCTTGGGTCCTAGAAAAAAGAAAAGAAAAAAGAAAGAAAGAAAAATCCCTAAAAGCTTGAAGACGGCAACCCTGGTACTGCAGCGTCAAATGAAACTTGCTTGGGTAAATTACAACCTCACGCTTCACCGATGCAAGAAACGATGCGGCGCAGGAGCGACAGGGAAAAAAAAACCACTTGCCCTTCATGGAGAAAAGGAAAGAACTAGACAGAAAGGACCATTTCGGGAAACGTTGTTATTTTCTGTTGGGAAAGAGAAAATTCTCCTTATTTATGGGAATGAGACTCATCCCAGATGAAACAAGGCTACACCATTCAAAAACTCTGGTTTCTGTGGCTTAGAAAGCTGGGCTTCTGGACCTCTCACCTTGTTACTGCCAGCCACGGATCCTTCCTTCATGATTTCACGGTAGCTGAAGGATGAGATGCTGCTACTGTCTCCCGTCTGAGTCCGGCTGGGGGAACTGATGTCTGCCAGGACAAGATCCTCGATCCCTGGAAGGCAAAGAGGATGCTATGAAGGGAGATCTTTCTAGAGTCCAAGCTGCCCATGCCTGCAATTAGACCATTTGACCAGGAGAGAAAACATATCTAGATAATAGCATCTTCAAGAAAATTAACTCCATTCTGAATATTCTATGGCAGAACGTAGTTTCGCTTTTAAAAAGGCATCAACCAGCTTTGACTCTTTTTTAAGAATAATTTTTATTAAAGTTTAAAAATGCAAACGTAACTAATACAATTAAAATATATAAAAAGGAAAGAAATGAAAATGTTAAGAAAATATAAGAAAAAGAAAACATTAAAAAATATAAAGAAATGATTTCCCCTTCATAAGACAAGTAAAGACAATTTCAGGACTTTCCCTAACATTTCAACAAAAGATCTCTCCTTCCATATCTTATATTTTATCTATAGACAAATTATAAAGTCTTGTCATTCAGTCCTAATCAGCAAAAGTCCATTCAGAATTACTAGAAATAACAACATATGTTTTAACCTTAATCAAACAAATCATTCATATTTCCTTTCCTTTTAACATCATATTGTTTCTAAAAATGCAGTAAAAAAACTTCTTCCCATATCTCTTATCTATCAACAATCATTCAGACCTAGTATAAAAATCTATTAAGAAACAACAGAAACAATATATTAAAATTTTAATCTTTAATCTCTTCAAATAGTGTGCTGCAAGTTTATCATTTTCTCTATTTCTCCTCTCAGAAAGTCCTTCACAAATTCAACATGGACTAGAAATAATATCTACATTTTAATCAAATAAACCAACTTTGTAACCCATTATTTTAACCCCATAGCTTATCTCTTTTATACTAATACAATAAAAATATCTTCTTCCCATATCTTTATATATGGGAATATGTTTAAAGCCTCATCAGTGTTGGTTTAGAAAAACTCATTAAAATTACTAGAAAAACATATATATATATATATATATATATATATATATATATATATATATATATATATATATATATATATTAATCAGATAAGCCATGTTATATTTATGCTTTTAAAAATCTTGATGTTAATTCCCCTTAAAAGGTGTCTCAAAAGCTGATTTCTTTTCATTTTCTCCTTTCTCCTTATAACATCTTTTATAATACATCTCTTTTCTAAGTCCAAGGTAAGAAAATTGTTCAAGTCACTCTTTCTGGTTTGTTATTTGTGTGTCTCTTTTAGTTATTAAGATATCAGCCAGTTTCATTAGATTCTGAGTAACATCATTTTTCATATTATTTTTGTAACTTGTCATTACAAAATATCCTTGAATTTTTCCAAAGTCAAAATACTTTCCTCCATTCTGTATTAGTGGATCTCTTCTCCTTTAATTATAATCTTAACTTCTTTCTGGTTGGCCCAAATGCCTGATCTTCAAAATCTCTTACCATGTTTTTTTTTTCCTAGTCCACAACTTTTTCTCATGGGAAAATGTCTTACACTTAGATTCAAAATCTTTGTGTGTTTTAAATAGGATTTTAAATAAGCTGCAGAAAGGATTCATATAATTAATTTCAAAATCCAACCCATCTGGCTTCTTAGTCTGCTAATAAATTTCCACAGTCAACATTCTAATAACCTTTATTTCAGAACATAATTTTTTTTTCCGAGCCGGGGTGGCGCAGTGGTTAGGGTGCAGCACTGCAGGCCACTTCAGCTGACTGTTATCTGCAGTTCAGCAGTTCTAATCTCACCGGCTCAGGTTGACTCAGCCTTCCATCCTTCCGAGGTGGGTGAAATGAGGACCCAGACTGTGGGGGCAATATGCTGACTCTGTAAACCGCTTAGAGAGGGCTGAAAGCCCTATGAAGCGGTATATAAGTCTAACTGCTATTGCTATCTTAAATTTACATGAAATCTCTTTCACAGAGGATTAAAGAAAAATCATTTGGGGTGATGAAACTTGCCATTCTGAAAGTTCTTAACTTCCAAAAATATATTTCCTGAAGTGATTAAGAAAGGAAGTGATTGAGAACGGAAGTGGGCAAACCCAACGTTTGTTTGAAGGCTCTGTACCGCAAATTTGACTTTTCCTTGGCTCCCAGAGCTCTAAAACCCACTGGAGACCATTGCTTTATGGTCTCCTTGTGAAATGCTTATAGGTCCTTCCCTTTGTCCAAAAAGGTATTCTGAGGCATTGATTCTCCCAAGCCCTTGTTCTGCGGTGGTTATCAGTTTTGTAGTCTTATGTAGCCATCTTCAATAGGCCATTGCTTCCCCAGAGGTCAACCAGCATCAACTCTAAGATGCGATCATAAGGTCGCACAGACTAGGCCTCCTCCGGATTCCATCTGCCGGTCAATGTCAGCTGGCGACTCCCCGGGGGAGGGCCTTCTCTGTAGCTGCTCTGGCCCTATGGAACGATCTTCCCATGGAGATCCGGAGCCTTACTACCCTTCTGGCCTTCCGCAAAGCGACCAAGACCTGGCTGTTCCGGCAGGCCTGGGGCTGTTGATTTATCCAGCCCCATCCTAAGTTATGAATGTTGTTGAATTTTAATGTTGTTTTTTAATTTTTTGTATGTTCCCCCTTCCTTTTTATCTGTAAGCCGCCCTGAGTCTCTCGAGAGTAGGCGGCATACAAACCCTATAAATAAGTAAAATAAACTCTGATTAAATTGTCATTTTGGCTTTTTCATTTTTCCAGGTTTTGAAACAGAACTAGCTGGATAGAATAGTTTGTGGACATGTAAGAAATGAGATTAGCAGATTCTCATTCCGCAGCTTCAGGTACCACATGTGTCCTAGAAACAGTGAGAGTCTTCTAGATCTAATTACTAGGAATATGCAGAGTTCTGACTAGGGGGTTGTGATAGTATGTGGGAATCCCTTTGAGAGACGGAACGGAGAGCTAGAGACCGAAGAACTGGCACGTAAAAAATGTCTCTGCCTGTAGAAGGGGAGGATGACATGAGAAGAATTTCAGAAGGAAAGGAGGGGAGAAACACTTCCAGTCTTGCAAGATTCTGTTAATGTAAGCTTACAATAAAGACAGGACTAGTACTCCTGACTCTGCTTCCTGGGTGAATTACTTTGCAAGGGTAATGAGGTGATGCTCTAAATCCAGTCGTACACAGGCAAAGGATAACAACAGCTTTTGGGCCTCATGCTTCCACAACCCCCCAAGAAGTCTTCATACTCCCTCTACTGGTCTAAAATCCCAGTTCATACAAGCCAGGATGCTGTCTTCTTAAATATGCCATGTAGGAGTTAGTGGGCACAGGTTAGCATTAATTGTACTTAAGGCCAGCATTAAGATAGCTTGCATCTAATGCAGTATTTCTCAACCTTGGCAACTTGAAGATGTCCGGACTTTAACTCCCAGAATTCCCCAGCCAGCATTTGCTGGCTGGGGAATTCTGGGAGTTGAAGTCCAGACATCTTCAAGTTGCCAAGGTTGAGAAACACTGATCTAATGCAAAGGTTGCTAAAGAGAGTTGTGAATGGAGGCAATGTGTAGAGAAGTAACTCAGCCTGAATCCTTTCTGCTGCCCTCCCCTCCCTCCCATAAAGATTTCAGAAGTTTTGAACTGCAAGGCCCAAATTACTTTTTGTATGAAGACAACAAATTCTTTGTTCCCAGTCTCAGTTTGTGCATGTGTTGAACGTTCTACTTTAAAGCTTTCAATTTACACTTCTTTTTTTGAAAGCAACGTAAAATAAAGTAAAAATTAAAGTAGCAATTAAAAAGAAAAGAAAATAAACCAGGCAATCTCATTTGGAATCTCCCCTCTTTATAATTTTTTTTTAAATTGTTACTCTGGTACATCTAGATGAGCAGATCAGCAAAAAATAGTTTCAAGACAGATGATCATGTACCATCATATGATGTGCCATCATGTGGGGATGAAGTGTAACAAGGAAGTGAGTGAGACTATTTTTAAATGAGGAATCCTTAACATACTAAATGTATTATAATGTACTACCATGATCTAAATATACCCTGTTTCCCTGAAAATAAGACCTCCCCTGATAATACGCCCAATCAGGCTTCTGAGCGCATGGGCTAAAATAAGCCCTTTTCCAAAAATAAGCCCTCCCCGAAAATATTGCAACACAGCAGCAGCCATGAGGTGACCACGCTTGCCACCTCCTGCACCTCAAAAATAATAAGACCTCCCAGAAAATAAGGTCAAGCGCTTATTTCGGAGGTCTAGGAAAATAAGACACTGTCTTATTTGGGGGGGAAGAGGGTAGTTAAAGCTGACCTGCATCTAGTTTATCCCACCTTCTTATGAAAATCACTAGAATCCAAAAGAAATTGACCAGTAGCTGTTAGCTGAGCAGGTTTTTGCTATCCAACAGTTAAGATTTCCATTCAGTTAAGTTTGGATAATTTTGAGCTACCTGTCTCTAGACTTCACAATAAACTCGCCAACAAAAGCCTGCAGATGTACAGTATAAGAAAACAAACCCCAGAATTCTCATAGTTGATAATTCTGGAGGTTACAATCCAACATACTCAGAGGATATCAGGAGGACGTCTTAGATGGGAAATGAGCCTCCCTCTTGATTAGATTTATGTGCTTCTCCTCTCTTCAACTGGGGAAGTTCTGAGGAGAAATTCAATAGCTTCCACTTTTCTTTTAGACTAATTATGGTTGTCACATTACCTGAAATGGGCACTTTGTGATTAATCTTACGTACGTTTTGCCTGAAAACAGGAAGAATCAATCCATTGGCTGAGAAACCAAAGTTAAGCATAGCTCATTGTTCAGGAAAATACAGAATGAAAGCGGCGTAAATGGACCTGGATGGGATATTAAATTTATCCTGAGGTCCATAGACAGCCATTCGCCACCTCTTCACCACAAAATAACAAAGCAACAAGCATGCTACTAACAGTCTGGTGTCTTCACGCTCCTCCTATTACCATTTTCAATCCATTGTCAAGTGCCGTAGCTTGGGAGTTTCTGATACCTTTGAAATCTGAAAAGATGTTGCATGCTCTTTCATAAAACAACTGCCAAGAGAGGGAGGTGCTTATGCATTCACAAGGAGACTGCCATAGTGTACATAGCACACCACAAGACACAACTGATCGGGCAGCAAACAAGTGAGATTTATCACTTCTTTTCTCCTCTCACAATGCTTATTTGTTCCCTACAGTAGATGTGCATCTTGCCTCAAGACAGCTCCTGAATAGCAGTTCCTCTTCCTATTTTTCCCTAGAATAGCAATCTGTGAGGTTCACTAGCCTAAGAGAGAATGAGTGGCCTAAAATCACCCAGTTATCATCCCTGCTGGGGAGTGAAATAGAACTCCATACTCCTAGTTTAACCTTTTTGCCATTGTATCACACATGGGCTCTCTGTTCTTGCCTTGACAGCCCCCAGCTTAGCTTTGTCTGGCCAAGTTATCTAACTCTCCTGAACCAAGCCGCCAATATTATTTTTGTTTTCTATAAAAAGCATCCGGGACCTCTGTGGGGCCCAGAGATATGTCTGAAAACCCAATTTCTGACAATTTCCCCCATGGGCTTGTATTTCCTGGTTGCTGAGCACCTAACAGGTGCGTGCAAAACCTATAGTTCCAGGAAAAATATATTTTCCCCACACATTGCTAATGCAAAAGAGATGATAAAGGGACCGAGGGAAGAATTTCTTGGGCTCTGGAAGGAGGCAAAACGTAAAACTATTTCAGGGACGATACTACTTGGCTGTTACTTGGCTTTTGCCTAAAAAGTAAGGATACCTGTTAAAATACTTGGGTGAGCCTACTAGCCTTAAGGCACCATGTAGTAGCAGTAGTAGCAGTAGCAGTTAGACTTATATACCGCTTCATAGGGCTTTCAGCCCTCTCTAAGCAGGTTGCAGAGTCAGCATATTGCCCCCAACAACAATCCGGGTCCTCATTTTACCCACCTCGGAAGGATGGAAGGCTGAGTCAACCTTGAGCCGGTGAGATTTGAACAGCTGAACTGCAGAATTGCAGTCAGCCTCTAGCTAACTCTGTTATTCCACTGCAGGGGAGAGCTAATCTCCATCATTCTTCAAACCCATAAACCAAATTACCACAATTCATGGGTGGACTGTGTGATGTGCAGTGACTGTAACCAGCATGCATCCTGAATTTGGGTGTCAGGCTTAATCATAACCTACTGTGGTTAGGGAGATGGCAAACTTCCTTCTCCAATCTTCTTCAGAGAAGGCAGATGGCATGTGTGGCACACTGGCACATGGTACAGTTAATGTATTGTGCAAACCAACCTGCTATGTTATAGTGTAACCCATCTTATCCATCATACAAGAATGCTACGTGGATAAAAAGGAGAACAATTACTGCCAGTTTGAAATCAGGTGGGGGGGGGGAATGAGAACATGAATCTACCTCAGAAAATTGTACACATATATACACCGAAAAAGCAAAGGACGCTTTTTAAAAAGCAGATTGCAGAATGTGGCTTCCAATACAGACCATCTGGTGCATCACCCATCCACTGAAACAACTGAGCGAGCTTTCTTTTGCTTTTGAAAGGGGTGGTATTAGCAGAAAACAAGGAGGAAGCATCAAAAAGGGGCTTACGATAAGCAAGGTTAAAACAGGCTACTAAGGAGACCTGCAAGGGGAAAATCTGCAACCTTTGCTACCTATTCTGTTTCATACTGCTTAAGACTCTTCAAACAAGTGGTTTTTAAGTGTCTTGACTGCCAGCTCCCATCAGCCCCAGCCAGCATGATCTCTTTGCAGAAATATAGGCACATAAGCACATAAAGTACCAGGAAGACAAGAGCAGAAGCAGAACTCAGCAGCAGATCCTGATGACTCTTTACAGCGATAAAGAATGAGAGTTATGAAGGCCCTGATCCCATTCTATCCTTTTACCAGGCTTTTCTGAGGTGGCTTTAGGTAAGCTGGATTTCTTTTGCGGTATTAAGGAGGAATGGCTTCCCTTAAAGGCCTCACTTTGTGGGAGCACCACACACGCTCCCACAGGGACACCATCTCTGCAAGCTGGGTCATACAGCTTCAAGGAGAACAAAGGCAGGTTTGTGATTTAATCCCAGCCATGAATCCAAGCTATATGTTTTCTATTCTTTCCTAAACATCATGATAATAATGATAATAATCATAATCATAATCATAATCATAATCATCATCCTGGCTGCGCAAGAACAAGCTATCCACACAAATGCCATTAAGGCCAAAATTGAAAAATCCTCTGATGATGCCAAATGCAGACTTTGCAAAGAAGCTGATGAAACTGTTGATCACATACTCAGCTGCTGTAAAAAAATCATGCAGACTGATTATAAATTGCGGCACAATTCAGTAGCACAAATGATCCACTGGAATTTGTGCAAAAACTATAATATTAAAAGAACAACAAATTGGTGGGAACATAAGCCTGAAAAAGTCACCGAAAATCAGATGGTCAAGATCTTATGGGATTTTCGTATACAAACAGACAAAATACTGGCGCATAATACACCAGACATCACACTGGTTGAGAAAAATAAGGTTATAATCATAGACATCGCAATACTAGGTGATAGCAGAGTTGATGAGAAGGAACATGAAAAAAATCACGAAATACCAGGACTTAAAAATCGAAATTCAACGATTATGGCATAAACCAGCAGTGGTAATTCTAGTGGTAATCGGCACACTGGGTGCTATTCCAAAAGCACTGGAATTACATTTAAAAGTTAAAAATTGACAAAATCACCATCAGTCAAATGCAAAAAGCTGCACTGCTTGGATCTGCACGCATATTACGAAAATACGTTACAACGTCCTAGGCCCCTGGGTAGGGCCCGACTAGTAATCAATGCCAAATCCGGCGAAACAACTGGCTACTGTGATACAATTCTGTTGTTGCGATAATAATAATAATAAAAAGAACTAAGTTAGATACAATTAAAGTTTTGATTATTAGGGGGAAAATGTTATGATACAGGATATAGTCAAATAAAGGAGGGATAAGAATAACAATGTATATATAGATATGGGTATAACGTAAGGAAACTGGATGTAAACTTTAAACAGTGATTTGGAAAGGAGGATTAGAAAACTTTGTTATTAAATATTATGGATGTTTAGCTAGAATAGGACATAAGGATTTAGTGTTGGTGGAGGATTTTAGAAATAGTAATTGAAAGGCCAGTATGTGGTTATGTATTAAATTTTGGTATATTTTATGATGAAGGACGCTTAAACAATTATAGTCAAATGAAAATGGAGATATGATGATGGTGACATGTATAAATATTTGAGTTAAAATACTTAAGTTAATATGAATTATGTTTGTTGACTGTGGAAGAGATGCACGAAAGTCTTTTTGTAACCAACTGATACACTTTCTATAGCATGTAAAGAAGGATGTTGTATTTTTTAAATTAAAAATTAAAAAAAATATTTAAAAAAATTTAAAAAAGAATGACAACCATTTAAAGATAGAACATCAGACTAAACCTCACCCTCTCCTTATATCCCATCCCAGACAATCAACAGAAGCCTATGGCCATCTTTGTAGCTTCCTCCCTGCTTTTGGGTCATGTTCCATTGTGATATGTTTTGTATAAATTCTCCCAAACTTTGATAAGTATTGAAAAAGAAAGGAAAGGAAAGGAGAGCAGAGAGCAGGCAGCAGAGTCTAAATTTGATAGCATTTCAGCAAACAGAGATCCATTTTCTTCCCCCATGGCTCAATTAATAAGAAAGGCAAGGTCGAGGATGGAAAAGGTACTATTTCTTCTTTTCCACACTGACATCTACATCTGCCTGTAGAGACAGATATCCTATTACAATGAAGGGCACTGTGACTTCCCATCTAGACCACCAACCAGGTTGATACTGCATTGTTTCAGAAATTCTCTGCACCTCGTGTTCCTGGACCATCCTCTGATGGCCAGAAATGGGATTTTTAGCAGTTTTTCCAACCATCCAACACAACTTCAAGAGTTTCTTAAAAGAAGAGTTGCTGGGTGCGTAGGAAGTGAAAGATCCTACAGCAAACACAGCAGCTGCTTAGACTGGATGGTTCCTTTTTAATTCAGTCACAAAAATAAGAGACCTCTTTGGTGCTGGCAACCTGAAGCAGGCAATCACAGGCATCTCCCTAACTCTGACCCAGGCCTCAAACCACTGGTGGGTTCCTACCAGTTCGGACCAGTTCAGCTGAACTGGTAGTAGTTTGTTGGCCTGGGTCGCTGGAACTAGCAGCGACCCAGGCCTGCCACGCCATGAACCGCTTCGTCTTGTTTTTGGCTTCTGCGCATGCACAGAGCAATTTTTGTTGTACTGCGCATGCACACGCAGTGCACACATGCAGGGTGTGTCTTTGAGCGAACTGGCAGTATCGGCTGCCGGAACCCACCACTGCTTTAAACCACTTGTTCATTCAAGTACCATTCTTGGTTACTGATGCTGCAAAGGCCTGTCTTTCGCCACAGCTTAAGCTTTTCTTTTAGCAACAGGCTAAGCTGGAAGTCACTGTTATGTTGCCAAAGAGAGAAAAAGTCAATTTTATGCTGGAAAACTGGCCTGCCGAGGATGAGAAACATTTTCTGCTTTGTGCAGGCGCACCACACAAGAACAACAAAGAAGACATTCAGAATATTAAGAAAACCTTTCTTGAACTAGGAGCCCTAGAGGAAAAACAGCAAGGTTAAAAAAAACAAAACACCTTTAGTTTGTAAGTTGCCTGGAGTTCAGGAAAACTGTTTGCTTCAGCCTTACTTTAAAGAGGGAGAATTATACAGGCTGTTTTATACAACCAGCAATCCCTTTTGTAAAGCTGAGGGCAGAGCAATTTAGAATGGATTGATTTTTTTTTTTGTCTTTTAATGACCCCATAATTACATCAGGGTGGAGTTAGGGCAACTGAATGGAGCGAGTGTTTACTGGCCGGATGCCCTTCCTGTCGCCAATGCAGAGTTTACAGCTAATATTTACTCATTGTGCCCAGAAAGAGAAAATCTGCCACTACCTAGGATCGAACTGACAGCCTCTTGATTTGTGAGGCGAGAGCTCCACCTCAAGGCCACTGCACCAATCCTTTAGAATGGATTGATTGTGCTTTTAAAAATCATATTTTACAGTTCCAAGATCAATGTGCCCTGAAAACAGTTTTACCACCTTTCCCAGAAGACCCAATGACAAGATTAACACCGATGTTCCTCCAGCTGTTTCATAAGTATAAGCAGCAGGACCAATAAGCATGGCAAAGACAAAGATCGAAGGGCGTGTAGTTCAACGACAGCAAGAGGGCCCTGGTACACATAAATGATTTACTTCATGGATGTGGCCATGTGCAATGCAGTACAGGAGACACAGGTTTGGGCAAGAGGAACCCTTGGGAATGACTTGACTCTCTGGGTTGTGATTTTAAAAATCCTCTGCCACTTGCAAAGGCAGTCAAGAAACATGGCGTCTGGGCCATATCTGACGGAACCAGAGGTGGGTTCCTGCCAGTTCGCATCAGTTCGGTAGAACCGGTTCGTCAAATCTACCGAACCGGTTAGAAGAGGTTCCACCAGTGGACACGGAAAGCAGGCCACACCTACAGAAGAGGTTCCAAAAATTTTTGAAACCCAACACACACACACAGACTCACACAGAGAGAGAAAGAGAAAGAAAGGAAGAAAGAAAGAAAGAAAAAAAGAAAAAGTGAGAGAGAGATGAAAGAAAAAAAGGAAAAAGGGACAGAGAGACAAAAGGAAGGAGAGAGAGAGAGAGAGAAAAAACACATGGCCGGCAAGCCACTCCCACCAGGTCACATGGCTGGCCACTCCCACAAAGGAGGCCACACCCACAGAGTAGGTTCAAAAAAAAATTGAAACCCACCACTGGACGGAACTCTCTCCAAAGTTCTGAATACTGAGGTTGATTCTCCACGTTTTGAAACCTAACCATATCATTCATATATTACCAGTGGGCAGAGATGCCCAAATAAAGGGCTGCCCTACAGTGGTGGGATTCAGTTTTTTTTACTACCAGTTCTGTGGGCGTGGCTTGGTGGGCGTGGCAGGGGAAGGATACTGTAAAATCTCCATTCCCAACCCACTCCAGGGGAAGGTGACTGCAAAATCCCATTCCCTCTCGATCAGCTGGGACTTGGGAGGCAGAGCATAGATGGGGGTGGGGCCAGTGAGTATTTACCGGTTCTCCGAATTACTCAAAATTTCCGCTACTGGTTCTCCAGAACGGGTGAGAACCTGCTGAATACCATCTCTGCTACCCTAAGGAAATAGTCTCTTCCCCACCTTTGTTCATTCTACTTCAGCTATTATCCTGACTAGGCAGCCCGGCTCTGCTCCAATCCAAACCCATCATATCCTCTTTCCCCATTCAAAAAAGTGCAACATGGACAGATACAATAATTGCCCTTTCCAGCATTCTCTCTCTTCCCAGAAGACTCGCTGAGCTGATCTAATGTTTTAATGCTTAAGTTCCCTGGGAGCAATTTCAACTTGCCTGGTTCCCCTCCCTTCAGACCACGCACAGCTGGGACAGCCAGGTGTGTGACTGGCCGCTATACAAGCCGGACAGCTGGCTTCCTATTCCTGCGGTGTCTGGCAATTGGAGACAGCGTCATTTCTCCCCCCCGGAGTACAGCTTATATTCATGACGATGCTGATCTAGGAGTTCTCAAAACTTGCTTGCCGGTGCAAGTTCTGGAAATAGATGTGTATTTTGCTTCAAATATTTCATTTGTTCCCAGGATTGAATTCACGTCTTAAAAGCGATGTTATAACAGATGCCGATAGAAATCTACAAACTTGGACACGCTTTCAGGGAGGTTCACAGCTACAGGTGATCAGAGGACAAATCAGAATATCTGGTAGACTTTTAAATGCTTTGAGGAGGTCGGTCTGGATTTTCCCCTGACAGACAAAACAATTGTCTTCTCTCAAGGTTGTTGGAAAAAAACACTTGTGGAAAAACCAGAAGAGGATCTTTGCACGAAAAGACTCATGAATCCGATTCCTGATACGGATCACATATTCCTGGGCTGATTTTTTTTTAAAACCAACCTGTAAGGATGTATCCATGAGATTATTTTATAGACAGCCTTTGATCTATGAATCTCAGGGTTCTAAGAGAAAGAGAAATTTGACCCAGTGACCCTGCGATCTGCTTGCTCCTTTTCTACCCCATCTTACCCCAGTTTGGATCAACTTCTAGACTTAAGTCAAGGAAGTCCTCTAAAAACCAAGGTGGACTAAGCTACATGTTTTACCTGTTGAAATGCAACGGTTAATTTAATACCAACACGAACTAGTTTTTCGTTTACATTAGCTTGCAAAAATCTTACCTCCTATTCTTGGTTCCTGTACCTATGGCACACTTTGAAAGTGCTCATGAGATTCAAAAAGAAAAGTACCTGTTGTGGCCCAGCAGGTGCCGTTGGAGCTGCCACCAGACTCCGACAGCGAGGGGCCCTATGACGGCTCTGGAGGAGGTGGATGACCCTGGATAGGGTTCCGACTCTGAGCAGGGCACAGAGAGGCTGGTTGGCCACCAGGAGGCACCTGAGCCTTGGACCAGTGGGGAGGAGACAAGGGAGAGTGAGCCGGAGGCCAGTAGTGAGTTGTTCCTGGATGCACGCCATCGAAGAGCTACTAGGCGTCAGGAACAATTACGCAATTACAGAAGGTGACTGTACTCAGCTGGTGGTCATTAGGCTCCTCTCCAGACTATAAAAAGCTACTTGTGTACACAGCCCTCTTTGCAGAAGTCAACACAGGATTGAATGTCAGAGGACAGTACTGGGAGCTTGGCAGGCTAGATTGCTGCCAACCTTATCTGTGTTTATTGCTGCCTGAGTTTGTCTGAGTTGCTGCCAAGGTCCTTATCTGTTTGTTCTGCTTGGCTTTCAGCCACCGAGGTTTTGGTGTCTTGCTATTAAAATACAATCCAGTTAAGCCTGTCTCGGCATTCGTTACTGGACGGAGGAGGGGGTCAGAACAGGTACCTACTCTCCACATTACATGGTCATGGTTATATGTACACACTATGCTTCTCCAGTAACCCAGGGCAAAAAAAGTTTACAATATGATAGGAAGCACAGCATTCTTCTCCCGGAGAAGGTCAGGCCACGTGTTTGTGTACTTATTTGTTGTTGGTTTTTTGCAATGTTTCTGTACTGCCACAACCCAACACAATTCCTGGTGGCTTACATAAGAGCAATTAGAACAGTCAAAACAGAATCAATACTGAATTTAAAAAAAATACACCAGATCAGATAATACTACTCAACGATGTGACTAGCCTTCCAACAGCAATTGCAAACTGAGCCCTGTATGAAGCAACCGTGTTTTTACCGCCTTTCTAAAGGACTTCATGGTAGGCACCAAATACATCTCTAGGCAACGGCTAATGCACAGTGAAATTGTATCATAGAGAAACTCTGCTTCTGGATCCCTAGCTCACCAACCTCAGGCAGGAGGTGGGGGGGAGAGGAGGAGTGGGGAAACAGACCCTCCTTTCTTAGAAGATACGAGGCAGTCCTAGAGATACCAGGTAGCCAAGCCACATAGGGCTTTACAGCTTACAATTAGCCCTTTTGAATTACACCCAAAAACATATCAGAAGCCAATGCAGGACCAGCAAGAAGACCCTCAACACGGATATGATGGCTTACACATACTAATAAACAGCCAGCTGCATTTTGCACCAATTTCATTTCCCAGATAGTCTTCACTGGTGGCCCTAGGTAAAAACCATTGCAGTAGTCTAATTTCTAGTTGATGAGGGTGTGAGTTGCCTTCAC
Organism: Thamnophis elegans; assembly: GCF_009769535.1. NCBI lineage: Eukaryota > Metazoa > Chordata > Lepidosauria > Squamata > Natricidae > Thamnophis > Thamnophis elegans. The sequence continues at coordinate 11,143,303 of NC_045542.1, forward strand.
CAAGCTCTCCCTCTCCAATTAGGGCCACAGCTTGCACACCAGCTGAAACTGGGCAAAGGTTCCTTTGATCGCAGCTTCTAACTGCAGGTCTAGTCTAACAGCAGCTAAGAATCCAGGGAAACCCACAAGCCATGGACCTGCTTCTTCGAAGTGAGTACAACCCAGGATAATAATAGGAGCTAAATAAGAGTCAGATTTTTAAAAATAAATAAACAGCCTTCTGTTGTGCCAGAATTCTGTTTGTTTCACTCCATTCAGCTCTGCACCAGGATCAAGAACGCCATCATATTTCCTGCTTGGTCTGAGATGGATATATATGTATATAACTGAGGCATCAGCAGCATATTAATGCATCACCCCAAATTAATAAGATAACCCCCTCTCATCTGCTTTTTTAAAAAATATGCGAAACGGTTAGATTTTCAAAATTAGGAGAAAGAAGAGGAAATGTTGCAGCGCCCAACAAGGAAGCAACCAGCTGGCCAGCCTCTCTTTCTCTACTGATTGGAAACACCCACCCAGGAAAGAGCAGAAACACCATACAGTGCCTCCCTCCTCCAGTCCTTGCAGATAATTCAGAAGTATATCATGGTCATTGGTACTACATGCTAAAGGAACCAAGAAGGACGCACTCTTCTTATCTAACAAAGCCAACAAAAGTCATTCATCAGAGTTAACCTGTTACATTTTTCCATTCTGTTTCCAGGCCTGAATCAAGACTAAAAAAAATATGTCAAGATAATCTACTTCTCTTAAAGTCTGCAGCTGATGCCTCCTCTACCTCCTCCCTACAAAAAGGAAGGTTGGAGATGCAGTGGAGGTTTTCCAATGCTTGGATCCAAGAAAGGCTTCTTTAACAAGAAATACGCTGCAGCTACATGGCAACTGGTACAACCCCTTCTCCCAGTGCTGATCGTCTCGTGAACTCAACTAGTAGAGTTTGCCCCACAAGTGGTGGATCTCCGTGACCCGTCAAAACCGCGTTCCACAAAAGCGCGGTCGACGAAATCGCGTATGTGACGTCATCACAATGCGACGAAAAAGATCAAAAAATTGAAATAAAAATTAAATTACAGCAAGCCGATTCACATAAAGGTAAGGGTTAGGTTAAGGGTTAGGGTTAGGGTTAGGTTAAGGGTTAGGGTTAGGTATAGAGCGTTAGGGTTACGTTTGGCGTTAGGTTAAGGGTTAGCGTTAGGTTTTTTGTTAGGTTAAGGGTTAGGTTTAGGGTTAGGTTTAGGGTTACGTTTAGGGTTAGGTTTGGGGGAGTTAGGGTAAGGTTTTCGCTTTATTTTTACATTTTTCGATCTTTTTCGTCGCGCTGTGATGACGTCACATACGCGCTTTCGTCGACCGCGATTTTGTCGTCCGCGGTTTTGTGGTGGAACCGTGGATCTCATGCCTCAGCACATCCTATATCCATCCCTTGTAGTTTAGAAGCCAAAATGAATCCCAGATAGCATTACAGAATATTAGCCAATCAACCTCTCCTATTCTGCCCACAGAGAGCTCAGATTTTTGCATATATGAGCAATTTTATTGGCAAACCATTGCAAAAGTAACTCATAGCAGCTGCAAATGGATCGTTGTGCCTGCTCTTTCTCCACAGGGAGCAAAGATAGAGAAAAGCTGGCATTTGGCTGCCTTTACCACAAAAGTCTGGGCTTTATGTGTAAATGTGTCTTTCAAAGCGAATTTCTACAAGTTCCCAAAATACATTTGGAAAAAAAAACCTGAATTAGTCATCCTGTTGAAACAAAAGGAATGCTTTTAAGGTCGTTGAATTGGAATTGGAATTTATCGCACTTATATGCCGCCCTTTTCCCTGGAGGGGACTCAGGGCGGCTCACAATCCAAGTCAGGGAAGGGGATACAGATAAGGGATAAAAGACAAACAAAACAATACACAAAACAATACGTTGAGTTTTGTTTTGAAGGCAAAATGACTTAAAAATAGGAATATTTCTGAAATGAGCAAATTGTAAACCCACTAAAACTATTCAGTAGTAAAGGGATTCTAGACAAGGGGTTGAAGTTACTCAAACAAAAACGTGCTTTCCGATACCAAAATTCAGAAGAAGAAGACAGCTTTGCATTTGAGAGTTAATGGCCCCAATGGCTTTCTGGACTACCGGCTGAATGACAACACTGAATATAGTGGTGATGGGGGGAAAAACCCAAACTCCTATATACACAAAGCCATTGTCCCCTCTCCCCTCTGCAGGCATGATGGTCCCCTCTTACCTGTCCTACTCTTGCTGTTGGTCAAGATTTCCTGCAGGCGCTCCTGAAGTTTATCTGCTCGCTTCCTTTCTAGATGAAGCTGTCTTTTGAGGTCCTTCAACTGTTCGGGGGAAGAGAGAGACGTGGAGGATATCAAGGTTGGATTCGCTGATGCTTAGTCCCACCACTGGCTGACCCATCCCCAATTTAGCCCTCTTTGTACAAGCTAAGCAAAGAAGCCTGCTATCCAGCACATGCATAATATAGGAAGTCCTCAGTTAGCTAACGTAATTGGGGCCAGGAACTCATTCGCTAACCGACACGGTCATAAAGCATAACGCCAACTTACAATAGTAGTTCTGGCCGTGCCAGTTGCAGTTATTAAGTGAATTATGCACAGTCATTAAGCGCAATATCACATGACTGACTTGTGACTTGCTGCTGGCTTCCCCACTGAACTTTCTTTGTTGGAAGGAAGCAGTGAAGATCACAAATAGCAATCATGTGACTGCAAGACACCACAACTGTCATAACTGTGCATCAATTGCCAAGTGTACTGCCACATGCCCATGATTGTGGAGGCACTACAAGAACTTTGAGGAACAGCCATAAGACCCCACATTCAGTGCCACTGTAACTCTGAATGATCACTGAATGAGGGGCCATTAAGCTCTACCTGTACTTCTCTTTCATTAGTATTAGACTACAATCACCTGTTCTACACAAAAAGATAATAGCAATAGCAATACCAATAGCAGTTAGACTTATATACCGCTTCATAGGGCTTTCAGCCCTCTCTAAGCGGTTTACAGAGTCAGCATATTGCCCCCAACAACAATCCGGGCCCTCATTTTACCCACCTCGGAAGGATGGGAGGCTGAGTCAACCCTGAGCCGGTGAGATTTGAACAGCCGAACTGCAGAACTGCAGTCAGCTGAAGTAGCCTGCAGTGCTGCATTTAAACACTGCGCCACCTCGGCTCTTAACTATAAGGCTTGTGAAGGTGTCATTTGACATTTCTGTAGGTACTACATTCATATTGGCGGACATGAGGAAATCTTGGAATCGCAACACTGCAATTAAGGTCAGAAAATACAACCGAGGCAGTTTTGAAGAGTTTGGAATTAGGCATTGGCTAGACATCTGCATGATTTAGCAATCTGCAATTGGTGGCCTGTACTGGATGGAAGGAAGAGTTTTCCAGTAGTGTCAGGACCATGAGGATATCATCCATCAGGGGAACCATCTCCAGCTTCTGGAATAATCTTTATTCAGGCAACTCATATTATTCTTTCTGGTTACTTAAACCAGCAACAGTGAGAAGAAGCCAGACCAGTAGGGCGTAAGAGAAGTGGGGATGACTCCATTGCAATTTAATGTGCTTAAGGTGAAAGGGTGTTGTGGCTCGGCAGGAGCCGTTGGAGCTGCCACCAAACTCCGACAGTGAGGGGCCCTATGAGTCGGCTCTGGAGGATGCGGAGGACCCTGGACAGGGTTCCGAATCCAAGCACGGCGCAGAGAGACTAGTTGGTCACCAGGTGACGCCTGAGCCTTGGATCAGTGGGGAGGAGACAAGAGAAAATGATATAGAAACCACCTGTGAGTTGTTCCGGGATGCATGCCATTGAAGGGCTACTCGGCGTTAAGAACAACTGCGTAATCATCAGAGGTGATTACGCTCAGCTGATGCTCATTAAGATCCTCTCCTGATTATAAAAGAGACTGCTTGTGCCAAGCCTTTCTGCAGAAGTCAACGTTAAGGATTAACAGGAAACAAACTTGGTAGGCTGGATTGCTGCCAGAGTTTGTTTGCATTGCTGCCAAGTTTTGTAGGACTTGCTGCCGGAGTGCTTATCTCTTTGTTTATGTGGCTTGCAGCCAACGAGAGTCTGGACTGATTAAAAAACATTCTCATTTAAGTTGGTTTCGGCATTCGTTCCTGGACGGAGAAGGGGGGGGTCAGAACAAGTTTGTTTTATTACCCTAGTAACAATAAAAATATTTCCAGAAAACCAAATAGTTCCTGTTTGCCAGGTTCAGAGGGCCTGATGTTTCCAACCTTCTCTTTTAACTGTGGTGGTAGACTGGAATTTAGCAGGCTTGTCTTAAACTCTGCCAGCAATTCTCAACCTCACATTTTCTTCAGATGTCACAAAGAGGATGGAACAAAAATGTCCTGTCCTGATAAAGTAATCTCAACGGTTAATTAGAAAGAGACAAAGGACAGCAAGCTGAGTGTCACAATAGCTCAACCAGCAAGACCAAGTATGATGTCCATATTCCTATACCCCCTCCCAATTTCCATAAAGAATCTCCCCAACTTACTGCTGCACTTCCTTTCTTCTCCAGGATCCGTTGCCCATCTACTGTGTCCTTCACTTCCTGCCAGAGAGACATGGACTTCATAAGTCAAAATGGTACATCTCATCTTTACAATGGCCCAGAGGTGGGTTCCTACCAGTTCGCACCTATTCGGTAGAACCGGTTCGTCAAATCTACCGAACCGGTTAGAAGAGGTTCCACCAGCGGACCCGGAAAGCAGGCCACACCTACAGAAGAGGTTCCAAAATTTTTTGAAACCCACCACTGGTCCTTGGATATGATTATTCTACACTATCATGCTCATATTTATAAAACTCAGTGCCTCTGTGAAAGGTAAGGATGACGACTGCGTTTGTGGTGCAATCAGAACATTCCGTGTGTTGAAGTTGTTTTAACGCAAACCAAAGTTGCCTTTTAAAAAACAGGTTTACGTCATATTCTTATGCAGGCCAGTGCTGTATGTGAGGTAATTTACGGTGGTTCTGACAAGTGTCGGCGGCATCTTCATATTCGGTCACATGGGTGGCAAGCCACTTCCATCCGGTCACATGGGTGGCAAGCCACTCCCACAAAGGAGGCCACACCCACAGAGTAGGTTCGAACAATTTTTGAAACCCACCACTGCAATGGCCCCTCTTTGTAAAGCAGGACCGCTGAGCTGCAAGTGATGGGATCTCTTTATCACTTTCATATACCAGGGCTGGGATAGAAGTTTCCACTATTCTGAAAATGTCATACTATGAAAGGGGAAAAAATGTGCCAAAGCTGCTTCCCCTAGCTTTATCTCCAATCCCAGTCACATTCTAGGAATTCCTTTTTCCTTTCCCTTAGCTGTTCTTATATTTTACAATTAGCCCATCTACCACAAAAAAGGGTACAATCACAAACTGTAGAAAGGCACAGAGGTGACTTTTGAGACGTGTGTGGCAACTTAATAAAGCAGAAGCTTAGCCTGGGAAAACATGAGAAAAAAAGCTAATTTCTATATGATGTTACTTCTTTTGGCAAGGACTCGAAAATAAATAACTGCACAACTTCTCTCAATTTGCCATTATTAGTTTGGAATTTTGTTCTAATAGTATTTTATCTGGATTTATTTTAGTATCTTTGTTCTTATTCTTAGATTTTACTATACAGGTAGTCCTCGGCTTATGACCACAGTGGAGCCTAAATTTCTGTTGCTAAGTAAGTCATTGGTTAAGTGAGCTTTGCCCCATTTTACAACTTTTCTTGCCACGGTTGTTAAGTGGATCACTGCAGGTGTTAAGTTAGTAAAACGGTTGTTAAGTGAGTCTGGCTTCTCCCTTGACTTTGTTTGTCAGAAGGTCACAAAAGGTGATCACATGACCCCGGAACACTGTGATCGTCATAAATATGAACCACTTGTCAAGCATCTGAATTTTGATCACATAAGCATGAGGCGGCTGCAATGGTCGTAAGTGTGAAAAATAAGTCATTTTTTCCAGTGCCATTGTAACTTTGGTCACTAAATGAACTATTGTAAGGACTACCTGTACTTCTTGTTCTTCTATTATAGACACATATAGAAGAATGTATTATTTCTATGGTATTATTAATATAATTATTTAATGTACTATTTCTCATCCGAACTAGACTGTTGTTTCTCTATATCATAATATATGCAGGTATACGCATAATTTAATATTTAATTATTTTATCATGTTTATGTAGTGTATATTGGAGGTGGTAACCCTTTGAGAGCTGTATGCAACAAAATTTCATTTTAATGAATGCCGATTACATTCAAAGTGACAAAATTAATCTATTATTATTATTATTCGCAACAACAGAATTGTATCACAGCGGCCAGTTGTTTCGCTGGATTTGGCATTGATTACTAGTCGGACCCCACCCAGGGGCCTAGGACGTCATAACGTATTTTCGTAATATGCGTGCAGATCCAAGCAGTGCGGTTTTTTGCATTTGACTGATGGTGATTTTGTCAATTTTTAACTGTTTTAAATGTAATTTGAGTGCTTTTGGAATAACACCCAGTGTGCCAATTACCACTGGAATTACCACTGCTGGTTTGTGCCATAATCGTTGAACTTCGATTTTCAAGTCCCAGTATTTTGCGATTTTTTCATGTTCCTTCTCGGCGCCCCTGCTATCACCTGGTATTGCGATGTCTATGATTGTGACCTTATTTTTCTCAACCAGTGTGTTGTCTGGTGTATTATGCGACAGTATTTTAGTGGTTTAGTGGTTTAGTGGTTTATTAGCATTTGTAGGCCGCCCTTTTCCCTGAGGGGACTCAGGGCGGCTCACAGAAAACCAGGGAGAGGGGAATACAATATTAAGACAACAACATATAATAAAAATAGTAAGCAACATTCATTCATCATTCGGGCTTCATTTTCATCATTTTGTCTGTTTGTATGCGAAAATCCCACAAGATCTTGACCATCTGATTTTCGGTGACTTTTTCAGGCTGATGTTCCCACCAGTTTGTTGCTGTTTCAATATTATAATTTTTGCACAAGTTCCAATGGATCATTTGTGCTACTGAATTGTGCCGCAATTTATAATCAGTCTGCCCAATTTTTTTACAGCAGCTGAGTATGTGATCAACAGTTTCATCAGCTTCTTTGCAAAGTCTGCATTTGGCATCATCAGAGGATTTTTCGATTTTGGCCTTAATGGCATTTGTGCAGATAGCTTGTTCTTGCGCAGCCAGGATTAGTGACTCTGTTTCTTTCTTTAATGTACCTGTTAACCATAACCAAGTTTGTTCACTGTCCACTTTATCTTTTATTTTTTCCAGAAATTGGCCATGCAGTGCTTTGTTCTGCCAACTCTCCATTCTTGATTTTATCACATCTTTTCTGTATTCTTGTTTCGTCTGTTGGGCCTTCAGTAGATTTTTGTTCTTTACTTTGATTAATAGATGTTCTTGACTTTCTTTTAAATAATCAGCCAGTGCATGTTTTTCTTCTTCAACTGTTTGCTTCACTTGTAATAATCCTCTGCCACCTGATTTCCGGGGCAGGTATAATCTATCAGTATCACCACGTGGATGTAAACTGTAGTGCATTGTCATTAGTTTCCTGGTTTTTCGGTCCAAAATGTCCAAATCAGCTTGTGTCCAGTTAACTATTCCAGCTGTGTATCTTATAACTGGTATTGCCCAGGTATTTATGGCCTTGATTGTATTTCCACCATTCAATTTAGATTTCAAAATTTTCCTAACTCTGTTGGTATATTCTCCCCTGACAATAGTTTTTACTTTTCCATGCAGAATGCCTAAGTATTTGTAGGCTTCATTTTCATTGCATTTAATTAGTTGGCCATTGGGCATTTCAATTCCCTCACATGCAGTGATTTTGCCCCTTTTTATGGATACAGTGGCGCATTTTTCCATGCCAAACTGCATTGAAATATCGGTGCTGAATACTCGGACTGTGTTTGTCAATGATTGGATTTCTATTTCTGACTTTCCATAGAGTTTCAAATCATCCATATATAGTAAATGCGAAATTTTTTCAACTTCTTTGGCTGTTTGGTAGCCTAATTTCATTTTTTTTTAAGATTACTGATAGTGGGATCATTGCGATGATGAAGAGAAGAGGTGAAAGTGAATCGCCCTGGAAAATTCCTCGCTTGATATTAACCATTCCGTAGATCTCATTCCCTACTGCCAACTCAGTTCTCCATTGTTTCATCGCCTTTTCAGTAAAGGATGTAATATTTTTGCTAATGCCAGTTGTTTCTAAGCATTTTATGATCCAATTATCATCATCATCATCATCATCATTATTATTATTATGTGTTTTGTTTAGATTCGGCTTTAAATGTGTAATAAATTTGATTGGTGGAGAAAGAAACTAAAGATTGCCTCAATTTCATTTTCCTTGGCATAAGACGGAAGGAAAGAGAAATGTGATTGGGCTTTCAAGATTTTGTTATTTTAGCCCATAATAATGAAGAGAGTTCTAGTGTTTCTTGTGGTGTCTGTTTCCTAACCTGGCCTACCTTGAAGAGCTGACAATAATCCTGTTGTCTAAACTGGGATAAGGGAATTCCTGAATATTTTTTCCTGATTATAGACGCGGCTACAATAGTGAATTCCCGCAGTAGGCGAAGGGTTAGATGATCTCCAAGATTCCTTCCAAACCTTGCGCTCTATGATTCAATCATTCTCCTGAATATGATGAGCTGTTCTACACTCAGAGGTAGCGGGCATCAGTTTCCTTCTCGCCAAAACCAGGAGTTTGGAAGCCTGAGTTCTTATCTCTCCAGGAACTACTGCAAAAACCTTAGTTTGAACACATGAATTGAAGAGGGACAGCAGCACTATCTGTCTATCCATGCCAGTGTACTGCAACCACACTGGAGGAGGAGACATAATTCAGCAGGTGGGCAAGTCCTGGCAGGAAGAGAGGGAACAGATGGTCGAAGGAAGTGCGTCCTGCCAAGCACTGGTTCCTGCAGGAAACTGGCAGGCTCTGGGCATACACACCTGCTTCAGCCGGTTGACTGTGTCCATGTGCTCATCCCTGGCTTTTTCAATCTCTCTCAGTTTTTCCTTAGTTGCCTCCACCTCTTGGTCTTTTAGCTGCAGAGGAAACAACCCAGTTGGAGCAGGAGAGATACGAGTAAGATAATTAAAAGGCAGAGGAAGAGTCCCATATTACTCCTCTTACATGAAAAACATCAGTGGCTGAGAAAGGACATTTTCAGGGGAAAAGCACAAACTGCATGACTAAAATCTGCTGTGTAAGCTGCTCTTCATCACTGCAGGAAAAAAGCAGCTAACATGTGAAAGGAGCCCAAGTGGCAGCAATGAAGAAAACTGGAGAAGCGTAAAGAAGGAGAAAGACTGTTGACATACTGCTCGCTCATTCATTCATTCAATTTCTATAGCCACCCATCTCAATAATTGTCCTTTCCAAGGGCTATGATCTGCTGCTCTGCACATTAGCTGCAAATACCCCATTCAGTTCCACAGCAAGAACTACTGTTAGAGCTGCTGATCATGGCATTTCAAGCTATATTTTCATTTATAATCTAAAGAAGTTTCAGGGAATCTTTTAGGAACTCTGACGGATGTTTAGTTAGTATGGTATGATTTTTATTAAAACAGTCCTGGTTATGTTCCATTCCTATCTCCACCCCTTGCCACCATAAACATGTGGAGAAGTGCAGGGATCATAGTGGGGAAACTCACCATAGCTAAACAGATTTCAATTTGTCAAGTAGCACCTCTCTTTCTGGAGCCAAAAGACCGATAATATGAGGCTGGTTCTGGGAGATAGGAGAATCAGCACCATGGTTTACACCAGTGGTAGTCAACCTGGTCCCTACCGCCCACTAGTGGGCGTTCCAGCTTTCATGATGGGCGGTAGGGATTTGCTGTAACTCTGCTTTATAAATTTTATTAAGTAAAGTTACTTCCCTACTTTATATATCACCATTACTGTGGAACCGGTGGGCGGTTAGAAAATTTTACTACTAACAGAAATACAAAAGTGGGCGGTAGGTATAACTACCCCTGGTTTACACAAATGTAACATTCAAGTTTAAGGTAAGCTCCCAAGTCCCCTTTAAATTATAATAACACTTAACAATAACACTTAGACATATCTAAGGAATTTACAGCCATCTCTAAGCGGTTTACAAAGAAAAATTATAGGCGATTCACTGCCTTTGCCAAAGGCTGTGTGCTGGCTGGGAATCCTGGGGACTGTAGTACTAAACATGTCTGAGGAAGACTGACATTAATCTACCTACCCGTTCCCCTATAGAACATACAAATGAAACACCAATAAAAAGTAGATTAAAATTCCTCCTCAGTGTTAGTTCAAAACAGTGGTGGGATTCAGCCAGTTCGCACCTATTCGGGAGAACCAGTTGGTATAACATTCTAAGCAGTACGGAGAACCGGTTGTTGGAAGAAATCTCATTTTGTTTTTTTTCCACTTTACAAGGCTAATCCTGTAAGGAAGGCAGGAAGGAAACATTCTGGTGTTGTTTCTAGCCTCATCTTTATTGCCCTGCTTACAGAAACTGCCTCTCCGGTTAACCCTTATTACATTGTAACAGCTAAGGTGAAGCGCCCATCAACGTGAGTGATGTTGCGTTGGCCACGCCCACCCAGTCACATGACTGCCAAGCCCCACCTACCCTGCTGGTCATTAGGGCAGAGAACCAGTTGTTAAATTATTTGAATCCCATCACTGGTTCAAAAGCACTTGAGCGTTTGTCACCAGTTGCCTCAGGAATACCACTTTTTAATTAAAGAAAAAGGCAAAGGCTAGTTGGAAGAACTGCACTTTCATAGTTACTGTTGCTGTTTTACCGATTTGAAAAGCTTGAACAAGAGAAGAACAGCAGGGAGTAGCAACTCAGAAGGCTTTTCCCCCCTAGACGATACTTGCCTCACCAAGGACGATCAGGGCATCTACCAGAGTTTTCCCAGGACAGAAATCTTACTTTAAATATGGACGTTTCCTCGCCCTTCTGACATTTGCTCAGGCCTAATCCCAGAGCAGTCCAGCCTCAGCCAGGTTGGAATATAAGATACAATTAACAGATAAATACTCACATCCTGCCTATTTTGAAAGGGTTTCAATGACAAAGTGCTTGGACTTGTGTTTACTGTGAAAGTCTTGAGCAGTTTGTCACTTTCCAGCCTTCCTCTCAGTGACTGTTTAATCAAAGGAAAGATTGATATCAAGGACAAGGATAACGTTTCTCCCTACATCCATCCAGTCATGGAATTCCTCCCCCCCAAACAAAGTCTATCTAAATTTGTGCTCTCAGACACCAAGCAAAAAACTTTTTATTTAAAACTCAAGCCATATTATGTACTAGTTCGATTTTTTTAATATGCTCTTTTAATTTTGATTTTTTTTTGACTGCAGTTGTAAACTCAGTCAGGAATCCAATTTGATAAAAACTAGTGTAAAAAGATTTCAGGGGAAAAAAATCACTTTCACATTAACGAAAGAGTGGTTCTTGAGCATTGCAGAAAAGCTCCATGGTGTAATTTTTAGAATTGGTATGTGTGGAGAACCTGTGGCCCTCCGGATTTTATGAATTACAATTCCCAGAATCCCTCACATCAGTCTCGCTGGCTGAGATTGCTGGGAAGTGAAGATCACCAACACTGAGGGCTGCAGATCCCCCAGCCATGTCGTACACTAGCCATGTCCAGAGAGGACCAGAAATCCATTAGACCCAGCAGCCAATCAACTGTAGGTGAAAGCAGGCTGCTCTTCACACCAGCCCCATATCAACCGATTGGTTGCAATAAGTGATACCTAAAGAGCAGAACAGACAAAACTCCTTAACTGAGAATTTGGCAGTGTTATGCCAGATGGCATGGAGGGAAACTTAACAGATTTAAGACAAGGAAATTTAACAGATTAACAGAGTTGGAAGGGACCTTGTAGGTCTTCTAATCCAACCCCCCGCCCAAGCAGGAGACCGTACACCATTTCTGACAGATAGTAGTCTAGTCTCTTCTTGAAAGCTTCCAGTGATGAAAGCTCCCACAACATCTGAAGGCAAGCTGTTCCATTGGTTGATTGTTCTCACTGTTGAAAATTTCTCCTTATTTCCAGGTTGAATGTCTCCTTGTTCAGTTTCCATCTATTATTCCTTGTCTGGCCTTCAGGTGCTTTGGAAAATAGCTTGACCCCCTCCTCTCCGTGGCAGCCCCTCAAATATTGGAGCACTGCTATCATGTCTCCCCTGGTGCTTCTCTTCACTAGACTAGCCATGCCCAGTTCCTGCAACCATTCATCGTATGTTTTAGACTCCAGTCCCCTAATCAACTTTGTTGCTCTTCTCTACATTCTTTCTAGAGTCTCAACAACTTTTTTTATAGTGTGGTGACCAAAACTAGATGCAGTACTCTAGGTATGGTCTTAAAGGAAATAAATAGCTGTCATTTCTCAAGCCTGGGGAGAAACAGACAATTCGCAGCCCCCAATACCTGTAAATCAGCTGCATGCTGCTCCTTACAGATTCTCAGGGCTTCCATGTGTTCCTGCTGGTGCTTCTCTATCGACTCCTGGGGAAGAGGAAGAAAACCAGAGGCTCAATAAAAGGCTAGAAAGGGAATCTGACAGGCCTATCCAGAGAATGCCACTTCTAATTTATGTCCCACTACCCAGGTGTAAAGCTGAATCAATAGACGCACAAAAACTGGATTTCTACAACTGGAAAGGAATTGCTATCCGTTTCTCTTCCAAATCAGTACCTCTGCCTCTTTAAGGCGCCGTTCGAACCAGCCCTTGGTGCCATCCATGGATTGGATCTGGAGCCGTAGCTCTTCCACAGTTTGTTGCATGGATTCCAGTTCTTGACTACGAGCCTAATGAAGAAGAGGAAGGAAAAGACTGCAGACAATCCCAAAAGCAGAGGAAATTAAAGACACCTAGAATGTCCTTTGTTCCCGGACCGGGAGGGGGGGGGGGGGACGGACATAACAAAGTTTCACTCTTTTAGCGTGAGAGCCAGGGGTGGGTTTCAACCACTCCGCGGCGGTCCGTGTGGACTGGTTGGTCAGTGAACCTGGAAGTAAGTAACTTCCGGGAATGCTGAAGGGCCCGCCCGCGCTCCTTACCGGTCTTTGAAGGCTTCTGCGCTTCCACGCAGGGACATGGCACATACAGCGCCTGTGCGATTCTCCGCGAGCAGCTGGAGCATCGTGCAGACGCTAAGATGCATGCGTGAACTGCGCGCGTGCACGAGGATGCCGCCGGCCCCGTTCCAACCGAACCGGTTGGAACGGGATAAGCAACCCACCACTGGTGAGAGCCAAAGCTCCCTTGATGGTTCTTCCTAGCAAAGTCTTACCAGTGATTTCATTTCTTGGCCCCAGTGTAAATGTGAATGTTAACAATCATAACCTAGGAAGCAGCTTACCTAGAATTTATACCTAGATCAATTTTAGGCAACCTTTTGCTGCTTGCTCCTTCTCATAAAGTTAGGGAGTTCTTCCTCCCTTAGAGCAGTGGTCCCCAACCCCCAGTCCGCAGAGTACCTGGCACCGGGCCGCGCAGCGGCCGGGGGCCATGATCGCTGCAGCGGCCGGGGGCCATGATCGCTGCAGCGCAAAGGCTCCTGGGCCGTGCGCAAAGGCTCCAGGGAAGAGAGCCCCGCGCTGGTACGCACGTGATATATAAACAATCAATGTGTCGTCGCGAACAACGCCCCCCCACCCCTGCGCGCGCTCAGCGGGCCACGGTAAAATTATCAAAGGCTGACTGGTCCGCGGCGATAAAAAGGTTGGGGACCACTGCCTTAGAGGATGTGAAATGCTCAATTTTCCTTAGGAAGACAGACCAAATTTCTGACCCTTAAACCTTGAATGTGGCCCCGGTACCTTCTCCTCCTTGAGCTGGCCACGCAGCTCGTCCTCCTGCCGTTTCTTGTGCTCGTGCAGCTCCCGCAGCTCCCGCTCATAGCGTGCCCTCACAGCCAGCATCTCTTTCTCGTGCTGCAGACGGAGGTTACCGAGCTCTTCCTTGTGGCGTCCCTTTTCTTGCTGGGTCTCAATGGCCATCTCATCCAGCATGGCCTTGCGTTTCTCTGCTGTCTGTGGAAAGGAGAAGGCACAGCTCAGCCCTATATCCCACTTCCAATACTTCCGCCTTCCAGGAAGTTTGCCTGTTTAGAAAGTTTGCATTGTGAGACTAAAATCCTTGGCTCCTTTAAAAAGACTAAGCACTAATTTCTGGTCTTCAGAGTTGCACTGAGAAATTGAAAGTCTATGGGCTCTTTCTGGAGAAGGTCAGGAAATCAGGTAAAAAATGGAACAGCTTTCTTAGCCAGCAGATACCATTTTAACAGGGACATGGTAGCTCAGTGGGTAAGATGCTGAGCTTGTCGCTCAGAAAGGTTGGCAGTTCAGCGCTTCGAATCCCTAGCGCCAGGTAATGGCGTTACTTGTCCCAGCCTCTGCCAACCTAGCAGTTTGAAAGCAGGTAAAAAATGCAAGTAGAAAAATAGGGACCACCTTTGGTGGGAAGATAATAAGTGTTCTGTGAGCCTTCAGCATTTAGTCAGGGCAGCCACATGACCATGGAGAACGTCTTCGGACAGTGCTTCGGCTTTGAAACGGAGATAAGCTCCGCCCCCTAGAGTTGTGAACGACTAGCATATGTGTGCGAGGGGAACCTTTACCGTTTTATCATCTTGCAATGTTCCCTTAGCTACTATTCTTCCTCCAATGCCCTTATCCCATTCCTCCTTGTCCTTTCCTCTATTCTATTTTGCTTCTAATTTTATAAACTTCATAATGAATCATAGTTCATTCAGAGTAGAAACTCATCAACTCTTTCTTGACATCCTCATTTAAGGGATTTTTTTTGCCAAACGGTAGTGTGCTTTGAAGACAAATGGGATCAGTTTAGAAACCTCGATGCAGAAAGGGAGAAAGAAGCAGGCCATGGCATGGCAATTCTTCTGCTCATATACAAGCATCAAGCCATGATTGAAGTTGTCTGAATGAGCCACAATGTATAACTCCACTCTAGCTTACCTTCCGTACTTCATCAAGCTCTTGTAATAATCTCTCCTTTTCCTGCCTGAGTTCTTGAACTTGCTCCATAAGACGAGTATTGCCTCGGAGTGACTCCTACAATAAAAGGTGAAGATAATGAAAAATGCTATCTTCTAAGACATCCCTTTTGTTTTATCGGCACCAGGGTTTTGTCAGAGGTGGTACACTGCCTCTGGCAGAAGACAATGACACACCAATAAACAAAGAAGATCCCCCACCAAGCAGCCCTAGCCTGATTCCATATTACTGGACTATCAACAGGATGATAGTAACCAGCTACATAAAACACTTCATCCCACTTCAATTCTACATCTAAGCCCTTGAAAGTAAGAGTGAAAACTTTTTCAGCTTGGGAATTTGTCGGGTGAATTACCCAGCCTCCTTTCACACTGACAAATTTAAAATAAGGTTCAGGATTAAAATACCAGTCATTTGAAATGAAAATATGTGGGATATTGGGGAGAATTTTGCTAACACACCCAAATGGGGGCCAGAAGTCAGGTAGCAGTTGGAAGACTAACAGGAGTAGGAGAAAGAGATCAGTAAACAATCAGAAGGCGAGTGTAAAAAATGCAATCATAGGCAAAAGGGCATGAGAGGTAGCAAAACAGTCCTCTCATGCTATATATATATTTAACTTCTTACTGCTTCTTTTCTCTGTGCCATAAAGGTTCAGAATTGGGGCATTTTGCATATTGTGCTCAAGAGTGATAGAAGGAAGGAAATACAGAATATGCAAATAGCTGGCTGGGCCATGTAAGCTGCAGCAGGATGCTTGGGCCAACAGGGCCTGTATGGGCCAAATGCCTTTGCCCACCTGCAATTGTGTGTTGAAGTCATCCCGCTGGGCAGCCAATGCCTCCTTCTCATTCTGACGCTGCTGCAGCTCATCTTCCAAAGCTGCCACCTGTTCTCGCATCAGATTCATTTCTTGAGTCTTAGATGTCTGGATCTACAGGGCAAGAATGCAGCAGGACGAGAGAGGGAGGAGAAAGTTTACAGACCTTTCAGAAAATCACATAGCACTATGACCTACCCTCCTGGCAACACTGTGGGTTCTCCTTTTCCTTAAAAAAGAAATACAACCATAGATTTCCGCCCCCCCTCCTCCTAACCCAAGCACATTTCCACACGCCACTGAGCTTTCATGCATTTTCTTCATTTTTTTTAATTTCACAAGAATATTTTTAATTCACTGTACGTGTAAAAATGAAGGGTGCTTCTTTGACGTTACCCCTTGCAGACAATCATCTGACTTTCCGCTTAATTGAAGTTTACAAACCAGCTTCAAATTCCACTGACAATAAGAATTATTATGATTAATTATAATGGGTGCACACACATTTCTTAACAACAGAACAATAAAATGAAATGAGAAACTGCATGGTTTTGCCACTGACTCCTAGTCTCCTAATCTTGGACAAGATTGTTATCTCATCTGTAATCAAACTCATTAGTTTAATCTCTATGAAAACCCACTGAAAATTATTTTGGATGCAGATGAATTTTTAAATATTTTTGAAGTGCAAATTAGCTTGACTTTTTCACTTTTTTTTCTTTTTCTGTTACTTAGCCTACATTCCAGAATGAGGCACTATGAAATTTATATAAATTATGCTAATTTGTAGTTGAATAAGAATTCTTAGCACCAGCACATTTTTATCGAGTTCGCATAGGATTATCAAAATATTCAGAAATACTGAGTGATTTCTGACTAAACAGGTTTCATTTTAAAAAGGTAATTTATAGATTTTATAATTGTGTTATCATGTATAACTTGCCTTTAAAATCTAAAACTTGGCTAATCAGAAATTGCTCTGAGCTTTTGGCCTATCGAAAAGAAAGAGTTCTTAAAGAGGTTTGTAGTACTTTTAAGCAGGAAATCTAGTGTAGTCCTTGCAATGTCATAGATTCCAAGGGTTTATGCCCATTTTTCTTTAAAAAGTAATTATTACCCAAAAGGTGCTTAAATACAGGTCACTTTCATTTGTGCAATAGCATCATACAATATTCTAACAATCTTTTCTCCACATTCTCTTAAACCAGCCTTGTCCAATCTACAGCTTTCCAGATGTGGCAGGAGTACAACTCTCATTATTTCCAACTAACATGTCTTACATCTAGAGTTTCGGAAGGATCAAAGTGCTGGAAGAAGTGACAGGTCTAAGGTAATGTGCCAATAATGGCAGGTTTTCATACAGCAGATGTGATTGTTGGCACAATCTATCCATGTCTTAAGCTAGGAAGAAAGGAATCTTGTCCTGTCATGAATGACAAATCTAGCATCTGGGATATTTTCATCTTCCTTATCATCATAGCTCCTAATCCCCAAGGATAGACGCAGACAACACAGAGAGAGAACGAGAGAGAATTACAATGCAATCTCAGTCACTTTCTCCGAAAGTGACACAGGCCACTTCACAGCAGGACAACACAACTCACTTTCCCCTCAAACACTTAGATGCTTCTTATTTTGAACAAGCCAGGAATTCCTTTTGTTTAAAGGCACAAAACAAGTAAAATTTGCAGGCTTCATATAGGCTTAACCTAGTTTGTTTGTTTGGGTTTTGTTTTTTTTAAAGAACAACAACTCTTCCATAGCCTAAAAAAAAGAAATCTGGGTCCCAAATCTTTCTGTGACTCAGTCCTGGGTTGTGTTACTGCCACTTTGATTGCAACTCTTAGCCACTCAAAAAAGATGCATGTTCCTGGGCTTAAATAGCTGCTTACCCTTGCTAAAGAGAATCACTGTGGTTGTGCACTGATGAAGTGAGGTGAATAAGTTCCTTGAACCAGAGTCAGTGTGATATGGAGTTAAAATACCAGACCAGGCTTGGAGATGCTAACATTTGAATTCCCAGTTATCCATGAAACTTAGAAGATAATTTGGAACCTGTCTATTCTTACCCTATCTTAACAGGAAATGTTGAAAATCCATGCACATCTCACACATACAGTATACTGCAGAGGTGGGTTCCTACCAGTTCACTAGAACCAGTTCGTCAAATCAACCGAACCGGTTAGAAGAGGTTCCACCAGTGGACCTGGAAAGCAGGTCACACCTACAGAAGAGGTTCCAAACTTTTTTGAAACCCACCACTGGTCCTTGGATATGATTATTCTACACTATCATGCTCATATTTATAAAACTCAGGCCCTCTATGAAAGATAAGAATGACTACTGCGTTTGTGGTGCAATCAGAACATTGCGTGTGTTGAAGTTGTTTTAACGCAAACCAAAGATGCCTTTTTAAAAAACAAGTTTACATCATATTCTTATGCATGCCAGTGCTGTGTGTGAGGTAATTTAAGGTGGTTCTGACAAGTGTCATCGGCATCTTGATATCCGGTCACATGGGTGGCAAGCCACTCCCATCCATCACATGGGCGGCAAGCCACTCCCACAAAGGAGGCCACACCCACAGAGTAGGTTCGAACAATTTTTGAAACCCACCACTGTTATACTGGATGAAGGGAGGAATGTAAATGCAATAAATAAAATAGGAATTCTTCACACCGCATTGTTGCTGGTCATTTAGTCTCCCTTATGCTGTAAAAATAGTATACATAACCCTCCCCCTCGTAAAAATGAATATTCACAGCTTTCAATTTCATCACCCTCACCACCACCTTCTACGTCCCCTTGACCACTTGGCTCAGAAGGCAGAACCTGGTACCTGTTCTAAGGCTGCAAGGTTGGTTCTCAGAGCATCGTTTTCAGACAGAATGGTCTCAACCTGTTCCTGGCTCTCCGCACTTTGGCACGCAACCTGAGGGCCCATGAAGGACAGGATGGGCGACAGAAAGGAAAGAAGGAAAGAAAGAATGAGAGGCGGGAGGGGAGGGGAGAGCAAAAGCAGGAGGGGAGGAGAAAATAAGGATTAAAAATAGAGCAAAACATGGAACTAGCAGCCTTGGGCAAGGGTTGCGATTGGTTTTTATTTTGTTTTTAGAGAAAGCAAGCTTGGAAACCAAATTTTAAAAAGAGACACATCAATTGCTATGAAAATAAAACAACGAAATGACCACATTTAATTTACACTTACAAGGACAAGGCACAGTTATTAGAGACTCAGCATAATCACCAAACCTGTTTGAGAGAAGAAGGAGGTTAAAAATAAAGAAAGCAAATTAAGAGCAGGGAAAAGTCCATGGGAGGACAGGAATCAAAGAGAAGAAATTGGAGAATTAAATAGAAAGGAAGAGAGTCATTTCAGTGTTACGTTCCTAATAGTAAGAGCTATGATGTATCAGGACAGGCCTCCTGGGTAGAAACACTCCCCCCCTTCAAACAAATAAGGGGAGACACCCCAAATTTAGCCAACAACTTACTGTATATTATGAGTGAAGCAATGTGTGCATTACTGTATTTGAAGGAAAAGGATTTCCAGAAAGTATTTAGATAAACTGTTGGGCCTTCATTAGGCCCTTCCACCCAAAAATTGACCCTCATTGTCTGTAATTTCTAAAGCAATGTTAAATTGCAGTGGGCCTGAATATTAAAGTATTGTACTATTAAATAAGGGAGGCTTAGTCAGGCTTAGTCAGGCGTACAAAGTATAAAGAGTAGTCAGGAGTGTGTAGTGGTGCTCAAGCCAAGAACAAAGTAGAACCAAGGTCTGTGATTGACAGGGGGTTAATGTTAGTGTTGAGGACTCGGGAAGTCCTCGACTTACGACCTGGTGGCTAACAACCAGCCAAGCCGCGCCCTGATTGACTAGGGCTTGGCTTGGCTGAGCGTGGGCCGCCAGGGGCGCGCTCATTGGCTTTCCCTGCTTGACAGCTCCGTATAAATAGCTGTCAAGCAGGGAAGGTGCTGAATCGCCTGTAAATAGTTACCTTGAATAAACCGTTCTCATTCTGGCAGTTCTGGCTCCAGTCTCGTCCTTCCGCCGATCCACTAAAGTTAGGAGCTCTGTATGTTACACTTTGACGCACAATGTCATTTTAAGTACACATTACTTTCCTCCGGCATGATCTTTTTCTATATATTTTCTACTCCCTCAAATATTCCACACACCCACATTTCAGACCACACTTGCTAAGAACCGGTGTGTTCCACCATTATGAAGTAGACAAATCGTAATCAAAGGAGCTAAATATGCTAACAGAGTTTTAACAGACTTGAAGAAAATCCCCAAATCCAATTCAAGAACTAGAGTAGGGAGGCAGTAATTGCTGCAAAAGGGGCCCAAACCAAGTACATATGCATGCTTATACTTTTCAGAGGTCCGATATTGTTCTATGTATCACATTGATTGCATGTGATATTCTAATTTTCTGAGATGGTGAATTTGGGGTTTTCATGAGCTGCATGCCATAATCATCACAATTATGACAAATCACAGCTTGAACTATCTTGCTTTGCATGTAATGAGTCTTATCTCATATATTAGTTTCACCTTTTAAGTTGCATTACTGAAATAAATGAACTTTTGCACAATATTCTAATTTTTCGAGTCTAATTTTTTGAGTCTAGTCTTTTTAATTATTTATCATCCTGATGATCTTTTTTGTTCCGTTTCCTAAAAATCTGATATTTCTGAAAACAATGAAATTCTCTATCTAACGATACATCCATTTTTCATCAATAATGCTGTTTTCATTACTATGTATATTTGGAAAATTAAACTAATATGAATGCACTGAATTGGGATTGACAGTCCATCCTGGCCAGAGGTGTATACTACAGAATGAATATGTTTTTGAATTAGAAGTTTGGACCAGTGAGAAAATACTAGAAATGGAGCCAAATATGAAGAACAAAGGTGCAAAAGAAAGAAGTGGAAAGAGAAGGATTCAGAAGGAATAAAACTCTTGGTAATGTATCTGATTATAATCCTGAACTAAGGAAGTCAGAAATTCTGATGTTTAGCTTTATTTATAACTTAAAAAATAATTATGTTATCAATAAGGAATAAATGGCAAAGAGGGATTTAACCACACATGAGCATGTCTCAAAAGAGCTTTTTCGAGAGGCAACTAGACATTAATAATAATAATAATAATAATAATAATAATAATAATAAGAAGAAGAAGAAGAAGAAGAAGAAGAAGAAGTGAGGAAAGCATTGGCAACAAGTGAGAAAAGCATTGGCAACAAGCAAATGCAAATATTAGAAATAACAACTGAGATGGTCAAAAATCGAGTTTAAAAAGTAAAGAATTGGACATCACCTGGAAATGACCAATTGCATGGTTTATGGCTCAAATATCTGACCGGTTTACATGCAATATTGGCCAGGCAACTGAATGAAATTTTACAAAATGGTCAAATTGATGAATGGTTGACAACTGGAAAAACATACTTAATTCAGAAGGATGCAACTAAAGGAACAATACCTGAAAACTACAGACCAATAACATACTTGCCAACAACCTTCAAATTACTCACAGGCATTATTGCAGATAACATTAGGGATTATTTGGAAACAAATAACATCTTGCCAGTAGAGCAAAAAGGCAACAAAAGAAGGAGCAGGGGCATAAAAGATCAGCTCCTAAATGATAAAATGATATTAGAAAATTGTAAGAACAGAAAACGAACTTGAATATGGTCTGGATTGATTACAAAAAGGTATTCGACTCATTGCCACATAGTTGGATTATAAAATGCTTAGAAACAACTGGCATTAGCAAAAATATTACATCCTTTACTGAAAAGGCGATGAAACAATGGAGAACTGAGTTGGCAGTAGGGAATGAGAACTACGGAATGGTTAATATCAAGCGAGGAATTTTCCAGGGTGATTCACTTTCACCTCTTCTCTTCATCATCGTGATGATCCCACTATCAGTAATCTTAAAAAAAAATGAAATTAGTCTACCAAACAGCCAAAGAAGCTGAAAAAATTTCTCATTTATTATATATGGATGATTTGAATCTCTATGGAAAGTCAGAAATAGAAATCCAATCACTGACAAACACAGTCCGAGTACTCAGCACTGATGTTTCAATGCAGTTTGGCATGGAAAAATATGCCACTGTATCCATAAAAAGGAACAAAATCACTACATGTGAGGGAATTGAAATGCCCAATGGGCAAATAATTAAATGCAATGAAAATGAAGCCTACAAATATTTAGGCATTTTGCAGTTGGATAACATCAAGCATGGAGAAGTAAAAATTATAATCAGGGAAGAGTACACCAACAGAGTTAGGAGAATTTTGAAATCTAAACTGAATGGTGGAAATACAATCAAGGCCATAAATATCTGGACAATACCAGTTATAAGATACACAGCTGGTATAGTTAACTGGACACAAGCTGATTTTGACATTTTGGACCGAAAAACCAGGAAACTAATGACAATGCACTACAGTTTACATCCACGTGGTGATACTGATAG
Organism: Thamnophis elegans; assembly: GCF_009769535.1. Lineage (NCBI taxonomy): Eukaryota > Metazoa > Chordata > Lepidosauria > Squamata > Natricidae > Thamnophis > Thamnophis elegans. Next base: position 11,165,733 of record NC_045542.1, read on the forward strand.
ACTATATCTGCCCCGAAAATCAGGTGGCAGAGGATTATTACAAGTGAAGCAAATAGTTGAAGACGAAAAACATGCACTGGCTGATTATTTAAAAGAAAGTCAAGAACATCTATTAATTGACGAAACAAGAATACAGAAAAGATGTGATAAAATCAAGAATGGAGAGTTGGCAGAACAAAGCACTGCATGGCCAATTTCTGAAAAAATAAAAGATAAAGTGGACAGTGAACAAACTTGGTTATGGTTAACAACAGGTACATTAAAGAAAGAAACAGAGTCACTAATCCTGGCTGCGCAAGAACAAGCTATCCGCACAAATGCAATTAAGACCAAAATCGAAAAATCCTCTGATGATGCCAAATGCAGACTTTGCAAAGAAGCTGATGAAACTGTTGATCACATACTCAGTTGCTGTAAAAAAATCACGCAGACTGATTATAAATTGCGGCACAATTCAGTAGCACAAATGATCCATTGGAATTTGTGCAAAAATTATAATATTAAAACAGCAACAAACTGGTGGGAACATAAGCCTGAAAAAGTCACTGAAAATCAGATGGTCAAGATCTTGTGGGATTTCCGTATACAAACGGACAAAATACACCAGACATCACACTGGTTGAGAAAAATAGAATAACGATAGATGAAATATCCAATTCATGGCTGATATGTATTTTTTCCCCACAAAAGTGTTTACTTAAAAAATAATAGTGTAAAATGGAATACTGCTTACTTCACTTGAAGTAGAACAGCACTTCCATCACAATGGCATAAAACACAAAACTGTCTTTACATCATCCAAGATGAAATGCCTTAGGGAAAGAATAAACAAAGAGGTAAAATAGATTTTACCCAATACCAAATTGGAAGAAGCCACAGTCAGTCTATGAAATCCCATTTGCGTACCAAAGCACATGGCAAAGAAGATGTAAGACCCCCAAAAAGTATCACTGGCAACATCTTACAATTGGTTTCCCATAGCAACTCATTGTGAGGACAAAGTTAAGTGAAACTGTGCCCAAAGAAACAGCATAGACTTAGGCAACATGTGAATCTTTAAAAGGGAATCAAAGAATATGGCTTTCAAGAGTAGAACTTGAATTATCAGGAGCCAACCTTTCGCCCCACCAACCCAGGGGCACACTGAATTTTGGTGGTATATTGGGGGGGGGGGGCTGGGGGTCATTTCCGTCCTACATATACCCATAGATATATAATTTTTATTAAGAATGTTCATTGGAATAGTAAAATCTAATACAATCTGAAGTTAAGGAAAGAAAAGAGAATAAAATAGAGTGCAAGGAAAAAGAAAAAAGAAAAGTAGAAATATAATAAAGAAACAGCAAAGATTCTTTAATTCTTAACATTATGATTAAATTATCTTCAGCTCAGGATTAAAAGGCAGATTCATCTGTCATTTTCAAACTTGTTATTTCAAAGATCTCTAAGAGCTTATAAATAGTTAATGATCAATTTCCAAAAGTGATTAGAAAATGAGGTTTGCTCCTTAGTTATTTTTGTTAGGTATAATTACTGATTGTATAGTTGTAGAGATTAATATGATTTTGCATTTAATAACTGCAGCTAGACTGTTGGTGGCGCAATACTGGAAGAAGGAAGATTTGCCTACTATTCAAGAATGGACATTGAAAGTAACAAATCTAGCTGAGATGGCTAAAATATCTGGATATCTTAAGGACCATTCAAACGAGAGATATAAACTGGAGTGGAAAAGATGGATTGATTATATTCAAAACAAATATGGGACTAAGAAATTTCAGATAGCTTATGACTAAAAAAACCAGGAATGATATAAGTTTTTTAGAGCTAGCCTAGCAAGGAGGAGTTAAAGCTCAAGTGAAAGATGTTATTCACTTTTTTTAAGTTTATTTTAGAATTTTTTGTTAAAGATTTATACCGTGAATTAGTTCTGGGAAGCCGGTCCATTCACCAGAGATAAATTACCTTTCAGAACAAAAAGTTGTAACTAGGTCTTTGTTGATCAAATATTAAATCAAAAATCAATGGGGGGGTCGGATGAGTCACTTTTATAGTAAGGAATAAGCCTGAAGCATTGCTCAAGAAATATTGGGGAGAGGAGGAACAAAAGGAGAACATCATAACATTTCTCAAGAAATTGAATAGCAAAATGGAAAGGAAAACAAAGAAATATTAAGACTATTTCATATTAAATAGCATCTGGGTTAAATAAGTGGTCTGAACTGTCTATTTTCAAAAAGAAAGAGGTTATCCAATACATATACTTTTACATAGGAAATTCAACATTTTACACCATTTAATGAAATTAAACCTAAGGTAGCAAGTTGTGTAAAAGAAATGAAGATTCTGATACAACATTCTCAAAATAGCATGGTCTCCAAATCTACATGTAAAACATGTTGAATGAATATCGTCTCTGGAGACACTTACAATGTGAATTTGATATATGAAGTTAATACTAACAAAGGAAACATACGAAAGAGAGAATGCACATCAAAATTCTTTTAAAAATGCATAGATGGTTTTGCATACATCTCTCTCTCTCCTATCTCTTTCCATCCCTCTATTTGAGCAGAGCAGTGGTGTTTTCCTAATGCCGACTTTTTCCAAAAGATTTAAGCCAATTGGATGGATTTTAATTGTTTTTATTTGCCATAGGTTGAGAGTGGAAAAAATCAGAATTTAATTCTTCTCCACAACCTTTGAGATAAGAAACATTTCTTCCCCTACCAGCATGACTTCAAAACCTGAAATTACTTCCCCTTTTCATTCAGAGATATCAAGAATGACTCCATTTAGAAAAAAAAAGAAGGAGATTATGAATGGAGAATCTTGCACTATAAAATAATTAAGTCCATCGAATTAAAGTTATTCCCATGTATCATGGGAATCATTTCATTAAAAGGGAAGGTACTAGCAGTGCTCTCCAGATTATTTGGATTATTCTCCCATCACTCAACCATGGCCAAAAATGAGGGATTATACAAGTATATTGTTACACTTCAACTCAGTACAACAATAAATTTGGCTTCTCTGCTCTCTCTATACTGGAATTAGTTTCTTCTTGTGCTGATAGAATATATATATATACAGCAAGCAGAACCTACATATATATCAATACTGTACTTTAAATTCTAGGGAGCTGGGATTTGTTCAGATAACAACTCTCATTAATTGCTACACTAGCTTCACTTTGCTTTTTAACTACTTAACAGCATTATAGATTTTTCCTGCGTTTTGCGGCCTGTAGGATGGTTCGCTGTTCAGCTCTGCTACTGATTCTGCAATAATGGATTTATCCGATTTGTATGCTGCTGAATCTATCCATCAGCATACAAATATGATGTCCATTCTCACATTAGTTTACATAATAACAGTGATTAAAATTTCTATGGTAAACAATGTAACTCCACAATAACATATTCAATGCTAAACAAAATAAAGAACAATAAGTCCCAATGACATTGCAATAGCTAAAATAGATGCTGGTTGATTGTAATCTCATTGCCATGTATAAACTCAGACAATATCACAATGTACAACTGTTAACTACACATACAATTTATATTCAACCAAGACACATACAAGAGAATCATCCACAAAGACCTTTCAGTTCTGATTCTCTTACAGGGGGTTCCACCACAAAACCGCGCTCGACTAAACCGCGTCCGACTAAACCGCGTCGCTGACGTCATCAAAAGGGCGACAACAGCGCGGAGACAGAAGCACGCTGTAAACCCTAAACCTAAAATTAACTCCTAAACCTAAACCTAACCCCCCTAAACCTAATCCTAAACCTAACCCTTAACCTAACCCTAAACCTAACCCTTAACCTAACCCTAAACCTAATCCTAACCCTTAACCTAACCCTAACCCTTAACGTAACCCTAAACCTAACCCTAACCCTTAACCTAACCCTAAAGCTAACCCTAAAGCTAACCCTAAAGCTAACCCTTACCTTAAGTTGAATCGGCTTGCTTTCAAAGCGCTATTTAAAGTGCCCTTCTTTCTCCGTGCTGGCTGTTGTCGCCCTGTTGATGATGTCAGCGACGCGGTTTAATCGGGCGCGGCTTAGTCGAGCGCAGTTTTGATGGGTCACGCTTACAGGGAGCATTGTAGAAAGACATTGCAGGGGAACAAACTTGGTGTTGGGGGGGGAATATGTGAATTCAGGTGCATAGCAGATAACTGTCTTCTACAATCTTCTGACATTTTAGCACATTAGCACAATTTTACATTTATATATGCTTATGACTGAACACAAAGGCATCATTCAAATGAAGAAAGGATAGCTAAGAGGAGTTCATTCAATAAAGCAATACATGGCCTTGTCTGAAATTGCATCAGTTTCAATATGGGGCAAGTGAATGATATAAACCAATTGGATACAGCATCTGTCTCCCCACTGAGGTTCCCCACTGAGACTCACAGGGCAGTGATACAACAGCCTCCTTGAGATGGAGAAGGAGTAGTTTTACAGCAACTTTCCATTAATTATATTTAATTCTTTTGGAGCATTACTTCAGCAACTGCCATTAATAGTGTTCATATTTTAAGTCCCAGGTTTCTATTTTTTTAGCTGTTGACTTCCATACATAGAGAAACATTACAATGTAATTTCATATTTAGGTTTTATTAGGTTCAGTTGGATTTACTGACAAGGAAGTATCTAGAGAAAGATAACCTCAACCCCATCAGCAAATCAAGATTTCTTTTATAAAGTACCAAGGAGACATTGCATGCTCTGCATTCAAAAATATACTTAGGACAGACAGACAGATATAAAATCATACTGGATCAACATAATTCACACACCCACACAGAAGAGTGTGGCAAAAATAGGAACAGAATGCCAATGTGCAACTTATTAAATTAAATGGAAAGAATAGCAGGCAAATAATTTGATGGAAAGTAAGATCACAGTGCCAAAAAACAACAGACGACTCTCTACTGAAGTGACTCCTTGAACAAATAGGGGCAGGTTGTATCAATATTGCAGCTAGCCAACCCATTTGCCAGTCAGCCCATATGGCTTGTTTTATTTATTTATTACCCACATCCTTATATGTGACTTATCACCACATGTCTTGGAGTGCACGGTCTAAAAAGAGCCATAAGATCACTACGGTGATTTTGAATGCCTGCAAGCAATCCCTGCCCCAGCCCTCCCCGCATCTCCTGTGGGGTCAGCACTTGAAGCAACCTCTGTCTACTTCGCACAGATTCTACCTGGAGGAAAGGAGCCCAGAAGTAGCAAGAGTTCAAGTCAGAGGTGGGTTCCTACCAGTTCGCACCTATTCGGTAGAACCGGTTCGTCAAATCTACTGAACGGGTTAGAAGAGGTTCCACCAGTGGACCCGGAAAGCAGGCCACACCTACAAAAGAGGTTCCAAAAATTTTTGAAACCCACCACTGGTCCTTGGATAGGATTATTCTACACTATCATGCTCATATTTATAAACCTCAGTGCCTCTGTGAAAGGTAAGGATGACTACTGCGTTTGTGGTGCAATCAGAACATTGCGTGTGTTGAAGTTGTTTTAACGCAAACCAAAGATGCCTTTTAAAAAACAAGTTGACATCATATTCTTATGCAGGCCAGTGCTGTGTGTGAGGTAATTTAAGGTGGTTCTGACAAGTGTCGTCGGCATCTTCATATCCGGTCACATGGGCGGCAAGCCACTCCCATCCAGTCACATGGGCGGCAAGCCACTCCCACAAAGGAGGCCACACCCACAGAGTAGGTTCGAACAATTTTTGAAACCCACCACTGGTTCAAATGTACAGAGCTTATATATGATAATCAGCACTCTGAATTGGGCCAGAAGCCAATAGCAACCAGGGTAACTCAAATAGGAGTTATCCTCTGAACTGGCTTATACTAGAAAGCAAGAAGGCACTTTGGAATCACTTCCCAGGGCAGCCCTATGTAAAGTAAAGGAGAGAAGTCTAGCTGAGCGATAAGGCACTGCCTTTGTTACCTCCTGATCCAATCAGTCAATCTGCCAGGAGCCAAGGCCTCCTTTTTTTTTTTTTTACATTTCAGGCTTCACTTAAGATGATTCATTCTAAACGTTTTAGATTCCTGTTAGCCTCAATCTCTTGGCCAATGATCAGGGATGATTAACAATTAGGGAAGTTTGGTTCAACCATCTACATAACTTTGGGCTGACCTTGGCCACAGTAGCATAGGAAAAAAACTACAAAACATAATAACAAACACAGATTATTTTTTTAAACTTCAAAAGGTCGCACATCTCCAGCTTTTATGACTTGAGAACATGTTAGAAACATTAGAAACATAAATCTTTGTCCATGCCTACAAAAGCAAAATCAGAGTTTCATACTGTCTAGAATTCCTAATGCCAAATGTACTCTAATAGCACAATTTATACAGGCCATATAATTCTGCTTCTTTGGTGGCAAATCTGAATCGCCTTATAATAAACTTTGAAACCATACAGCTCTGTGGCCAAAACCAGAATCCATTCAGGGAGCTCCCTGGGTATTTGTTACTTCTAATGCAATACACTTATCATCTTATTTCAAGAACAGGCACATATGCCTTTCATATGCCATTAGTTCCAGCAACTCAGTACTGCTTGAGACTGATGGGAGCTATAAACTCACCCCCACCCCCCAAAGCAAAAACAGAGATTAAATCCTCCACAAAGGACTACAATATCAGAAAGTAAACTTCTTGCCAAAAGTACAGTTTGAGGCAGATCAGAGATTCTTAACACATGGGCGGGGGGAGGGGGGGTGGCAGACAGGTAGAAGGCTCACTCACCTGGTCCTGCAGAGTCTGAAGAGCCAGTTCATGTTCTTTTTGACCACTCTGCAATTGGCCCTTTAATTCCAAGAAGCCCTGAGAAAGAAGGAAGGCATTTACCAGAGAAATAACATAAAGGGAAGATTTCACTGTTGCATTAAATTCCACTAGGATCACATCCTGGATGGAGACAGCCATGCCCATAAAAATTATCAGGTGGAATCAATAAACCTCAGAACCACTAAAAAGACAAAAGCACAGGAAGAACGGAGGGGGAGAATCCTATTTTCTAAAGCAGGAAACAAATGGCCCACTATTGTTAGCTATATTTGTGCTTTATCCACTTTAACAAGTCTGTGGCATTTCCTCCAAGAAATTTCAGGAATGGGAGTTCCATGAGATAGTAGAAATCTATCCGGTGAGTAGAACAATCTTATACATATGATTTATAAACAAGCAAACAACCCATCATATTTCTCAAGCTTCATTGGGGAAAATTGTGGCCCCCAAAAAGACATTCACACTTTATATACCAGTGTTTCTCAACCTTAAGAGGTGTGGTCTCACTGGCTGGGGAATTTTGGGAGTTGAAGTCCACATATCTTAACATTGCCAAGGTTCACAATCCCTGCTTTAGACACTGAAAAGCCAGAATTACTGTACAGATTAGAGCACCACCGCCAATCTTTTGGGCACCAGGGACTGGTTCCACGGAGAGAGAGAGGTTTTTCCACGGACCGGAGGGGGTGTGGTTTTGTGTGATGCCTGTATCCCGTGGATGGAGCTTCACTTGTTTCCATGGCCCGGTTTCTGGCATGTTGAGGACCAGTGCTTGTCCACGGAGAGAGCCAAAGCTGAAAAGAACTGGGCAAATACACAGCTAGGCTTTGCCTCAAGACCTCTCAACGGATAAAACTAAACCCTTTCAATGAAGAGGTTTTCTAGCTGATGCTTTCTAAATCCGACCAATCAGGTCTCCTTAGCCATGCCTTAAATGTGACTCAATCTGAATTACAGGAGAAGGAAAAAATGTCTTTTACCTGATTTGTGGACTGGAGTTCTTGCTGCAGCTTCTGGTTATGGAGTTTCAGAGATTTGAGCTCCTCTTCCTTCCGTTGTTGGATCTCCTCAATTTTGGTCCTGAACCGTGGAAGGGGAAATTTGTTTAGAGGGGAGAGAGAACTCAGAGACAATGTTTTCTTCTCCATAAGCTGCTCTGTTGCCTTTGGGTCATTCTGCCCGTCATTTCATTGTCCCTCCCTGCACCTCTCTACTCTTGCGGGAAATGCCTTTTTCATTCCCATCTCATCCACTCATCCCCATTTCCAGCTTCATTGTTTGTCTTCCCAGGCATGTGCTTCTTTTGCCACTTTCTCTTCAGCACCCATGACTGCAGCAAAAGCACTCGAACACCATGACTGCCTAATGCTCCAGCCCCGTATCCAGTTTCACTTTCGGTTAAAACCTGCACCCGGCTGATGGAAATTCCAACCCAAAAACATGAAGCAAGAACCTCCACTTTTCAGCAATGCTCAACTCTGGGGACTTTCATGCAGGGGTGAAATGCTCTGAAGTCTGCTACTGGTTTGCTTGCGCGCGCATGCACGCTGTTCACCTGAACTAGTAGTAAAAACATGCTACCTGTTCGGGCAAAGCGGTAGTTCCGACGACCAGCTGTGCGACAAGCACGATTTCTAATCACACGGCACAGCTGATCGTCAGGAGCTACCGGTTTGCCCGAACCAGTAGCATTTTTTACTACCGGTTCAGGCGAACCGGTCCGAACCGATAGCATTTCACCCCTGCTTTCATGGACACAGCCATGCTTTCTAAGCAGCGTAAGGAAAGTGGTTTGCCACTGCCTTCTTCTAGAGTACTCTTATTAATTCAGTGCTGAAATCTGGCCAACAGCTCTGAGCTTCCCAGATGGTCCCCATCCAAACTGTAATTAAGGCTAAGTTTGCATAGCACTCAAGACCAGCCAAGGTTAGCTAAGAGGCACAACACTGGAACTAAATTATGCACAGGTGTCTAATCTATTCTGTAGCGGGGTCTGCTTTACACAGATCATTTGTTTTTGCTAAATGGGTTAGAGAGATACACCAGCATTCTTGGACTTAGAGGCCCTGCCTCACCTACCCACACAGTATTAGATAGCTTTCTTCGGCTAGAATGTAATCTGCTATTTTATTATGAATGTAATTTGTTATATCATTATAGTATCTGAAAGCCGTACTGCATGGCTTTAGTAAATGCCATGAAAATGGGGCCAATGATCACTCAAGAGGCTGGAAGAAGGGGGAAGAGTCCCAAGGCTTTCTGCTTACTTAGCTGGGCCCACTTCAAACCTGTCAGGCATGAGTGCAATTCATTCCACGCCATCAACTGGCTTGCTCAGCGGAGTCCCATGGGGATCACTTTATGTAATGCTTTCACACTGCAGTGATTTCCTGATGATCTGGATTGTAATACTGGCGGCTGTTTCTCCCCCGCCCTCCCTCCCTCCCAACACCTTGGCTTCAAATGCCCTTTGGAAAGCTCTATTCCAGGGGTGACAAACTCAATTTCATTGAGGAAGGCATCAGGGTTGTGTTCGACTTCAGGGGGGGGGGGGCATGGATGGGGGGGGGCATGGACGGCTTGACGTCACTTGTGTCGGGGGGCGCCTGTGGTGCCTGAGCCCTCTGCCAGCGAAAACAGGCTCCCAAGCTCCATTTTTCGCTGGGACGGCCTCCTGCAACCCTCTGCAGAGGTTTTTTGGGGGGGAGGCGGTCCTCATGAGCTCCGTTTTCTCTGGCAAAGGCACCACGGGCCAGTCCTTTGCTGTTTCCACGGGCAAGCTCTAAGTACCCCGCAGGATGGATCCGACCCGCGGGCCTGGAGTTTGACACCCCTGCTCTACTCCAATCACTTGGTGCTTCTCAAACATGTGAAAAGTTCATTGTTGCACGGGCACAGAAGGTGAAATTCCAGATTGTTCAGCCCATACCTGCTATCATTGTAGAGAGCTTCTTTTTCTGTCTGAAGGCGCACAAAGCTAAAAGGGAGAGGAAGGGAGGCCAAGATAGGGGGAAGTTAAAACACAGAACAACAGAACAACAGAGTTTGAAGGGACCTTGGAGGTCTTCTAGTCCAGCCCCCTGCAACCTCACTAGGCAGGAAACCCTAATAAAAGAGAGGCCAAAGTTGATTCTCAAAGGGAAGCCGCCCTGCAGAACATATTAACATTCTCTCGGCAGTGGAGGAAGGAGCATTCTTCAAACTTCTTGAGATGATGGCAAACTTTCACTTGTAACAGGAACAGCAATCAAGCAGGTAAAAGCCTGGCTAGCTAATTCTGTCCTGTAATTCTGTTCTAATTGCGTTGCTCCCCTCTGGGAGGAGGTTTCCAAATATTTCTAGCAGGACTATGAGATTCTGTAACACCTTTGTTCCCTTTGCCATCTGTCTGGTAAACTCTCAAGATTCATTTTTCTCACCATCTTCATGTATATATACGAACTGGACTGTAATGTAACGCTTCTCTGCGTCATATAATATATGTATGTGGGTATATGCATAATTTTGTATTTATTTATTTAGTCACGTTAAGGCAATGCATATTAGAGGTGGAGACCCTTTGAGAGCTGTATGCAATGAAATTTCATTTTAATGTATGCCGATTAGTGTACATTCAAAGTGACAATAAAGCTATCTATCTATCTATCTATCTATCTATCTATCTATCTATCTATCTATCTATCTATCATCTATCTATCTATCCATCCATCCATCCATCCATCCATCTAGCTATCTATCATCTATCTATCATCTATCTATCATCTATCTATCATCTATCTATCTATCTATCTATCTATCTATCTATCTATCTATCTATCATCTATCTATCTATCCATCCATCCATCCATCCATCCATCTAGCTATCTATCATCTATCTATCATCTATCTATCATCTATCTATCATCTATCTATCATCTATCTATCTATCTATCTATCTATCTATCTATCTATCTATCTATCTATCTATCTATCATCTATCCATCCATCCCACCATCCATCCATTGATCCATATCTATCTATCATTTATCTATCTATCTGTCTATCTATCATCTATCCATCCATCCCACCATCCATTGATCCATTACCTACCTACCTACCTACCTATATATATATATCATCTATCCATCCACCACACCCTCCATCCATTGATCCATATCTATCTATCTATCTATCTATCTATCTATCTATCTATCTATCTATCTATCTATCTATCCATCTATCCATCTATCCATCTATCTATCATCTATCCATCCATCCCACCATCCATCCATTGTTCCATATCTATCTATCTATCTATCTATCTGTCTGTCTGTCTGTCTGTCTGTCTGTCTGTCTGTCTGTCTGTCTGTCTGTCTCTCTCTCTGTCTCTCTCTCTCTATCATCTAATAAGGAGTAAGCTCCATTCCTTATCCCAATATGACCAAGCTCCCCTCCCCACCCCCAAAACATACCTCTCTTGTTTCTTCTTAAGCTTCTCCATAAACTGCGTAAGAGAGAAAAAGCGGTAAGTTCCCACCAGCAAACCTCACCCTCTCACCACCTACTGTCTCCTGAGAAGGTTGACCAGCCATACAAATCTCTCTTACCTTGGAGAGCTCTTGCTGCAGGCGGGAGGTCTCTGTTGTCTTGTATGCCTATAGGACAGGAAGGAGAGGCAAACACAATGACCTGCCTCAAGCATTCAAAGTCTTTCATTGATCTGAAAGACTGTTTTCAACAACTCCCCACCAGGTGGTTCCATCAGACAACATCCATTTTAGGGCAGTGGTGAGATAAGGAAGAGGCAACGTCTAGGCCCGTGATGGCGAACCTATGGCACATGTGCCACAGGTGGCAAACGGAGCCATTTGTCAGGGCATGCAAGATGTTGCCCAGCCTTCTTTTGAGGTCATTTGTCACCCTCCGGGGGTTTCCCTAAAGCCTCTGGAGTGCGAAAAACCAGCCCTACGGGCAAACCGGAAATTCAGGAATGGACTTCCGGTTTGTTCATAGGACTGGTTTTCGGCCACCAGAGCCTTCAGGGAAACCTCCTGAAAACTCCGGAGGGCAAAAAACAGACCTATGGGAAACCTGGAAGTTTGGGAATGATGACTTCCGGTTTGGCCGTTGGTCCATTTTTTGCTCTCTGGAGCCTTCAGGGATGTGGGGGAGGCTGTTTTTGCCCTCCCCATGATTCTAGAAAGTCTCTGGAGCCTGGGGTGGGTGAAAAGAGGGGGGGGGGTGTTTGTCGCTGGTCGTGCAAATCTGCATAGGGTGGTGGTGGTTGCACGCATAGCATTATGGGTGTGGCACACCGGTGCACGACCACCCCCCCCCCGTGCTCCCCTCCCCCCCTTTGGCATGTCAGCCAAAAAAGGTTCTCCATCAGTGGTCTAGGCAGCTTTCTAGTTCAGAAAACTAGCATGCTGGGGATCATTTATTTTATCTTAAGCAACCAAAAGTTCACCTTCCCTCCTCTGGGGAAAAAATAAATAAAAATAAAGGCCTGCACTTGGGGACAAAGGACAAATCACAATGATCCAGAGTTTCCAGAATCCTCTCCTGCTTTCAAGTCTGTATATTATTCTTTACTGAAACATTCCCTGCCATGCTAACACTGGTGACTTTGCTAGCAACAGTTATATTAGATCAGCACCTTTCTAATTCAATGTAATTTAGCTATATTGTTAGAAAATGCATATGGCTGCTTATCTTACACGTTACAATAGTGGACAGTTCACACCAGCATTCCATAAAAACAGATAAATATAAATCCACAGATCTGCTTCCCCAAAAAGAATCATATATCCTGTCATAGTATCACAATATCCCATGATATCCAGATCTACTGGTCTCACTACCACCCTAGCCCAATGCCTGAGTGAAGAGCCAAGTCACAGTTCTCCAGAAGGCTAATAATTTTGGGGGCCCCATATTCCAGGGAAGAGGCCAGAGTCGGCTGCTATGGGTACAGGCTTCCCACCCCTCCCAGGAGTCTCCACGTGGCCTGTTTTGGATGCGAAGTAAGTGCAGGGCCCACACGGAGGCTCGGGGAGGGGGAAAATGGGCTTCCGGAGTCCGGGGGAGGCAGTTTTCACCCACCCAGAGGCTCGAAGAAAGCCTCTACAACCTGGGGAAGGTGAAAACACCCCCCGTCCCTGCCGTGGTGCAGGAGGCCAATTAGGCCATGCCAACTATGGTCGCGCCCACCCAGCAATCGGGCAGAGAACCCGTTGCTGAAATTTTTGAAGCCCACCCCTGGAAGAGGCTGTTCCAAAGGGCCATGCCAGCCACAAAAGAGAAGTGCCTCCAAGATCCCTCCATTTAAAGGAAGGGATCTGGAAATGGCCACCTTATTTGTCCCGTGACCTGACAAATGCGCGCACGACAAAAGTGCGCCGACGAAACCGTGATGTCAGAAACGCGCCCACAACAACGTGCCGACAAAACAGCAATTTCAGTTAAGGTAAGGGTTAGATTCAGGGTTAGGTTTAGGTTTAGGTTTAAGGTTAGGGTTAGGTTTAGAACTTGCGGTTATTACTTGTTCATTGAAGGTGCGCTTTTGTCGGCGCGCTTTTGTGCTCATTCGTCGGCGCGATTTAGAACTTGCGGTTTTCTTGCCGCAGTTTCGGCGGCACGCTTTTGTCGAGCACGCATTTGTCGGTCAACCTATTTGTCCTACAGATAACCTGGCCCTGTGCCATCAGGGCCATCTTTAAACATGATAACCAGCACCCTGAACTGCATCTGGAAGCCAATGAAGCTCATATAGCAGCAGTGTTAATATAGGTGAATTGCAAGCTCTTCAGAACTGTGCACTGCTGCATGCTGAACCAGGTACAACTTCTGGATGATCTTCAAGGGCAGCCCCAAGGTAGCACATTATAGAAATCCAACTGAGACGTGACTAACATCCAAACATGATATGGATATCCAGTTAGTATGAGCCATGGCAACTGGGTGACAAGCACTTCTCTGGTACTGTTGTGGTCTGTCAGCCCCATTCGCCCCTCCAACAGCCAATTCAGATGAGGAGGCGGAGTTGGGGGCCAGCTTCAAGGCAATCTGAGAGCTCCGAGGGGGAAGAGGGAATAGTGCTGTCCGAGATAGAGAGGGAGGTGGAGCCTAGGCTATCCATTAGTCTCCAGATGGAGAGTCAACAGCCCACAGGTCCAGAGGTGGCTGATGAGGAAGAGAAGGAACAGCGGTATCCCATGCCTGACACCCGGATGCGCAGAAGGCAGAGGAGAGGAGAGCAGCGGGACTCTATGGGCCGGTCCTCAGGATGGAAAAGCCATTGTTTCTAGCTAAGTCCTACCCTAGCTCTGGAGATAAAAGGCAGGGGGTGGAGACAAATAGGAATGGCAGACAACTATTCCATCTCCTGTCACGTGTGTGTGTGTGTGTTTGTGTTTGTGTGTGTGTGTGTGTGTGTGTGTGTGTATGTCTCCGCTGCTGAGAAAAGAGTGAATGCACCTTCCAGGACTTCTGTCATGAATGTGGTGAGAGAGAAAGAGACTCCTGGCTCTTGGTTGGAGCCATTTCAGGGGGGAAAGGAGCGAGCTTCACTTTCCACAGGCACTTAGATATTTTGTTAGCCTGCTGTGTGTGTGAGAGAGAGAGACTGTTTGATGGTGTTGCTGGTGCTTCCTATAAAGGGAACGTTTAGTTAAAAACAGTGTCCTTGTCGTGTTGGGTAGCTAGGTCAGAACAGATACTTGGAAGATAGGGCAGGTATATGGAGATGGAGAAATTCAATCTGGAGGAAGGATCCTATGATCCACTAAGATGCCATTGAATTGCCAGTCACGGGAACCCCAACCAGCCTAGCCTGTGGTGAGAAGTGCAGAGGGTAGACAATGTTTGACCACATCCCATGGACCACAGCCTCCTCAATCTGTGCAAGGGATTTCTTCTCATATCCTGAAGGCCAATACTAAGGTCAGAACACTCTGCCTTTCTTCCCCTTCCTTGAGCGCTTCCTTTGAAATAGCTGCATTTTATGCGCGGTGAGGAATGGCTCCCCGTTCCCTACGAACTACTTCCCAATAGCCGCAGCCTCCAGCTGAGGCAGAGATCAACATTAGCAAAAGGAGAGCAAGTATCAAGGAGTCCTCCTTACCTCGAGGCTCTGCAGCTGCTCCTTCAGCAGTATTTTCTCCTCCCTCTCGGTCTGCAGTTTCAATTCCACCTCCGAGAGAAGCTGCTGTGAAATGGCACTGCTACCGCCACTGTCAACGGCCGGCCGTTCTGAAGTCGTCTCTGGCACGGAGGGGCAAGGCTCCGGAGAACCATCACCTTTCCCGCCACCTCGGTTTTCTGCTTGCCGGGCCACTTCCTTCTCGTAGCGCTCCTGTAAAGCTGCAGAACAAGGGTCACCCATTCTGAGCAGACCACAGATTCCTTCTTCTGAATCCCTTTCAAATCTGTTTTTTTTTTTCAAACTTGGCAACTTTTAAGATGATAATAATAATAATAACAACAACAACAACAACAACAACAACAACAACAACAACAGATGCCATTAAGGCCAAAATCGAAAAATCCTCTGATGATGCCAAATGCAGACTTTGCAAAGAAGCTGATGAAACTGTTGATCACATACTCAGCTGCTGTAAAAAAATTGTGCAGACTGATTATAAATTGCGGCACAATTCAGTAGCACAAATGATCCATTGGAATTTGTGCAAAAATTATAATATTAAAACAGCAACAAACTGATGGGAACATCAGCCTGAAAAAGTCACCGAAAATCAGATGGTCAAGATCTTGTGGGATTTTCGCATACAAACAGACAAAATACTGGCGCATAATACACCAGACATCACACTGTTTGAGAAAAATAAGGTCACAATCATAGACATCGCAATACCAGGTGATAGCAGGGTCGCTGAGAAGGAACATGAAAAAATTGCAAAATACCAGGACTTAAAAATTGAAATTCAACGACTATGGCACAAACCAGCAGTGGTAATTCCAGTGGTAATTGGCACACTGGGTACTATTCCAAAAGCACTGGAATTACATTTAAAACAGTTAAAAATTGACAAAATCACCATCAGTCAAATGCAAAAAGCCGCACTGCTTGGATCTGCACGCATATTACGAAAATACGTTACGACGTCCTAGGCCCCTGGGTGGGGCCCGACTAGTAACCAATGCCAAATCCGGTGAAACAACTGGCCGCTGTGATACAATTGTATAATAATAATAATAATAATAATAATAATAATAATAATAATAGTCTTTATTGTCATTGTACATCATGTATACAATGAAATTGGTTTAGCCCAGCGGTGGCGAACCTATACGCAGAACCCTCTCTGTGGGCATGTGCGCCGTTGCCCCAGCTCTGTTTCAGCTTTCTGCTGTGCATGCGCAGAGTGCGTGGGGGCACACAAGTGCATACGGGGGCACATGTGTGGGGGCACGAGGGCATGGGCACATGCAAAAGGGCATGGGGCGCATTTGTGGGGTGCATGTGCCCACACCTTGCATATTGGGTAGGATGTGCAGACTTGTGCAGGGTGCACACGCACATGTGCCCATCCTTTGCCCTTTGGGTGCGCACATGCACTTTGGGCACCCAGTGCCTAAAAGGTTCGCCATCACTGTTTTAGCCTCTACTGGTGCAATCCATAGCAGAAAATACAAGACAATACAATTCCCAGTTTATACAAGTAATTGGGGAAAGAAAAAGAAACAAGTCATACATTTCCATATGTACGTGGAGTGATTGCGATTGTGTTTAGGAATCTGACAGCCCATGGGTAGAAGCTGTTTTTAAACCTGTTTGTTCGGCTGGCTATACTTCAGTGTCTTCTGCCCGATGGTAAAAGTGAAAAGAGACACTGGCCAGGGTGTGAATCATCCCTAAATATCTTCCTTACTCTGCTGAAACAGCGAGACCAGGCGATGTCATTCAGTGGTGTTAGAAGGCAACCAATGGTTTCCTGTGCCGAATCGATCACTCTCTGTAGTGCCTTCCGGTCCGCAGCTGTTAAACCAGTGTGTCATTCTGTTATACAGTATGCGAGATCACTTTCTATCGTGGACCGATGGAAAGAAGTCATCAGCCATTGTTTTAAAATGTATGGACCCACAATTCTTGAGGGCTGGAAAATTCAAGGAGTGAAGTCCACTCAAAGTTGCCAAGTTTGAAAAATACTGATTTTAAATCAAGGGCAGGCACTTTAAGGCGAATAGATCAACTTTGCCTCCCAAACTCTTTTTCCCAGCCCAGAACAGCCCTCCTTTTTTTCAAATCTGCTGATGAAATCCTGCGATAAAGCACCCAGTGATAGTCATATGATATTCAGTAGCTTTCATCAAAATTAGAAATAAAATGGCATAATAGCGGAGTTTCCAATATACTTATTGCAGCCATTTTTGTTGTTTTTAAATTTAGAAGAGATATAATTTTCTCTCCTATAATACTGCAACCTTTCATTTTACTATGAGCCCTTGAGGAAAAAAGGGAAACAAAAGTATGGGCCACAGTCACAAAAACATTATCTACTCTGGTTATAAGTCATACTTTATTCTGCAAAAAAAATATTTTCCCAGTCCTCACATGACTGATGAAGGCTCATTGAATCCTCCACATCATCGGTGAGTGATTATTGGGGAAATTCACTGCAGTCTTCATTGTTTTATGTTATTTCCTTTTTATGTTGTATCAGAAACAGAGGTGGGTTCCTACCAGTTCGCACCTATTCGGTAGAACCAGTTCGTCAAATCTAACGAACCGGTTAGAAGAGGTTCCACCAGTGGACCCGGAAAGCAGGCCACACCTACAGAAGAGGTTCCAAAACTTTTTGAAACCCACCTCTGGTCCTTGGATATGATTATTCTACACTATCATGCTCATATTTATAAAACTCAGTGCCTCTGTGAAAGGTAAGGATGACTACTGCGTTTGTGGTGCAATCAGAACATTGCGTGTGTTGAAGTTGTTTTAACGCAAACCAAAGATGCCTTTTAAAAAACAAGTTTACATCATATTCTTATGCATGCCAGTGCTGTGTGAGAGGTAATTTAAGTGTCGCCGCCATCTTCATATCCGGTCACATGGGCAGCAAGCCTATCCGGTCACATGGGTGGCAAGCCACTCCCACAAAGGAGGCCGCACCCACAGAGTAGGTTCGAACAATTTTTGAAACCCACCACTGATCAGAAAGTATTTGTTAGAAGATGCTTCCCAGATTCCAGCTCTTCTCAATTAAAAAATAAACAATTGGCTGATTGCCAATTGTTAGCAAATTGGCAATCAGCCCTAATTAAGACTCTTACAAGAACAAAGGCAAAGACTCCAGCCTCTTGGATTTCCTGCTCTTTCTTGCTTTTTCAGCAATTACCTTTCTTGAACTTACGCCTCCACTGCCTCCTTCCATGACTTGGCTGTAGATCTAAGCTTTGTCCCCTACTCAGTTCCAACATTTGCACATTCTGGCCTATTCATGGCATGCAGAGGTGGGGCCATAAAGCAGGCACCCCTTCAGAACAATTGCCAGGCTGAAGGATCAGATCAGCTCCCCGGCAATCTTCCCCACTGTGCTGTGTGGACTTGGATGCCGAGAGGTCTCAGCAGAGGTCAGCAGAACCTTTGGGGAAGGTTGCCCTAGAGTGCTCCACCTTGCCAACCTTCGCCCTGTCCAACTCCTTGGACTCTCCAAACTTCAATTTGAGCCCATACACTTGTATGTCAGTAAGAATGCTACCTGCCATGTTCTTCTGCAGGGCAGAATTCTCTGCCTGTAGCCTTAACAGCTCGCCATCCACGGAGCTGGCTGGGAACGTTTCTTCGCTGGCTACTGCTGTCTTCCCTTCCCGAAGAATCTGATTATCCTTCTCCAACTGCTCAATCTGCGAGCACAGCTGCATTTGAAAAACCAAAGGACTGCATGTCAGAGAGTGGATACATTTCCCAGCGCACTGAACAAAAAGCACAGATGATCCACCTGAGGAAAATTGGTCTGCAGCTGATCCCTGATCTTCATGGCAAGAAAAAGCCTTTGTTATGCCAGCTCCCCATAATAAGTCCCAAGACTGTGCTCTAAAGTGGGGGAGGGGGGGCAACCACCAGGATGCGGCCCATTACTGGGATGCGGCCTGTTTGAAACTGGGTCACCTGAGCGATAGGCACTTGAGTGGAGGGTGCTTGTGCTTGCACGTGAAGCTCCACTTGTGCAAATGGAGGGTGCTTGTACATGAAGCTCCATTCATACAAATGGAGCTTTGAGCACAAACACTCTCCATTCGCGCGAGTGGAACTTTGCACGCAAGCACCAACGCCCTCCATTCGTGAAAGTGGAGCTTCGCATGGAAGCACAAGTGCTCATCGCTCGTGTGAGTGGAGTTTTGCATGCAAGTGCTCCCCACTCATATGTGAAGCTCCATTAGTATGAATGGTGGAGCTGTGCGCACACGCATGCACCTGCCACACACACAAACACACACACACTTTGGGCTGGGAGACCAAAGTGGGAAGTTTGGGGACCAATTCTCTTTAGAGTTGACTCTAAAGGATGTAGTAATCTTTTCCTTTTTCAATGGCTTTGATTTAATGGACTAGAAGTAATCTAATAATGACAAGAAATGCATGGGAAGATTCCACCCCCCCCCCTGCTGATTAGCCTGCACTTTTCCAAATTCAATAAGCATGCAAACAGCGGTTGCTAAGAAAAGCTTCCCACTCAGAATGTCTTTTTTAATACCACACAAATGACTCAAATACCACATCGTGAGAGTGGAAGGAAAAAGAAAGAAAGGGGGGGGGGAAAAAACATTTGCAGCAACTAGACTTGTCAACCTGATAGGCAAACTACGATGAAAGATAAGGAAAAATAATTCTTCACATGCATGAAGAAGTTTGTTGGGGAGCTGAAGGGTGTATTCCTCCCACCCAGACTTTATATTTAGTATCTGCTTTGGGCCAGCTGTGGTAAGAAACAAAAGCAAAGATTAGAAAAGATAAGATTAACCATGGAGGCAAAGAACCTCTGAGACGTGAGCTGAAGATGCCAGATTAAAAATATTAAATTATATATGTAGTTAAATATCTTGTTCAACATTTTAGGGTCAATGTGCAAAATGTGTTTTGAAGGACGTAGGAGAGTGAACTTAGCACCTTTACAAGGTGTTTTCTCAGAACCAATCCTGGGGAAGCAAGTAGCTGCTTTAAGGGTCTCAGGATGGGCTACATTTGCACACCTGTGCCCTCCCATAAACTGTTTGGAGACTGAATCTGAAGCACTGCACAATCCTAATTTAATCTGCTTTGATTTTGAATGTAGATCCTGCACTTTCATAACCATGAAGATTTGTTTTCAAACTGAGGCTAGATAGCCATTTGTTAAGGTATTAGGCTCTGGATTTCTTCACTAGCCAGATGGTTGAATGTATCTGCCAAAATGATTCCTTCCAACTCTATGGTTCTTTGGAACTCTTTAAGAATTCTGCGTGGTTAATCAGCAGTGCTATTTCGTGTCACACAGCACCCCCTGGCATGACCCAGGTGGCATTGCATGGAGAACATGAATCCAGTACCTTGGAGAGCTCCTGCATGAGAGTGCTATTTTGCAGCCTGAAGTCATCCTCTTGGCTATGCAGTTTTCCCTGAAGCATTTCATTTTCACTAAGCAGTGCATCCACCTCCTACAAAGTCAACAAAATTGCATGAGATCCCACACACATAATCACTGCAAGGTTCACTTCCTTCCACTAGATGGCAGGCCCAAATCTTCAAGCAGATTGGGCCTCCTTTGCCCATCTCCTAACAATATTAGGAAATGTTCTCACCTACTACCTTCCTGCCATTTTTGCTATTCAAATTCTAGATGGTCCATATTATGCCATGGCCCTTAGTTCCTGATGGAATGCCAGCAGTTATGCAGTGGTTAACAGAGAAATTGGTTGCAAAATGTACCCAAGAGGAAGAACGGGTAAAAAAGAAGTGGAAATCATATTTTCTATTGCTTCTAGATCACTGTCAACTGTTTCTCTCTTGCATTTCCCAGACCAACTAAGAGGCATGTGCATATGAAAAGTCTTTTTTTTTTAATTTGGGGGCTTCTGAATATCTGCATTAAAATTTATTTGTTTATTTAGGAAATTCATCTGTCACCCATCTTGTATCCAATAACTCTAAATCATAGCTTAACAAAACCTGAGAACTAAGATTGCCCTGTTTGGTTTAGATTGCTTAAATTCTGTTTCGTCAGAAAGTTAAATTCATCTGGGAGAAGGAAAGGAAGACTTGCAGAGAAGTGAGAGGCAAAACAAAAATATTAGAAACAAGTGATGGCAGATAGTCTCGGTCCAGGGAGGACCGAGCTTAACATGGCAATTGATACTATATACTGACACCTTACCTGAGCTTTTTTACTCTTATTCAGAGCCTGTGAAAGAGAGAAAGTTGTTAATAAAGCACCAATAAGATTCAGGCACAGCGTCAATTGTACAACATTCTGATTTTTAATCCTGTTTATTGTTTACACTCCCAAATCCTATGAAGAATGAATACAAACTCCTGTAATTATAGATTTTGAATTTGGTTAACTCTTTTAAAATCCCAGTTGTGTCCTTTCACCGTTTAGGAATGGGAATGCAATATGAGAGAAGATTGTCCACAAGTATTATTGTACAACATTTTAAAACTCAAAATATTTGGGGTTTTTTTTCACCAATTAATGAAATATTTATTGTGCAAGAGAGTAAAGTAAATAAACTTCCCACTGCTTTCTAATCGGGATCTGATAAGTAAGCCTCTCACTTCTGCATGAAAAACAGAATAAGGGACATAATGCATAAACAATGCCAAATTCCTCCTATCCCAAACACTGGATCCAGGAAAATTTATGAGTTGCATATCTTCTTGGGGGAAGAAGTTCCTCCACGTAGGCTTCCTCGATGCTCTTGTTAAAATGTGGACAGGCATTTTGGTCCGGTCAACAACCTTTCAAGGATCCTAGTAGGCTCAACTGCATACACTCCAGAAGAGCCTGGCTCACATTAAGCCTGCCAGCAACTGTGTAACATTTCACTTACACCTTCCGTTATGAGATCCTCAGTCTCTCAAGACATTTGGAGAAGGCATGTTAGGAAAAGAAGGAATCAACAGGCCAGGCCATTTCAGGAGGCAAAGTGCAGATCATCTTCCTCTCTGTTCTCTCTCCCCCCCTTCAACCATTCCACATATAGAATGACCTCCTGCTTTCCATTTGCAGAAACATCTGGATCGGTGTGTTGTTTGCTAGAAATTTCCTGTTTCCAAGATCTGGTATAATCACATCTGCAAAATCTGCAGCTGGCCGCCATTTGAAACCAAAACTCAAAATATTTGAATGTAAAAGAGAATAGTAAGGAAGAGTTTGGTATCACAATTTTTCATTTTAAGTTATATGAGTTTTTTAGCCAGTTTTATCCAGAGTACAGTATAAAAAAACAAGAAATGTCCACTAATGCTCTGTGATACCTTGGTGATATTACCCTCAAAGGAAAATTACATTTTATACTAATGTACACCAACATGCATTTATACACCCATTGTTCCATTTAAGAGTCTCACTTTACCTTCTGAGCCTTAGCAAAGTCCTTATCTAAACAGGAGACCCGTTGTCGGAGCCCATTTATTTCTAAAAAAATCAAGATAAAAACAAATCACAATTAGGAAAATATTGTAGAAACAGAACACCTGTCTTTTGCCATCCTGAACATGTAGAATAAGATATAAAATATAGTATCTGACCCTAAATTTAAAAAAAAAAAACATTCTGAGCACTTATAAAATCTGTTACTAGCCCTCAGTTCTATCAGTCTCCCAAATGTAAAAGAATTTATGCAGCAATGCATACTTGCTTGGCCTTGTGAGCACCAAAATAAAAGACACATCAGACTTAGAGCAATAGCAATAGCAGTTAGACTTATATACCACTTCATAGGGCTTTCAGCCCTCTCTAAGCAGTTTACAGAGTCAGCATATTGCTCCCAACAATCCGGCTCCTCATTTTACCCACCTCGGAAGGATGGAAGGCTGAGTCAACCCTGAGCCGGTGAGATTTGAACAGCCGAACTGCAGAACTGCAGTCAGCTGAAGAGGCCTGAGAAGTATTGCAGCAAGATACACAAGGGATCGTTTTAATTATAAATTGATTTTAATTGATTTTTAAACACTTCAAAATGATACAGAACCATAGTCATATTAAATATGGGAAAATCAATAAAGGAATAACAAGAAGAAACAAAAAACTAAATGAAATCTTATTTTCTCTCCAAGAACCAGAGAAGATACAAGGAAGGGGGAAAGAGGTGAATGTTCTCACAGTAGTTTTCTGAGCACAGAATAAATATGTGTTTGCCAAATTCCTGAGAACTTTATTCTGCATGGAAGGATGTGGTACTGAATAGGCACCGAAGCCTTATTCTCAAACCATAGGAAATCTGTCTGCTCCTAAGATTTCATCATACATTGTCTGTGCATCTTCAGACATAACTTCACAATCAAATCGCTGAGAAAGCCATTTCTTTTAAATAGAAACTGAATTCTATGGCCAGTATTGCATTCTAGCTATTTCTTGTAACTTTTCATAGCTATTCGTTCCACTGCTTTCTTTCTACTACGCCTTTCCTCTGAATTCCAGATGTTGCAAGAATCATGCTAAACCAGCATGACTGAACCAGCACAACCATATGCAAATGTAAGCATATATGAATAGGTGCAGACAGTTTGATGCTTTCACACTGGGTACAAAATGTAATGGCTCAGATCATAGTGTCACTCAGGAAGTAGAATTGAGGAGAAAGTCTTACCAACTGCGTTCTTGCGGAGTTCATCAGAGAGCTGGTAATTCTGTGTTCGAAGTTCTAGTAACTGGGCCTACCGAGAGGGGGAGGGGGAAACAATTTTAATAAAAACCAACCTTACCGGGAAACGTCATATAGATGACTAGGCAGGATTAAGGCCAGCTTGGTTTTTAATGAAGATTAAGGCAGGAGCCAGCAGCCTCTTCGACAGAGATGCCTGCTTAGCTTCATGACCATTGTGGGGTGTGCCACATATCCATTAATTCAGATGTTGTACGTACAAACGTACATCTTTCCACTGAGAGTGACGGGGGGCAACGTCAGTTCTGCATGCTTTACTCCTGATTACAAAAAAGGATTCTAATCTAGTCTGAACCAAGTCTGGGAATCACTGCCAAGTCAAGCCAAGGAATTGAACTAAAGCCATGATGCATTGGGAGATTTATGCTTGAGATCAGGAAACCCAACAATTCATTTCAAAGCTTGGGCTCTGAACATATATTGTTTGAGATGCAGTGCATATGAGCCTTTTGCAAATTGTGAGCAACATTGCTACTAATTCTTAACTACTTTTAAAATAACTCTGTATTATTCCTGACTGACAAAACGAGATAAATATTAGTCCAGAAGTGCCATTACTGAGGAGGCTTTGAACCCAGTTATCCAAAATTCATCCAGTGAATCAGACTGGCTTTTAAGAGTTGGAGAAAGAGGATGCAAAGAAAATGGAAAGGCTTCTATTGCCCTGTATTATGATCTATAAAACTTAGTCTTATAAATTTGGTAGGGGGGCGGTATTTTCCCCACTTATTCTTCTACCCTTATAAGGCCTTGAAAACTACACTCCAAGTGAGTCTTCTATCAAACCTATCGCAGCATACGTCGTACTTCTAATTCTGGGCTGGCAATCACAAAGGTTAGCTGTTGCAATAACTAAGATAGCTAATATCTCTGCTCTAATTCTGCACCCTCCTCAGAACACCAGAAATTCTCAAGTTGTGCTGAACATATGAGGAAAAAATCCACATTAACCTGCTTTTCCCCTCTAGGAAGATATTTGTACTTCAGCACCAAACAAAAATTAAGTATTAACCGAGAAGTCTATGGAGATTCTCAGTCATCCAGGTCATGGTTGTCCCAAAGGTGCTTTTTCAAGAGGTAATTGGACTTTCAGAAAGTCCTATTAGCAGAGAGTTGCAAAGAACTCTGCAGGTATCAAAAACTAAAGGTAAAATATTTGTTTGAGCCAATAATAAGAAAACAAATAATTGGCCAAGTTCCACATGGCATTGCAAAAAATGTAGTGTCCACATATGCTGAATTTTTTAAAAAAATATATTATTAAACCTCTGTGCTGACTATCTCACCAAGACTGGTTACAAAACTGATCGACTCTTTCACTTGTAGAATTTTCTACCAGGCGCAAAAGATTAAATAAGGATCAGTAGACATTTATACTCTGCAGTTTTATCTGTGATCGCAAGACAAGAAATAAAAAGGAGGGATGGAACATATGCTCTCGCTGTATTCAATAGAACAGTGTTTCTCAACCTTGGCGACTTTAAGTCCTGTGGACTTCAACTCCCAGAATCCCCCAGCCAGCACAGTACAGCTGGCTGGGGGATTCTGGGAATTGAAGTCCACAGGACTTAAAATCACCAAGGTTGAGAAACACTGCAATAGAACATCTTGAACTGGGAACACTCTTCACTTTTTATCATGTTACAACTGGAAAAGGTGCAAAGGCAAGAGGAAAAAAGAAAGAAAGGACACTGCTTCCCTTGCAGAAAAGAGCTGAAATGGGTTCTCAGTCAGCCTTGAAAACAAGCAATGCACAGTAATGCAACTTGGGGCAGTGGGGTGGGTGTGTCTGTAAGCCTTAACTCTGTAAACGCAAAGACGCACAACGTAGTGCACACCCAATATGTTCAACTTCTATCACTGTGGTTCTGTAACTGGGATTCGTAATCTGAAACACCCAGACATTATACCAGGTTGGTATACAATTGAAAGAGCAGAGCTTCTTTAACACTTTTGCAAAAGGAGGGATGCTGAATAAGCAGTTTGTAATGTCGGGGATGGGGTGGGGTGGGGTTAAATGTCTCTGGAAAGATTCCTTCTCTTATACAGTCTCCCTAAAGCAGTGTTTCTCAACCTTGGCCACTTGAAGACGTCTGGACTTCAACTCCCAGAATTCCCCAGCCAGCATTCGCTGGCTGGGGAATTCTGGGAGTTGAAGTCCAGACGTCTTCAAGTGGCCAAGGTTGAGAAACACTGTTCTAATGTCAAGTTTCAATGAGTTCCTTTGTTTCACCTCTGGATCTCATATCTATTTCACGTTGCTTGCTTCTCTGTGAGCCACAAACTATCGCAATCTGTGAGCCACAAACTATCCAAGCATCTTTTTATCCTAGCTCAGTGTTTCTCAACCTTGGCAACTTGAAGACGTCTGGACTTCAACTCCCAGAATTCCCCAGCCAGCATTCGCTGGCTGGGGAATTCTGGGAGTTGAAGTCCAGACGTCTTCAAGTTGCCAAGGTTGAGAAACACTGCCCTAAAGAGACACCAGCCTCAGTTTCCTACCCCAGTAGAGTGATGACTAGCCAGTTCCGCATCTGTGGGGGTGGAGAGCAAAAATGAAACAATGCAATACCAACCAAGGGCTCAATGCCGGTCTCAAGTGAAGGAGGGGCGCGGCGGCTCTGTTCCAAGCCAACCTGATTTAACTAAGCCAGCCACCCCGACCTCTTAATGAATGAATGCAATTCCCAAAGGCAGCCTCCCACCGCCTCTGTCCTCCAGATGTGCTCAGCTGCTACAACTTCCAGAGGTTGCCCTGCGGAGGGATCCTGGGAAGTGTAGTCCAGACAGACCAGCTGGGGGCAAGGCTGGCTTCGGGCGCTTTAAACGAGCCTCGAGGTGTCCCCATAAGGTTCCAAGCGCGACTGCGGGGAATGTGCGCAAGGGACCCGGGGAAGCAGCTGCGGAGGGCTCTCCGCTCCTTACTCGGTTTTGCTCTAGTTCGTATGGGGGGGGGGGGGGAAGACGTATCCTCCAATGCAGAGCTCTTAGGATATGGCGCCCCCTCCTCCTCTCGCCTTTGCACCCCCGACCCTTCGCCCCACTCTCCGCTGGAAGAGCTTCCCGGGACCGGAGCCCACTCTTCCAAGGCGCGTCCCTTGCCCCACTCGCGCCCCTTTGCTCCGAGGATGCTTCACGGGTCCCCGCCGGCATCTCTCGTTTTGCCGCCACCCCACCCCACCCCCTTACCTCCCCAGCCAGCCAGACGCACCTGCATGCGCTCGAACTCCTCTTCGGACAAGGCCTGCGCCATCTTCCCTCCCCCGCCGCCGCCCCCCCGGCTCGGCTCCAGCTTGGTACGATCCAAAAGAGAGAGAGGAAGAAGGAATCGCCAGCCTGCCCCTGCCCACTCGTGGAGGAGGATGACGAGATAGCTTTAAGAAGATATCATAGAGGGAACAGGAGAGAGGACGGATGTTCGGAGAGACGTTCTCTCTCTTTTTTTTTTCTGCACCGGAGAGCGAGCGAGAGAGAGAGGAACAAGCGGAGCCGGCGGATTGGAGCTTGGAGACCGGAAGTGAAGAGGCATAGAGATGTGAGAGGGCACTAATGAAGGATGATTCACAAGCGGAGCTTTGGCGCCCGAGGAAGGAGGGAGGGAGGGAGAGACGGGGGTGGGTGTGAGTAAGAGGTGAAAGTGTAGTACTGCGGTTCGGATGCTCCCATAGAAAACAGAAGCCTAGAAAGGATCCAAATGTTTTCCCGTCGGGATCATAGAGTTGCCGGAAGTAGCTGTGATTGAGCTCATAGAAATAAGGGGCGCAGCCGCCCGCTGTGCCATATAGATGAAAGCGAAATGGCCGAGGAGGTGGGCGAAGGAGGCGACTTCGGAAGTGATCGAGAACAATTGAAAAACGCGCCTCCTCCTTCCTGGTGTGACGTCACAGTTATGCTCTCCTGCATTAGATGTAAAGTCGCCAGGAGGGGTGACAAGAGTCTCTTCTGCCTCCACTGGGGGTGGATCACATCTCGAGTTCTGTCTGGATCCTTTTAGGAGGAACTTCTGGCGTGGAAGCGCTTTAATTGGCAGGGTGCGCCTAATCGTATCGCCTTCAGCAGCCCCTCGCGATCTTCCTGGAGATCGGGAGGATGGAGGCGAAATCTTTTGCCTAGAAAACGGGGTGTTTCAAGAACTGCTCCCCCAAAACGAAAATGCTAACGGCTAAAAAGCCGCGCAGTGGCACTTCTTGCAGGAAAGAAAGCTGCAATCCTGTACCAACTAAATTGCGATCGAGGCCTCTTTCCTTCAATAACATTGCAAATGATGTAGAGTAGACCAGTGTTTCTCAACCTTGGCCACTTGAAGATGTCCGGACTTCAACTCCCAGAATCCCCCAGCCAGCATTCGCTTCTTCACATCTTCAAGTGGCCAAGGTTGAGAAACACTGGAGTAGACGAATGTGCTGCGAGGGTGATAATCCTAAATATATATACCAAACCAAATATTCTTCATGTTGTGCAAATGTTCACAGGGAAATAAAGTCTCTTCGGAAGATTCCTAGGTCTTATTTGATTTATACAAGACAATTACATCTGTTAAAGCTATTCATGCCTCATACTAAACCAGATAGACTTGTTTCACACAATATAAAATAAAGCAGGTGAAATACTATTTTATTTTTCAGTGAACAAATTAAATGGAAGCTTTATCCATGTAACAAGTCCCATTCTGCAGCTGTTCCCTCCCTCATTTTTGCCTTGTGATTGAACGTTTGAGGCCCACTCACTAATCCTATTAAGTGGATGATTATAGAGTTTGAATTTAATCTACTAAATTTTCCATCATTATCTTCTATTTTATCCATGTAATCAGTTTGGACTTTTCTAACTTTCCAAATTATAAACAATACATTGTGAACTCAAAATCTGCATTTTTTTTCTGTAAAGAATTCATCTATTTAGACTTTAGTCTAATAAATCCCTCTGGGAGGGCCACCACTATCTGAAATAATAGCCAATATTGGGAAGTCAATACAATATTGAGCAATGGCTTCTTCTAGTTATAATTTTGAATGGGTACCACTGCAAATAAGATTACCAGCCTTGAAAGCTATCTGATCCAGCCATTAGCAGCTTCTCAAAATGCATGAAACATACTTGCCATAAACATTATGCTCTCAAGGCAGAGAGATTCCTAATTTCTCAAGTGATACAAGAGTTTCAATGTAACTCTATTCCAAATTAGGACTTGCCTGTCCTTTGAAAACTTGCTACTAGAAGTTAATTTTATTAGCTTTATCATTCATTGAGTATATGGCAAACCATGCATCCATTAAATATGCATCCATTAAATATGCATATTTAATCCATTTAAACACAAAGTTATTCCTTGTAAACAGATAGTTTCATTTTGCCATATGTACCTTTCCTGCGACTTAACGGTTTCTTTTGTAAATAAAATATTTGACTCCTTGAAAGCCTGCTGACTCACAACATGTTGTCACATGACATATCACGATTTTTTTCCCTTTCGTGGAGGTGGTGTGGGCATGGCCCACAGGCTGCCAGTTTGACACTCCTGTGCTAAGGTCTAAAAATCAGGTCCCTAACCCTCAGTAAATAAAAACAAACAAACATGTTGTTTATGAAACATGCTTAATCCTTAATGGCTGGCGACAAAGCTTAATTTATATAATTTCTCTTGCACAGACTGTATTCATGAACTTTGATGAATGTATCCCTTATTTGTGAGAGTTTGAAGAGATAACGGACTTCATAAATGATCAGAAATTGATGCACTCAGCATTCTAGAATCACAAATGTGCATTTGAATGCCAAGTGTGACCTAAATGTGACACTGTGTGACTTAGTGACCCTGATTTTATTGAGTCTTTAATAAAAGCCTGGACAAAACACATCAGTTACAAAGATTGCATCTGAATTTTTTTGTTGTTCTGTTGCTGACTTCAGAACAGAATCTAAAATAATTGGGGTCAATTGGAAACCCAGAGATCAAATCACATTATTATCAAAGTGTGGAACAAATGTTTTCTCAGCCATCCTTTACGTAAAATAAGGTTCATAAATATAAGTCTTCACCAGCTTGAATTCAGATCCTTTTTTCCAGCATCAGAAATCTTAATTATTTTGAACACCAACCAGATACGGCTTTTAAAAAAAAATAAACTGAGACACCTTAAATTTTGCAAGACACAGTGATGAAACAAGTGGCATAATTGGCTGTAGAAAATGGTTGTTGTTCATTTATTTGTTTAGAAGCCTCTATTGGTAATTATTGGTAATTGGAAATGTTTAAACATACAAAATAAAACAATAGAAAGTGGTGTCTGGGTCATTAAGGATGTAGAATCCACAAAAGAAGAAAAATATTTTCCTCAAATTTGCAATTCTCCCCTTCTTTCATACCCTGAACAGTCCAACTCCATTCCTGTTAAGAAGCAAAACCACTTGTCCAACCTAATACTGTATTTCCAAGCTGATCTGTCCTCTGCCATCTTTTTTCTTGCCAACATGCTAAAATACCACTGTGCAACATCTCACTTACATTGACCACCTAATCCCATTTCCTTGTCTCCTGCTCAAGAAGATCTCAGATGAGAAGCTGGCCAGATACTCATAATTCTCCTTCCCAAATTGCTACCTACATTATCACATCCTCCTCTAAAGTTCAGTCTACATCCCGTGCATCTTCGGATTCCACCCCTCTTAGGAAGCTCCTCCCAGATTCAGTGATCCTTCCTGAAAAACAGAAGTGCCAAGCAACTATTTAAATCTAGACATTCAATAATATTGGAGGTCCAAGAGTTTGTGTGTTCAGATAACCTTTTGGAACAGTGTCATCATATCTTCTTAAGAGCATTCATACACATGGCAGTGACGAAGTTTCCAGTGAAGCCCAAATGATTGTCTTTGCAACAATTTTTGCCCATTCTTTTCAACACCCAGAGAACAGGGCATAGATCTGCTTCCAGTATTTTTAGTCTAACAAATCAGCAAACAGTTCTATTTGCTGGGTTTCTGCTAACATCAATCTGGTAAGCAAGAAATTAGTTTTAAAAAACCTGATTACAATTTAATTTATCTTACAAAAAACAGGGAAGGTGGCAATTAATTCATACTGAGTAGCCATGACTCTTCCATAATTACATGTGCAATTCCAAGAATGTTATTTACTTTTCCTTGCCCTGCACCATTGTCCAGTGAAGTTCCAAGAAGCAGTGTTGCCCCTCCACATGGGCTAGCCGCAGCATGAAGTAGAGTGCCAAGCAACTCAAATATTAAATGCGAAGTAGAAAGTGGCAGTTTAGTAAAACTTGGGAAACAATGACAGGAAAAGACTGAGATGTACAACTAAAGAAGTCCAATATCTATATAAAATAAAGCTCTCTCTTATTTAAAAAAAAAATGTTAGTGGCTCTCTGCTTTCCAAAAATGTTACGAAAGAAGTTCACTTTCCTCCTCTCCTCCTTTCCCAATTCTTCCCAAATTATATGCAGGAAAGATGCTAGAGTAAAAGGTTAAAGTGAAGGAATTAAGGTTTGCGATTTCATGCTCCTTCCACAGCATTAAAGCAACACCCTATCAAAATTTAGATAGGTACAGGAGATGCACAAGTTTATCACACTGCGCTTCTGAGCCTTAATGGGTGCAGTTAACATACAAATTGTCCTACAATTTGTAACAAAATTCTGCTTCTACCGCATTAAGAAGAAAGTTTGGTACTACACGATTTGAGCCCATCTTCTATAGGAAGAAAGCTTAACATGAGCCCCCTCCTTTTTGTTAAAGGGACACCTTTAAAAATACAGAATATTATGTAAGGAATGGTATTTCCAGAGGGTTCTAGCCTACAGCAGCTCCAAGATTTGAAGCTGATGAGTGTAAGCGACAGTCTGCAATGGGTCAGAACAAAACATGTAAAATGGTGAAGCCGTTTCCAGCTCTTCCATCCAAGGGCTGCCATCATGAATCATCTTCCATGCTAAAGCTGGAACGGCGGCTGCTGCCCTTTGAGGCACCAGGAGAGACAGAGGAAAGGAGTGGATCAGAGGCACCCAGTGGGGACAGTGCAGTCCCATCGTCCATGAGAACATCTTGCAGGGCTCCCCCATCAGATCCCAGTGCAAGACCCAGACCCAGCTCTTCAGCTGAAAAGGGGAGATCCAAGGACTCCGCAAATGGTGGAATTGGATCTCCTCCCAAGGACTGTGCCAGAAGGCCCTGGGTGGAAGTCAAAGGCAACCCATGCATCTGGACCTGAAGTTCCAGCTCCTGCGGAGGAAGTTACAGAGGCTTATGAGACTCTGGCCTGAGCTGCCCTGTCTCCATCCCATCCCCTCAGCAGCTCTCCTACCTGTACTCGTAGCTGCAAGCTGCGGTTAGCTTGCTCCAATTTACGCTGCCTCAGCTCCATCTCCTTGGAGCGTTGCTGTTCCTTCTGCAATTTGCGGATATAATCTACTGAGGCCTTCAGGATGGTCCCTTTATTCCAGCGCATTTCCCTAAAATTTGCAGCAGGGGGGAGATAAGAGGTCAGGGATTAAGCATCCTTAGATCTTACTCTCATTTGATTCTGTAAAGGTAATTTCTTTCAACTGGGCCCTACAAATGTGTTGTACTGCTAAACCTCCAATGTTCCCAGTCGGGCAAAAGACAACATTCAATCCTGAATAAACCTTTCATTTATATCAGCAGTGGGAACTGAACCATAGTCACTGTCTGACTGAAACAACACAGGCTTCTCAAGGTAATGAAAGTACAGCTACACTTTCTATATATATATTGTTTCTCACACCATTTTATTGCATTCATGCATTCAGTGTTATATATCACTAATTACTGAAGTGTTCACAAGATAATTTCTACACTTACTGAGTTGTGTTTAGTTAAATGGTTGTTAAATAAATTACAACTGGCTATGATTATTATTGTACTGTATAAATATAACATAGTTGACTTTATATCAAAATCAAATCACCTTTTAAAACATGTTACATACATCACTTAGAGAAACTCAGCAGAATACACAATGAAGCCTACACAAGCTTGTGTCCCTTTTGTAGATAAAGCTTATTTCGATTAACAAGTTGTCATCAACCTGTCATACTTACGGATCATTAGATTTGGGGATTAGGGTCCCCAATTCTTTAATTCGGTCATTTATGTTAAACCGCCGACGACGTTCAACTGCAAAAAGAGAAAGTTGTGTAAGAGGCAGAGGCCCCCTGCTTTTGCTACATCTATTAATAATAAACGCATATAATGTCTTAATTTTTCCAGCATCCAAATGAACCTCTCAATATTCCTTAGATAAATCGCCCATTATGCCAAGTTACCTTCAAAGTTAGGTATATATTGTGATTGTATGGAATTATTCTTGGGCCCAAAATTCAACTTCCAGATTCTTTAAAGGCAAAGGTTCCCAGCCTCATGGTTCTAAACATATATTTTGAAACACAGTATAAAGGCAAAATGTCAAAAATCTCAACCCACATGAATCTGCTTTAAGTTCTTCTGAGGCTGTTCTCCAAGGGCTTCTGTTATTCAAATAATGCCACTGAAAAGTAGAAAGGGGGGTTCTAAGCAGGGGTGTATCTTTAAAGAGAACTCAGATATACTGCAATCTTTTTCAAAGCAAGCAAAATATTTTATTTGCCCAAGTATTTTAACACTACGTTTTTAAATTGGGAGGCTGGCTCTTAGTAGTAACATTAAATTACAAATAATTTTGATCTGGCCTGAAACGATTAAATAGGGCAATGACAGACATATAACTATTCTTAAAAATAAAGATGCAAATTATTTCAGTGGCTGGAAAATAGGGCTCTCTTTATTCATCATTCATAATCAACAGGGAACTAAATTATGCACAACACAAACTATTCAGTGAGCCAGTTTAATGTAGTAGTTAAGACATCAGACTAAAAGTTGGGAGGTTGTGAGTCCTAGTCTGACCTTAGGCACAAAGACAGCTGGATGACCTTGGCCTAGTCATTTTCAACCTTAGAAAAGAGGCAATGGAAATTCAATTCTGAAAAACCTTGTCAAGGAATCTGCAGGGATTTGTCCAGGCAGACTCTGGGAATTGTGTATCCAATACTGATTGCTATTTTATTTATTTATTTTTAATTTATATCACACCTTTGTTATATTTATAAAGAACTCAAGGCAGTGAACAGATCTAATGTTCCTTCTTACTCCTATTTTCCCCACAACAACTCTGTGAGTTGAGTTGGACTGAGTTGAGTTGAGTGCCTGGCCCAAGGCCACCAAGCTGGCTTTCATGGCTATACTTTTATTATGTTTACTATTTACATTCTTAGCATAGGTAAAAGAGAATTTGACAACCAGACAAATTATTTGGGTATTAAAGTTTCTTTACCATGTGGAATGGGAAAAAGGATTAATTACCCTTAAGATTAGTTGTTCTGTTTGCTTCACCTAACTAAAACAAATGAAACAGGATATTGGTATCAATACCCCCTGTGGGGAGGTAATTGAGTAATGGATGTCCGGTCTCTGTTTTGGGAGATTGTGTACAAGGTTTACATGACACAGGAAGGGCGTCTACATGACACAGGAAGGCCAGGTACTTTGGGGTGATTGATAAGTTGACTAAGAGTATAAAAGACTGTAAACAACTGCCCTTCGGGGTTCAGATTTTGCTTGACCAATCGCTACTGAACCTTTGCGCAAATAAACCTCTCCCTCTGACAAAGAGCTGGTCTTGTCTCATTTTCTCCTACATAGGCTCTCCATTTTTATTGTGCAGAATGTTGCTTTTGTTAATTTATCAAAGCTGTATGAGCATTGCATTTGACACACGCAGGGCGTAATAGCTTTACAGCTGGTGTCCTTCTTTTTGGAAATCACAGGAACACTGATGTTTGACTGTCCTTCCAAAAAAAGACCTTTCATAAAAATGCATTATGTTGTCAGTACTTTCACCTCTTTTCCAATTCTATCAACAGAAATCAATTCAGGAATGTGCCATATTTCAACGAAGCACATCAGCTCCTTCCTGAATTTGCACACAGAATCTTTCCTGTGTTTGCATAAAATCTTGAGTTTGCACTGGCTCTTAAACACAGCTGAATGATAGGGCCCCAGGATCTAGCACAGAAAAATGTTTAACAAAATGCAACACTGGGTAGAG
Source organism: Thamnophis elegans (assembly GCF_009769535.1). Classification (NCBI taxonomy): domain Eukaryota; kingdom Metazoa; phylum Chordata; class Lepidosauria; order Squamata; family Natricidae; genus Thamnophis; species Thamnophis elegans. Next base: position 11,200,543 of record NC_045542.1, read on the forward strand.
AGAGAAAAAAGAAAGGAATGTATCAAGCAATCTCCCCCCCACCCACCTAATGAATGATAGGCCAATCCAAAGCATCTCCTACATGCTGGCCCAGCTGCTTATTCTACCTCAGGCTTCTTCAGTGTTATATGCCTAGTAGCCATATCATTTTACTCTCTCTGCCACTTCTGGAATGCAGATGGTCAAAACCAAGATTTCCACAGTCTGCTCTCCACATGAATCAACTTCTTACAAGCCCACCTAGTATAGTATCCCTAGCTTCCAAGCCAACATCTGCTTAATTTAAAAGTCATTTTCAAATGAAGTCACTTGATCTTTGCTTTCAATAATAATGGATCTTAGATTACCTGGATCTTTCAGCTTAAAACCTTCACTGTTACTAACTTCACTATTCACTATGAAAAAAATTTCCTCAAGGATTTCCAAAAACCATAAAAGAAAATGTGTATAAGATGAGAGCCGAGGTGGCACAGTGGTTAAATGCAGCACTGCAGGCTACTTCAGCTGACTGCAGTTCGGCTGTTCAAATCTCACCGGCTCAGGGTTGACTCAGCCTTCCATCCTTCCAAGGTGGGTAAAATGAGGACCCGGATTGTTGTTGGGGGCAATATGCTGACTCTGTAAACCGCTTAGAGAGGGCTGAAAGCCCTATGAAGCGGTATATAAGTCTAACTGCTATGATGCATTGTTGGTATTTAACACCAGATAAGCTACACTATATTGCCAAAAGTATTTGCTCACCCATCCAAATAATCAGAATCAGGTGTTCCGATCACTTCCATGGCCATAGGTGTATAAAACCTAGGCACCCAGACTGTTTTTACAAACATTTGTGAAAGAATGGGTCGCTCTCAGGAGCTCAGTGACTTCCAGCGTGAAACTGTGATAGGATGCCACCTGTGCAACAAATCCAGCCGTGAAATTTCCTCGCTCCTAAATATTCCAGAGTCAACTGTCAGCTGTATTATAAGAACCTGGAAGTGTTTTGGAACGACAGCAACTCAGCCACGAAGTGGTAGGCCACGTAAACTCGCCCAACATCAGTGTGTGACCTCACAAATGCACTTCTGGAAGAACGGTCAAAAATTCCCATAAACACACTCCTGAACCTTGTGGACAGCCTTCCCAGAAGAGTTGAAGCTGTTATAGCTGCAAAGGGTGGACCGACGTCATATTGAACCCTATGGATTAGGAATGGGATGTCACTTACAGTAAGTCCATATGCGAGTAAAGGCAGGTGAGCGAATACTTTTGGCAATATAGTGTATCTAAGATGTATAAAGGTATGATAAATGAATGTTGGAAGTAAAGTAAAAGTAAAGAAGGGACTTTTTCTCATTTATGATGGACATGTAATAAAGCAAAAAAAAATGTGGACTATGATTCATATTTTAATACACAAAATCTTGAAAATGGAGATAAAGATGAAACCAGAATTCTTCCTTTTGGGCCTAATGGAAAAAGACCTGGAGAAAAAATTTGGAATTTTGATACTATATACAGTATGTTGACAGCAGAAAGACTATTGTATACACAAAAATGGAAGGACACTGCGATTCCTACCACGGGCGAATGTCTGCAGAAGCTGATGGAGTTGGCTAAAATGGCAAAACTGACTATTTTGATTAAATAAAAGAATATAAGTACTTTTGTTTCCACTTGGAGAGACTACTTTTGAAGTTTGTGCTTGAAGTGGAAAAGAATGAAACTTTGATTTTGGGTTTTACCAATTAGATTGATAGATTTTTATAGAAATGGCTTATGAAAAAACAAAAAGTTGTGATTTGATGCCAATGCCTTATTCTACTGCAACAGAGAAAGTCAGAAGTTAACGTTTCTTTTTCTTTTTTTCTTATCCTCACTTCTCACTTCTCTTCCCCCTCTTCCTCCCCACCATTTTCCTATTCACTTTCCTGTTTTGTATCTTATTTTATTCCATAACCCAATAAAAATGTTAAACCTGAAAAGGATTTCCCAAAAATCTTGATGCTACATAGAAGTTTAAACATGGGTTTTCATTTAGTTAAAGAGGTCTGATGTTTGGGAGGGCGGGACACAAAATAAATAATTTTTTATCTCACAAAAAAGGGAAAATAAATTCTTCTCCCAAGAAAGCACACAATACATTTTCTTTTCTCCCAAAAGTTAACACCCTAATTAAAATAGAGGGGGATGCTTAACTGATTAAAAATATGTATTTTAATATATTGCATATCGTTAAATATTACAAAAGGATGAAGAAAACAAGATACAAAAGACAGATGAAAAATAGAACCTAAGTAAAAAATATTGCGAAGGGGACTTTTGAATTCTCCCCTTCCCTCCTTTCCCAACCACTAGCCACTATTTAAATATTTATGCTAGGCTGTTAATATTTAATAGAAAACATTGGAGAATTTTGCTTGTTCAAGACATTTCATCTGTTGTTTTTAATTAGTTTCTTGACTCTTTTCCTGGAAGCCGTATGAATCAGCCTTGCTGTGTAATGTGTCATATATAGAGAAGTTGAGATTATTCTTACTTATAGAAGATTACAAATTTTTAACATACTTTGCCCTCTTATAAGTCCTTTCCCATTCTTTGTTTCTCTCTATCATAAAAACAGTACTTGTGACTGGTCTACTGGCCACACCAGCACCTTTATAACTGCTAATACAATTACGCTATTCAGAGATTGTGTCATTCTGTTATCAATGATGGATATCTTATTATACTATAATTTAAAATTAGAAAATCAAGTCCACTATCTTTTGAGTTCTGCAAAATTTTGAATCTTACCCTCAGGCTTTGAAAATTTAAGATGAGCAAGCAAGCAAATCAAACCAATTCTGCACAAAAATACTGACACCATAAACCAGGCTAATATAGAATAATTATATCCAATTTCACCAAATTTTATTACTGGTTTTCTTTCTCTCATTCTCTCTGGTTTGTGCACGCGCACACATTGATGAAACTCCCCCACTTGGAGGAGAAAAAACTGATTTGTTACATCCTGCTCATTTTACTCAGAATAAAGTCCTGCTGATTTGAAAGAGATTGGAACTTAGTGATCAAAGCACCTGCTTTGCTTGTAGAAATTTGTAAGTTTTAAGCTCTGGTGTCCCTATTCAAAAGCATCATGTAGAAGAGCAGAGGTGGCGCAGTGGTTAGGGTGCAGTACTGCAGGCCACTTCAGCTGACTGTTATCTGCAGTTCAGCAGTTCTAATCTCACCGGCTCAAGGTTGACTCAGCCTTCCATCCTTCCGAGGTGGGTGAAATGAGGACCCAGACTGTGTGGGCGATATGCTGACTCTGTAAACCGCTTAGAGAGGGCTGAAAGCCCTATGAAGCAGTATATAAGTCTAACTGCTATTGCTATTGCTAGATGGAAATCCGAAAAAACCAATCAGGGGAGATAGGACAAAACACCCCTGACCTCATATAACCCAGTTTTCTTTTACCAAAATGAGCAAATAAGCACATATAGAGGGGTCTCGTAGACATGAAAATGCTTTTGCCCCTTTTCTCAGTACTGAAATATCCATTTCAAACCCAAAATAGAAAGCCACGGATAGTTCATCCAAGACGTCACTCACTTAAATTGTGGTTGTCTTTCTTCTGCCTTTCCTTCAGAAATGCTTTGGTTTCATTTTCTGCAAAGGGGCACAAAATGAGACAGGAAGAATAATAAAGCCACCCACCATGTCCAGCCACTTTCTGTATGGGTCTAGAGACTAGAGGAAATCAAGATGCCAGATATGGTAGCATTATGGTGCCACACACCCCAAACCCTTCTTACAACTTTTAAAAGGAAAAAAAAATTCACTGATCTTTCCTCCTGTGTGGAGAAAGAGACATAATCTTCTAGCAGCTATTCGGGGAGCAAATCCTAAACTCTCGCTTCCTCTACCATAGTCAACTCTGATTATATCCCTGTGTTCATTCCTTGCAACATGCTCAACTCTGGCATGTTTCCAATTCCTCCAGTTAAGTACCTGACATCTCCCTCTTGATATTGGGCAGGTCAGCCGGGCAGGAGTTGCTGACAGTTACAGCTGGTTCCATGATTCCTGGGTTCCCATATACATTCAGGAGGTTTCCCGAAACTGGTAGCTGTGGAGAACAGAAAATAATTGAAAGGACTTCCAGGCCAGCAACTCAGGAAGGTTTGCTGTACTGTGAGATGCCTACTTTCTAATCTACCTTCTAATTGAGACCTTCTAATCTAAATCAGAAGGCGGTACCTGGAAACTAAGAGCTATGGGTGGACCCCAAAGGAGCTTGTTTCCCATTGAATGGGGTATGATTCTACATCTCCCCAGTCCAGTCCAACACTCTGTTCACTACTTCATGTTGGCTTAACTTAATGGCCAATAGGATGCTCTCATGAAGAAATAAATGAGCCACGGTGGCACAGTGGTTAGAGTGCAGTACTGCAGGCTGCTGACCGCCAGCTGCCAGCAGTTTGGCAGATCGAATCTCACCAGGCTCAAGGTTGACTCATCCTTCCATCCTTCCGAGGTGGGTAAAATGAGGACCCAGATTGCTGGGGACAATAGGCTGACTCTGTAAACCACTTAGAGAGGGCTGTAAAGCACCGTGAAGTCTAAGTTCTAGTGTTATTGCTACTATACTCCTTTGACATCGAAACAGAAGTTAAAAATATATAAAATGTAAAAACATCTTCAGTAACAGGTTAATTTTAGTGAATGATATTTACTAAAAATGCCTAAAAAAACGACCACTTGGAGGGGTCGGAGACGTACTTTTTAAAGCACTAGGGTTAAAATAAAAACATTTTTTTTAATTTTTATTAATCTTTTTTGTGTACTTGATTCTACTGCGTTAGTGAGGACAAATGACTGATATTTTCAAAATGGTTGTTTTTATAGCACTTTACTTACTTCTCACTATCTCTCAAACACATTTTATACCAAGCAATTAATCTATTTGGAGAGTGGCAGAGCAGTCATCCTACTAGTCTGGTGGATCAAAACCAATAGAGTATCTTATGGCACAGTGAAGACCTATGAGTCAAATAACCTTCCCACTTCTGGTTTTTACAGCAGCTTCCCCCCCCCCCCCACACCAGCTCTAGTTACCCAAGGTACAGAGCCACTAATGGGCACCAATCAGAGGTGGGTTCCTACCAGTTCACACCTATTCGGTAGAACCGGTTTGTCAAATCTACCGAACCGGTTAGAAGAGGTTCCACCAGTGGACCCGGAAAGCAGGCCACACCTACAGAAGAGGTTCCAAAGATTTTTGAAACCCACCACTGGTCCTTGGATAGGATTATTCTACACTATCATTCTCATATTTATAAAACTCAGTGCCTCTGTGAAAGGTAAGGATGACTACTGCGTTTGTGGTGCAATCAGGACATTGCGTGTGTTGAAGTTGTTTTAACGCAAACCAAAGATGCCTTTTAAAAAACAAGTTTACATCATATTCTTATGCAGGCCAGTGCTGTGTGTGAGGTAATTTAAGGTGGTTCTGACAAGTGTCGTCGGCATCTTCATATCCGGTCACATGGGTGGCAAGCCACTCCCATCTGGTCACATGGGCGGCAAGCCACTCCCACAAAGGAGGCCACACCCACCGAGTAGGTTCGAACAATTTTTGAAACCCACCACTGGCACCAACATTCTTTATTATAATGCAATAGATTCCACAAATTTTGGGCACAATTCCTGTATTTTAAGTAGGAAAAAAGAAAGTGGGAGGAGGTATAAGGTGCTGCCACTCCCTTAGGTAGTCCTCGATTTACAACAATTCACTTAGTGACCATTCAAAGTTACTACGACATTGAAAAAAGTGATTTATGACCATTTTTCACACTTACGGCCGTTCTACCAGCCCCAGGATCATGTGATTTACATTTGCATGATTGACAACTCGCTCACATTTATGACAGTCGCAGTGCCTGGGGGTCATGTGATCATCTTTTTGCAACCTTCTGGGAAGCAAAGTCAATAGGGAAGCCAGATTCACTTAGCAACCATGTCACTAATCTAACAACTGCGGGGATTCACTTAACAAATGTGGCGAGAAAAGTCGTACAATGGGACATCAAATTTCTCACTTAGCAGCATAAATTTTGGACTCAATTGTGATCGTAAGTTGAGGACTACCTTGTACTTTTCATGCCATCAACTTCCATTTGCTGAAGTCAAACTATGGCCTATGAAAATGTAAACCATACATTGGTCAGTCTTTATGATGTCGCAAGTTTTTTTTTTCCTATTTAAACCAAGGACATAAAATAAAAATTACTTGTTCCATCCTAATTTCCAAATCTAGGTTTCCCACCACCTCCGCTTTTCTTTAAGCATCCATATGTCTTTTTTTTTTAAAAGCAAAAACTACTCACAGTGCTGGGCATCTGCAAGCCACCATAGTTCAGGATTTCCTCATTGTAGCTGGATTCCAGGCTGATAATCTCATCAATGACATCGTCAATCTGACAGACAGGAGAGCATGCGGGATTAGATATATCTGACATTGCGGGGGGGTGGGAGGAGGCTACTGGTAATATTCAACAAGCAAAATGGAGGGAAATGGCAAAGAAAGGCTGTGGGAATAGGAGAGATGAAAGCAATAGGGGGAATTTCTACTCACTTCTTTCTCAGAATTGGAACCAATGTTGAGCATCGCCATAGGGCTATTGGGGGCACTGCCAGTGCTTCCTGCCACTCCCTGCTGGTGAGCCAAACCGGGTGCGGGCTCAGGACCTGAAACACCCTGTGGGGAGCAGGTGGGTGCTCCAGGGCTACTTCCGGTTAACGCCTGCGTTGACATCTTGCTCCCCATAGCTGTAGAAAGATACTGCTTGACTTGCTGTCTCTGTGCCTGTTGGATGTGGTACTTTGTGGGGTTCTCCAGGTGGGTTTGAACCTGAGTTCAAGTGAGAAAAAGAGGGGGGAAATGTATGAGTCAACCATCACTTGGGCAGTGCCATTCAATTATTTGCAGCTTTCCAAGCACACAGAAATCCTTGAAGGCAACGCATCAAACCTAGCAAGATGAAAGCCTACCTCTGTCCCTAAATGCTGGCAAATTGAATATGAACCTCACCCTCCGCTATGCACACAAATGCAATCAAATTAACAGAAGGAGCCAAGCTTATGCCTGTCAGGCCAAGACTGCTGTCCAGAGGTGGGTTCCTACCAGTTCGCACCTATTCGGTAGAACCGGTTCGTCAAATCTACTGAACCAGTTAGAAGAGGTTCCACCAGTGGACCCGAAAAGCAGGCCACACCTACAGAAAAGGTTCCAATTTTTTTTGAAACCCACCACTGGTGGGTGTGTAATGTCCCGCAGTTATCTACGCATTAATAATGATCTAGTATTTCCTTATACATTTTAGGGGCCTTTCCTTACATAATTGGTGTTTTCTTTCATACTTTTGGATTTCTAATTTCTGTTTCCGTTAGTTGGCAATTGCTAAAACGAATCCCACGTGAAAAAGTACTCAAAGCCTTCTTGATTTTAATTGTCAATTTATTTATTCCTGCACATTGTAATATTTATTCATTTACATATCTTTGTTTTTCCACTGTTGTGCAAACACAATTCCAGCAGCTGCTAACATGTGTAAAATTAAATATATATTATACTCCCTTTCAAATAGCCAACAAAATATTTCTGGTTTTAATTCCATATCTTGCTTTATGATTGCTTCTAACCACTAACTTCTGAATAGCTACTTGGACCGACCTAAGTACTAATTCATAATTTCATATCCGGTCACATGGGCAGCAAGCCACTCCCATCCGGTCACATGGGCAGCAAGCCACTCCCATCTGGTCACATGGGCAGCAAGCCACTCCCATCTGGTCACATGGGTGGCAAGCCACTTCCACTGCACCTGCAGCACAGCCTTGCATCGGAGGTACGAAAGCAAGGAAAATGGACATCCAGCCAGATTGATCTTAAATCTATTTTTAGAGAATTTGCCAATGTCTTTTGTGTTGGTTTAAATGATATTACAAATAGATGACATAAAGAACACTGACATAAATTGATGTCCTTTTCCTTTTGTCCAACAGGAGGACTAGATTCTCAGTAGCCAATCACCGCTGTCCCAAGGAATACCTAATGCACAGATCCCCCCACCCCATGTGGGCACCCTCCAGAAGTGTGTCCTTCAACTCCCAGCATTCTCTAGCCGAGATGAGTGTTGCTGAGAATTCCAGGAGTTGTGGCCTTCCATCCACCTGCTGCAGAAGGCAACAGGACTCTAAGTAACTCAGGAGCCAATTGCAACATGACACAAGGAATAAATAATACAGTTTCCTCCAACTCGACGGCCTTCCAGATGTTTGGTTGGAGTTCCTGTTCAGAGTGGCCAAAAATGTTGAACTCTGGATGTCCAATGTAATAAGATATACACTGTATACCAGATCAAAGAATGCAGTTCTCAGACTTTTGCATGGAGAAGGAAGCTATGTCACTCTGTCCCCTGACTACAGTGATATGGATGCAAGGAAATGGAATTGAGTGTCACTTAGGCCAAGCAGTTATGAACTAAAATAAGAGGAAGGGCAGAGAAGCTACCTTAGGGTTCCAAAAAGCCGTTCCAGTTTATTGTGTATCCTCTGTAAATATGAAAATATTTCACGTGAAGGAGAATCCCTTCCAGATGGCCTTTCAATCTCAAAGACATGGTACCAACTTCTTCTAACTACCTCTTTTTGCTAGGATGAAACCTGATTTCCCTCCAATGCAGTGTTACTTCCTGTTTTCTCTTACCTTCAATACCTCCACAGGCACCTGGGCAGGTGCAGGGCGAGTTAGTGGGCTCACAGAAATAGCCGGTGTAGCTGATGCAGCGGGTGCAGGAGTGAACTGGGCTGCCTGCTGCTGCTCCCGGCGTTCCTGTTCTTGCGTCTGTGCCCGCATGAGCTGCTGCCGGAGTAGAACCCGGGACGACATGTTAGGACTTTGAGCTGGGGCCCTTGGAGGGCTGGAAGAAGGAGAGAGAGAGAGAGACCAGCAGAATCACTTTGCTGCTCTGGCCAGTAAATTCTCCAAAGAAGCCTCACTGCTAAGAGAAGACCAGCTCCTGAATACAAGTGGGACATATTTTTTTAAATATCTGCACATTACTTACTTATATTAAGTAAGCTGCCAAGACTTGTCAGAACGTAGCATAACAGAAATGCAATAAATAAATAAAGCAGGCTATTACATTGAGCATAATTAGAATAGACTTTTGTTAGATAAAGCTTTCTTTCCACTAATGGAGCAATGATGCACTCAAATAGTTTACATAGGAAGTACATTATATATTTCCCGATGCCCACTAAAGGCAATTGTTGAGATAGGTTGTTAGGTTGCAGGCTGACAACAGCCATCAAGTCAAGGACCCAGCCCCTGAGAATATTTTGTTCAACGAAACCAATGGATCGCCCAACAAAATCAACCTAGAATTTTTTCTTGAGGCAAAAAACAACCAGGCTCAAATTATCTTATTTTGCATAGTATGTGAAGACCTAGCTCTTGGTCCAGGCTCCGATGCAGAGAAATGTAACACTCTCTACATGGGGCTGCCCTTGAAGAGCACCCGGAAGCTTCAACTGGTCCAGAATGCGGCTGCGCGGGTTGTCATGGGGGCACCCAGGTACTCCCATGTTACACCCCTTTTAGGCGGCCTGCACTGGTTGCCGGTTGTCTTCCGGGTGCGATTCAAGGTACTAATTATGACCTTTAAAGCGCTCCATGGCTTAGGCCCAGGGTACCTGCGAGACCACCTACTGCCACCGGTAGCCTCCCATCGTCCAGTGCAGTCCCACAGAGTTGGCCTCCTCAGGGTGCCGTCGGCCAGACAGTGTCGGCTAGCGGCCCCCAGGGGGAGAGCCTTCTCTGTGGGAGCGCCTTCCCTCTGGAATGAGCCGCCCCCGGAGCTTCGTATAATCCCCGACCTCCAGTCCTTCCGACGCGCCCTAAAAAGTTGGGTTTTCCAGCAAGCCAGCCTGGCCTGAACAAAACAAATCAAATTATTGATTATTGTTAATTTTAATTTGAATTCTTTTTTTAAAAAAATGTCTCATTGTCAATTTTAATTGAGTTTGGGGATAGCCTATTTAGTTTCTTTTTAACTTTTGTATTATGTGTTGTTTTTTTTAATGTTGTACGCCGCCCTGAGACCTTGGGAGAAGGGCGGCATATAAATCGAATAAACCTCAAACCTCAACCTCAAATGTGGAAGGAAAGAGAAAAAGAGGATGACCAATAAGCAAGGTAAATGGATTTAGTTATTGTGGGGTAAAGTCTTTTCAAAGACTTGAAAGACCTGGCTAGGGACAGATCCTCAGGGAGAGATTCTGTCTATGACTCTATGGGGTCGCTAAGAGTTGATACCAACTTGATAATACAGAATCAATCATGACCAAAATAGGCTTTCCCTAGGAAACTTTATTTCACAACTAGATGTAATCATAGCCAAGTGAAGGAGAACCCCCCCTCCCTCCTTCCATTGAGATCTACTAATAGATTGTTCTGAAGGAAGATAAGGTGGCAACTAAGAACTTCATTTGGAAGAAAATGCAGTGAGATAAGGCAATGTTATATTACTGTCTTACTTTCTTTTATTTAACTTGCTTTTTTTCTCCAAGGCAACATACAACACACACACCACACACACACACATATATTTAGCCTCACTGAGCAGATTAACATAGATGGAAAGACACTATCAGACCTTATCATGAATGGCTGTGCACATTTGAAATATTATTTATTTATTTATTTATTTCTACGATTTATAGGCCGCCCAATCCCGGAGGACTCCGGGCGGCTTACAACGAAGAAAAAAAGTAATAAAAAATGAAAATAAAAACAGGTTAAAATCAGCACACATACATTCGTTATGATCCGGGCTGGACCTCAACAATGAGGTCAACAGCCCCAGGCCTGCCGGAATAGCCAGGTTTTAACAGCTTTTCTGAAGGCCATGAGAGTGGGTAAGGTCCGGATTTCTTGGGGTAGCTCATTCCAAAGGGTCAGAGCAGCCACAGAGAAGGCCCTCCTCCGGGGAGCCGCCAGCCGACATTGTCTGGCTGACGGCATCTGAAGGAGACCCACCCTGTGGGATCTCACCAGCCGTTGGGAGGAATGTGGCAGTAGGCGGTCTCGCAGGTATGCTGGCCCTAAGCCATGTAGGGCTTTAAAGGTAATAACCAACACTGGTTAAACACTGTAACTCTTACCTATAATTCTCTAACCATTACTCTATTCTGGCTACTTCTAGAATTGCCAGAGACCAGTAGAGACACACATATGCTTCAAAAAACTTTAAAATCAAAGCTATTAAAACAGAGCTGGAGTCATAATTGCTTGAAAACAGAGAAGCTTTCCACTCTGTTCAGTCCCATCAAATGGAAAATGGGGGACATGTACATTAGAGCATACAGTAGGTTCCAGTTGAAAAAAAAAATTCAGAGGGCATTTAAAAGCAACACACTCTATTATGTATTTAGTTATATCGTTGTAAAATTGGCCCCTTTGATTACTAAGACTCTTGGCTGCTCAGAAATTGATAACAATATTGCTGCTCATAAACTCCAAACTAGGAAAAAGGCAACTGAGATATGGGATGGGGTGCCTGCATAGAATCTGGAATTTCAAAAAAAAAAGTGGGGGGGGGTTTGAAGGAAAAAACCCTCTCAAATTTCTCGGATGGGGAAGAGAATCTTGAGGGTTTAGATCAGTGGTCTCCAACCTTGGCAATTTTAAGACTTGTGGACTTCAACTCCCAGAGTTCCTCAGCCAGCTTTGCTGGCTGAGGAACTCTGGGAGTTGAAATCCACAGGTCTTAAAGTTGCCAAGGTTGGAGACCACTGGTTTAGATAACTATCATCATTGTGGTCAACCACTCAGTTGTATCTGCACCCTTGGCCATTCTATGGATCAGCACTCTGTCTCCCACCGCCTCCTTCAGCTCTGCCATAGTCATCCCGGTGAAACAGTAGTTCCTGTTGAAGCTGATCAGCAACCAGAGTGGCTTAGGGGTCAAATTCCTGTTTAGAGGGATATCTTTACTCAAATCAACACATTTCTTAAATGTCTCTAATTTGCTCTCCTTCACCTTTTCTGACGCTCTTTTAAAGTGTATGTGCATCGCGCGCACATTGCATTTCGCAGGATGTTACAATTCCACATATTAAAGGAAGAGGTACTCTAAACCCCCCTTTGCTTAAAATAAAACAGATGACTTTATTAACTCATATTTCTCTCTGGGATCTCATCTCACTCCTGTTTACAGCTGTAATTTCCTCAGGTCAAAGTCCTTTCTTTACTCTACTCCTCATAGTGTCCTATTTTTCCTGAAAGCAGAACTCTGTCAATAAGAGAAAGGAAAAAAACCTCCAAAAATTCCTGGGAGGGATCTGAAGGAACTTTTCCTGTAAATACTGCACATAGAACAGAAGAGAAGAGAATAACAGAATTGGAATGAACCTTGGAGGTCTTCTAGTTCAACCCCCTGCTTAGGTAGGAAACCCTATACTATTTCAGACAAATCTTATCCAATCTCTTCTTAAAAACTTCCAGTGTTGGAGCATTCTCAACTTCTGGAGGAAAACTGTTCCACTGGTTAATTGTTCTAACTGTCAAGAAATTTCTCCATAGTTCTAAGTTGCTTCTTTCCCTGATTAGTTTCCATCCATTCCATTTTGTCCTGCCCTCCGGTGCTTTGGAGACTAGCTTGACTCCTTCTTCTTCCTGGCAGCCCCTGAAATATTGGAACACCACTATGTGTCCCTTAGTCCACCTATTCATTAAACTAGACATACCCAGTTCCGGCAACCATTCTTCATATGTTTTAGCCTCCAATCCCCTAATCTTCTTTGTTGCTCTTCTCTGTACTCTTTCTAGAGTCTCCACATCTTTTTTACATCTTGGCGACCAAAACTGGTTGCAGAATTCCAAGTGGGGTCTTACAAGGCATTATAAAGTAGTACTAACACTTCGCGTGATCTTGATTTTATCCCTCTGTTAATGCAGACTATAATTATGTTGACTTTTTTGGCAGCTGCAGCACACTGCTGGTTCATATTTAGGTGACCATCCCACTAGGACTCCAAGATCCCTCTCACAGTTACTACTATTGACTTAGTATTGGGTATAAAGAAATGTACTGTGAAGCTGGGATAAAGTCAGTGGTGGGTTGCAGGCAGTACGCCCCGGTACAGGCGTACTGGAACCAGCCCAGAGCACGGGATATCGTTCAATACGATGCTCTGGAGGGCCCACCCTCTCGCCTGAGTTCCTTACCGGAGTTTAAAGGCTTCTGCGCAGGCGTATGGCGTGTACAGCTCCTGTGCAATGCTCTGCGGAGCGTCATGGAGGGGTTTGAAAGCATGTGCACGCCGCATGCCTGTGCGCATCCATGAGGACGGTGCCAGCCCCGTTCCAACTGTACTGGTTGGAACGGGATTTGCAACCTACCACTGGATAAAGTGTAACATGATACACAATAAAAAGGTAATTTGGCAGTAAGTACAAACTTGAAGGGTAACTTTGCTTTGCATTAGAGAATCCAACAGCTCATCGCATAGTTTGCCAAGCTAGATATCTTGATACATCAGCAACAAGTTCATGAAATATGGATTTTCCCTTGACTTGACTATTTTTCTTATTATTATTTGAATTGCATTAACAGAGTGGCCCCCAACCTTTTGGGCACCAGGGACTGGTTCCATGCAGAAAGGGTTTTCGGTAGACTGGAGGGGGCATGGTTTTGCATGTTGGCTGCATACCACAGATGAGGCTTCGTTTGTTTGCACGGTCAGTTCCTGGCATGCCACGTACCGGTGCCAGTCCATGGACCAAGGGTTAGGCACCCCTGCATTAAAAGACTGACAATTTTACTAAATCCAGAAGTTAACACGGATCAATCAAGGAACACCACCAATTTCTTTGGCCAAAGCTCAATCATCCAACCTTCAACCTAATTCTTACACCACAACCTTGCAACTACTACTACCGTTGTAAACTGCTTTATGATGGCAATATGCTGTAGTCTAAAAATGTTCATGTGTATTTAAACAAAGATGATTCCATTGATATCAGAGCTTCAGATAAAGAACAGAGAAATATCCAAGTTCTAAATTGCCATGGCTACTTGCTAGAAACTTGTGGAAATTCAATGCTTAAAATGCTACAAGAAAAGAAACTCGCATAATTAGAAGAGATCATTTGGGAAACTAAGTCAAACTCAATTTAAGAATGTTTGACCCATTTTAAAGTACAGGGGAATAAGGTTTTATTTTTAATATAAACAAAAATGCTGTATATTAAATGCTAGGCAAAAGTCTACTATGCCAATGGAAGTATCTGGCATTGCTTGAATTTTATGTAACTAAATGAGTGCAAGCATTGGGGGGAAAAATATGACAGCCATTTTGGTTGATGCAGGAGATTAACAAAAGAAACAAGACGCATTATTTATCTTAGCCTTAGCTTGAATTTCCTTACCTTCCTTTCTTTTTCTTACAGGTTTTCTTACCATCTAAAATCTCTTCTTTGTAAGTCATAATTTAAACTATCTCAGGTGGTCTCTGACGTTTAGCAGAAAATACTGTAAAACCTGAGAAGGCCAATGATAAATTAATGAAGCACCCACAATTAAATATGTTATTTCGAAAGCCTAGAATTGAAGGATTGTGTAATCTACCAGCAAGTGACAAGATAAAATGTGCCAAAAGGGTGAATGAACTGCACTTAAAAGAAAAAAAAGAAGGAAAATCCTCTCCATAATGTCATTTGATCTGATCAGAAATTGTCCTTCCCTTAATGTTATTCCACCTCCCTTGTAATTGATAAGCAGAAGGATAACAGCTTCACGGAGCCCCGCGACGGCTGTGCTTCGCTCTTCCTACCTGACACCAATGGGTTGGCTCTTGAGTTCGTAGAAATTCTCGCTGGTCAGAGAGAGGATGTTCTCCAAATCAATGTCAGCCACGATCCCAGACTCTGGAGGCACAGAGCTGAGGCTGTTTGAAAACACAGACAAGGATTAAGACACAATGCTTATTTCTCTTTGAACAATTAAGATTTATTTCAGCCAATAAACCGAGACTTAGATCCTCTAAACCAGAGGTCTCCAACTTGGCAACTTTAAGCCTGGTGGACTTCAACTCCCTGAATTCTCCAGCCAGCTCCAGCCAGCTCCAGCTGGCTGGAGAATTCTGGGAGTTGAAGTCCGCCAGGCTTAAAGTTGCCAAGGTTGGAGACCCCTGCTCTAAACCATTCTCTATGTAGCAGGAGACGTTGATGTTTGCTTAAAAACCCCGTGACATCCTTTCTTAGATAAAACAGACCTGCCAAGGCCACCCATTTTTTTAAAATAGTTGTATAACTGGACTACTGTAACACACACCACATGGGCCTATCTTTAAAAATATTCTTTGGTCTTCAGAAGTTAACTGCTGAGAGAGAAAAGAAAAGAAAGAGAAAATAAGATGATGTCACAATAGATGCTTGGGATGGTAAATAATACAACCCAAACTGTATTCTATAATCTCTTAAAGGGAATAACAATAGTATAAGATTGGCAAAGAAAAAGAAGAACCATGTTTACCTGGAATTGTATGTATATACAGCACATTATAGACAAACAATATTTGGTTATAAATAGCTAATTGTAAAAAGGGAAAACACTAACTGCAAAGAAACCAATATGGAACTGCTGTATGATACATGATGGAACTTATTGTTCCTATGTTGTCTTAAGTCATGTGCTTGTTCTTGTTGATGTGTTCTTGTTGATGTGTTTATGTGTGTAAAATAAAAACTTTTTTAAAAAAAGAAGTTAACTGCTGCACTGTTACCTGGGAGAGACCACCCAGTATTATTCCAACCTTGTTGAGTCTATATTTATATGTTTGCTTCTAGCTTCAAATTCTTATTTTGAAAACTATTCTTGGCTTCAGGGTCTATGATTTTTAGTTACCCTTGCCCTATATCTAAATTCTTTCCCCACATGCTATAATCAATGTCAGAGCTGAACTCTTCCTTCCTGTAGCATCTGAGGTTCGAATATGTGCCAGAATAGGGCTCCTGCCCTGAGGATCATCCCTAGACAGACAACACACAGCTATTAAATGCAGGTGAAAACTTGGCTGTTTTTTTTAATGGATTAATTACCGATCCATTTGTTTGTTTGGATATCATATTGCTGGTGATGTGACAAGAGCACTTTCATTTTCAAAAAAACAGAAGTGCTTCTTGTCTATTTTTAGTATTTTCATGAACTAGGACTGTGTTGGCGAACCTATGGCACGCGTGCCAGAGATGACACACCAGAGCCCTCTCTGATGGCAAGCGTGCCATCACCCCAGGTCAGATCTCCGTGGTGTTTCTTTCGTGAGCTTCGGTTTCCCTGCAAGCAACGAAACAGAAGCTCATGAAAGAAAAAGATCTTACCTCTTGCCACGCTGCCAATGTTGGGATACCCCACCTCCCACCAGCCATCTGGTCTTCGGGTCTCTGCTGTGCATGTCCGCACATGTGTGCAGCAGTGGTGGGATTCAAATAATTTAACAACCGGTTCTCTGCTCTAATGACTAGGTGGGTAGGCGGGGCTCAGTGGTCATGTGACCAGGTGAGCGTGGCCAACTCAATGTCACTCACGTTGATCGACGCTTTGCCTTAGCTCTTACAATGTAATAAGGGTTAACTGGAGAGGCAGTTTCTGTAAGCAGGGCAATAAAGATAAGGCTAGAAACAACACCAGAATGTTTCCTTCCTGCCTTCCTTACAGGATTAGCCCTGTAAAGTGGGGAAAAACAAAGAAATTTCTTTCAACAACCGGTTCTCCAAACTGCTTAGAAAGTTAACAACCGGTTCTCCCGGATAGGTGCGAACTGGCTGAATCCCACCACTGGTGTGCATGCACATCCATGCATGTGCGTGCGCATGTGTGGGCATGCACGCATCCACGAACCTTTCAGTTTAGGCATTCCGTGTCTAAAAGGTTCGCCATCACTGAATTAAGATAACTAGCTAGCAACAATAATCCGATACATTACAAGTTTGAGATTATTATTTTTTGCTCTTGTTATTTATTTGAGGGGTATTGATTATTTTAACTGTTTATGCTGCTGGCCACCTTCATTTTTCTTTAGCAGGAAAACCAGACTTCAATAGTAATAGTTGGTAGCAATCCTTAACAGCCCTTGCAACTTTCAATTTCCTTGGCACCATTTTTACTTGGCAACTATCCCCAGACTTTGAATAAATAAAAACAGTTCCTTGTACCTGCAAGTCACACTCTTGGGCCATAAACAAGTACAGGGAAATTTCCCACAATGAAAAGGAGGTTGCAGAAATACAAGTGGAATGTGATTCAAAGGTTATACTAAGCATGACCCCTCATTCATTAAACATTCATATCTGAAATGTATACATTTATCTCAACCCTAAGATCATCAACATACCGTATGTTTCAGGAAAGAGCGTGATTTACCCAAATGTGGTCAGAGAAAATATTTTTTTTTACTTCCCAAGCATGATTTTTAAATTGTGACAACCAGTAAGCCCTTCACAAAGCTTACTAAAGCTTAGCTTCATACTTTGGGACTTACACCTTTTACAAAGATGGAACGGATTTTGTCTTTTAGCCGCAGGATGTTTTATTTCCAGGAATAGGGGACTGAAACCATTGTTTCAATGTTTCTTTTTCTCTGCATGATTTGGCAAGACTTTAGTGCAATGTTAGCACAGTTCTGTATCTGATTACATCCAATTAACATCTTCCAGATGATTTAAACATTCAGTTTAGGACTGGAACCTGGTGTAGAAATACTAAGTACATCCCCTCCCCCTTTTCCTTGGCCCTTCCTGCAATTTTTTAAAACTATCTGGTCAGCTGTAGAGTTCTTTGAAATTCAGAAGCTTCCACATTGTTTCATAATCCTTCAGTCTCATAGACATATTGTTACAAATTCAGAATATATATATATTCATGATCAGCTTAGCCGTTACCTGTTTTGTAAGTTTCCAGGAATGGCCTTACATGTTTTGCTACTTGAGACATTCAAATCCCATGATTAAAAACTGGATTAGTGTCTAAAGTTCACTTTAATATTAGCAACGGGTCTACATTTTCCCCTGCATCTGGGGACAGCAAAGACGGGGCCAATGAGATGATCCATCCGCCCTGACTTCCAAGCTAGCTGCTTATTTCAGCTGCTCAATTAAACAGTCTGTTGATATTTGAAAAATCCCAGATGATTGGAAAGATGATTGTTGATTCAGTCACCTCAACAATTATTTCTTTTATACTTTTATCAACCTCATATTTTGCCTTTCATTTAGGAGCTCAGGGATTTTTTGTATACAACATTCTTTCTTCCTGCTTGTCTCCGTAACAACAACTGCACAAAGTAAGTTGTATGGGGGGGTGCAGTTGGCTCAAAATCAACAAAATGAGCTTTCCTGGCTGAAAGAGGAGCAGAATCTGCATTTTCCCCCATGCCAGCCTAACACTTTGACTATTATAGCATACTGCCTCTGAGGTAATTATTGTTATTAGCACATATCAGTCTTAGCAAGAAAATTATCAAGCGGATGTTTTATTTAAAAAAAAAGTCCATACATATTTTATTAATAACAAAATACTGTTTATGTTTTGATAAGCTATGATGTGTCTCTGAAGGGATGGATGTAGCTATCTCTGGAATTTATGGTTTCTAGTGTCAGCCCCAATGGGTAGAGCAGATCAGAAAATCCACTCTACAAGAAGGCTAAAACTATTTTTATTGAGATTGACTATAATTATCTTGCAAGTCTGATTGAGCTGTACCTCCCTCTCCTTCTTATACTTAGTGGATTAGGGAGGCGTCTTCCTGAAGTGCGGCTGAATATTATTTCACTGTTCTGTACTTTTAAAAAAAGCCTTTTTCCTAGGTAATGGTTCTTGCGCTACTCCAGTGTTTCTCAACCTTGGCCCACCTGAAGATGCGTGGACTTCAACTCCCAGAATTCTCCAGCCAGGTTGAGAAGTACTGCGCTACTCTATCGAGATAATTTGCCTTACTCTCTACACCTAAAAAGCTTCAAACCTGCAATGCATAACATGCCACACCCAGGACAGCCCATTCCAAAATATTTAATCAAGAACGGAAGAAGAAAGAGAAAAGAGTTAGTGTAAGGTGGGTGTGTGGTGGGTGGGTAACAACCTGTCTATTTGCTGAAGACAAGAGCTTTTTAATTGAAAGAAACAACTAAGGAAATTGGCAACAGTATACAAGATGATGAAGAGCTGCAAAAAAAAATAATACCAGAAATTAGAAACTGTCATTAAAAATGAAAGCCCTGTTGAGATATTTTAAAGGAAACCCAGATTGAATTGACTTCTCGTTATAATAACTGATCAGGGTAGCTTCTTATAAAAAACTAATATATTTCCATTTCCATGTTCTGGGGACAACTCATGAGGTTTTTTTTTTTCTTCAGTATTTACAGAAATGTCTGTAGAGGCACCTTAGTCCACTAAATAGGATTCTGATCTTAGAAATGAGGTTCTTCTTGCGTCCGGGGACCACAATGGTGATTATGCAAATCATTGAGAGACCGCCTGCTGCCAATTACCTCCACTAGACCAATTAGATCCCACAGATTAGGCCTCCTCTGAATTCCATCCGCCAGCCAGTGTCGACTGGCAACTACCCGGAGGAGGGCCTTCTCTGTGGCTGCTCCGACCCTCTGGAACGAACTCCCTGTGGAGATTCGAACCCTCACCACCCTCCAGACCTTCCGCATAGCCCTTAAAACCTGGCTGTTCCGACAGGCCTGGGGCTAAAGAGCTGTTGCCCCCGTCTCGAATGGTATGACTGTTGTGTGTTTTTAAATTATGCCTTGTTATGTGTCATTTTTTTTTTGTCTGTATCCCCCTTCCCTGGTTTGAGTTGTGAGCCGCCCTGAGTCCCCTTCGGGGGGAAAGGGCGGCATATAAATATAATAAACAAACAAACAAACAATTGTTGAGTTATAAATCATCCGGTTGCCTGAATTCACCAATTTCATCTCCTAAAACCTCTGAACCTGGAAACTCTGGGGTCCCAGTTCAGAAAGGCTGACCTGCCCTTACTGCCCTTATGCTAAATTATTGGATCTCACATAGAGTTTGGATTTCAGATAGAGTTACTACTGTACAGAGCTCACGAGGGTGCTTTTCTCGCTGTTGCCCTCCCCAGGGACAGAAAATTGGCCCCAGAGGCAGGCAAGAAGACAAGTAATCATTTAAAACTGAGCCGTGAGACTTCCTTGTCCTAATTTAGAACTTAGGCGGAATTTGTGGTAACTCTTTCTAGCCAAACATGGTGGAAATGAAAATGGAGATTCCTAATCTGGAGAGAAGAAATTGTGCAACTAGCATGATAAAAAGACCTCCTTTCTCCCAAGAGCCAAATTTGAGGAAGTGAAAAAGATCTCAGCTAGTGAGCTCTGCACAACCACACACAAAAATGCCTGTATCAGAGCCTTAGTCTTTAGGGAAGAAGCAGAAATTGAAGTCTTCTAGCACAGGGGTCCCCGTTGTGGCTCGGTAGGAGTCTTTGGAGCTGCTATCAAACTCTGACATAGAAATCTCCTGTGAGTGGTTTCAGGATGCTCACAGAAGTTAACAAGCAGCTGTGGCTCGTTAAGGATCTCCTCCTGCGGATAAAAGACTGATGGTGCCACACCCTAGTGGCAGAAGTCAACATTCGTTCGTTCCATTCCGTTCCCTGCCTGCCCTAGTCAAGCAATAGCAATAGCAGTTAGACTTATATACCGCTTCATAGGGCTTTCAGCCCTCTCTAAGCGGTTTACAGAGTCAGCATATCGCCCCCACAATCTGGGTCCTCATTTTACCCACCTCGGAAGGATGGAAGGCTGAGTCAACCCTGAGCCGGTGAGATTTGAACCTCTGAACTGCAGATAGCAGTCAGCTGAAGTGGCCTGCAGTGCTGCACTCTACCCACTGCGCCACCTCGGCTCTAAACCTGGTTTGCTGTGAGAGTGTGTTTTTGCATTTGCTGTTTAACTTTTTGCCAGAGAATTTATCTATGTTTATTTTGGGCTCGCAGCCAGCAAAAGCCGGGACTGATAAAAATATTTCCTTTGGCCGGCTTCGGGGGGAGGAGCCTGCCGCCGTCGGGAGCTCAATGAAGCTCCTGTCAGGATTCTGGTTCGTATATCTTATAAGATCTATAGATATCTCCCCTTTCTGGCAGAAAGGGGCAGGGAGAAGGTCAGTCGTTAGGATCTCTTTGTAATTCATAGCTTTTTTTTGCTGTGAATGGAGAAGAGGTTCAACATTAGCTGAGCCTTTACTCCGGCCAGTTTTCCGCGCTGCCTTTTTTGCAGCCCTAGGCAGATTGCCCCCCCCCCCAGGACAAAGCTAAGCTATTTAAAAGTCAATCCGGGCGGGGACCATTCCTGAGGAATTTCTTCTATTACTATCTAAAATACCAGCTTCAATTTCGCAAAAGGCTCCCTTTCTTTTTTAGCTGCGTCACAAGATGGCGATCTCGTAGCTTTTGTGTTTGATGTGACGTACTTAGTCAGCCCTACCCTCCTGAAGGCTTCTCCGTACTAATTGCTAAAAGATTAACTGAGGGGAGCAGAGACTTTGATTTTTGGCTCGCTTGATTGCTTGTCTTTTATTTTTACTCTGGAATGGCTCCCAAATCTAAACAGAAGCGCTTCCTTAATAACATATCTCCAAAAACTGCTATGAAGCCGCTACCCTTGCCTCCTACACCCTCCACGGGAGATTTGTTAACACAAGAATTTCTTCTCAAAACGCTTAATGATTTCAGACAGGAAATTAATCAACTGATATCGGATTTATATGATCAATTTGATGCTAAAATTGCTCAGGCAAAGAAGGATATGATCGGAGTAATGACAGTCATGACAGATTATATTGCTGAAACGGAGGACAAATTGGAACTTTTGGAAGAAACTAATCTTAATTTGATATCCAAAATTCAAACGTTACAACAGGAAATTGAAAATGCTCAAAAACAACTTGTCATGATAAATTATAATAAGACTGCCTTTGCAATTAGAGTTAGAGGATTGCGTGAAAACCAACAGGAGAATTTGAAACAGATCTTCTTTGAGGCTATCAGCCGCTTGGTGGGAAGTCCGGGATTTAACTTTGATTGGCAGATTCAAAGAATTTACCGCCAGAATTCGTGGGTAGCAAAACAGCAACAGCTTCCGAGGGACATAATTATATACTTTACCACAAGGGAATCCAGAAATGAGATAATACAGAGGCTTTACAGCAAGAGGTTGAGAATTGATGGACAGGACTTGATTGTTTTTAAAGAGATACCATCTCAAATATTAAGAACAAGGAGAGAGTACGCTTTCTTAACCGAAGAACTCAGAAATTCTCAGATTCCATACAAATGGGAAGTCCCAGCCGGTATTACAGTTACATTTGGCAACCAAAAACACCGCATTAATTCTGTCTGTGAAGCCCGAGAATTTTACTACGAGACCCTGAAGGCGGGACTTCCTGATTCATCCGGACCTGGAGAGAGACAAGGAGAAGGAGAAGACAAACAGCGAGACACGTGGCTACAAGGCGGAGGGTGTTGCTTTCCTCTTCCGGAAGGGCAGAAGACTAAAGAATAAAGACTTAGTGATGTTCTTAAAGCTTTGTGATTTTCGTCTGGGATAAAATGGGAAAGTTGTATATCGATGATGAGACATGGAGACTGAAAGAAGCGTTGCTGATTGTGGACACATATTGTATATAAGATTTGTCTGAACTCTAACTAAAATTGCACATGAATTATTTTCCTAGGCGAGGAGAGCGGAGATTGCGATCTTTTTGAGTTGTGGTCTGGGACGAACGGAGTTGGGAGGCGCGTGGGAGAGGGAAGGGTAGCGAAAGCTTAATTAGACTACCTGGGGCTAGAATGCAAGCTGATGTTTGTTTGAGTTGCTATTTCAATATAAGGTCAAGAAAGATTGGTCGGAGAGTCTTCAGGAAAGTGGAGTAAATATGGGAGGAGCAATGGATGCGGATAAAATATATATGTGGATATGGATAAAGGCAGGGTGGAAGGTAAAAAAATTTACATGTGGAGGTGGGTAAGGATAGAAAGGGAGGTGTTGGAAATGAAAAATGAAAGAAGTACTTGAGTTTAATGGTTTTATAGAAAGGTTTGGATATTCGGATAAAAAAGAGATAAATTAAAGGTCTGAATAGATAGACAAAGCAATGAGACTTTTAGTTGGGGAATCCTAATTGATCAACTTACCTGGCTCTAATACAGTTTGAAACCCTGCAAGTAGTAAAATAACCGAAATTTGGAATGAGCTACATTGTTTAAGATTTACAGATAATGGGAAGCTGTGTTAACGTAGTGGGTTTATTGACCCTTCTTGTTTCTCCTTTCTTTTTGTGTGTGTGTGTGTGTTTTTTTTATTTTGATTTCCTTGATTTCCTTTGTATTTTTTACTATTCTCTTTTTTTTTTCTTTGGCTTTATTTTTATTTTATTTTTTTAATTTTAAAGTTAGCTGGCCTTATTATACTCAAATGCTTGTTAAAGAATTATGCCGGGTATGGGACCTGCGAAGCCGTAAGGGGGTTAGGGAGGGGGGATTATAGGGGGGAGGGGGGAGGGTGGAATTACAGTTTCAATTCTTAGAACAATAAGAATTCACTTGTATACTGCGGCTCGTTTTTCTTTTTTCTTTTTTTCTTTTTCTCTTTTAAAAAAAAAAAAAAAAAAAAAAAACTGAAATGTATGGATACACCAAAGCGAGGAGAAGAGGGAAAGAGGAGGGAGAAGTAAAGAGGGAGTGAGAGGGAATGTAAGGAGGGTGAGATGGAGGGAGGGGGAGATGTCTGAGGGGGAAGGGAAGTAGAAGAGGGGAATGCTGGAGGGGTGAAATGAAAGTTGGAGGGGGAGAAGAGAGGGTGTATGGGGGAATGAAGTGTCATGTTGGGGGTTTTTTTTTTTCTCCTTTTTTTTACGCACAGTATATAAGTGATTGTATAAAATGAAAATGAAATGAAATAAATAAAATGTATTGAAAAAAAAAATATTTCCTTTGAAGTTCTGTCTGGCTGTCATTTCTGAACGAGCAAGGTGGGGGGTCAGAACAGGTCCCCAACCCCTGGGAGAGGGCCCTTACAATGCCCTGGCCTATTTGGAACTGGGCCACATGTGAGAGGCCGGCTGGCGTGCACACACAGTGTAGCTCAACTCCTGCAAGTGGTGGGCCAGCGTGCACACGCATGCAGCTCAATTTGCAGTTGAGCTCTGTGTGTGTGTGTGTGTGTGTGTGTGTGTGTGCGTGTACACCGGCCCACCACTTGTGCAAGTTGAGCTGTGCTGCACACCGGCCTGGCACTCTTGCGGCCCAGTTCCCCTCCTCAATCTGCAGGGCCACCAAGCCGCAAAGGCTGGGGACCACTGTCCTAGCAGGCAAACAAGTGGATGAAATCTCTGAATTCCAAGGCTGGGCTTGGCCTTCCTCTAAACCACTTAAAAGGCCTGATTTCATTCAGAGAAATAGTTTTTCTCCACTCTTACGAAAAGCCAGGCTTAACCTTTCAAACACATGCATCCAAACACTTCAGACTGTAATCTTTGCAGCACCCCTGAAAGTTACTTAAGGAGAAGTATCTGGTGCTGGTGGAGCAAAGATACAGCCAGCAACCACAAGGCGAAGATAACATTTGTGCCAATGATCCAGAGGTGGGTTCCTACCAGTTTGTACCTATTCGGTAGAACCGGTTCGTCAAATCTACCGAACCGGTTAGAAGAGGTTCCACCAGTGGACCCGGAAAGCAGGCCACACCTACAGAAGAGGTTCCAAAAAATTTTGAAACCCACCACTGGTGCTTGGATATGATTATTCTACACTATCATGCTCATATTTATAAAACTCAGTGCCTCTGTGAAAGGTAAGGACGACTACTGCGTTTGTGGTGCAGTCAGAATGTTGCGTGTGTTGAAGTTGTTCTAACGCGAACCAAAGATGCCTTTTAAAAAACAAGTTTACATCATATTCTTATGCAGGCCAGTGCTGTGTGTGAGGTAATTTAAGGTGGTTCTGACAAGTGTCGTCGGCATCTTCATATCTGGTCACATGGGCGGCAAGCCACTCCCATCCGGTCACATGGGCGGCAAGCCACTCCCACAAAGGAGGCCACACCCACAGAGTAGGTTCGAACAATTTTTGAAACCCACCACTGCAATGATCCCTTGATTCAGCCTGGCAATTACTCTTGGGCCATAGATCGGATTGAACACTCAAGAATTGCTGTTGAGATCATAAAACCATTGACTGAAATGATAAGACTCTCCATGACATTTTGCCACTTTGTGAAAGGCAAGAATCAACAAGTTTTAAAAATCATTTCTGAGCATAATTCACAAGGCTGGTTTTACTCTATGCAGATTTCTACAGTTTGGAATCAAGTACCTACAAAACAGTATGTGTGGACTTAAACCTGCCCATTCGTTCCATTCATAAAGGGCGCGATGCAAACTGTCTGATCTCCATGACAAAATATTGTCTGGTGTTCCATGTCAGGCAACACAGCACAGTGTTTGCACACATGTGCAAACTTTCTTGTGCCAGAAAAGTTAGTTGCTGAAACTGTGATATAGTACCACTGTTATTTGCTTTTTTAAAACCTTGGATAACTGGAAATGGGAGTGGGGAAGAGGGGTGGGGAAGCAAGACACAGGAGAATAGAAATTCTTGAATGTCAGTGGGAAGAATGTAGACTGGAGGAGTGGGGGCAGGATCACCTTGGAGAAAGAAGCAGTGAGACCAGATTTAGCCTGGGAACAACCAAATGGGATAGGAAGATGAAGTGAGACTTGGAAAGCCCTCACAAGAGAAGCAGAGAAATAAATAGACTGGGGCAGATATTAAGGAGAGACAGCAGGGAAATAGATTGTGAAAATTGTTGGGTTGTAGAACTGGGGCAGTGAATTTCAAGGACAAGAGAAGAAAGAAAGACATTCGGAGGGCGGTCGTGATCATGGACTGCAAACGTATTTGTTTCCATTGTCTCAGTGCCTTTCTCTGAAAAGCATGTTTTGTGACTCACGGAACAATTCATGAGAGTTATTTTGTGGCTAAGCCCCTAATTCAGGGGTAAAATCAACTTACCTTCGCTACCGGTTTGCAAAGGTGAGCCTCTGCGTACGTGCAGGACAGTGGTGGGGTTCAAATAATTTAACAACCGGTTCTCTGCCCTAATGACCAGCTGGGTAGGCGGTTCCACCACAAAACCGCGGTAGACTAAAGTGCGCTCGACGAAAGCGCGTACGTGACGTCATCACAGCGCGACGAAAACAGCACGCTGTGATCGGTAAACTTAAAATTAACGCGAAAACCTTACCCTAACCCCCCCAAACCTAACCCTAAACCTAACCCTAAGCCTAACCCTTAACCTAACCCTAAACCTAACCCTATACCTAACCCTTAACCTAACGCTAAACCTAACGCTAACCCTTAACCTAACCCTAAACCTAACCCTAATGCTTAACGTAACCCTAAACCTAACCCTAACCCTTAACCTAACCCTAACCCTAACCCTAACCCTAACCCTAACCCTAACCCTAACCCTAACCCTTAACCTAACCCTAACCCTAAACCTAAACCTAACCCTTACCTTTATGTGAATCGGCTTGCTGTAAAAGTGCTTTTTAAAGCGCCCTTTTTTCTCCGCGGTCGTATTTGTCGCGCTGCTGCTGATGTCACGTACGCGCTTTAATCGGGCGCGCTTTAGTGGACCGCGGTTTTGACGGGTCACGGGGTAGGCATGGCTCAGTGGTCATGTGACTGGGTGGTTGTGCCCAACTCAACTCACTCACGTCAATGGGTGCTTCGCATCAACTGTTACAATGTAATAAGGCAGTTTCTGTAAGCAGGGCAATAAAGATTAAGCTACAAACAACACCAGAATGTTTCTTTCCTGCCTTCCTTGCAGGATTAGCCTTGGAAAGTGGAAAAAAACAAAACGAGATTTCTTCCAACCATCGGTTCTCTGAACTACTTAGAAAGTTACCAACCGGTTCTCCCGAATAGGTGCAAACTGGCTGAATCCCACCACTGGTGCAGGACCTTCTATGCATGTGCAGAGCATCAGAAATGGGACCTGATGACGTCCGGGTGGGTGGGCGGAGCCTCCCACCACTACCACTACTGGTTCGCCCGAAACGAATAGAACTGGCTGAATTGTACCACTGCCCTAATTCCATAGATGACTCTTGAAGATGGAAATCCCTGTTTTCTATATTGACAGTACACTGACAAGTAAGGCTAGAGTGCAGTCAAGACTGAAATGGCACCTTAGAGACCAACATATTTATTCTGGCTAATGATTATGTGTGCTAAAATCTATTTCATCTGAGTAGCATAGAGTTTCATACATTGCAACTGAATTTATTCTGCAATAAATCAACTTATTCAAAGGTAAACCCTTGGTTTCATTAGCTCACTAGTGCTCAGCCAGATCTGGAGTTCCTTTCCATTGTGCTCAGGAATTTTTCAATCCTTGGCACTTTTCAGGAGGATTGGAAATCTGGGTCTTTTGCCACCTAAAACATGTGCCCTTCAAATCAATGCCGCTTTCCTGGTCACTGCAACATTTATACCACCCTTAGGAATACCTACCACAAGATCAGATGGCTGCTGGAGATGATCTGTGGAGAAAATGCTCTGGAATTCAGAAGAAAAGTAAGAAATGTGTTCCTGCCATCGCCCATCTCAAGCATGGAGAAGCTGTTTAGTTTGAAAGGAGCAATAAATGGCCCATTGGACATTGGCATGGCAGGGCTGGAAGGACTGCTCTGCTGCAAGCATTATCCAAAGCTGTGTGGAAGGTTGAGATGTGCCAGGAATGGGTGGTTCTAATGTTCCCATTCCGGTTCATGTCACCATAGTTTCTTCCTCTAGTGGAGATGAGTCAGAGGACAGCTCTTGAAATGTCTGTGCATCTTTCATAAGACTGAGAGTCTGCATCCACAAAGACTACAGCCTGGCAACTGAATGGGAATATCTCTCCAGTTGTAGCTCAGGGACCTACAATAAA
The DNA here is from genome assembly GCF_009769535.1 of Thamnophis elegans. Classification (NCBI taxonomy): domain Eukaryota; kingdom Metazoa; phylum Chordata; class Lepidosauria; order Squamata; family Natricidae; genus Thamnophis; species Thamnophis elegans. Next base: position 11,228,603 of record NC_045542.1, read on the forward strand.
AACCATCTTGATCTCCAGACAAGTAGATCCCGGGAAATTCTTGACATTCCCTTGAAGAGGGGTGTCAAAGGCAGAAAGTCTGCCACCAGCAGGGATCCTAGAATTACTGGGGCTCTTACAAATAGATTTAGGTAGGAGACCAAGAGAAAGCTATGGCAAATCTAGACAGCATACTAAAAAGCAGAGACATCCCCCTACCAACAAAAGTGGGCATAGTCAAGGCTATGGTTTTTCCAGTTGCGATGTATGGCTGTGAAGGTTGGACCATAAGAAAGGCTGAGCACCAAAGAGACCTTTGAACTATGGCACTGGAGAAGACTCCTGAGAGTCCCTTGACCGCAAGGGGATCAAACCGGTCAGTCCTAGAGGAGATCAATCCTGACTGCTCTCTAGAAGGCCAGATCCTGAAGATGAAACTCAAGTAATTTGGCCACCTAATGAGAGGGAAGGACTCACTGGAGAAGAGCCTAATGCTGGGAAAGATTGAGGGCAAAAGTAGAAGAGGATGACAGAGAATGAGGTGGCTGGATGAGTTCGGGAGTCACCGAAGCAGTAGGCGTGAGCTTAAATGGACTCCAAAGGATGGTAGGGGAAAGGAAGGACTGGAGGAACATTGTCCAGGATGGGTCGGACATGACTTCACAACTAACAACAACAACGAGACCAGCAACTAAAATTGCACATTATTGTACATATAAAGACAACCTGAAGCTTTGTTCTCCTGGATAGGCAAGATAATTGCCTCTCCGATTACCCACCTGTATATCATTTTATACAGCTAGTAATCTACTCACTTTCTGATTTATCACATCTGTTCATGAAACCGTCATTCATTTTCAGGGCTTTAACAACTGTTCTTTTCAAACCTATCAGATAGATTATATACATTAACAACCTCACCAAAGAATTATTGTGATAATCCTATCTTGACTAAAATGTCAGTGCTACTGCATTTCGTCTGAGTTTGTTGGTTTCCCAACAAATGATTTTAGGGAGGAGATAAACCAAGTTGCAGGAATCCACCAACCTGCTGCCCTTAAATTGTCCTGCAGTAAAATTGTAAAGGCAGCACCACAAACTGATTCCTTACACAGGCAGAATAGAATTCAACCATCAGAGGAGCAACTCAAGTTATGCTGTCATCCTTTTCTCCTGACTCAAGGACTAGCAGAACACAGATTACCAGAGCTATAGGGAAGACCTCAAAGATGACAAAGGCATGCTCAGCAAAATGTCCATTTGCTAATGTAAGAGGATGACGACTGATTTATTGGGAAGAGATCCTGGTGGCCTCTTTCTTAGCTGTAAATATGGCATTACTTTCAGTTAGTTGTGATTCTTAGTCCTGAAAATACAGTGTACTCCCTAAAAGTAGCATAGGAGCAGAATAACAGAGTTGGAAGGAGCCCCCTGCTCAGATAGGAAACCCTATAACATTTCAGACAAATGGTTCTTCATTCAAAACTTCCAGTGTTGGAGCATTCACAACTTCTGAAGGCAAGTTGTTCCACTGATTAATTGTTCTAACTGTCAGGAAATTTTTCCTTAGTTCTAGGTTGCTTCTCTCCTTGATTAATTTCCATGCCTTCAGGTGCCTTGGAGAATAGCTTGACTCCCTCTTCTTTGTGGCAACCCCTGAGATATTGGAAGACTGCTATCATGTCTCCCCTAGTCCTTCTTTTCATTAAACTAGACATCTCCAGTTCCTGCAACCGTTCTTCGTATGTTTTAGCCTCCAGTCCCCTAATCATCTTTGTTGTTCTTCTCAGCACTCTTTCTACAGCCATGATGGCAAACCTATGGCATGCGTGGCACCGAGAGCCATCTCTCTGGTGGCCAATGTGCATGTGCACACCGGAAACCGGAAGATTATCTTCCCGGCGCGCGTATGTGCACTAGGCGGCTGCTCTACTGATTTCCGGTGCTCCCGCACGTGTGAAGATCAGCTGGTTGGTGCGTCAGAACCCGGAAGAGCAATGGGCAATGGCTCGCATGCCCAGAGAGATGGCTCTATGTGCCACTTCCGGCATGCTACATGTTCGCCATCGAAAGAGTGCTGAGAAGAGCAACGAAGATGATTGTTTGAGAGAATGCGCTCCCGTTTTGGCACTCGGTGCTGAAAAGGTTCGCCAACACAGTTCTAGAATCTCAACATCTACATTAGTCAAACTATACATATACACGTAGTCCATGACTTACAAACATTCGTTTAGCAACTCTTTGAACTTACAACAGCACTGAAAAAAGTGACTTACAATTTATGGCCATGTGACTTGGGCACTTGCCAACTGGCGTGTATTTACAATGTGTGCCAGGTCCAGAGTCATGCGATCACTGTTTGCAACCTTCCCAGCCAGCTTCTGACAAGCCAAATCAATGAGGGAAGCCAGATTTGCTTAACGAGCACATGATTCACTTAACAACTGAAGTGGTTCGCTTAACAACTGTGGAATGAAGATTGCAAAATCAGGCAGGACTCATTTAACAACCACCGTGTTTAGCAACAGAACTGCCCATATCTGACCATTGAGAAATGACCTGTCAGCAAAGAGAGCACAGCAATGGAAAATGGTACCCCTAGCAGTAACACTCTTTCAAGTGGGGACCAAAAGTGCCCACCCTTCCTTACAGCAGGTAAGCCTAAAGATCTTGAATTGAATCTGGAAGCCAATGAGTAACCAGTAATCAGTGCAAGGAGGGGAGGGGAGGGGAGGGGAGGGGAGGGGAGGGGAGGGGAGGGGAGGAGAGCAGAGCAGAGCAGAGCAGAGCAGAGCAGAGCAGAGCAGAGCAGAGCAGAGTAGAGCTTTATTTGGCCAAGTGCGATTAGACACAAAAGGAATGTGTCTCCAGTGCAGAAGCTCTCAGTGTACATACAAAATAACAGAGTAATAATAATCATAATAATGATACCAATAAGAGGAGGTAGTAAAGAAAATGAGATGGATGATAATAATACTACAGCCATACTACATGAGTAAATTAGCTTAGACAAAGACAGTACAGTGGAAATTAGGTGTTCAGCAGAGTGATGGCACGAGGGGTGAGGGGGACCTGTCTCTGTATCTAGTTGAGGGGAGGAGTATCCAGGATGGGTTGACCTTATCCTCTCGTTGATTGGACTGAGTCAGATAGGTTTTTTGGACACGCCCTGGTCTACCAGGTACCGCCCAGTTATCGACTCAGTCCCTCAACTGGACGGTTTGTCCGATAAATTTGGAAAATTCAAAAAGCGAAAAATCAAACTGTCTCCAAGGGTCAGACAAGGGTTGAGCGGTGAGCCGCGGCTTTTTCAAGTGCCGCGGAGCGCCTGCGCCGTTTCTACGTGGCCACAGAATCGATAGTAAAAAAAATTGAATTCCACCATTAGGTGAGGGGGGGGCACTGAGGATCAGTTTGTAAGCACCAAGGGGGCGGTGGACTGAAAAAGTTTGGGAACCACTGGTTTAGAGTGAAGAATTTCTGGAATGATGGTACTGAATGCCAAACTACAAAAAGAGGATTCCCTGGGGATTCAAAAAGTTGCAAGTTGTAGTGCAGTGCCATATTGACAGCATCATCTGCCAATCTGTTTGCACGGTAGGTAAAGTGCAAGGAATCTAACAGCGGACCCGTGATAATTTTTAGGTAGGCCAGCACTAACCTTTCAAAGGCCTTCATAACTACAGATGTCAGAGCAACTGGCCGATAGTCATTCAGCTCCTTGAAGGCTGTTTTTTGGGGGAATCAGGATGATAGTAGAGTGTTTAAAGCAGTGGTAGTCAACCAGAGGTGGGTTCCTACCAGTTCGAACCAGTTCGGTAGAACCGATTCGTCAAATCTACCGAACCGGTTAGAAGAGGTTCCACCAGTGGACTCAGAAAGCAGGCCACACCTATATAAGAGGTTCCAAATTTTTTTGAAATCCACCACTGACAGAGAGAGAGAGAGAGAGAGAGAGAGGGAGGGAGGGAGGGAGCGAGGGAGGGAGGGAGGGAGGGAGAGAGAGAGAGAGAGAACACATGGCTGGCAAGCCACTCCCACCAGGTCACATGGCCAGCAAGCCACTCCCACAAAGGAGGCCACACCCACAGAGTAGGTTCAAAAAATTTTTGAAACCCACCACTGTAGTCAACCTGGTCCCTACCGCCCACTAGTGGGCGTTCCAGCTTTCATGGTGGTCGGTAGGGGTTTGCTGTAACTCTGCTTTATAAATTTTATAAAGTAAAGTTACTTCCCTACTTTATAAATCACCATTACTGTGGAACCGGTGGGCAGTTAGAAAATTTTACTACTAACAGAGATACAAAAGTGGGTGGTAGGTATAAAAAGGTTGACTACCCCTGGTTTAAAGCAAGAAGGAACATAACACATCTCCGGTGATTTATTAAAAATGCGGGTGAAGATGGGAGCTAATTGATCAGCCCAGGCTTTCAAGCAAGGAGGAGTTATTCTGTCTAGGCCTGGTGCGTTTCCAATCATTTGTCTACGAAATCTTTTTCTAAGATCACCAGAAATGGGAAGCTCAGTGGGATGGAGATAGGGGTAGATTTGATTATTGTTGCTTTTTTTATGAGATAGGGAACGTAGCAATAGATGACAATGATGTCCTCTCAAACCTACAGTAGAATACATTCAGGTCACCTGCCAGTTGTTGAGTTTCTTCAGTAAGGGAGGGATGTCTGCTATACACCCCTCAGAGAGGGCCCGCAATTTGGGGGTCCTCCTGGTTTCACAGCTGACACTGGAACACCATCTGTCGGCTGTGACCAGGGGGGGCTTTGCCCAGGTTCGCCTGGTGAACCAATTGCGGCCCTACCTGGATCGGGAGACACTTCAAACGGTTACTCACGCCCTTGTCACCTCTAGGCTGGATTACTGCAACGCGCTCTACATGGGGCTACCCTTGAAAAGCGTTCGGAGACTGCAGCTAGTCCAGAATGCAGCCGCGCAAGCGATATTGGGTGTACCGAGGTACACCCATGTTACACCTGTTCCCCGCAAGCTGCACTGGCTACCAATTGGTCTCCGGATGCAATTCAAGGTGTTGGTCATTACCTTTAAAGCCCTACATGGCTTAGGGCCAGCGTACCTGCGAGACCGCCTACTGCCACACACCTCCCTGCGGCCGGTGAGATCCCACAGATTGGGCCTCCTTCAGATGCCATCAGCCAATGTCGGCTGGCGGCTCCCCGGAGGAGGGCCTTCTCTGTGGCTGCTCCGACCCTTTGGAATGAGCTACCCCCAGAGATCCAGACCACTGCCCACTCTCATGGCCTTCAGAAAAGCTGTTAAAACCTGGCTATTCCGACAGGCCTGGGGCTGTTGACCTCATTGTTGAGGTCCAGCCCCGATCAGATCGAATGCATGTTGTGATTTTAAATCTGTCGTCTTTTTGTCTTTTTTATTTTTTACTATTTCTTTTCCTCCTCTTTTTGTAAGCCGCCCGGAGTCCTTTGGGATTGGGCAGCCTATAAATTTTATTAATAAATAAATAAATAAATTCTTCAGGCTTCTCCACACATTTGCTGGTTCATTAGCTGAGAACCGATTCCTCAGATTTTCAGAGTAGCCTCTCTTTGCTGCCCTGATCACCCTTGTTAATACATTCCTGGCCTGATTGTACAACATCCTATCTCCTTTGCTGTACGCTTCCTCTTTGGCACAACGTAGCTGCTTGAGCTCAGCTGTGAACCAAGGTTTATTATTACTATATATGCGCAAGCTCTTGGTCGGTACACACATGTCCTCACACAAAACCAACATATGATGTCACAGTATCAGTGAGTTCATCCAAGTTTGTGGAAGCAGTTTCAAAAACACTCCAGTCTGCGCAATCAAAGCAGACTGTGATTCTAACTTTGCCCCCGTACTCCAAGACTTCACTGTTTTGACCACAGATTTTATAGGCAGGTACAAGGTGCATCATACAATGATCAGAGAGGCTCACAGATGCTCTTGCTAGACAGCAATAAGCTTTTTTTTTTTAACATGGAGTAGCACAGTGGTCAAAAATGTTTTTGCTTCTAGTGAGACAGCTGCCATGTTGAATGCATCTGGTCAGTTCTTGTCTTAGATTAGCACGGTTAAAATCACAGGGTGTCAAACTCAAGGCCTGGGGGCCCAGATCAGAGTGCTTAGATCTGCCCCACCCTGAAAACTTGAAGGGCTGGCCTGCAGTGCCTCTGCAAGAGAAAAAGGAGCTAAGGAGGGCTGCGTGCGGCCCTCCTGAGTGCAGTTTTTGCTGGAAGAGGGTTTGCCGGAGGCTGTTTTCGCTGGCAGAGAGCTCGGGCCAACACAGGCGCCCCCAACACAAGTAACATCAAGCTGGGCACTCCCAACCTGGCCATGCCTCCCCCCGCCCCGGAGGTCAAACACAACCCTGATGCAGCTCTAAATGAAATCGAGTTTGACACCCCTGGCTTAAAACAATGAGAAGGGGGTCTGAATATTTCTATTGTGTACACAGAATTTGATCAGCTAGGATTTGCAACATACTGTTTATGCAAGCATGGGATGGTATATAACAGTGATGGCTCCTGTGCCAAAAGCAGGGGGAGCACAGGGGGGTCGTGTGCGGGAGTGCCACACCCATAATTCTATCCAGTGCGCACCATGTGTGACCTTCCCCACTTGCATGCGTGACCCCTCCTGCACATGCACATGCGACCAGTGCTCCCCCCGCTTTTGGCACAGGTTTTTTTGCCCTCTAGGAGCCTGGGGAGCCCTCAACCCTCGGATGCCCTCCGGAGGCTTCAGGAGCTTCCCTGAAGCCTCTGGAGGGTGAAAAACGGCCCTATGGGGAATCCGGAATTTCGGGAATGGTGATTTCCCGTTTGTCCGTAGGGCCAATTTTTGAGCTACGGAGCTTTCAGGAGGCTTCCCTGAAGACTCCAAAGGGCGAAAACCGGCCCTACGGGCAAACCGGAAATTCAGGAAAGGACTCCCGGTTTGCTCATAGGGCCGGTTTTTGCCCTCCGGAGCCTTCAGGGAAGCCTCCTAGAGCCTTTGGAACGCGAAAAACGGCCCTACAAGCAAACCGGAAGTCTATTCCTGAACTTCCGGTTTGCCCATAGGGCCTTTTTTTTGCGCTCCAGAGGCTTCAAGGAAGCCTCCGGAAGGTGAAAAACGGCCTCAAAAGAAGGCCGAAGTCAGCTGGCCAGGTTCGCCATCACGGGTATATAAACACCAACCAAGATGAATGAAGAAAACTCTCATGGAGCATAAAAGGGCTTGCAAGTGATGAATAGTGTCTTTAAGTCCACATCGGAAAATTTATTTAGTACTGTAACATTGTTACACCAGCGGTTGTTAACATAGAAGTATGTTAACATAGAAGTATGTTAGTATAGAAGTGTTATCCAAGGAAAATGAGGTGCATTATTAACTACAGGTAGTGTCAACTTACAACGGTTCACTTAATGACCGTTCAACATTACGATGACACTGAAAGAAGCGACAAGACCATTTTTCACACTTACGACCATTGCAGCATCCTCATAGTCACATGATTTACATTTGGATGTTTGACAACTGTCTCACATTTGTGATGGCTGCATTGTCTTGTGGGTAGTGTGATCCCCTCTTACAAGCAGTTCTGTCAAGCAAAGTCAGTGGGAAACCAGATTTACTTAACAACCGGGTCACCAACTTAACAACCGCATGGATTCACTTAACAACTCTGGCAAGAAAAGTCGCAGAATGGGGCAAAATTCACTCAACTGTGGCCGTACATTGAGGACTACCTGTAATTAGAATCTTGCCTTGTGGACCAGCAATTATTGCAGTGTTTCTCAACCTTGGCGACTTGAAGATGTCCGGACTTCAACTCCGAGAATTCCCCAGCCAGCATTTGCTGGCTGGGGAATTCTGGGAGTTGAAGTCTGGACATCTTCAAGTCGCCAAGGTTGAGAAACACTGAATTATTGTCTTCTTGGCAGCCTTTGTAACAACCCAACCAAGAAATGACCAAGGCATGAGTGACCATATTGGGGATTTAAGAACGGTCATAATTGAGGCCCAGGATGGAGTTGTGCAAAGGCCGTCAGAGCCACAGCTGCCACCTCTTTGAGCATTGGCCATTAATGTCATATCCCTGATACAAAGGCCACGAAGCCTGCCTGTAGAATATGATCAGGTTTTGGTCTGTGTCAGTTTCATGAATATTTTATTTACTGAGGCTTCCTAGAGAGTTGGTACAACTTAAGAACAATTCAATAATTCATTCATTCTCTCTCCCGAATACATTAATAAAATTGTAAGGAACGTTACATACATGGCTTTCTTAAGCCCTTTTTATTATATACTTTTTATTATAGGATATTTATATTATCATGGTCGCAAGAATCAATTAAGTTACTTCAATCAATTTAAGCTGTTCCTAAATAAACGGCATTTTTAAAGATAAATAATACGCGTTTCATATAATTACTTGAAAATATATCCAGTATGTAGATCCTTTTATTGGAAAAGTTCTCTGGAAGAATGGCTAATTAAATTGAAGAGCCATATAACTGAATAATTAAACTGACAGCTAGTTTGATCTACTCTAGTGGTTAAAAAATCAGACAAGAAACCAGGAGATTGGGTGTTCTAGTCTTGCTTCAGACATGAAAGCCAGCTGGGTGACTTTGGCCAATCACCAGGAGATGGTGAGTTCTAGTCCTGCTTTAAGATATGAAAGCCCACTGGGTAACTTTGGACCAGTCACTCTCTCTCAGCCCAATTCACCTCATCAGGTTATTACTGTCGGAAAAAGAGAAGGAGGAAAGAGTATTAGGTATGTTCACTGCCTGAAGCTATTATAACAATAATAAAGGTGAGTTATGAATAAACAAATAAACACAAATAAATTGTAGAGCTATGCATGAATATCTAAAATACCTTTGTATTTAAAAAGTAAATCTGACAAAGAATTTAATTCTAATTAGAAATCATTCTTGAATTACAATTCCACCTACAGAAAATTTTGGTTGTAGACTTTGTATTTTAATTTGAATTACAATTTCCACATAGAGTTCATATTTTGTTTGCGATCTACAACCTTTCCTTCATTTTTTGAACTGCGTTAACCAAGCATTTCAGCTCAAAATTCAGCAATATAAAATGGGTATCAAGAATCTTGTAATATCATAAACTTTCAATGATATTGTGGTTTTGCTCATTTAGATTTGTTGTTGATCTGCCTATTACCTGCAACTAGTTCTTCTATTTTTGCAATCTAACTTTCATATTCTTTAAATTTTATAAAGCAATAAAATGAACAATAAAACAAAGCATAGATAGACTTCAAGCCAGAGTCCCATATTTATATATTCCAAAGATTGCCTGTTTTCAGTGAGTTTCTCTCCAAGGACTGCATGTATGAATAGAAACTTAATCCTGTCCTGAAACACCGTAATCACATTCCAATATTTTTAAAAAAGCACTTTATAAAACTCCAGGCAGTTATCCTAGTTATATAGGCAGCATTTACCATTGTCCTTCCAAACACAATTATGAACTCTCTCATGTTCACTCAACAATTAGAGACTCACTAATCCACATGTCATAGTAGAGCTCATAAAAGATGTGCAAAACAGATAACTCGCACTCTGCAAAGTTTATCCTTAAAACAAAGATATCCTTCTGATTATCATCTGCCTTGAAGTAAGAAACAACAGCAATGCACAGAACTTGGTGAATAAAAAGTCTCTTCATGTTCCACTTCTGAAGACTCCTCACTTGAATTGCTTTTTTGATTTAATTGAAAAGTCTAGTCTCCCATTAAAATGGGCAATTTATCAGATATTTATCTATGATAGGGAGCCTCCCAGAGTTGGTTTGAAGACGGTGGCTATATAAATGTTTGCAATAAATAAATATATGAACTGGAAAATCAAAATCGAAATCTTCATGAGCTCAGACGTAAATAAACAATGGCTTTTTAACACTGCCCTTAATAGGAATTTGCTTTTCTCACCAAAACTAACTGCTTTTATACTGCAAAGTTGGACATAGATCCATATCAGCCCTGCCAGAAGCAAACTCGTCTCATTTATGTCAATAGTATACTGTACAGACAATCAATCAGACTGTTACATAATTGCTCAACATGAAAAAAATATTATTAATATACAGCACTTTGGAGCAACTGAAATGTTTCCCATACTGTACAGAGTCTGCATATACTTGCAATAATTTCATTTCCTTCTGGAGAAAATCTGTGGGGTGCCTAAGAAGCAATGCCAACTTAATGACACATACTCAAATCAGTTCCGCAACCTTCCCCAAAAGCATGTTGAAATTAAAACCCCAACCTTGGGTGTGTATGAAAAATTACTGAAACCCCAACAGATCTACAGGATATTAGAACAAAGGCTGTTTTATCACTTTCTCCATATTATTGAAGGGGAGGGTAAAGTTATTCTTGAATTTGGAGGAGGAGGGGTAAAGCAAGTTACAGTTCAACCCATGTAAGCCCTATGAAATTTACTTCGTAGGAATTTACACTTGAACTTCGAATTAGCTCCCCAGCAAAATTATCAAATCAATACAGGAGCGACAACAGATTCCTGAAAACAGCAAATTCCCTTCTGTCCACTTTCAAGAGATCGACTGATGGAAGAAGAGAACGCGCTGAGCCGCCCCGCGCGATCTTGGGCTTATCGGCTTCACAAGCGAACCATCCCGAATGAAAACAGGTTTATTTCGAAGCCGCTTTAAAGACAGCTGTACTGCACGAATTAAAACGAAACCCCGTGCAAAAGAACCAACCAAACCACCGTTTCGGTCAAAATGCCACGCTGCGTCCTTGAGATCGTTTCGTCTAAGTTTAGGCATCCGGGAAGGGGGAATTGAGAAACTGAGGTTTGGGTTTTTTTGGTTACTTCTTCCCCCCCAAGATTGTTAACGCCCAAGATTTCGGAGGAAAAAGAATTAAAAAAAACCTCACCCGCGAGTTCCTAAAATACGGAATTTCCCCGTTTTGTCTCAAGGGAGCGCATAACGACGGGATGCAGGGCGCGGGTTGGGAGAGAGTTTCCTAAAACCGTGAGAACCAAGGCCCGGAATTCGCTCACCTCCTCCTCCTCCTCCTCCTCTCCAGCCGAGCTCTTTCCCCCGCCCTGCCTCTGCCTTGGACTGCGCCACAGAAACGGCCCGTCGCAAGCGGTGGGGCATGAGGGCCGCCGGCAAAGTTTGGTGATCCCCCCCACTTTTCGCGATCCTCGCTCTGCGCGGCCAGCGATCCCGGCTCGCCTCCGACTTCCTCCCCCGCTTTTAGGCCTCTGCAAAGTGCTTGTTACATTTCCTGGTATGGGCCAGATCGGAGAGAAGCCTTTCAAAACACCGGCGTCGTCTGAACGCGTGGAGAGCAAAAAGCAGCCGCCGGATTTTATTATTATTATTATTATTTTGCACTCGCCGCTCCGCCGGACCTTCGAAGCCGCGTCCCTGCAAAACATGCAGCGGCTCCGCCTCCACCCCCACCACCCCTTTCTCGGTGTGTTGATCCGTGCAAGAAAACACCAAATCCTCGCTGCGCATCTACAAACGCGCCCTTGTTTTGGAGCTATTAATAGCCTGGCCGTGGAGAAATTACGCGCTTGGAGACAGGAGCAGAAGCTATTCCGAGGCGCCTGTTTGCCACTAGGGGGCAACCCGGAGCCTTCACTTTCGGCTCGCCAAACCCCTTCCTCTCGCCACTGAACGCTCAGTTTTAAAGGAGCCGCGCCAGAATTCCCGGCTATCGTTCTTTTCTTGCGGAGGGAGGAGCGCGATGAGAGAAATGGGTTTTCCATTTCTCTCATCGCGCTCTTTAGTAGAGACACAGGCTACATATCTGAGATGCAAAATCCAAAAGAGGCAAGACTTCAAATAATGTGACCCTGAGAAGGAGAAGCCTCTGATTATGATGGCTGTTAATAATTACAGAGTGGCTTATTAACCTATAATCGCCCAAGACTGGGATACTAATCTTTTGCATATGCTAGCTGGGAATTATTACTATTCAATTATAACTAATTGCCGGGACAAAAAAAATACACACTCAATAGTATTAACAATATTGTAACACATACTCTTATTCAATTCATTTTTAAGGGTGGGGGGAGGCTTGGAGAATTACAAACAAAATATCTGCACACCACCCTCAAATTATCAAGAAGCTCCCTGCCTATTAGTCTCCAAAAAGAAAAAGTTATTTCAGATATTAATGCCTCATCTAGACAATCTATTGCTGCCAGTCAGATATTTTTCTTCCAGTGTTTTTTGATCTGCCTAGAAAAAAAGGCAATAATCCACAAACCATATCTTAATACCCTCTAAATACTGAAAAGAACACATGCTGAATTGGGAATTATGAAAATCGGAATCCAGAACCAGATGATGTCAGCACATGGCCGTATTTCCCAGGAGAATGGCCCATTAACCTTCAGACTTCACTTCTAAGTAAACATGTATTAGAGCTGCTTTGTTAGGGAATTTCAAGGGCTTTCTAGCTTGTACTATAGGTGTAGCATACAACTGGATTTTTTACATGCCTCGCTAGGCAGCAAGATACATTACAAAGGATCTGAGCAGACCAGTCCTTGCTAGATGTGCTGACACTGATTTCCAAGGAAGTATATGCTGTATGAAGAATCAGAGATTACAGTACTTTCGTCCCCAGGAAGACTTTATTCAGAAGAAAGTCCTTACATGATCAAACAGGCTTTTTCCTAAGCATGGGCCTGAATAAATCAAGTTTAACAAGAGATATAGTTATACATTCTGAGTGCCTAGCTAAGATATTCTACTGATAAGATGTGGATAACTGAACAAAATACATGCTTGTTTTGAATCAGTTTTTTCTCTCTGCTCTGATATGATTTTCTTAAAAAAGCATGGCAGTTATAAACTATGTCAATAGCACTGTGGAAAAAGTGATCAACAGGCTGTAGGGCATTTTCTCCACTGTAGAGGAGTTCTATAACAACAGGAATCCTCCAATGCTGGAGGAAGTAATTCCTTCTCATTACCACCACTATAGTTATGCCATTTTGGTGTAAAATACATAGCTTACATGCAGATACTCTCAGCTTCTATTTGCAGCCTCACCAGTTAAACTAACCAAAGATTCATATCACAAAGATCACTACCCTATCTCTGTAGTCCTAATGTCAGCCTTACATAAGTATTAGGGGGGCTTCTGAACAGGATGAAGTAAGTCCTTGATGCTTTCCTTCCTTCTAAAGTATCACTGCATACAGCAGTGGTGGGTTTCAAAAATTGTTGGAACCTACTCTGTGGGTGTGGCCTCCTTTGTGGGAGTGGCTTGCCACCCATATGACCGGATGGGAGTGGCTTGTCGCCCATGTGACCGGATATGAAATTCTGAATTAGTACTTAGGTCGGTCCGAGTAGCTATTCAGAAGTTAGTGGTTAGAAGCAATCATAAAGCAAGATATGGAATTAAAACCAGAAATATTTTGTTGGCTATTTGAAAGGGAGTATAATATATATTTAATTTTACACATGTTAGCAGCTGCTGGAATTGTGTTTGCACAACAGTGGAAAAACAAAGATATGTAAATGAATAAATATTACAATGTGGAGGAATAAATAAATTGACAATTAAAATCAAGAAGGCTTTGAGTACTTTTTCATGTGGGATTGGTTTTAGCAATTGCCAACTAACGGAAACAGAAATTAGAAATCCAAAAGTATGAAAGAAAACACCAATTATGTAAGGAAAGGCCCCTAAAATGTATAAGGAAATATTACTAGATCATTATTAATGCGTAGATAACTGCGGGACATTACACACCCACCAGTGGTGGGTTTCAAAAAATTTTGGAACCTCTTCTGTAGGTGTGGCCTGCTTTTCGGGTCCACTGGTGGAACCTCTTCTAACTGGTTCAGTAGGATTTGACAAACCGGTTCTACCGAATAGGTGTGAACTGGTAGGAACCCACCTCTGGCATACAGTGAAAAAGATTTACATGTTAGTTTTTTGTTCTTTCTACATTTCATAAAATGCACCCATCCACATCTCATCCCCTTCCATCAGGTGCCTTATGTAAACCTAATAAAAGACAAAAAGAAAGTATTTTTTTTCTTTTTGTACTACAACCATTTTTGCATCCTAGATACCAGGACTCAAGACTGATCTGAAGACACACAAACAAATAAAAAGCTCATACGTCATGCTTCTATTATTATTGTTATGGTTTCTCTCAAGGATTAATGGGAATAATATGGGACGTATGGGAATAATTTCCATAGCAACAATTTTCATGGGAAGTAAGTATAGGACATTATTATTGATTTATTATAGTACTTCTTCTATAAAGGTAATTTAGGTGAATGGGAAATCAGATGGAGCTCCACCCCAAATTAGCCAGCAAAATTCCTGCATCCTTTTGTAATTCTCTAAGTAAGAAAAAGGGCATACGTTGGAAAATGGACAGAATAAGTACTACAATAAATCCATAATATTGTCCTATACATATTTTATAGGAAAATTGCTGCCGTGGAGGTTATTCTCACATGACTGTACATCAATCTTTCACAGAAATAATCAAATCTCACCAGGTCAGACTGCCAGTCATTTATGCCAGCCAAGAATTTTCACATCCCAAGTTATCCTTACTCTGTGTGCCATCCGCTCTGGAAGTGTTCCATTACAACTCCATTCCCCATTCATCAGTTTGCTTTTGATGATTGAGGATGATAGAGATTATAGTCCTACATGCACAGAGATTAGGAAAGCCATAATTCCCAACACAGTTCCCAATGAGCTTATCCAGAAAAACTGATTCTAGCATTGAGAAGCCAGAAAATAGACTGCAAATATTTTTGATTTTCTAAACAGGGAATGAATAAATTGTGTCCTTTTTAATGCAATAGGACTACAGCTTCAATAATTCCCAGTAAACATGGGCAATAGCAAGGGGTACGAGAAATAATAATTTAGTAACATGCAGAGGTCCACAGAGATTTTCCACTTCTGCCCTCCTCACTTGTTTTGATTATAGCTGCTTTTCAAACCCCTTAAACTATGACTTCCCCCCATAAACTCAAATATATTAGCAGTGTATATGGGGATGAGGATGAGTTAGGTTTCTGACTTTTTGGTCCAGGGAACAAGTAAAAAAAAAAAAAACAAGTAAGAATTTGAAAGTCAATTGGTAGGTGAGGTTCAGTTAAACCCCGATTGTGCTTTTCCTTAGGAAAAAGTCGAGATCAGCATTTAAGAAAAAAAAAAACAGAAGTGAAAACTAATCTCAGAGGGAGCAGTCAGCAAAATAGAAGGAAACTGAATCATTAAGACACTTCACCCGCCATCAAAAACACACAAACATACACATTGTGATTTTCTGCAAATTCAAATCACAGGACTAGCAAAATACCAGCAGCTGAACACTGAACTTTTAGATCCCTATCTAGCTTGGATTTCCCAGCTCAGCAACAAGGGGCTAGCAACTGGAGGAAGGAGGAAACTGAATAGTTGGAGAACAACAACTTTGGCACCTGCTCAGAGGTACTTTCCCTTTTTCTTGTTTTGCTGGCAGAGATGGCTGGTTTCTCACGTGCAAGCTGGGCTATTCTGCTAAACCAATGATGAGCTGAACCAGAGTCAAGACCATTCTGTACAATATCTAAAACTGGACTGTAAAGGAATATAAATTCAGGAGTCAGGAACTCTGCCAATCAACTCAACGGTTGGTACTGAAACACATTAGTGGGGCGCGCACATTCTTTTTCCTCCCTTTTCTCCATTTGGGGAGGGGGGGTTGAGGGGAGGGGAAAAAGAAAATCAGAAATCCTGGCTCGGCACTTCACCCCTTTCCCCAAGCATCCATCCTCAACCAGCTTTCTTATGCCTCCTTCCAGCCAAGAAAGCCACGGAACATCAAACATGTCTAAAAACCCAACTGGCTAGAGTTTGCGACTTTTCCTTCTGCCTTCAAACTCCTATCTCCATCCTCATCCTCTTGATGGACGGGATAAAAGCGATTGAAACCCGCCTCCACCGGAGAACTCCGGTCTGAGAAGCCTGTTAGAAAGTAACAGGGAAAGAAGAGCCTTCGGGGTAGGGATTTTACATCCGTGCCAACGAAGCTGCTCCGAATGATCCAGGTTCCCATCCCAGGTTGTCATTCCGAGCAAGGAGAGAGGCCTCGCGCGCGGGTTCTCGCCGAGGTGGCGCAGTGGTTAGAGTGCAGCACTGCAGGCTACTTCAGCTGACTGCAGTTCGGCTGTTCAAATCTCACCGGCTCAGGGTTGACTCAGCCTTCCATCCTTCCGAGGTGGGTAAAATGAGGAGCCGGATTGTTGTTGGGGGCAATATGCTGACTCTGTAAACCGCTTAGAGAGGGCTGAAAGCCCTATGAAGCGGTATATAAGTCTAACTGCTATTGCTATTGCCTAAGCGCGGCTCCTTTTTCTCGGAATCCTCCCCATTCCCGCTACGGGCAATTCCGGTAACTCCGGGGAGTTGGGAAGACGGGGGGGCGGGCGGGGGAGGAGGGGCTCTCGTCTCACCTGAGCAGCTGGAGGGCGTCCGTCGAGCGTGGGTCCTCCACTAACACGTAGACAGTGGCGGGGGGCGGCTCTGGGTTGGGGGGCCGCTCGCTCGGGTCATGGGACATCATTCCCCCGCCCCACCTCCAACCGGAGCCTTCCCGGAAAGCAATCGGAGACTCTCACTCGGTTCGCGGGAACGAAAACGGCTCGGGATCCAAGCGCGGTGCAAAAACACGTTTCTCTGCAAAGAGGAGAAACCCAGGCGGCGGCAAGCGAGGGACTGGCGGGTGGTGGTGGTGTTGTGCGCTCCGGAACGAGGCGCAGAAGCAATCAGTAGCAGCGCCGCCTCCTCCCAAAGAAGCAAGAGGAAAACATCCAGCCGGAGGATTGCTTCATTTTCCGGCTGGGGAAGAGAAAAGGGGGGTCGGCGGAGGAGGGGAAATCCACGGGAAATGACATCAGAGTGGGATCCACCCACCCGTCTAGGAAAGGGATAGGGCGGCGTGGGGCAGAGTCTGTCTTGAACGATTAAAAACCAATTCTGCCGCCTTTATTTCCTTATCGTAGCTCCGCGCAGAAGGAGCGGGGCAGGTAATCCGTTGAGTAAAGGGAGACCTTGTGGGAAACGGATAACAGCATTAACCAGCATTAACCTAGATTCCCGCTGAGCCATAAACTAGCCCCACCTTGCGATCGTAATCTGTGAGCCACAAACTATCCAAGCATCTTTTTATCCTAGCTCAGTGTTTCTCAACCTTGGCAACTTGAAGATGTCCGGACTTCAACAGCGAATGCTGGCTGGGGAATTCTGGGAGTTGAAGTCCGGACATCTTCAAGTTGCCAAGGTTGAGAAACACTGTCCTAGCTTATATTGCATAACACTGCCATGCCCGGTTAGGTTCGGTTATTTATTGATTAATATACTATTATTTTTACAAATAACTCAAGGAACATCAATCATATCTAATACTCCTTCCTCCTCCTCTTTTTCCCTCTTGGGTTCAAAACATTCTTAAAGATCCATCTCATCCAGGGCACCCTTTTTTTTTTTAATTTGTTTTTATTTTTAAACATAAAAAACCAACATTAAAAAATTCTCATCCATTACATACAGCATGTCGTTTGGTTACAAGTGTTTTTGCATCCATATTCTCAATTACATTTACAATCACAGATTTTTCATCTAATATAACTAGGTACCTCACTTTCATTGTACAGTGTATATTCAGTTACAATTAATATATTTTTCTCAATAAACCTAATTCCCTTACATTCTTGATTGTCTGTTTAATAACAATATACCTTTATATAATCACCTATCCCGATATGAAAAAAAATTAACAACCATTTATATTTGTATATCACTGTTTTCAATTTTGTATAATCCCACCAATCAACTATCGAGTATGTTCATTATTGTCCTTATACATCATACGTTCAAACAAAGATGTTATTCCTTTATTTTTCGACAAGATATTCTAAATAGTCACTTCATATATATACCCATTTTTAATTACTTAAAAATTACCTTTTATTTTTGAACTATTACCATCTGGCAGACGGTACAGGGTAATAAAAACAAGGACAAATAGGCTGAAAAACTGCTTCTATCCCAGTCAGTAGTAACCATATTGAATTCTATGGTATAAGTGCAATACCGGTTTTTCAATTTCAATTCTATAGAAAGTAAAGGATGTATGTTTGGGAGGAAGCTAATTGCTTCCATTCTCTGTCAATCGACTCGTCACAAGAGTCCATCACGACAGAAACCCAATATTTTTACTGTTGCCTTTGTTACATTTGCGTTTTATTTGTGCTGATAAATAAATAAAGGGAGACTAGTATAGATCTATTTCAAGCTATTTAGCTCTCATCAGCTAGCCATACCCTTACTGGGATTCGAACCTGGGCTATATTACATATTAGGCAGACATCTTAGCCATTAAGCCACAGGCTCTGATCTGTTATCAGCTGAGCCAGGGAGGAAGAAGAAGAAGAAGAAGAAGAAGACGAAGAAGAAGAAGAAGACGACGAGGAGCCGGAGGAGGAGGAGGAGGAGGAGGAGGAGGAGGAGGAGGAAGAAGAAGAAGAAATAGACAAAGTTTCCAATGAAT
This sequence comes from Thamnophis elegans, assembly GCF_009769535.1. Classification (NCBI taxonomy): domain Eukaryota; kingdom Metazoa; phylum Chordata; class Lepidosauria; order Squamata; family Natricidae; genus Thamnophis; species Thamnophis elegans. Next base: position 11,247,181 of record NC_045542.1, read on the forward strand.
AAAGTTAGCAACATGATCATGACACTGCTAAAAATCAGTTTGTGAAATTTTGCTGCAGCCACTGATCAAATGGTCAATTTTGTTATCCTATCACTACAAAGATGTCATTTACGATTGTTTGTTACATGATTAATTTTTACTTTCATGCAATTATCCGCAAAGTTATTCTTGAGCTGCTAAAAGAAAGTGTTCGATTTCTCTCTTTAACAGTCTTGATCTCAACTCTTAAGTGGAGTTTTTAATCAGCTTTTCCTTCAATAGCCTTCAAGTATTGAACATGCATTGGCGTGTTCTTCCAATTAACAAATGGGTTTTTGATTGTTTCTTTTCTATACTAATTTTCAGAAGCTTTCTCTGATTGACTTCCTTCAACAAAGATTCCTCACTTTTAGCAATAGCAATAGCAATAGCAGTTAGACTTATATACCGCTTCATAGGGCTTTCAGCCCTCTCTAAGCGGTTTACAGAGTCAGCATATTGCCCCCAACAACAATCCGGGTCCTCATTTTACCCACCTCGGAAGGATGGAAGGCTGAGTCAACCCTGAGCCGGTGAGATTTGAACCGCCGAACTGCAGAACTGCAGTCAGCTGAAGTATCCTGCAGTGCTGCATTTAACCACTGCGCCACCTCGCCACTTTTCTTAATATGCAAGCCATGGTTTTTTTTTCCCTCCACAATTTGTTTCACCTATAGGAATCCTCTGGCCCTTCCATTCTTCTTCCATTCCAAATCATCACTTTTTGGGTGTAATAGAGTATAGTAGATTGTCTTCGGTTTTCTTGTATACTGATCCAAATTATCAGGTCTCATCTGGATCCAGTCAACTCTTACTGCTGTGTATGATATAATGTGGACTGCTCTGATTGCTTTAATGATCTTTCCAGCCTTTAGCTTTGACTTCAAAATTCTTTGAACTTGTTTGATATATTTAGCAGAAGAACTTTCTTTGACTTGGTTCTGGAGTAAATCAGAAGCTTCCAGAATTCCTACATGTTTGTATGTTTCTCTTGGGCTATTGCCTTTATCGAATCTTTATTATTAATAAAGAATTCAGTTCAGCACTCATTTTTCAAATAATTTTAGATCATCCACATAGGGCAAAGATGATTTTTTTTACTCCTTTTTTATCCAGGTCACATGCACAATTGGTCTTGTTCAAAATTGTTGTCAGTGCCACCACCAATAGTACAAAGAGTAAAGATGTTAATGAATCATTTTGAAAAATTCCATGTCTAATTTTAACTTCTCCTAACCTTTCCCCATTGGACATTATTTGCCAACGCTTCATTAAAGTATTCATAAACTGTGAAATGTTTCTGCTCATTCCAAAATGTTCAGGACCTTTCTCAAACCAGCTATGTGTAACAGAATCAGATTTTTTTAGACTATCCAAACCTGTTATGGCCCAGCAGGAGCTGTTGGAGCTGCAAACAGACTCTGACAGCGAGGGACCATATGAGTCGGCTCTGGAAGAGACAGGGTTCTGACTCGGAGCAGGGCGCAAGAGAGGCTGGTTGGCCACCAGGTGGCGCCTGAGGCATGGAGCAGTGGTGAGAGCCGAAGGGAGTGTGCTCATGACATCAGTCCTTGGAGTAGTGATGAGGAGACAAGGGAGGTGGTCCTGGATGCCCGGCAACGCCGGGCAGATCGTTGGAGAAAACAGCTACGCAGTTACAAAAGATAATTGGACTCAGCTGGTTGTAATTAGGCTCCTCTCAAGATTGTATTTAAGGAGGGACTCGGGGAGGAGTCTGATTTGCAGGATTCAACTTCATTCATAACGCTGGAGAAGCTGTTATCTGTCTATGTTGAAGTCTGAGTTGCTGCCAAGATTCTTATCTGTTTGTCGCAAAAGGAGATCACATGACCCCAGGACACTGCAACCGTCATAAATATGAGCCAGTTGCCAAGTATCTAAATTTTGATCACATGATCATGGGGATGCTGCAATGGTCATAACTGTGAAAAATGGTCCTAAGTCACATTTTCAGTGCCGTTGTAACTTTGAACAGTTACTAAATGAACTATTGTAAGCCAAGGACTACCTGTAATTATTGTCCTGGCATAGGTCCTCAGCCATGAGGCACTATTGACTTTGAGCCTCCCTCCCTCCTTCTCTCTCTCTCTCTTTCTCTTTCTCTCACCCACCCACCCATCCAGTGGTGGGTTTCAAAAATTGTTGGAATCTACTCTGTGGGTGTGGCCTCCTTTGTGGGAGTGACTTGCCACCCATGTGACCGGATGGGAGTGGCTTGCCGCCCATGTGACCGGATATGAAATTATGAATTAGTACTTAGGTCGGTCCAAGTAGCTATTCAGAAACTCTGGCATTGAAGCATGCAAGTCTTAAAGCTGTCAAGTTACAAGATCCTTGCCAGTGGTAGGTTTCAAAAATGTTTGGAACCTCTTCTGTAGGTGTGGCCTGCTTTCCGGGTCCACTGGTGGAACCTCTTCTAACCGGTTCGGTAGATTTGACAAACCGGTTCTACCAAATAGGTGCGAACTGGTAGGAACCCACCTCTGCACCCACCCATCCATCCACCTCACAGGATGGTTGTTGTTGGGAAAATAGGAGAAGGAAGGAGCATTGGGTTTATGTTCCCCATCTTGAATTATTTATAAGAAAACAATGAAACTGGGATTTTAAAAAAATCTTTAAAAGGGGTATAAAAGGCTTGCTTTGGCAAGGAAAATTAGAGCAAACAAGTCATTGTATGTGAGTTAAGTGGCCATATAAATGTATTTAATAAATAAACAATTGCAAATATATATATATAGCCGGTATCTCAGGGGAAAAAAATAACATCGCTTGAGTGCAGTAGGAATGAGTTACTTTAGAAGTGTGCGTGGTAAAACAAGAACTGTCAGAGGGAGGAAGGAAAGGGTGATGGATGAATATACATTAGATACAAAAGTGTGTGACGTGTACAAAATATGGACTTTGAGGTCATTAGGATAAGGGTCACATAGAGTGTTTAAATGAGGAGCAGATTGCAAAAGAAGCATAGAAAGGAAAAATCAATGGGTCAAGAGGAAAGAAAACATTTTAAAAAATCACGATTGGATGGAACCAATGAGATTCTTAGGAAGAAATGAGCAACAGATTTAAAGATCAAACAGCAGTGTACTAAATGGTGCGTGGATGTCATTTTGCAAGATGGTTTTGCAAGAACAGGAGTTATGGAATGGTATAAACCAGCCATGTCTCTTTCTCTTACCTCATGCCTTTAATTTCTTTGATGTACTGGAGGTAATCCTTGACTTACGACAGTTCATTTAGTGACTGTTCCAACAGTACTGAATAAAGTGACTTATGACTGTTTTTCACACATACGACCATTGCAGAATCCCCATGATCATGTGATCAAAATTCAGATGCTTGGCAACTGTTTTATATTTATGATGTTTGCTCTGTCCCGAGGTCATGTTGATGAAAGAAATGTCCTTCTGGGTTCGGCGCCAAGTGGGGAAAAAGACACTGGAGACATGGAGGCTGCTTGGAAAGATGGTTTATTGGTGGACAGGACCACATGGCTTGAATCCTGAATAGAAAAGGTGATCACATGCTTCAATGTTGGTGCAGAAAAGAGAAGGGAGGACTGAGATGTTGAAAGTCCCTGGTTTTAGCCCCTTCTCTGGCCTTTGATCTTGAGCTTGTATTCTGATTGGTTGTCAGACTCCCATGGGCCCATGCAGGGGCAACTCTCTAGGCTGCATTTTGAATCCAAGTTTGGTTGAGTTTTCAGATGCCATGTGGCGAGTTGGGTAAAGGGCCAATATTATCATGCCTTAATCCCATCACTCTGGAGCTGAACGGGAGAACTCTTTATTATGTAAAGTGGACTAGCTCAGGCTTTAATGGCTCATTGACAAAGGGGGATGGGCAGGAAGCTGCAGGATGCTATTCTGTCTTTTAAAACATGTTTCTTCCTTTTCACACAAACAGCTGAGAACTCAACCAAACCTGGATTCAAAACGCAGCCTAGAGAGTTGCCTCTGCATGGGCCCATGGAAATCTGACAACCAGAAACCAGGAAGCTGCAGGCAGCTATTCTGTCTTTTAAAACATGTTTCTTCCTTTTCACATCCAGAGAAATATTCTGCCTTGTCAATATTTCCTAGGATATTTCATTTTTTTTGGGAGAGGGCTGGATGATAGCTTCCTACAATGTGATCACCTTTTGCAACCTTCTGACAAGCAGTCAGTGGGGAAGCCAGATTCACTTAATAACTGTGTTCCTAACAACTGCAGTGATTCACTTAACAACTGCAGCAAGAAAAGTCGTAAAATGGAGCAAAATTCACAGGCGTTTCATTTGGCTACATAAATTTGGGGCTCAATTGTAGTTGTAAATCGAGGACTACCTGTATTTTGAATTCCATTTCTGTGTTTTGCCATACACAGTTTACTCTGAAAGGAAACAGTAGAATGGCCACGTGAGCACCTATCTTCTGCAGCAGAAAAGCTGTAGCTGTCTAGATCACAGGTGGGTTGCTCCCAGTTCGGCCCAGACTAGGAGCTGAGGTGGCGCACTGGTTAAATGCAGCACTGCAGGCTACTTCAGCTGACTGCAGTTCTGCAGTTCGGCTGTTCAAATCTCACCGGCTCAGGGTTGACTCAGCCTTCCATCCTTCCGAGGTGGGTAAAATGAGGACCCAGACTGTGGGGGCGATATGCTGACTCTGTAAACCGCTTAGAGAGGGCTGAAAGCCCTATGAAGCAGTATATAAGTCTAACTGCTATTGCTATTGCTATTGCTATTGCTAGTAGTGGTGGTGGGAGGCTCTGCCCACCTGCCCGGATGTTGCGTGCGTGCGTGAGCGCTCACAGAAGCATGCCCAAATTATTAGTAAAAATATTGGCAACCCACCACTGGTCTAGATGCTATAAAGTTACACTTCCAGTAATGATCCCAATCTCCCTGTCCAACAGTGAGGAATGTTGGGAATTTTAATTCAGAAACATCTGGAGAAGTTTCCTATCCCGTAGTACAGCAGAGGCTGAAAATGCCTGGCCTATTGATAGACCTGGGCTACCAAGTCTTTCCATTCCTACCAGTGGTGGGTTTCAAAAATTGTTCGAACCTACTCTGTGGGTGTGGCCTCCTTTGTGGGAGTGGCTTGCCGCCCATGTGCCCGGATGGGAGTGGCTTGCCGCCCATGTGACCGGATATGAAGATGCCGACGACACTTGTCAGAACCACCTTAAATTACCTCACACACAGCACTGGCATGCATAAGAATATGATGTAAACTTGGTTTTTAAAAGGCATCTTTGGTTTGCGTTAAAACAACTTCAACACACGCAATGTTCTGATTGCACCACAAACGCAGTAGTCATCCTTACCTTTCACAGAGGCACTGAGTTTTATAAATATGAGCATGATAGTGTAGAATAATCATATCCAAGGACCAGTGGTGGGTTTCAAAAAAATTTTGGAAGCTCTTCTGTAGGTGTGGCCTGCTTTGCGGGTCCACTGGTGGAACCTCTTCTAACCGGTTTGGTAGATTTGATGAACCGGTTCTACCGAATAGGTGCGAACTGGTAGGAACCCACCTCTGATTCCTACCTATATCCCCTTCCTGCTAATTGTTCTATTTTCTCTCATGCCCAGTTGGTTCCCAATTGGCTGAGTATGGAGAGATTAGTTCTTATCTCCTCCATTGCACTTCTCAGTTACAGCAAGAAAACAGCTTCAGAAGTAACATCCCCCTACAGAGGAAAAGAGTTTCCTCTTTTTAAGGGACAACTAATTGCCTTTCTGTGCTACACACGCCAATGGGTGTGCATGCAGAGATTGTGAAAGAGAGGCCTTTGGCTCATTGACTCCTGTGACTTTTGCCTCTGTTATTATCGATATATACAATAGCTCTCAAAAGGGCCTGCCGTCCAGGAATTCAGGGAATTGTAATCCTAACATCCCAGAGAACTCACAGGCTCCCTTTGGCTGGACAGGTTCAAGGAGAGGCCAGCCTAAACACTCCCTTCCAAGCCCAGAACAACAAGACACAATAACAGTTTTCCCCCCGAACGCCAACACTCTACTAAACAAATAATTTCCTCACCACTGTCAAACTATTCACTAAGGCTGCATTACTATTACTATTAATCTTCTCATCATTCGTATCACCCATCTCCTTCCACTTATAACTGTATGACTATAACTTTGTTGCTTGCATCCTTACGGTTTATATTGTTTCCTAGTATGATTTGATTGCTTATTTGTACCCTATGACTATCATTAAGTGTTGTACCTTATGATTTGTGATGAATGTATCTTTTCTTTTATGTACAATGAGAGCGTATGCACCAAATTCCTTGTGTGTCCAGTCACACTTATAGCAATAGCAATAGCAGTAGACTTATATACCGCTTCATAGGGCTTTCAGCCCTCTCTAAGCAGTTTACAGAGAGTCAGCATATTGCCCCCAACAATCTGGGTCCTCATTTTACCCACCTCGGAAGGATGGAAGGCTGAGTCAACCCTGAGCCGGTGGGATTTGAACCGCTGAACTGCTGATCTAGCAGTAGCCTGCAGTGCTGCATTTAACCACTGCGCCACCTTGGCACCATTGGCACCTTAGCCAATAAAGAATTCTATTCTGTTCTGTTCTATTCTTTTTTTTAATTAAAAGTTTTAATGAGTTTTACAATTATATACCTTTCCCCTTCCCTCCCTCCCCCATCCCCTCCCCCCCGCCCAACCTCCCAGAGCAAATACAGGGTATAAACATTTAGCAACCATACACTAAAATAAACTAACTAACTTTAGCATCGTACCTTCACTTATACTTTAACTCCCCTTTTGTAAAGCTAACTTTAGATAAGTTGTAACATTCCTTGCTCATTCATTCATAAGCTATCTGAAATTTCTCAGTCCCATTTTTTTTGAATATAATTAATCCATCTTCTCCATTCCAGCTTGTATTTCTCATCTGAATAGTCCTTGAGGTATGCTGATATTTTAGCCATCTCTGCTAAATTTGTTACTTTTAACGTCCATTCTTGAATGGTAGGCAATTCTTCCTTCTTCCAATACTGCGCCACCAACAATCTTGCTGCCGTTGTTAAATTCAGAATCAAATTAGTCTCTATAACTGTACAATCTGTAATTATACCTAACAAGAATAACTGAGGAATAAACTTTATCCTCTTTTTAAGAATATTTTGAATAATCCACCATATTTTTATCCAAAATGCTTTGACTTTTTTACAAGTCCACCATATATGATAATACGTAGCGTCAACACAATCACATCTCCAGCATTTCGGTTGTAAGTTTGAATATATACAAGCTAATTTTTTAGGATCTAAATGCCATCTATAAAACATCTTGTAAAAAATCTCTCTCAGGTTTTGGGCTTGCGTAAATTTTACATTTCTTACCCATATCTTTTCCCATGTTTCCATCATCATTGGTTCGTCAAAATTTTGTGCCCATTTTATCATACAGTCTTTAACTAGCTCTGTTTCAGAATCTATTTCTATCAATATATTATATAACCTTTTTATATGCATTTGACTCTGGTCCCTAATTTGTTTTACTAAGTTATCCTCATTTTGCATAATACCAATTTTCTGGTCTTTTTTTCATCTGGCCTGTAGCTGTCCATACTGAAACCAGGTTTGGATTACCCTTTCCTCTTTTAATACATTCAGAGGTTTTAACTGTAGTACACCTCTTTCTATGGTAAGAAGCTCTCTGTATGTGGTTACATCCTGTTTTTGTTCTATGCTTATATTCTCTATCGTGTGTCTGGGTACTGCCCACATAGGTATCTTATCATTTAATTTATATTGGTATTTTTTCCAGACACGCAACAGAGCATTCCTTAAAATATGACTTTTAAAAATCTTATCCACCTTCTTATCATATATTAAATAAGCTGTTCTATTCTTAAAATGGGGAAAAGGCTGATGAAATGGAGCCCCCACCATGCTGAATAATAATAAGGATGGCCAAGAAGAAAATTATATATGATAGCCATAACATAACAATAAAAAAAACTGAAAAGGAAAGTAACTGGGTTATCTATTCTTTCTTCCCCACTTTCCCAGTGTGCCACCATCTACCATTATTGCCCTTCTGAATCTTGATCGAAGATATTCCTCTGCTGCAGGGGTGGATTCCTGCCAGTTCTAACCTCTTCTATAGAAGAGGTTCCACAAATCTGCAGTGCCATTTAGAACTGGTTCCAGCTCCCTCCCCCTGCACATCATCAAGATGAAGAGCGAGAGGAGGAATTCTGGGAGTTGAAGTCCACAAGTCTTAACACTGTCAAGTTTGAACATCCCTGGTTTTTTTTTCTAAAAGGTTAGGGGTGCAAGGCTCTTGTAACTTGACAGCTTTAAGACTTGCGCGCTTCAAATGCCAGAGTTTCTGAGCCAACATTTTGGTTGCTAAGCAAGAGCGTTGTTAAGTGAGTTTTACAACATTTTACAAGTTGGCCATGCCTACCCATTCACATGACTGCCAAGCCACTGCCACTCGGTCACATGGCTGGCAAGCCACTCCCACAAAGCAGGCCACACCTACAGAAGAGGTTCTAAAAAAATTTAAAACCCACCACTGCTCTGCTGTATGTCTGTGGGGATTCTCAGGCATCCGTCATAAATGTCTCAAGAGGTGCTTCTTCAAAGGGCAATTGGACTGTGTGTGTGTGTGTGTGTTTTTCCCCCTAAGGAAGAAGAAGAAAACGTTTCACTTCTCATCAAAGAAGCTTCATTGGTTATCAGGGGGTGGGGTGGGTGGTGGGTGGGTAAGATGGAAGGCTACATACTGACAGTGCTTCTCTTCCTCTGCTCTTAGAAAGCGTGTAAATGCACCTGCAGTTCCCAGGTGGCTCAGAAGGGGCCGCTATCGCACTAAGCTTGCTCTGCAAACGCCCACTCTCTCCGACAGCCTCTGTCCCCGCCGAGCCAGGGAAAGAAGACGGGACGCGTTGCAGATATCGGAGCTTTGATTGCAGCTCACCGATTGGTGATTCGCAACAAGGGCCCGCTTGGCAACACGGGCAGGCAGAAGGCAGCGCTCCCAAGATCAGCAGCTGCTGTTCCGGGAATCTTGGGCTGGGTCTGGTTCCCCTCCCTGCAGGCGGGAAGGAGCGGCTTCCCAGGGGAAGGAACATCTGCCGTCTGCGGGTGTTTCGGAGGTATTAAGGGCTCTAGAACAGTGTTTCTCAATCTTGGCCACTTGAAGATGTCCGGACTTCAACTCCCAGAATTCCCCAGCCAGCATTCGCTGGCTGGGGAATTCTGGGAGTTGAAGTCCGGACATCTTCAAGTGGCCAAGGTTAAGAAACACTGCTCTAGAAGGCTGAAATCGGTCTAACCTTTTTCCAGGTTGAAACCCTCTGGATGCCTTGGGACTACACTACCCAGAATTCCCACCCACCGCACCCTAGGGTCCCAGTATTTTTTTTTTCTTTTTTGGAAGATTTCTGTAAATGCCATGTCAGTATTATTAGAATCCTTTCCAAAGTTCCCCTCCCTTCAGTCATCTGATCCTGAAAGGTAAAACTTCCTTTGAGCTGTAGTAAGGTAGCAGAAATAACCCAGAAGCCGAGGTGGCGCAGTGGTTAGAGTGCAGTACTGCAGGCCACTTCAGCTAACTGCTATCTGCAGTTCAGCGGTTCAAGTCTCACTGGCTCAAGGTTGACTCAGCCTTCCATCCTTCCGAGGTGGGTGAAATGAGGGACCCAGACTGTGGGGGCAATATGCTGACTCTGTAAACCGCTTAGAGAGGGCTGAAAGCCCTATGAAGCGGTATATAAGTCTAATTGCTATTGTACAGAAAAAATTAATAAACACGCTGCCAGGAGCCATAGCCAGAGAAAGCCACACATGTAGCCAGGAAAAGGTTACACTCAAACATGAGATAATAGGATTGGGAAGTTGGGGAAAAAACCCCAAGTCTAGCAATGACCAGCCAGAATAACACAAATCCCAAGATAACACAAACATCATGACTATTTACATAGAACAGACACCTTGGTGTAAGCGCCCAACAGGAAAACACCCTCCTCGTAACTTATGATAGGATTAGCCCAAGGACAAGACACTGTTGAAAGGAATGTCCTTCTGGGTTCAGCTCCAAGTGGGGAAGACGACACTGGAGACATGGAGGCTGCTTGGAAAGATGGTTTATTGTTGGACACGGCCACATGGCTTGAACCCTGAACAGAAAAGGTGATCACATGCTCCAATGTTGGTGGAGAAGAAGAGAAAAGGGCTGAGGAAGGGCCGTGCTAGGCTTTTTATACCCGGTTTAGTCCCACCTCTCTGTTTCCTGTTCCTGTGTAAGAAATGTATTCTGATTGGTTGTCAGACTCCCATGGTGCCATGCAGGGGGCTACTCTCTAGGCTGTTTTGAATCCAGGTATAGATGAGTTCTCAGATGCCATGTGGAGAGTTGAATAATATCCCTTCCCCATGCAGCTGCAGTGGAGAAGTCTTTATTATGTAAAGTGGGCTAGCCTGGCCTTCTCAATGGTCTATTGACAAAGTGTGGATGGGCAGGAAGCTACAGGCAACTATTCTGTCTTTTAAAAGCATGTTTCTTTCTTTTCACATCCAGAGAAATATTCTGCCTTTTCAATATTTCCTAGGATATTTCATTTTTCTGGGAGAGGGATGGATGATAACTTCCCACAACACCGGGCGGACGAAATCCGAAGACAAGAGAATCAAGATCAGAACAATCATCCGGAATAAAATAACTTTATAAAATCCAAATTTACACAATACCCTAAAGCAAGAAAAACTGTATAAAAGGGGAAACCAAACTGTATATGGGATGCTGCAGACCCGGGAACAACAGAGCTGTGTCTCATCCTTCCCGTTCTTTCTTTCTTCAATAAAAACTCATAACTTCCAGGCAGCTGTCTTCACGAAACTTTCTTTTAGCGTCGATGGTGACTCCCGGCTGGAAACGGACCAGAAACCCTTTGCCTTTCAACAGAGCAAAGCTTGATTCCTGGTGATTTACACGGAACTATCCATACTGTTTTCTTAACAGCATACAGAAATGTTTTGTCCCTGCCTTAAGGGATCTTCTCCTCCCCTCTCTTCCCGCTTTGACCTTTTCCTGCCAAATATTAACTTGGGCTAATCCTGCTTAGTTTCTGAGATCTAATCCTATGCTACTATATTCCCATTTTCCATCCCCAATGCATAGATATTACTGAAAAGCTGGCTTCAAATTTCTTCATTCAGGTGTAAAATCAACCTTGGAAGGCATGCTTTCTCAGTCACAGCACAGGAGAATTGTTAAAAGAGTATAATCTATTCTCCTGTTATATATTGTTAATGTCTTGTTTACTTGGCCCACTAAAGAATAATGTAATAACACTGAGTGGGTTTGCCCAACAGGTAAACCTTGTAGATGGGCTAGTGCTGGAGTGCAAAAATTTGAGAAATAGAAGGACCTAGATTTATAGAAAGATTAGGATGAATAAATACAGTACAATAGGCTAAGTTATTCCAGTTTTGCAACGTGGATTCTTTATTACCAATACCTGCTTCAGGCAACACAACCCAGCCTATACATCTCTAGATGCATAAGATTGTAATCAGATCAACTGCCTAATAGAAACCAAACAATAATAAAGTGCAAACAGGAACACTTTCAGATGAAAGTGTGTGGAAGAGATCATAAACTATTGATGTCAAATAATCTGCTGTGCTTAACCTGTATGGAACAGAAGATAAAGAGCTAGGGAACTGCATATCGGATTTGGCCCTTGAGGTGCTGAGATGTGGGCCACGGGGCCACCCTCTAAACAGTGTGGGACTGGCCCGTGGGGCCTGTGCCAGCGAAAATGGCACCTGAGCTCAGTTTCTGGCTGCGACAGCCTCCTACAACCTCTGCCAGCGAAGCCCTCCCGAGCTCCATTTTCGCTGGCAGATGGTTTTGCAGGAGGCCTTCACAGCCAGAAACTGAGTTGGGACCCTGTTTTCACTGGCAGAGCGCTGGGGCTGCTACAGGCGCCAACATGAGTGACATCGAGCAGGACATGCCCACTTTGGCCACACACACTCCGCCCCCCCACCCTACCCCTGAGGTCAAACACAGCCCTGATGCAGCCCTCAATGAAATCGAGTTTGATACCCCCTAAGCTAGAGGAAGAGATAAGAGATGTTGTAAAAATTGAAGCTGAAAAAAATATTCCCAAAATTACAAAGTGGAAAAAAATTGCTTTTAAAACAAACTGCCTTGATAACCAAACAAGAAGAAACTAGCAAAATCATAGAAAATATTATTGCTAAGGCAGAATTCTCATGTATAATCACAAAAAAGGCTACTGGAAGCAAAAGAGGTTAAAATAAAAATGAAAGACAATAAACAGTTTTACAGAGTAACAGAAACATTTGCAGGAAATATATTCAAGAATTAGCTCCATCGGAAAGGAAATGCAAGAACATGCA